>NC_056627.2:263741858-264941858 GCF_002870075.4 Lactuca sativa
ACCCATGCACGTCGGTGATACTAAATCTTGTAATTTTTTTTTTTCCTACACATGTAACAAATAATTTCATTAAGTCCTTAATAAATTATTTTTCTATAGTCTATATGTTAATTACTTTTATAAGAATTAGTTCATGTGTTTTTAAATTATAATTTGTAGACAAAGATTGCATAAGTTCTTCATATTTATGTTATACGATATATATATATATATATATATATATATATATATATATATATAATATATATATATATATATATATATATATATATATTAAATGTGGATGAAAATCTATTATTTTGAGTATGAAAATTTGTTATTCTTTGTAAATAACTAAGAAAATATATTGTTTGTTAATGTGAATATGTTCAACTTCACATAGCTATTGTTATTATTACACATTTTCAGTAATTGAATTGTTAATAAAAGTATTAGACTTTTTTTATGATTCTCTGCTGTCAGAATATGATATTGATAATCGTAATTCTGTAAGAATGAAAATAAATAAAAAAACGATGATTAAAAACAAAAATAAATAAAAATTAACAAAAATTCATGATAATGACGATAGTTGTGTAAGGTTAATCGTATTTATATTGTCGAACAATTTATTTTTTTAGTGATTCTTATATAATAATAGTATTCACATATGTCCGTACAATAGATGTCATTTATATTTTAAGATATATATATATATATATATATATATATATATATTATATATATATATATATATATATATATATATATATATATATATATAAAAGGAGATATTTCCTTACGTTAGGTTAACTTTAAAAAAAAAGTTCAATAAAGTAAGATATGTATATTAACATCATCAAATTTGTATAGAATAAAAACCAACTAATATGTTAAAAATCAAATTAAAAAATTACTACATTATTTATAAGTTTGGTAATCATTAACACTCATTATCATCAGTAATAACATGAATGGTACTACATACTTGGCAGGTAATATACTAATATTATAATAAATTTTGGTACATGTATTTAAGAAAAAAAATTATATCTACAAAAGTTTTTGGACAAAAATGGTTCGGGTCAATAATGTCCCACATAATCCGTTGTGACACATAAAAAGAGTTGCTTTGCTAGTGCACAAATTAGCGCGACTCGTTTTTGATCTTTGAACTATAAAAAGTGTTTTTTGATCTTTCCACCCCCCTTATTAGCGCGACTCGTTTTGACATGTGCAAACACTTACTCCTTAGTATAATACTCAATTGTTTATTAACGTTTTTAATTTGAGCAATACAAATAGTCAAATATTACCTCAATCCATCCCGTTTGTCACTGCATACTTAAATCCGATAAAAAAAAAATGATGTTTTTAATAAAATAACGAAAAAAAGAAAGTAAAGAAAAGCAGTTGTGTATAAATAGCAGGCCAACAATACAACCACTACCCACTTCAAACAAGAAAGCCATTGCATTTTGGTGAGTGTCATTAATGGCATGCTTAAACATGCAGCAGATAAACAACGAAAAAACAAGGAGGCTACATGGGCCCAAGAATCTCCTTCTCAAACGATTTCGTTGAATCAAACCACCATGAAAACAGTTACACAGAAGCTCCAGTCTCTTCTGATTTCGAGTTTTCCGTTCCTTCTTTCTCTTCAAACTCTGCAGATGGTGTTTTCTTCAAAGGCAAGCTTCCGCCATTGAAGGAGAAGCAGGGGCTTACACTCAGAGATGAGCTTCTTGCAGGTCATGATGATGATGATAATGGTGGTGGTGATGGCGTCTTCATCCACCATAAGAACTCAACAGGATGGTGGAGAGAGAAGTTTGGACTTCGAAAAACTCAAAATGGGAAAACAACTGATCATAAGAATCTTGGAGGATTAGAGACCATTGATGAAGCAAAGATCAAGCCTACCTTTTACAGTCCAAAGTACACAGGTTCGTATATATGCATGCTTTTTCAACTATCTTATTTGATTTATTTTTTGTAAAAAACGATCGAGTTATACTGGAGTTTGTTTCCATGGCGGGATTCAAACATTTCAAATAAAACAATTCAATTATTTTTTACTAAAAAAACTGTACTGCCCCCCTATTTGGATATGGGCGTGCATGTCAGGCAGACAATCTAGCTCCAACCCAAATTTCTTTTACATTAATTATGTTTCCATAATATTTCAAAATTTGCATTTTTTACTAAACAATAGTGTTTTTGATGTTTATTTGATATTTAAGTAGTAATTAACCATGCTAACATGTAGAATGCCTTTAGAAAAGATTTAATCGTCAATACCTTTAGAAAAGATTGGATTTCATAAAATATTACTTTTATGAAATGTCTGTTTTTTGAAGCCATTGTTAAGTAGGGTCTATGACAACTCAACTCTATTATCTTGTATATATTTTGTGACATTGTTAAGTAGAAAATACACGATAAGTGAATTGAAGTGTCGTCAGTGGCGGATCTAGAGATGATTGTAAAGGGTGCATAATGTAAAAACTACTATTATTATGGGGGCCATTAACTGAAAATCAATAATAATCATAACTTTTCTATATAAAATTAGGTAAAAAAGCATGGTAAGGGGGGTGTATGCACCAGTAAAACCTCCTGTATCCGCTACTGAGTGTCGTTATGTACCCTACTCAATAGTTATAGCATTAAAGTGTACATGTTTTTTGCATTACCGTTACATATTATGAGCTTCATCAAGTATAATTTGATCATGGATAAAATCATTGATATTCACTACTTTCGTTTTCAGGAAGCAATCGATACAAGTGAATTAACCAAGAAGAAATTAAGGAATGAAGTAGGTTATTATTGAGGGTGAAGGTTTTTTTTTTTTTTTTTTTTATTTCATTTTTAATTTGGTATTTTCCAAGCTAATTACTATTTGGAGAAAGTATTAGGTTTAAGATATTGATGTGTGTAGAGAAGTCATTTAACTGTTTCTTGTTTTCTGTACAAATATTTGCAGTTAAGGATTCCCATCCCTTTTGTATCTCAATCTTTAATATTACCGGAATTAATTATTATATAAAAACTAATCAGTAGTCATTAAAGTCACAGTTCACGTACACTTTACGTACATATTGCACAAAATTTGTCTCTTTTATATTAGTTAGTTTAAATTATATGCTTTATATATTATATCCGCACTACAACCTATGAATATATTTTTAATTCTTCAAATAAAAACGACATATAATCTAGCCTCCCTAACTAAGGTCCTAGGCAAGACGGTAATTTTATGTTGGCTCCAGCGACGATCTAATATCCAAACAAATGCGATGTTCTTTTTTTAGGAAAATAAAAGTAACCTCATTCTTTTTTTTTAAATAAGATGCGACCTTCATTTACACACATACACACGCAAAAATTCTTACAACAAAATCATCCACAATGCCTTTCGGTTTGCAAAAAGGCTTGGTTCCATAAAGCTTAGATGTCTTCCCATATACTTATTATAAATTCACTTCTCTTCTCTTCTTTCACCTAGGCGGTTTGACTAAAAATCCACTAAACTTTTTTTTTTTTTTTTTTTTTTTTTTTTTTTTTTTTATTTACTTTATCTACTTATCTATATTTAATGATTAACTTAGCAGTCATTATAAGTCCTTCGTGTGAGTATAATATACCAAAATATAAGTATCACGGAAGAGTTATATATATATATATATATATATATATATATATATATATATATATATATATATATATATATATATATATATATATATATATATATATATATATATATATATATATATATATATATATATATATATATATATATATATATATATATATATATATATATATATATATATATATATATATATATATATATATATATATATATATATATGCACACACACGAAAATGGGGCAATGAAACTTGGATCTTGTTCATATCTTAATATTGATAACACTAAAAAAATATCGTCATTCATGGTTTTGGGGGATTGTTCCTTTTGCTTAACTGGAAGATTGTAGGAGGAGCAATCTATGGAATTATCAAGTATTTTTTCTCGTTTAAAATAATCGTTTAGGTTATTGGTTATAATTATACATTCTGATAAAATTCTTTACTATTTATTTCTATTTTAAATATATTGATGACTAAATTTCGACAAAGTAAAAATAAAAATAGACATAGTAATTTGACAAAGAAGGCGATTACCCCAAGCATTATTTACAATTCATGCTAGAAATTTTGATTATCGTTGGATAGGGTATGTAATTGATAATTAACTAAAGTATTGCGCATTATCCAAAGTTTTGTTGATGATTTAATATCATAAATATTATTTAAGTATAATAGGATTAGATTTATTAATCAAAAGTAATCTTGTTAAATATTGAACAAGTTAGGATGGTGCATGAGTGCACACTTGTTCAAGTTTTCAAGATTTAAAATACAATGTTATTAGGGGCGAAGACCGTAAACGAACGAGGGTCCGATGGCAACGCCCTAGGAGCGGGCTCCAAGGGGCGGAAACCCTTGGCGGAGAGCCCCTGACCGGGATTATGTTGCGATATTAAAAAATGCATCAAAAAACCGATTTTTAGAAAATGGACTCATTTTGACCCTTTTCCCTAATATCCGTTTTTATAACAGGTTTGATAGTTTTTTTGACAGTTTGCAACTGTCTTGTGATAGTTCTCAGACGGGAATCATATAGTTGTATTTTGGTCATTTTTTGGAATACTCTTTTCAAGAGCATTTCACATACATTCTCTGATTTCGTAATCTCTGAATTTCATCCAACTAAGTGTTCGATCTGTACCATCGAAATACTTCATTTTGATAGTTAATCACGACTTTTAGAGAATCCAAACAATCTATTCATCCCCTATTTCTAACAAGTTCAGGTTGTTTATCAAAACAAATATCTTCTTATACTTCCACTATCCCAAATTAAATTAATAAAGAGATACATCTCAATCTCACTTTGAATAAGACTGGCAACCAATACAATATTTTTACAACTTAAAAAGTTTATCTTAGTATCATTGAAATAAGATAATGGGAAAATAAAATTTTTGTCACCATAGAGAATATGGAATATTTTTCATATCTCGTTCATTCAAAGGAGAGCCTACATAAATACATACAAGTATTAATATTGGACCTATCTATACAAAATAAAAATTGGGCTATACATAAATACACTGTCTAAAACGATGTCGTAATTAGAGCGGTAAATGGCAAGCAAACACTCAAACCGAACCACAAGTCGGTGAAAAATGATGTCGTAATTAGAGCGGTAAATGAGCATCCCAAGCTTTACTAAAATTTATCACACAAGCTCTCAACATGTCTCCCTACTTCTGAATGGTTCTCTCGCTTTTCCCATCAGTCTGGGGATGGTACGCCGTACTTATGTCGAGTTTGGTTCCCAAGGACTTTTGCAGTGATTGCCAAAACCGGGAGGTAAATCTACTATCTCTATTGGAAATAATGGATATTGGCACACCATGCAATCGTAATATCTCTTTAATGTACGTCCTGGTTAACTTCTCCATCTTGTCGGTTTCTTTTATTGGCAAGAAGTGCGTAAATTTGGTTAATCTGTCGACGATTACCCAAATGGTGTCATGACCACCCGTGGTCTTGGTCAACTTGGTTATGAAATCCATAGTTATCCGATCCTACTTCCATTCAGGTATTTCTAGTTGTTGTAGTAAACCTGAAGGCTTCTGGTATTCTACCTTGACTTTGGCGCAAGTCAGACACTTGCCCACATATGCAGCAATTTCAGCATTCATGTTTGGCCACTAATAAAGTTTCTTGAGGTCCAGGTACATCTTGTCTGAACCGGGATGAATGGAGTATCGAGTCTTTTGTGCTTCGTTCATGACAACGTCTCTATACCCACCGAAATTCAGTGTCCAAATTCGATTCATGAGATAACGAACTCTGCCACCCTTAACTTCCAGGTTTTTATCCATTCCTCTTAAGGCTTCACTTGCCATATTCTCGGGTTTCAAGGCTCCCAGCTGAGCCTATTTGATCTGTGTGGAAAGGTGTGAATGGAAGGTCATAGTTAAATACTTTACTCGGCGGCCTGAGTACTCTTTTCGACTAAGGGCATCTGCTACTACATTGGCTTTTCCTGGATGATAGTAACTCTCGCATTTGTAATCATTGAGTAGTTCTACCCATCGTCGTTGCCTCATGTTGAGTTCTTTTTTATCGAAGATGTACTGGAGCCTCTTATGATCTATGAAGACTGTGCACTTCGTACCATAAAAATAGTGCCTCCAGATCTTCAGAGCAAAAACTATTGCTCCCAGTTCTAGGTCATGCGTGGTATAGTTGACCTCGTGGTTCTTAATTTGTCTCGAGGCATAGGATATGACATTTCCTTGTTGCATAATAACGTAGCCTAGCCCTAGCTTGGACACATCACAGTAAACTACAAAATCCTTCGTCCTTTCTGGGAGGGACAAGATCGGGGCGCTGCATAAGGCTTGCTTTGATGTTTGGAAATCAGTTTCTTGTTTCTCCTCCCGGTTGAAGGTTACACCCTTCTGAGTCAAGGTGGTGAGTGGCTTTGCAGTCTTAGAGAAGTTTTGAATGAACCTTTTGTAGTAGACAACGAGGCCTAAGAATTGACAAATTTCAGTTGGAGTTCTTAGTGTCGCCCAGTTTTTAATTGTCTTGATTTTGGAAGGATCTACATGTATTCCTTCCTCGCTGACCACGTGACTTAGGAAATCCACCTTTAATGTTTCTAATACTTGTCGTATGTGTTGGTTGTGTTTTTCCTTACTTCGGGAGTAGACTAGTATGT
This sequence comes from Lactuca sativa, assembly GCF_002870075.4. NCBI lineage: Eukaryota > Viridiplantae > Streptophyta > Magnoliopsida > Asterales > Asteraceae > Lactuca > Lactuca sativa. The sequence goes on from NC_056627.2 coordinate 263,748,649, forward strand.
CGTCGATGAAAACTATTATGAATTTGTCTAAGTAAGGTTGACACACACGGTTCATCAGGTCCATGAACACTACGGGTGCATTTGTTAATCCGAAGGGCATTACTAAAAATTCATAGTGACCATAGCGAGTTCTGAATGCGGTCTTAGGAATACCTTCCTCCTCGACTCGTAGTTGATCGTATCCTGATCTTAGGTTGATATTTGAGAAGAAACTTTTGCCTTGTAGTTGGTCGAAGAGGCCGTCGATTCAAGGTAGAGGGTATTAGTTTGATAGTGTGTAACAGCCCGAAATCTCAGGTATTATTAAATTATGTTTTTGGGGTAATTTAAGAGAGGACTCGGCGAGTTGGAGCCTAGACTCGCCGAGTAGGATCGCAGACTTGGTCGCGGGTTCGCGACTGGACTCGACGAGTCCAGATATGGACTCGGCGAGTCGACGCTGTTTAGCGGAAACCCTAACCGTTCAGGTTTGGGACGTATAAAAAGGACTCATTGGCCGTCATTGTTCGTTTTAGCCTTCTGAGAAGAACCCTAAATCGATTGTGTGCATCTAGAGCAAGATTGGAGGATATTAGGGCTTGAAGAAATTGTTGGGCAAGGAGGAGAAGGGTTTTGGCTAAAGGAACAGCAAGGGATTCGAGTTCTGCGGTTTGGAGACGCAGAGAGGGCATATTCCAGGTAATATTTCGGATTCCTTTCTGTTATTTTGATGTGTATGCTAATCTAGGGTTTTTGAAACCCATTTAGTGATTGGATGGGTTATTATGTTATTACCCAGACGTTTATACCCCAGTAATAAGGTGTTTAGAAGTCCAGAAAGTCCCATGATTGTATATCTCGGGACCATACGTAATTCAAGGAGCAGTTGATCGTCTGCATGGCATGGACTCGCTGAGTTGTTCTTCAGACTCGGCGAGTAGCTTGAAGATTTACTGGGACTCGCCGAGTTGTTCTTCAGACTCGGCGAGTGGAGTCGGGGTGGCCCCGCGATTCTTCCAGGAGTAACTCGTCGGGTCGAGGAGGATACTCGACGAGTAGATAAGGAATCTCAGAAAGTTGGAGGACGTCTAGACTCGCCGAGTCGCCATGGTACTCGTCGAGTCCGGTCGAGTTGATCGTTGACCAGAGTTAACCTAAGTCTGACTTCTTAGGGATAGTCACACTTAGAAGATACATGTGTTAATGAGATATGTGATGTTATAGGGAGGTTGTAGCTCGTCGGATTGTGCACGAGTGATTTCAGGATTTGCTAGCTTTCAGCATTCACGAGGTGAGTCTTCTCACTATATTGTACCCGGAAGGGTTTGACTGTATGACCGGAAGGTCAGATATGATATTTGATATGTATGCTATATGTGGTAAGATATTTTTTATATGTGCTATGTATGTTATGTGGGCCGGAAGGCAATATGTTATGGGCCGGAAGGCGAACGTGTTATGGGCCGGAAGGCGTGGTGTTGATGACCGGAAGGTCAGGGCCTGGAAAGGCGTATGTGCGTAAGATGTATATTGGGGAACTCACTAAGCATTTATGCTTACAGTTGTTATGTATGTGTTTCAGGTACTAGTGAGGACCGTGGGAAGGCGCCGGCGTGATCGATACACACTGAAGAATACTTTTATGATCTTGGGATTTCAAATAATTGTATTTGACAGAATACTTAAACTATTTATGCCTTGTTTTGAATGGAAATAATTATATTTTAAAAATGAAAAATTTGTTTGAAAATTTGCGTTGTTACAATTGGTATCAGAGCCTTGGTTTGAGGGATTCGGGTGCACCTTCGGGGGTAACTGAACTCAAACCGAGGATTTGAGGAAACTTTTTAAATAAAGGCATAAACTTTTGCAAATGGTTTTGTGGTAAGCAAGAAAGAAGCAGTGTGTACGATCAGTCAGCGCCCGAACGGTAAAGATCCCCAAAATACCTTACAATATTATATGATATGAATTGTTATGCATGCTAGAAGACTAGGTATTTATGATAGGACTAGAGTGGCCTGATTTGTGATGCCTTAGTCTAGGGAAGTTGCCTATATGAGATGTTTTGCTAGTATGCGGGTAGATAGTACATATCAGAAGTAGAGTACTCACTATCCGGAGTTTGGGGAGGAAGACTTGGGATGAACGCTGATGCGGTGTGGTTGGTAGTATTGGGCCCGTACTACCGAGGACACCGGGTCAGTGGGAGGCCCAAGCAAGAATCCCTGGATATCGGAGACTGAGTAGGGTTGCGTTATCGAGTGCGATTACACTCGCTGGAGTCTCTGATAGTTTATGTTGTATTTCAGAGACATCATGGTTAGACCACGCCACGGAGCGAGTTCGAGCGGTGTGAGTGACGAGGAGATTCGTCAGATGATTCATGAGGAAGTAGCGGCGGCGATCCGGGCTGAAATCCCGGAGATGTTTGGGTCTATTAAGACCACCCTGTTGGAGACATTCGATGAGCGGTACGCCGCGTTGACTGAGGCTGCAACCGCTGCAGCTAGCGCAGCTGTGGCCGCTGCTAGACCACAGGGAGGTGACTCGTTGCTGTTCCGAGAGTTCAGTAACACGAAGCCACCGGAGTTCGATGGGACGCAGGATCCGATTGCTGCGATGAGGTGGATCGCGGAAATAGAGGGGTGCTTCTACACGTGTTCATGCCCAGAGCACCTGAGGGTACGGTTCGCTTTGAACCAGCTCCGCCTGGGAGCGAAGGACTGGTGGAAGTTCGTGACGGCGAACTTCACCTTGGCAGAGACTACAGCGGTGACATGGGAGGGGTTCACTACCATGTTCAGGGATGAGTACGTTCCCCCGGTGGAGCGGGAACGATTGGTTCAGGAGTTCTTAACCCTCAAGCAGGGTACTGACTCGGTGGCGGCGATCACGCGGAAGTTTCATGAGAGGGCGATGTTTTGCCCCGAGCTGGTGGCCACAGAGCAGGCTCGGATGAGCCGGTACTTGGGTGTTCTGAGGAGGGAGATCCGGGAGTTTGTGTCAAACTCCACTTACCATACTTTTACTGAGCTTCAGGCGAATGCCAGGAAGCGTGAGATCGAGTTAGAGACTCAGGCTAGGGAGGAGGCCGAGTCTCAGCAGGCAGACCGGCGGCCGGCTCAGTCTCAGCCGGCAGCCAAGCGGATCAAGTCCGCCGATTCGAGGACGGGAGGTTCGAAGAGCCGCACTTGCGGAAAGTGCGGCAAGGGTCACGATGGGGCGTGTCGAGCCGGTGCTTGCTACAAGTGTGGCAAGGAGGGGCACATTGCTAGGGAGTGTCCCAAGGGATTTACGGTTTGCTTTCATTGCAACCAGACCGGCCATCGGAAGGCCGAGTGCCCTCAGCTTCGTCAGGGATCCGCACCTACTGCCAGGACTACTGAGACTCGACCGGTGAAGGTCGAGGCCCCGAGGGCTCGTGGGAGAGCCTTTCAGCTGACTGCGGAGGAGGTCCGCGCTGCGCCCGATGTTGTGGCAGGTATGTTGTAACTCATGTATTTATTTTTAATGTCAAGATGTTATGCTTATGTTATTATATGCGTAGGTACGTTTCTTGTGAACTCTGTGCCTGCCTTAGTGTTATTTGACTCAGGTGCGAGTAGGTCCTTTGTATCTTTAGCCTTTAGTCAACATATCAGCATGAATCGTGAGTCCTTGAGTCGACCCTTGAGAGTTTCTATAGCTGACGAGAAATCGATTTATGCCACGGAGGTTCTTCGGGGATGTGTGCTAGAGATTTTCGGGGTTGGGTTTCCGATTGACCTGATTCCTATTGCGATGGGTGACGTCTGTGTCATCGTGGGCATGGACTGGTTGAGCCGATTCGGCGCTGTCATCGACTGTGAGCGTCAGTTGGTGACTATACGAGACCATAGTGGGGGAGTCCTTTCGGTGTACGGCGAGGGTACCCGTTCAGGATCAGCTTTTTGTTCGGCTGCTAGGGCGAGGCAGTGTCTACAGCAGGGCTGTAAGGGTTTTGTGGCGTATGTTATGGATACGCGGGAGCTTTCCGAGAGACCAAAATCAGTTGAGGAGGTCCCTGTCGTGCGCGAGTTTCCAGATGTTTTCCCCGAGGAGCTGCCGGGAGTACCTCCTGTGAGGCAAGTAGAGTTTGGTATCGATCTGGTTCCGGGGGCCGCGCCTATTGCTAAGGTACCTTATCGTCTTGCACCTCCAGAGATGCAAGAGTTGTCCTCGCAGCTCCAGGAGTTGCTGGGGAAGGGATTCATTCGGCCGAGCAGCTCGCCGTGGGGAGCTCCTATTCTATTCGTCAAGAAGAAGGATGGTTCACACCAGATGTGCATTGATTACCGGGAGTTGAACAAGTTGACGGTCAAGAACCGTTACCAGTTACCGAGGATCGATGACTTATTCGATCAGTTGCAGGGAGCATCTTGGTTTTCCAAGATCGATCTGAGGTCAGGGTACCATCAGGTGAGAGTACAGGATGAGGACGTCCAGAAGACAGCGTTTAGGACGCGATATGGGCATTATGAGTTTGTGGTGATGCCTTTTGGACTCACCAATGCCCCAGCTGTGTTCATGGATCTCATGAACAGGGTATGCAGGCCGATGTTGGATCGGTCAGTGATTGTATTTATCGACGACATTCTGGTGTATTCTAGATCTAGAGAGCAGCATGAGGAGCATTTGAGGGAGGTCCTCGAGGTGTTGAGGTCGGAGAAGCTTTATGCAAAGTTCTCCAAATGTGACTTCTGGCTGCGGGAGGTCCAATTTCTAGGACATGTTGTCAATCAGAAAGGGATATTGGTCGATCCGGCCAAGGTTGAGGCGGTGATGAGTTGGGAGGTGCCGAAGTCACCCTCTGAGATCAGGAGTTTCCTTGGGTTGGCAGGGTATTATCGGAGATTCATTAAGGATTTCTCCAAGATCGCAGTGCCGCTCACCAGATTGACCCGGAAGGGTGTTGCATTCTCATGGGGGCCCGAGCAGCAGACCTCCTTTGAGACACTTCGCCAGAGGTTGTGCGAAGCCCCGGTATTAACTCTCCCAGAAGGGATGGAAGATTTTGTGGTATATTGCGACGCATCGATTTCGGGATTGGGTGCAGTGTTGATGCAGAGGGGTCATGTGATAACTTATGCATCGAGGCAGCTGAAGCCTCATGAGGCGAGATACCCTACGCATGATTTAGAGTTGAGAGCAGTAGTGTTCGCTCTCAAGATTTGGCGTCACTACTTGTATGGGGTTCGATGTACGATATATACGGACCATAAGAGCTTGAAGTATTTAATGGATCAGCCCAACCTAAATATGCGTCAGAGGAGGTGGTTGGATGTGGTCAAGGATTATGATTGTGAGATCCTGTACCACCCAGGCAAGGCTAATGTGGTAGCCGACGCGTTGAGCCGCAGGGCGGAGAGTACTCCATTGCGAGATGTATGCTTGAGACTGACTGTGATGACTCCAGTATTGGGCGCTATTCGTGGGGCACAGGCAGAGGCTGGGCGACCAGAAATGCAGAAGAAAGAGCGGGTTGTGGGGTTAATTTCAGAGTTTGTTAAGGATAGTCGAGGGCTTATGATGTTTCAGGGTCGGATCTGGGTACCGTTCGTGGGCGGTACGCGTATTACTTTGATGGAAGAGGCTCATAGATCGAAATTCTCGATCCACCCCGGTGCTACAAAGATGTATTTGGATTTGAGGAAGGAGTATTGGTGGCCCTGTATGAAGAGGGACGTGGCATGGTTCGTTGAGAGGTGCTTGACCTGCCGTAGGGTTAAGGCCGAGCACCAGAGACCGCATGGCAAGTTGCAGCCATTGGAGATCCCCGAGTGGAAGTGGGAACAGATCACTATGGATTTCATCACCAAATTGCCGAGGACTGCTAGGGGAGTTGACGCAATTTGGGTGATTGTGGATAGGTTGACGAAGAGTGCACACTTCCTTGCCATCAGTGAGAGTTCTTCAGCGGAGAAGTTGGCAGAGATATATGTGAGAGAGGTGGTATCTCGGCACGGGGTGCCGATCTCGATTGTTTCAGACCGTGATGTGCGCTTCACTTCCAGATTCTGGAAGAAATTCCATGAGGAGCTGGGTACTAAATTGCATTTTAGTACCGCATACCATCCCCAGACAGACGGTCAGAGCGAGCGGACGATTCAGACGCTGGAGGACATGCTTCGAGCGTGTGTGTTAGACTTCGGGGGTAGCTGGGATGCATATTTACCCTTAGCAGAGTTTTCCTACAACAACAGCCATCATTCGAGCATTGGTATGCCACCTTTTGAGCTGTTGTATGGTAGGAGGTGTCGGACCCCCATTTGCTGGGGAGAGGTGGGACAGAGAGTGATGGGCAGCACGGAGATCGTGCTTCAGACGACAGAGCAGATTCAGCAAGTGAGACAAACGTTATTGACTGCCCAAAGCCGACAGAAGAGTTATGCAGACAGGCGCCGATCCGAGCTTGAATTTCAGGTCGGCGACTTCGTTCTCCTGAAGGTTTCTCCTTGGAAAGGAGTGATTCGATTCAGGAAGAGGGGCAAATTGGGGCCCCGGTATATTGGGCCATTTTGTGTGATTGCAAGGATAGGCCGGGTAGCCTATCGGTTGGAGTTGCCAGCGGAGTTGGGTCAGATCCACGACACTTTTCATGTGTCGCAGTTGAGGAAGTGCATAGCCGATGAGTCGGCGGTGGTTCCATTGTAGGATATTCAGGTGGATGCGAGCCTGAATTACGCGGAGAGACCAGTGGCTATCAGAGATCGGAAGATCAAGGTTCTGAGGAACAAGGAGGTACCTCTGGTGTTGGTTCAATGGCAACACCGTAAGGGATCGGAAATGACTTGGGAACCGGAACGTGAGATGCGGGAGCAGCATCCGGAGCTATTTGCAGAGTGAGACTTCAAGGGCGAAGTCTAAACCTAGTGGGGGAGAGTTGTAACAGCCCGAAATCTCAGGTATTATTAAATTATGTTTTTGGGGTAATTTAAGAGAGGACTCGGCGAGTTGGAGCCTAGACTCGCCGAGTAGGATCGCAGACTTGGTCGCGGGTTCGCGACTGGACTCGACGAGTCCAGATATGGACTCGGCGAGTCGACGCTGTTTAGCGGAAACCCTAACCGTTCAGGTTTGGGACGTATAAAAAGGACTCATTGGCCGTCATTGTTCGTTTTAGCCTTCTGAGAAGAACCCTAAATCGATTGTGTGCATCTAGAGCAAGATTGGAGGATATTAGGGCTTGAAGAAATTGTTGGGCAAGGAGGAGAAGGGTTTTGGCTAAAGGAACAGCAAGGGATTCGAGTTCTGCGGTTTGGAGACGCAGAGAGGGCATATTCCAGGTAATATTTCGGATTCCTTTCTGTTATTTTGATGTGTATGCGAATCTAGGGTTTTTGAAACCCATTTAGTGATTGGATGGGTTATTATGTTATTACCCAGACGTTTATACCCCAGTAATAAGGTGTTTAGAAGTCCAGAAAGTCCCATGATTGTATATCTCGGGACCATACGTAATTCAGGGAGCAGTTGATCGTCTGCATGGCATGGACTCGCCGAGTTGTTCTTCAGACTCGGCGAGTAGCTTGAAGATTTACTGGGACTCGCCGAGTTGTTCTTCAGACTCGACGAGTGGAGTCGGGGTGGCCCCGCAATTCTTCCAGGAGTAACTCGTCGGGTCGAGGAGGATACTCGACGAGTAGATAAGGAATCTCAGAAAGTTGGAGGACGTCTAGACTCGCCGAGTCGCCATGGTACTCGCCGAGTCCGGTCGAGTTGATCGTTGACCAGAGTTAACCTAAGTCTGACTTCTTAGGGATAGTCACACTTAGAAGATACATGTGTTAATGAGATATGTGATGTTATAGGGAGGTTGTAGCTCGTCGGATTGTGCACGAGTGATTTCAGGATTTGCTAGCTTTCAGCATTCACGAGGTGAGTCTTCTCACTATACTGTACCCGGAAGGGTTTGACTGTATGACCGGAAGGTCAGATATGATATGTGATATGTATGCTATATGTGGTAAGATATTTGTTATATGTGCTATGTATGTTATGTGGGCCGGAAGGCAATATGTTATGGGCCGGAAGGCGAACGTGTTATGGGCCGGAAGGCGTGGTGTTGATGACCGGAAGGTCAGGGCCTGGAAAGGCATATGTGCGTAAGATGTATATTGGAGAACTCACTAAGCATTTATGCTTACAGTTGTTATGTATGTGTTTCAGGTACTAGCGAGGACCGTGGGAAGGCGCCGGCGTGATCGATACACACTGAAGAATACTTTTATGATCTTGGGATTTCAAATAATTGTATTTGACAGAATACTTAAACTATTTATGCCTTGTTTTGAATGGAAATAATTATATTTTAAAAATGAAAAATTTGTTTGAAAATTTGCGTTGTTACATAGTGAGTTTGTTTAGTTCCCGGTAGTATATGCACATGCAGAACGATCCAACCTTCTTCTTCACGAACAAGACCGGTGCTCCCTAAGGTGAGAATCTCGATCTAATGAATCCTTTGCTTAGCAGTTCGTTTAGTTGACTGGATAGTTCTTGCATTTCTATCAGTGCTAAACGGCACGGGGATTTGGCTACGGGGGTAGCTGTGGGAATCAAGTCGATTCTGAACTCGACTTGGCGTTCGAGTGGACTCCTGGGAGATCTTTGGGAAATACGCCGGGGAAGTTACAAAATTTGGGGATATCCTTGATGTCTTTTACTTCTTGTTTCTTATTCACCACGTGAGCTAAGAAGGCATAGTATTCTTTGCGAAGATACTTTTGAGCCTTGACGCAAGAGATGATTTGAAGGTTCGTGTCAGATTTGTTGCCATAAATGGCAAGGTTTCCGCCACTTGGCAGATTAAGGCAAACAACATTTTCGTAACATAGAATATCAGCACGGTGAGGACTTAACCAATCCATGCCGATGATAACGTCAAAGCTTTTTATTGAGACCGGCATAAGGTCGACTTGGAAGGAATAGTTGTTTAGAGTGAGGGTACATCCTATGTATATGTCATTAGTGCTCTCTGTCTTTCCGTTTTCCATTTCTAAGGTGAATATGTCTTTTAATGATTGGGGATTTTGTCATTAATACCTTTTAAAGAATTCATGGAGCAAAACCAACCATTAAGACCCCATTTTTATGACTCAAGACCCTTCCTAAGGTCTGAAAGGACGGCTTAATGGGTCAAGAACATGTCATGCTCAAGAATCACCATTTTGGGACTAAAAAGTGTCTTAAAAGAACAAAAGTCTAGATCTACAAGATGGAGTGGTAAAGTTGCAAGATTTATAACTCCTGGAGTTTGCAAACAAGAAGGAAATCCCATATCCAAAGTGCTCTGAAGCTCCAAGTTCTTCTAACTACCTTCTGCTTTCTTTAAGAACACTTATAAACACTTTAAAGTCTCCAAACAAACTCTCTTTCTCATAGGGTTTGCTTGGGGGGTCGATTTCACAGAAGGAGGCTGAGTAAGAATGAGATGTGAGGCTATAATGAGGTTTAAATATGAGCCAAACCCTAAAAATTATGGTTTGTATGATCTTCACATATTCCCTGCAAACAAGGTATACATAAACATACTAAGGCGTGCCCTAGTACACTTACCGTACACACGTACGCTCAACATACTCCCTAAAGTATGAATTTACCAAAATGTCACTATGGGCCCTTTTGCACTCTTTCTTTTACTTAGGGTCCAACATGCAATCTAATTCAATTATAGGGTCAAAATTAGAAGTACCTCATCATTGGGATGTTACAATTCTCCCCCACTTGAACTAGACTTCATCCTCGAAGTCAGCTGCGGTGAATAACGCAGGATAATGCTCCCACATCTCAGCATCCGGCTCTAAGGTCCACTCGGAGCCTCTTTGATGTTGCTATTGAACCTTTACCAACGATATCTCTTTGTTACACAGGACCTTAATCTTTCTTTCTAAAATAGCCACCGGTCTCTCGATATAACTCAGGCGCTCATCAACCTGAATATCATCTAAAGGAACCACTGTCTCACTGTCTAACACACACTTCTGTCACTTAGAGACATGGAAAGTGTTGTGGATTTGATTGAGCTCACCCATCAAATCTAACAGGTAAGCCACCCTGCCTACCCTAGAGATCACATGGAAAGGTCAAATATTATGGGGACCCAATTTCCCCCTCTTTCTGAAGCGTATAACACCCTTACAAGGCGAGACCTTCAGAAGCACCTCCGATCGATGTTGGTCGGCATAGCTCTTCTGCCGACTCTAAGCAGTTTGTAGTCTCTGCTTGATCTGATGAATAAGTTTAGTGTTCTGAAGGACTATTTTGGTCCTTCCCATTAGGGATGTTATTCGGGTCGGAACCGAACCGAACCAAATAAACCGAAAACCGAATAAGGGTAATTGTATGAACCAAAAACCGAACCAAATAAGCAATACGGGTTCGGTTCGGTTCGGTTCGGGTATTATTCGATTCGGTTCGGTTCCGGCCCGAATAACCCAAATAACCTGTGCAAGATGATTAAGGAGTCGAATAACCCGAATAACCCGAATATTTTGTAGTCGAATAACCCGAATAAACCAAATATGTTGTATTACTTTTGAATCTTATGATTTCATAAATATATAACCCGAATAGCCCGAATAACCCGAATATTTTGTAGTCGAATAACTCGAATAACCCTAATAGCCCGAATAACCCAAATATTTTGTATTACTTTTGAATCTTATGATTTCATAAATATATATATAACCCGAATAACCCGAGTAACATGTACAAAATGATTAAGGAGTCGAATAACCCGAATAAATATTGTATTTTTTATGACTTTTGTAGCTTATGATCTCATAACAAACCTTTTAAAGAAACAAATTAAACACTAAAAATTAAACACCCAAAAATCTATCCATAAGTTTATGAGTTAAACATTAAACATTCAACGCCCAAATAAAAATATGAATCTTAAGTTTTTATCCGATATCCAAAATAACATTTTTCAAACACGAATTAACTATTCAAGAATATTAATTGGTTGTTTTCCCTTTCCATCTCCGTTCTTTATCGCATCTTCTAAAGCTTTCGCGACCTCATCGTCTTTCAAAATTTCATCAATGTTGTCCACAATTTGCTTTCTTGATTTCCTTACCCAATCTTGAGTGCAAACCAAAGCCTCTACTATATTTGCAGACAAATTTGTTCTATATGGATCCAATATCCGCCCGCTTGTACTTATAAACGCCGCCTCTGACGCCACGGTAGAGATTTGCAGTCCCAAAATATCTATCAGCATAAACATAGAAAATGTTAAAATATAATTATATAAAAAAGTATACAAAAAATAAAGTTATACCTTTCGCCATACGGGATACAATAGGGTAACGAGATGCATTTTGTTTCCACCAAAGTAGAATATCAAAATCTTTATTGTATTTAACTGACTGCTCGTTTAGGTATCGTGTCAACTCCGTTTCCATTGATGCCGATGGGTAATCAGTTTGAACTAATAAATCACCCATGAAGTCATTCTCATCATCAATCACAACTACATCTTCATGACCATGTGTTTGATTTTGAGAAGAGTCGGTATTGTCAAACTTTGATTTGTAGAAATAAAAAAAATTCTCAAATCTTTGTTGAAGACCCTGTATTAAGACCTTAGCCTTCAAAATGACTTCCGTATAGCTCGACCTTTGACATGAGCTTGTCCAACAATCGGTCGTCAAATGCACATTACTTAGGGGATTATTGAAGAACTTAAATAACTTAGCCTTTTCTTCATGAAAGTAATCAGTAACTCTATTTGAAATTGTGGTTCTACATGGCAAAATTACTTTCCCGTTCAATGCATTTGTATACTCAATAAATGATTCGTTCTCTACAAACTTGAATGGTAATTCTCCAACTACAAATAAGTTTAACAAAGCTTTTTTTATTCTTTTCTCATCATGCTTCCAAGTCCCAATACTATTCTCTCCGTTTTCATTTTTTTTGAAATTTAAAGTGGTTTGGTTTTCTAGTTTTTTTTTTCTAAATTTTTTGGGTTCATTATACATCTTTCCGTATGTTTAATCATACTAGACGTATCGTTTGCGCCGGATTCGGTTTTGAGCAAAGTTCCACATTTTTTGCATTTGCTATGTCTAACTTTGTCAATATGAAGTACATCATAGTCGTTCCAACAAGCCGCCCTTTGGGCATATTTCCTTTTCTTCGGGTTTGTTGCTTGACTTGTTCCTTCAACTTGTGTGTTATCAACAAATACATCATCATCATCAATCTAAATCATAATAACAAAATAGATTCATCATACATCTAAAGCATAATAGCATTTAAATAAATTCATCAATATGGAATGACATAAGTAAAAGAACATATATGGTTTTTTTCATTAAAGTCTCTTATTCAATACTTACTTGTGTTTCATGATTTGGAACCCAATTTTCCATGAATTGAATGGAGTTTTATCACAGCATAAAATAATGTCGATCAAGAAGTTTGAAGCAGGGAAGTCGATCAAAACCTAATGTCGATCAAAGCATATTGTAGAACCAGCAAGAAGGCAAAACCAATTGTCAATCAAAGGCAAAAGGATTAGGATATACGATCAAAAAAAAAGTCGGCCAGCAAGAAGTATAACCAAGTTAAATGTCGACAGCAAGAAGCCAAGAAGTATAACCAATTGTCGATCAAAAAAAATAAGGAAGGTTTAGGATATACGATATTACGATTTTGGTGTAATTGGCAATCATACAAATTAAACGTCGACCGCAAGAAGCCAAGAAGTAGAAGTCGGCACTTGGCAGCAAGAAGGAGAATTAGTCGAATGTTGATCAAAGAAATCGGCAGCAAGAATTTTCAGTGGTCTTCGATTCGGTGTAATTGTGATCGTCGGTTCGATTTGGTCTAATTGTGTTTGGTTTACCCGCTATTAGGATTAGACGTCGACTGTGAGAGGGAGTCCTTATTCGATTCACGGCTCACACAATTGAAATAAACGCTTCATATTCGGTTCGGTTTTTTGGACCGAATAAGTCCTTATTCGGGTAACCCGGACCGAATAACCCGAAAACCGAATAAGCCATATACAGATACCCGAAAACCGAATCGAATTGCTTATTCGGGTCTTATTCGGTTCGGTTCGGTTCGGGTTTTCGGCCCAATTTCTCTTCCCTACTTCCCATGACCCTATGGCCCACCTCTCCCCATCATATTGGGGTACGACATCTCCGACCATACAAGAGCTCAAAATGCGGGGAACCAATGCTAGAGTGGTAGCTGTTGTTGTAGGAAAACTCCGCAAGAGGTACGCAGGAATCCCAACTCCCACCAAAACCAATAGCACAGGCCCACAACATATCCTCAAGGGTCTAGATGGTTCGCTCACTCTGACCATCGCTCTACGGGTGATAAGCCATGCTGAAATGTAGTATCGTGCTCAGTACCTCGTGGAACTTTTTCCAAAATCGGGAAGCAAACCAAACATCTCGGTCTGAAATAATGGAGACCAGAACCCCATGATGAGCAAAAATCTATCGGACATACATATCAGCCAACTTTTCGGCCGAAGAGCTCTCCCGAATGGCCAAAAAGTGGGCACTCTTGGTTAATCAATCCACGATGACCCATATAGCATCAAAATCCTTTGTCGTCTTCGGCAACTTAGTGAAAAAATCCATGGTGATATGTTCCCACTTCCACATGGGAACCTCCAAAGTTTGCAGCTTCTCATGCAGCCTCTGATGCTCGTCCTTGACCATCCTACAGGTCGAGCACCTCTCAACATACCAGGTTATCTCCCTCTTCATACACGGCCACAAGTAGCTTAATCTCAAATCCTGATACATCTTGATGGCTCCCGGGTGTATAGAAAAGCAAGACTTATGAACCTCCTCCAACACTATCTTCCTTATCCCACCTGAAACTAGAACCCAAACCCGACTACATTGGGTCAACGACCCTCGACTATTGGTGAAAAAGCTATCGATCTCGCCCCTGATCCTCTCCTGCTTCCAATTCTCCTTCCGAACTCCTTTTACCTGAGCCTCTCTTATCAAACCCAAAAGCAGAGAATCACGAATATCCTTATACACATCTCTCCAACTGAAGATCCAACCAACTTGAGGCTCAAAGCATCTGCTACCACATTTGCTTTACCTGGATGGTAAAGGATCTCACAGTCATAATCCTTGACTACGTCCAGCCACCTGCGATGCCTCATGTTCATATTCGGCTGTTCCATAAGATATCTCAAACTCTTATGATCTGTGTATATAGTACAATGAACCCCATAAAGATAATGTCTCCAAATCTTGAGGGCAAACACCATTGCCCCTAACTACAAGTCATGAGTAGGATATCACATCTCATGCGGCTTCAGCAATCGCAAAGCATAAGAAATCATTCGTCCTCTCTGCATAAGGACTGCCCTTAAACCGGTGATGGATGCATCACAGAATACCACAAAATCCTTGACTCCCTCCTATAGGGTCAATATTGGGGCCTCATATAACCTTCTCCTAAGAGTCTCAAACGCCGATTGCTGCTTAGGGACCCATCGGTAATCTACTCCCTTCCTCATCAAACAAGTGAGGGGTACCGCACTGAATAAATCTCTAATAGCATCCCGCCAAACCCAAGAAACTCATGATCTCTAAGGGAGATTTCAGAACCCCCACTGCATCATAGCCTCGATCTTGGCTGGAACGACCAAAATTCCATCATGGTTAACAAGGTGCCCTAGGAACTAGACCTCTCGTAACCAAGACTCTCACATAAAGAACTTAGCATACAACCGTTCTCGCTTTACTACTCCCAGAAGCTCTCGAAGGTACTCCTCATGCTGCTCTCTGGTCTTGTAATACACCAAGATATCATCAATAAACACAATGACAGATCAGTCGAGCATCAGCCTGCACACCCGATTCATTAAGTCCATAAACACAACAGATGCATTGGTCAGTCAAAATGGCATTACCATAAACTCGTAATTCCCATAATGAGTTCGGAATGCGGTCTTCTCCATATCCTTCTCTCTCACTTTCACCTGACGATACTCGGACCTCTGATCGATCTTGGAGACATAATATGCACCCTACAACTGATCAAATAGGTCATCAATTTGCAGAAGAGGATAACGATTTTTCACTGTTAACTTGTTCAACTCTCGGTAATCAATGCACATCCTGTGTGAACCATCCTTTTTCTTGACAAACAGTATCAGCGCTCCCCACAGTAAACTGTATGGTCTAATGAACTACTTTCCTAACAGCTCCTTAAGATGAGAGGACAACTCCAGCATCTTAGGCGGTGCCAAGCGGTATGGCGCCTTAGCAATCGGAGCTGCACCTGGCACAAGATCAATCCTGAACTCGACCTTCCTATCAGGAGGCATACCGGGTTACTCCTTTAGAGAAACACCAGCAAACTCCTTGACAACTAGAACCTATAAAACTGAAGTCTGCTCCGCAACCCGAGTATCAACCACATAAGCGAGATAACTCGCACACCCAAGTTGAATATACTGTCGAGTCTTGGCTACTGAATAAAACCCTGAACCAACCCTAGTGCCCTCTCTATAGATAACCATTTCTCCCCTATTTAGGGTTCGAACTATCACTCGTTAGCCCTTTCAATTGATCATGGCACCAAACCTACTCAGCCAGTCCATACCCACTATCATGCATGCATCCCCCATGGGGGTAGGGATCAGATCAATCGAATAAGGCACCCCGAAGATCTCCAATACACAACCCTGATACACTCTGGATGCATAAACCTCGTGTTATTTGGCGATAGAAACCCACAACAGATAGTCCAACCCACTAAGGGGCATACCAAAATCCCTACTAAAAGATCGGGACACAAAGGACCGACTCACGCCCGAGTCAAATACCACAAGAGCAGGCAAAGAGTTCACTATGTACGTACCTATCATAAACATAAACATAAGCATTCCATAAAATATAATCAATAGAATAATAAATAGAAACATACCAGTCACGAAGTCTGGTGCCGCCTTGGCCTTCTCTGTCGTGAGCTAAAAAGTTCAACCTCGAGCCCTTAAGGGCTCCGCTATGATAATCGTCAAAATTTGAGATGGTTCTAGATTTGAATAAACTTAGTTGCACATATAGGCACGACACATACTATACTTTGTAACTAGAAGCTAAGTTATAACCTACTAGAAACTTAGAAACAAGTAGAAACAATGGATAGTGTACTTAGATTTCACATTGATACGTGACTTCTATAATTACTTTAACTATAACAACTATCCAAATTCGGGTCATTCGTTGACTTGAACACCTTTTCATGAATCATATACACACATCATGCACTTGACCTATTAGTAGAAATTAGTTCTGAGTCTCGTAGGAACTTAAGTCACAGTTGAAAACTAGGGCTAGTATATTTGATTCTTCAATTTCACTTGAGTCTCGGAATCACTACATAGAAATGCCAATAAACCGATAAAAATAAACTACAAACATTATTTCTTACTAGAAAAGTGTTATGAAACTCTAACATAATTTGAAGTCTCAAATAATTCAATTTATTTTGATATCCAAAGATAAACAAATTTCAAAACCCTAAAAGCCCTAAAAACCTAGATCTTATAAACTTTAACATCAAAATTCTATAAAAATAATTATGAACCTTACAATATTATCTTATAAGAATTAAAATTATGAAAATATGATCAAGAAAATAGAAGTTTAGGTCATTAACATTTAACTTATTTTAGAAGATAAAAAAGCAAGAGTTTATAAACAACTTTTGATTTAATGTGCATACATTATAAAAATTTGAAAATTTATAAAATTTTCAATGGATTTAATAAAAATAAATGGAAAAGAGATAGGGAACCTCTCTACCATTCAAATTTCCGGCCATATCTCACCTTTTTCCAAAATCTTAATCATTTTGCATTTCCCACACTCCACCTCCCATTTCTCTCTCTAAAACTTTTACTCCTCCTTCTCTCTCTATAAAATACGAAGTTAGAAGCATAATTTGTGGAAGAGATTCTTCCATTCGATAATTCATGAGTCTGCATGCATTTTTGTATTTTAGTGACCAATTTTGGTGGAGAGAAACCCTAAAGAGATTACGAGAGAGATTGGGAATCCAGAGAGACAAAATCTCTCTTTTCTTCTCTTTAAACCCCCATTCTTTTCCCTCTCTCTCTAACCCACCAAAATAATCAGTCAACAACATCATTTTACTCAAAAATATTCATCAAGTAGTGTTATATACCAAGGTAAAATTCAATACCTCATATTTCCGTTACTTTACTTTCAAAATTTTCAAGTTTTCTTGCATTTTCTTCGTCTCTTACACCTTTTTCTTTGAAAATCTATGTGCATGTTCATGCACTTCAAATTTGATGATGATGGTGGTAGGTTTTCACCAAAAAAATCTTGCATGTTGCTAAATGGTGAAAACCCATGACCTAAACTATGTCAAATATAAGAAAGTGAGTTTTATAAATTTTGGATGTTCATCAATGTCACACCCCCGAACTAGGACGGCAGAAACGTCCGGGTGTGGATGAAGTCATTGTATAGTATCATAACAGTGGAATATAAATGAAACATAGCAAGCCAAGCAACATACATTGAGAATACAAACTTACATTGTTTACATACTGTATTTGTTTATAAGTTACACAAAAGTGACAGAAAAGTACAAATTCTAAAATGCAGCAATCCAGTTCTCAAAGACTTAGGTACCTGCTTACTGGTTCCCTGAGAATACAAGTGATTTTGAAAAACATCAACATTAAATGTTGGTGAGTTCATAAGCATATTTGTATTAAAAGATTTGTAACCGCTTTGTTTAAAAATGGTTTGTATATCTCCAGAAAATCCGATATTTTCTATATAAATGAGTGGTAAGTCTTACATCAAAGACTAAAAAAAATGTATGTATGCATGACCTTTGTTTCTGTTACTTGTAATTGTAAAATGTATGTTCCCAGAAAATCCAATATTTTCTGATGTACGAAAAACTATAGTCTTAAAAACCCTAAGACCAGAAATGTAATCAATAGTGTACTGAAGAGTAGTATGCAATTTCATATTTTAATAAAACCGGTGAAGTGTAAGCTTCCTGTAAACCAAGATAGTATTGTTAACCCCTATGTGAGTTATTAAAACCATGCTAATGTGATTGTTATGCATGTACGACATTCTTCAAGAATCAGAATCGGGAATATATTTGTCATCCTAATCTGGCCCGTCTAGCTGTGGCGAACAACTCATGTGTGGGGTTGCCAATCCTGGTATAGATCTATACACAACTATATCGCTCTCCCTCTAGGAGACTCTAGTTATATTGCAGGACTTAAAATGTACGCTAGGTAGGTACGGTGAAGTGAATGTCTCACTAGAGAATTAACGGATTTACACGAACTACGACTCCCTTTTATTATATAACGTAATGATTTCACTATTTGAAATTTTATGACAGTTGTTTTACGACACGCGTTTTATGAGTTTCATGACATATGTTTTATGATATGTGTCTTATGACACGCAAACTATATTGTCATAAATTTGTTTTGTATACCATTTTGTGTAAACTGTTTGTAACACTTTATATAAATAGTCAATAGTGAATATGTCTAGTAGTAACATATGTTGGAAAAATAACATAATATTCTTGTGTTTAACCCCATCAAAATAGCGACGACAATAATTACGACCATTTTTACTAGAAAATTTTACTTTTAGTAAAAATTTCCAAAAATTTGTAGTTGCACTTTTCATATTTTACCGGTTAAAAATTTGTAACACCAAAATAGTTTAATTTTGTCAACTTTTTTGGGTCACGATTTTTATAAAAAATCATACGATGACCTCAACACTTTTATATTTATACAATTTTTAACATGTAAAAGTAGGACGTGTAATTATCCAAAGCTCAAAACATATTTGGACTTTTCTGAACATATCTTCTTGTTTTATTTGAGTATATTGACTTATAAACCGACTTTTTTTGAAATATAAGTGTTGACAATCACATATGTCACTATTTTTACTCAACTAACAAATGATATCAACATTTTTATACAAGATTTTGCTCCATATTCCACAAATAATCATAGTGCATGCAAATGTTCAACGAACAAACACATCTAGGCTTATGAGGACCTTATAAAACACGATTTTCATGTGTGTATGTATGAAACTTTCAACATCAAATACACAAATTATTTCATAAACAAGTTGTTGCTTGCAAATATCCATTGGTTAAACAGAACTTGACATGTATTCCCCCCCCCCCCCCCCCCGAGAAAAGCATGAAAAATATGAAAACTTGGCGGTATGAAGCTCACCTTGGTTATTTTGTGTGTGGTAAGGAGGAAATGGAAGAAGATGTCGAGCCTAGCTTTGCACGAGCTTGAAGAGATTCTCGGAAATCAAGTGTTCTAAGGATCTACACACGAAGATGTGTGTGTAACTGTGACATCCCCATTTTCAGGACCAGAAAAAACCGATTTGGTTTATGCTTTATAAAAATCAGAGTACCACTTTTAATAAAAATGTTGCGGAATTGTTCCCAGTAAAACATGATAAATACGTTATCAAAGCATTTCCGAAGAAAAGTATTTTTATTCATTTTAAAACATTTGGGATGTCATCGTCAATATAGAAACATAAGCATAAACAGAACTTGCATTCATTTACAATAGTGATCTACACCTCTTTAATCTCTTAGTGTAACGTAACTTCGTATCGGCACCTGTGATTCAAATAAGCTTGAGTGGGTCGGGCTGGGAAACCTGGTGAGTACATAAGGTTTTCAACCCACAATAATATAATCATTATGTTTAATCATCAAATAATCAATCAACCCAATTACCCATCCCCATTATCTTATTTACTCTTAAGGATCTACTTCAAGAATCAGTTATTCCTCGTTCATTCATTCCTAAGGATTATCCTAAGGAATAGGCACAAAATCCATCGTTGCTAATGACACATCTGTCAAGCACAACTGCTAATATTATCACTTAGGCGCAACTGCCAGAATTGTGACATTCTTTATGGGGCGCCTGCTAGTATAGTCCTTTAGGCGCATCTGTCGGGGTTATGAGGTTCTCTATTAGGCGCTTCTGCTAGTAGAGTCCTTTAGGCGCATCTGCCAGGGTTATCTCGCTTATTGACTGTATCGTTTTCGAGAGTCCACTCATAATACAGGTCAATGGGTTTTTAGAGTACACCGGTGAGCACATCGTTCACAACACCTACATATAGGTTGCGAGCCTGCTAGTGTTCCACTAGACTGTCTAGAATAGTCCGTGATAGTCATCCATACTCTGCTAGATGACGGGGCCAACATTTGGGTAAAAGGCTTCTCACATCGTCCACCTCTCACCCTCACCTCATGGTCTATTTCACCTCTCAACTCATCATCCAAATCATATTTCATCTACCCATGTTTTACCCAACATATTATGTAGGTAAAAAATACATATACCGTTTAAATCATATAAAACTTGTATAAAATCGTTCATTCAGCATAGATAGCAAGTATACAGATAATATGCACATATAGCATGTAATTTATATAAAATACTTCATATCTATGTGAAAGATGAATGGGACCATGCATTCACTTGATAAGGTGGTGACTCGCAGAAAGCACTTCATTTACTTTAAAATAATTTCCTTCGACATAACCTACTATTATTACCACTAGATTTTAGTCTAATATTTACTATGACTAATTATTAGTCTTATTATTATTATATAAGCGTTTAAACAATACTTTCCAACCACTATGTACAGACAGGGGTCAGACATAAAACACCGGAGGGCAGGACCATTTTGGCAGATAGCACTTCTGGAAACCAACAATCTTATGCGGCCCTTTAAACCAAATTTTTCGTACCGTGAGTAGTTAAAAAGATATTATAACGACACTTATATAATAATAGCTCAAATATTTATTATAAGTTCATAATAGCAATACTAATTTTAAATATAAGCTATATTAAAATAGGGTAAGCATAAATTACTTACAAGGGGGTTTTAGCTAGGAGTCGGGCTTTGCAGGGGCATAACTTCGTCGCTGGATCTTTCTAAGAAAGAATCGTGCAGCGCTTCAGTGCTCACCTTACTATACCAAAACTACAGAAAGAGAAGTCGAATCACGAGGGACCGAAATGCTCGGGGGATAAGAAGAGAAAGACTCTTGAATCAAGAGAATGGTGCAAGAAATATGAGAGCCCAAGCCTCTTATTTATAGTAATTGAATTTACAAAAACTACCCTTCATAATTACTTAATGACTTTATAGTTATATAAACGACTAAACATCCCTTCATAATACTATTTTAAATAGATTTAACGATATTTGTACTAAACTAATGTCGAAAGTACTCAACACTAGTCTTATAATAACCGCATCGTCGATACCTTTTTAATGATATATACATTTATATATATATATGTATATGTATATAGGATTAATAGTTTATTTTAATACATAAATATGCTATTATAATTTGTAACTCGTTCATAAGAACTCCATTTTTGAAGTTATTTATATCCACGCGTTGGTATTTACGAGTACCACAACTTTCTTTTAGACGCCGTCAACTAATTCTCATTCTATCTCAGATTTACAAAACTGTATTGAATTTGTTGCGCTCGAAGAATAGGGACCAAGTTTCGTCCATATATTTAACATACGAGCTCTAATCTCGACATTCTTTATATCTGCGTGTAGGTAAAAACAAGATCTAAAACTTTCATTTAGACTCTACCGGCTAATTCTCGACCGATCTTAAATTTAACAATAGAAGGAGATTATATTGTTAATCGTCCGCGTAAAATTCATAACTTCTACATACGAACTCCGTTTTCGTCTGTATTTTTACCGTTGAGTTCCTATTAATGAGATCTTCAACTCTCATTTAGGTCGCGTAGGCCAAAAACCACTCGAACTAAATTTCGAGTTTCGGGCCGTGCACTGCTATGCCAAATGTTAGAAAATTCATAACTTCCTCATACGAAGTCATATTTGGGCGTTCTTTTTATAGACGCTCTCAGTTTAACATATTCTATGACTTTTGTTTAGATTACTAAGGCTAAAAAGTCCTATATCGTAAGTTCACTATTTATGTCTCCCGGTGCCGTGCCGATTTTGCCGAAAAAATTCGACGGACCATAACTTCTTCGTTATAACTCGGATTTCGGTGTTCTTTATATGTACGGAACCCTTGAGACGTATTCTAAAACTTGGTGAAGATTATTTATTCTAAATAATCTTTTGTCGAAAAGTCATTTTCGACCCCTATTATCTCTAAATTGACTAGCCCGGATCTACGGGCGTTACAGTAACCATGGAGTTTTTAGCTTAAAGATGTATAAAAACACTAGGGATTTACAAGAATACTTACCTATTTCTATGAACCACTTGAAGAAATATTACTTCTTGAAGCTCCTTGCTCGATTTTTAGAGAGAACAATGGGAGGAGATGAAGTGGAAATGAAGCAAAAGTGGTGAGGGTGGGGAAAATCCCCTCATCGGCCGTAAGTTTTAAGAAGGGGGAGATGGGAGTCTTACTTGATACATGATGGTTCATAGAGTTCCATGCATGGGGACATGGAGGGTCAGTGCATGTATGGTCTAGATATATGGAAGGTAAATGAAGGTAAAGCCATGCATGGTTATTTGATAGATAAAACCATGTAAAGAAGTGAGGTGTCATTGTGTGGTCAATTTCTTGGATTATGCATTTAAAAACTAATTTTGGCTAGTTCATGATAGGGTTCTCGGTGTTGGGGTGGCCGGAAACACCCCTCCTTAGGGTTTTCGGTCCTTGTGGTGTGGGCTTTTGGGTTCATTACGGCCCATTTGGGTGGGTTTTCGATCAAGGGTTGTTTGGGCCGATCCAAATACATTTTCCATTAGCATTAGTTGTCCACTACAAGGATTGTTTAGCGATCCACATACACTTTCCAAAAAAAAAAGTAGAGTCCGATATACAAAAAATGGTTAGGACGCTCCTAGCAATCACAACAAGGTGATGTTTGTTTTCTAAAGGCAAAATATATGAATATTATGAACAACATTTGCAGACCTCTGTAATGGAAGATGTAGATCAAACGTCTACAGTATGCAAAAAAGAACGTTGTTTTTAATATGTGTAGGCTTATAAATTAAACTAAAAGTTAAATAAACAGGCTTTTTAAAAGCAAAAGTGTTTTTCAATATTAAATTTTAAATAGTTATAATTTTATAACACAAAAAAAGTTCCATCAAATTCTAACTTTCTTTCTTTCTTTTTCAATTCATTTAATATATTCAATATTAGAATTATACATACCATTTGTTCATTGGTTAATATTTTACATAAAAATCATATTTTGATCTTATCACTTTTATGTCTCTCATATAAATAGTTAATAAATCTAGATCAAATTTTACATATTATTGTATTACACTTTTGTTTTTCATAACTACTTTTTCCTTTTATGTGACATTATATTATGTTTACTATGTCTGCCTAAATTATTTCATATTTTTAATGACAAAAGGATAATTAGGTCACTTTTTAAATGGTGTGTTGTAATATATAAAAAAAAGTAAAACGACTGAATTAACGGATATGTTTGATATTTATTATATTTCGTTGTAATTAAATTTGTAAAGTACTACAAAAAATGATTTAAAAAAAAAATTAATGTTTGAAGTGGTTACAAAAAAGATGCATTGTAAAAAAAAATCTTAGGCTAGAAGATGTTAGAATATTCTAGTTCACATCTACGCTAGGTGCAGACATTTTGAAGTTCGTGGTCTTCTAAAAAACAAACAGTGTGCAAAGATTAATGTATGTGTGTCGTCTATGTGGTGCAGACAAAAAAGGTTAAGAAGATCCGTAGACAAAAAAACAAATACTGCCTAATTGTTAAACCTAACAAAAGACATCCATGTGGTTCTAATACCTCAACCACATAACGTTACAAAATATTACCCCTTCCCTACCATCACTTCCATTATCTTATCATACAACAAAACGAACACACAAACAAGCATATAGAAACCAGCTTCATGCATAGTAGCTTCTTCTTCAGACTTGAAAACTTAACACAATGTTCATCCTTGTGTTGTGCAAGGATACGTTCAACATTCTAATTCCACCACTTTCTTTTTACTAGTGTCCTTAATATTCCTCTTTCTTGATTAGTTCCTACTTCAAATAGAACAACTTTTTCTTATAGTAACCTTCCTCCATTGCATTGTCCTTCCATAGAATGTAGCGACAATACTTTTGTTTGTCTAATCAACAATAATTGTAACATCCCAAAATATAGGTAAAATTTTTTATTTTTAGGTTCATTCAAAACATATGATACTAATATCCAATCAGTCAAAAGTGTATCATGGTAACATATTATCAGAGTACAATATCCCAAAATCTCATAATGCATAAATCACAGGGTGATGCAGTGCGATCAGGTCAGGGCCTTCCCCTTCAAACTGAAAGTATGTGAAACATAAACTAGAAACTGTAAGAGAAAATCTTAGTGAGTTCCCCCCAAAAAACCTCATACCATACAAACATACAGCCAAGCATATATGGGTGCTTGCACTCCTCGTCGGTCTACATTAACCGGATACTATCAAACATATTTGGATGCTTGCAATCCCCTTCGATCTATTTCAATCGGATACTATTAAGCATATTGGGTGCTTGCAATCCCCTTCAGTCTATTTCAATCAGATTTTGGGTCTATTTCACCTCCTAACACTACCATATGATATTATAACAAATAATCATTGAGTCTTAAAGCAAACACAGGCATAATTGACAATTGTCACAAAGTCAACCATCATACTACAACATAAACTAGTGGGTCAACATTGGTGCCTTCAACCCATAAATGCAGTGAAGGAAGCTCACATCAGCTTGAAGGTATCAAATCGCACTCAACGGATGACCCGCAAAATCTTCTCCCTAATGCATAAGTATAAAACCCTAGTAAGAAATTAGGCTAATGTTATAACCTGAAAGTCCAAACCCTCATTTTCTACTTTAAGGCAAAAAGGGTTTCATCACCCTTGAGTCATTGGGCCTTTCTCCCACCAAGGCCCAAATCCATACAAGTCCAAGAAGGTATCAAATCCAAACTACTAGGCCTTTAAGGCCCAATATGGCCCAATGTAGTGGTGTTGATTATGATTGCATGTGCGGAATTAGAAAAGATCTAGTGAATCATCATGTAAACTCAAGAACATAATGAGTAAGTAAATCAGGGTTTAGCTCTCATTAGATCTTGAAAGAGTATACAAATGGGTCTTGTATAAATTCGTTTTCTAGACTAACACTCCAAAATGATCATTCTAAATATGAGTGTCACTCACTTCCTATTTATAGGAAACACAACTCATTTACACATCAATAAGGGTAAAACACAAATACATCCAAGCGTGACTTTGCACCCTAACATTCTCCCCCTCAAAGTTAGGATTGGATGCTCGGCTTGGATATCCAATGAGCTCATGCGATCAAGACCAAACTCCCCCTCGAATTAACACTAGTCTTCAAAATCCGCAATGAATATCTGAAAACCCGATTCGAATACCCATCATTCTCCCCCTTTCTATAATAAAAAAAATGATTATAAAACCCATTAAGGGTGAGAAGCACCCGAGGAATGAACGTTACAATACTCCCCCTTGATGTGTACCAAAAATGAAACTCCCGAAAAACTTGCACGGACAAACAATCACGAAAAAGCCTGAAAAAATTTCCAATTTGTGAATTTTTTTGACTTTTTGGGTGAAAGTTGCAAGATTTTCCAAAATACGAGTAAAAATTGTCATTTTCTGAATTCTGCAGGGACCCGTTACGCCAAAAACAGCCAAAATATGCAAAATTCTCCCCCATTTGTGAAACTAGGTAGAAAATGTTAATTCATACAAACTGCAGGGACCATAAATGAATATTCTTCAATTTCTCAGAAAATTAGCCCAATTTCGAAATTGGGTATTTGCTGCCAACTTTTCGAAACTTCAGGGACTCATTTCGAAACTTCTGCATTCTTCATTTCCAAACTTTCTAAAATCAGTCCAACTTTCGAATATGGGTATAAACTGTCAAACTTTCGAAAGTTGTAGGGACCAATTCAAAAATTCTGCCTTAGTACTTCCAAACTGTCGAAAATTTCTCCACATGTCGACAGTGAGTAAAATATGTCAAACTTTCGAAACTTTAAGGATTGATTTTGAAATTTTTATGTCTTCTTCTCCAATTTGTGAACCAGTCGCAAATGTCGACGCTTGATAAAAACCTTCGACAGTCGACTTCACTCCATTGGCACCCTTGATAACGAAACTTTTTCTTAATCAACGGAATATCGAAAACGAAGCAGGTCGAACGCTTAATCGTGAACAATAACCTCTTAATCATTCAGCTTCGCTCTTCATTATAGTTTCCCCAAAAACCAAATTCCATTGCATACTTTCGAAATCAGATCCTCAACTCCAACTTTCATTTTTCGCTTTACAGACATGAACAATTCGATTTCAATTCCACGATCAGTCGACCTTACGACCATCAACCAAACAAGTCAATTCAAAACCTTCGCTTTTTGAGTTTCATTCCAAGCCAAATCATCGATTTCTCTAAATCGACACCAAATACACTTGATTTCAACCCAAAGCAGTCGACATTAACGATTCCACCGTCGATACCAAACGAATCCAACATTCAATTTGTACAACTTTCGAAATCAACAATCATATTGCTTCATTTGTTCGTTATCAAGCCATCTGCTAACCAACATAGATTTCTTGACTCCAACCTACTCCAAACATTCGAAATTACTAAACAGCTCTTTGATTTCAGTTATCAGCCTAAAACACAGATATCAAACTATCAACTCTTCCAAATCTCGATATCACTATTCCAATTCTTCGCTTTCCACATAGATGACCTTTTCAGATTAGACACAAGATTCATACATCGAAATCATGTTTGACATCTCAAGCAATCATCCCAAAATGAAATCAACAATAACTTCGTTTTTCATCAACAGCGACTCGATATCAAACCATCAATCTTCAAAAATGAATTCATAATCATCGACCATCGAACCTTCATTCGCTTTTTGGTGTTAACCCAAAAACAGTTCGTCCTCAATATCGACTTCAATCCCTTGAATCAACACTTGAAAGTCTGATTTTGACTTTTTCAAGTTTGACTTCTCTTTTGAATCGATTCCAAGAGAACAATTAGAGATCGATCCTAACCTGAACAAGTATTATCATTCAAAACTCAATAGTCGACTTGAACTCAATACCATTGATAACAACTTCAATTTTGACTTAGACTCAAATTAATATTCAACGATAATCCAAGCAATACGAACTTTCAAAATCGAAATGGACATTAGTCAAGTTAATTCGACTCAAAAATGCCAATCAAACACGTGAGACTCAAATCAAATGACTGAGAAGAGACTAGAATCGATTTTGAATTTCAACTGTGAGATTTGAAGAACAAAGTAAGAAGTTGAGTATCGGGAAGACAATAATGATCTCTAAAAAAATCGTGAACAGTAACAGATCATAGCAATTGGACTGAATTAATTCAATGAACAGTGATTTTATCACAATTGGATTTCGAATTATTGGGTTGAAACAATGATCAACAGTAAATGAATTTAGAAAATGATTTTAATTCCAAGAGAACAATTAGAGATCGATCCTAACGTGAACAAGTATTATCATTCAAAACTCAATAGTCGACTTGAACTCAATACCATTGATAACGACTTCAATTTTGACTTAGACTCAAATTAATATTCAGCTATAATGCAAGCAATACGAACTTTCAAAATTGAAATGGACATTAGTCAAATTAGTTCGACTCAAAAATGTCAATCAAACACGTGAGACTCAAATCAAATGATTGAGAAGAGACTAGAATCGATTTTGAATTTCAACTGTGAGATTTGAAGAACAAAGTAAGAAGTTGAGTATCGGGAAGACAATAATGATCCGTAAAAAAAAATCATGAACAGTAACAGATCATACCAATTGGACTGAATTAATTTAATGAACAGTGATTTTATCACAATTGGATTTCGAATTATTGGTTTGAAACAATGATGAACAGTAAATGAATTTAGAAAATGATTTTAATTTTGATGTTTTGATCTTAAAAAAATAATTTGATCAATCAATGGGGTTGAAACAGATTTGATCCAATGAAGCAAATCGATCAAAAATTGAAAAATGATAAACACGAATCGAAATCATGGACATTTTGGAATCCATTTGAGAATTTGTGATACCTTTTTGACGAATCGAGTTCCATTTTCAACGAATGAATCAAATTTACAAGATCTTGGTTCTTTTGTTGGAATGAGAAAATCTCCAATTTGAACATTGTATCATCCACTATGCGTGATGTACAACTCGTTCTTTGTGTTCTTCATCGATCCAAGAACATCTTCAAAATAACCACCAACACGTTTGGGTTTTGACTTGAAATTCAATGCAACATTTGGAGATTGTTGCTTTGGAACCCAAATTTGCTTCACGGATTTCGGATTCACAACAACATTCGACGATTTTTGTGAATAAACCCGCTTGTTCTTCTGTTTAATCTTCTTCTTCTTTTTCTTTCTCATCTTTTTGCATCTTGAAGATTTGATTTCAAGAACACTTTCATTCTTGACAACTTCAACTTTGCAAGTTTGAATCAAATCTTTTGGAGTTTGATACTTGTGAATTTCTTGGATCACCGGCTTCCGATAAGGAATCATTCCTTCAAATGAATAACAAGAACACACAATATCAGCGGTTTGAACTCTAATTGAGCAAAAAAAAATCAGCTTCATGAGAATTAACTTGAATCTTCTTATCATGAACTTCAAGAACATCAAGAACATCTTCAACAAACTTAAGAGCATGAAGATCACTTGGGTTTTCAACAAGAGAAATGTATCTTTTATTAAAAAAAAAATAAAAAACTCTTTCATCTCCTTCTTTTCGGTTATCACTACGAACTAACATCATTATGGAAAGATCATACAAGCATTCAATCTTCGAAAGTGATTGAAGTACCAATCTTCCATGAACATCCTTCAAACCTTCATAAGAAACCATAGAATCCCATGAAATCAACTCACTTAACAATAACCCATAAAATTGATATTCGTTGACCTTGTATTTCACACCTTCAATAATTACAACCCAAGAATCATACTCCAAACGCACCATGATCGCAAAAACTTGAAGATTTCTAGAGAGAGAAACTGATTTTGAATGGGGTTTCTAGAGAGAGAAAGTAAAAGCACTTGAATTCTAGTGAATAAAATCGAATTATGAATAGAATCAAAGCTGAATTCGATTTCTAGAATCCAAACTCTCAATAACACGAAAATAAAAAATAAAAAATGAAGAATCACCAAATCTAGAAAACCATCAAGGATCAATTCTTAATCAAATCAAGAACACCTGCTCTGATACCAATTTATGTGAATTATGAGCATTGATTTGGCATGCGGAATTAAAGAACACACAAAAAACATGGTTATTTGGATGCTAAAAGGTGTATTCGATCATAGTAAATGAGTACAAAAAAGGTACTAGATCTCGAACTCCATAAATACGTCACTCACTAATCAATATAAACTACATCTCTCAAATACACCTCTATAAGTGGTATAAACCCATCTTATATAGAGGTGTTTACATGTCTCTCTCTCTCTCTCTATCTATCTCTCTTTCTCTATCTCTCATGTCACAAGGCTACTTTACCACATGCAAGTGGGTCTACAATAGTCAAACCATTTACAAAGTCATACATGGATAACTTTGTACCCAATATTCTCCCCCTTAAATTTAGGAATGAATGACCTGCTTCAAATCTTCCAAAATCAAGCAACTACGCGAATCAAGCCTTAAACGTGACACATGTAGATATGAACTTCAAATCTTCAATTCTTTTATGATTTTTCAATCTGGGTTCTAGAATGTGAGACCATACAAAACGAGCACCAACGGATAATTTGGAGCTTCTCAACCTCCAAATAATCACCCTAAAGTTGAGCATAAAAGCACATCCCAAAAATCTTCAAAAAATCCAAACTCATCATGAACTGAAATCACTATCAAATTTCCAATCGAGTCCTTTCAAAAACTTCAAATACTTGAGGTCACTTCGGTCTTCAAGTCCGCGTAATATGAAAAATCCAACTTTCGAATTTCCATAAAAATCTCTCCCCCTTTTTATAATCGAAAAATGATTATAAAACCAACAAATGAATGAGAAAGTGCTCTATTCGGAATTTTTCTAGCCAAAACTCCCCTTAATACATGGCATAAACAACCAAAAATGCACCCAAAATTCTGTAGTGACCCGGTGCGCCCAAAACAGCCAAAAATGTGAAACTCTCTCCCATTTGCGAAACTGGGTAGAAAGAGTCAATTCGCATTAATTATAGGGGCCATAAATGAATATTCTTTAATTTCTCAGCATTTAATCCTCATTTTCGAAAGTTGGGTATGAACAGCCAAAATTTCGAAATATCAGGGACTACATTCAAAACTTCTGCACACTTCTTCAAACTTTCGAAAAAAATAGTCCTCAGTGGATGCAAATTGTCAATCTTTCGAAACATTAAAGACGAATTTCGAAACTATGCCTTTTTCTTTCAATATGTTGAAAATTGTTGATTATATCCAAGGTAGGTAAAAGCTGTCAAACTTTCGAAACTTTAAGGTCCAATTTCAAAAGTTTTGTGTTTCTTCCTTCCAAACCAGATTTTCAAAAGTTGTTAACCGAAAATCTTCGTTAGTCACCCGATTCTCATAAATTTCGAAACTTATCAACCCAAAATCATCAAAACCTTCGATAACTATACCACATCCCAATTGAATTCAAAAACCTTCGAAACAATTGACTTCAAAACATTCGTTATTAATCAACTTCCCAATAGTGAATTCAGACTTCATGCTTTCGAAATTAGCTTACAATCCTTCAAAATCAAACTGCATAAGGAACCTCAACATCTCTCTATGACCATCGAAATCGATTTCTATTAGGAGCACATCAACCACTTATAAACTCCTAGTTAGAGATGTCAAAAACTCTCGTGGGACCCCGATATCATACGGGACTAATTTTTTTAAAAAAACGGGAATGGGAGCGGGGCCGGGGGCAGAATTAAAACTTGTTTATTTTCGAGACCGGGGTCGGGAGTCGGTATTTCCATCCTGTACTCCCGTGGGGGCCCCGGTTGTATATTTATGTAAAAAATATATATTTAATATAAAATACATATACAAAATAAATTTTTTTAATTTTAGGTTTAGTGTAGTTTTCACTTTTCAATTTTCAATTAATGGATGTTGAAAATGTAGCGAATTAATCATATATTTTTGGATATGTAAGTATTTTATATTTGTAATGTTGGATTTGTCATATTTTATATTTATAAGATTGTTGGAATTGTCGTTTTATGATGTTGGATTTTTAATTTTTTAGCTTCTAAAAGATTAGGTTTTAAGCTTTTAAAGTTATTAAAAATAATTTTTTAGCCTAAAACAAAATAGTTTTTAGCAAAAAAAATTGAATTTTAAGCCTATAAACCGGAGGAACGAAGATGGGACCAGGGGCGATGGAGAAAACCGGAGACGGGACCGGAGCTATGTAAACGGGGGATCCCAATCTCATGGTGGGACCAGGGCCGGGGAGGCGGGACAACTATTTCCTCTCCAGTTTTGTCCCGTTTACAGTCGACCATCAACAACTAGGGATGGCAAAAAAACCTGAACCCGACGGGAAAACCCGAACCCCGAAGATTTTGGAGCGAGTCGGGTCACTCTTATCTGGTATCGGGTCGGGTTTCGGGTCATTATCGGGTTTTTAGTTCGGGTTCGGGTCAGGGAGTGGGGTATGCATGCCCCAACCCGCCCCGATCCGAAAAATTATATATATATATATATATATATATATATATATATATATATATATATATATATATATATATATATATAAAATGAGATTTCATCCCTCTTACCCATTTCAGTCACCCGAAGACTCTAACCTTCAATCCCATCATATATTCCCAATTTCTCACTATTGTGATGAATTTAGTTACGATATTAGACTTTAGTAATTTTTATTTGGTTCACTTATGTTAAGAACTTATTTGTATTTTAAGCATTTGTAAGGTTTTAATTTCACAATTGTTTCATTGTAGTTTTTCTAATTTTTTCTGCCACCATTTTCGAGTCAGGTTTTCGGGTCTATATCGGATTTCGGGTTTAGGGTCAGGTTCGGGGATATTTTTAGCCCCGACGGGGCGCCCCGATAAAAAACCCGTCGGGTTTCGGATCGGGTTCGGGGACAAATATAAATATCGGGTTCGGATATGGGATATGCCGTCCAGCCCCGAACCTGCCTCGTTGCCATTCCTATCAACAACAAACATTGACCATTAGCAATTAATTTCCTCACTTCGCTATCAGTTTTCGTTTACTAGACAGCAATCTCCAAATCTTCGCTATCACCTCTATACGATTGAAATTAGTAACCCATTTTGACTTTCAATTTTGACCCATCAAAAACTAATTCAAATACGTCAAAGGTATCCAAAATCGAACTTGTATAAGCACACATTCCATCTGCATTCGATCTCAATTAACCCAAAACACGCCAAACTCAATATCGACTTCCAGGAATCGGAATCGAAACAGAATCATCACATTCATTCCAATTTTGACTTCCGTTTCATATGTGTTGACTTCCAAATCAGATGATAACGAGTGGAATCAAAAGACGAAATCGACCATCACCCTACACAAATTAATCGACTCCTAATAATTAAAGTGACCAGTAGAATTTATCTTTAAACACCTTGAATCAATTTTCGATTTTATCAGTCGAAATAGGGAATCAAAAATCGAAACATAATCAGCTATCGACGTCAAATCAAAACCAGAATGCAACATTCAAATTTGATTTCGATTCAATAACCTAACAGTCAAAATCGAAATTGATCTCAAGAACATCCGATGTGAATGGCAACTGTTGATCATCATCAGTTCGTGAGGAAAACAGTCAAGAACATAAGAACGTACAAGTACTTTAAGCGTATGAGAATGAACAAAGGAAATACTTTATATCCAATTTCGATTTTGATCCAGTCACAATTGGGCTTAAAAACGATACTATCGGATCATAAAAGAATTAATTGGGCTCACGAAAGTCGATCAATGAACAGTGACATTAGAAATATTGATGTGGGCTCAAAAATGATATGAACAGTAAACGAATTTTTTTAGACTCAATTAAAAATGTGCATGAACAGTAACGAATCAAAAATTAGGCTCACAGTTGAATATCAACATTAATAAACTTAAGATTTTGATTTGTTTTTGGTCAAATTTTGATTCAAAAGAATGATTACAATTTGAAAATTTTATTGAACGAACAAATATGAGATTGGATCAAGCTTTGATCAATGAAAAATTATTGGATCATAACAAGTGGGTTTTTCAAAAAAAAAAATGATCCAATGAGTCAAAGTGATAAAAAAAAAAAATTCAAGAACGCAACGCACAAATCAACGAGATTTAGAGAGATCATAGAGAGACTCACCATAAATGCTCCAATTGTGACGAATTTAGCCAAATCGAGAATCGTTTCTTCAAAAAATCATGTTAATCTTCGAAGACCCGCTCTGATACCAATTGTAGTGGTGTTGATTATGATTGCATGTGCGGAATTAGAAAAGATCTAGTGAGTCATCATGTAAACTCAAGAACATAATGAGTAAGTAAATCAGGGTTTAGCTCTCATTAGATCTTGAAAGAGTATACAAATTAGGGGTGAGCATTTGGAGCGGTGGACCGGACCGGACCGGACCGTTTTTCTGGACCCCCGGGCCGGTTCTCGGTTCTAAGATTTCTCGCCGGTCCGGTCCGGTTTTTACCGGGTTTAGAACCGGTTGGACATGATTAAGATTTTTGTGACGTTTTTTAAACGCACATAACTCATTCGTTTTAAGTCGGATTGACCTGCGGTTTTTTCCAACATTTAGTTTACAGTTTGTAGATGGATTTAGACTATAATTTTGTTTATTTTGGTATTATATTCACCGTGTTACAATCCTTCAAAGTAGAGCTATCAAAGCTGAAAAAATTCAGCTTTTTAGCAACATTTTGCAAGTGGTGACGTTTTTGATACACCCATAACTCATTCGTTTTAAGTCGGATTGACCTCTGATTTTTTCCAACATTTAGTTTACAGTTTGTAAATGAGTTTAGACTATAATTTTGTTTATTTTGGTATTATATTCACTGATCTACAATCCTTTAAAGTAGAGCTATCAAAGTTGAAGAAAATCAGCTTTTTAGCAAGATTTTATAATCTGTGACGTTTTTTAAACACCCATAACTCATTCGTTTTAAGTCGGATTGACCTACGGTTTTTTCCAACATTTAGTTTACAATTTGTAGATGAATTTAGACTATAATTTTGTTTATTTTGGTATTATATTCATTGAGTTACAATCCTTCAAAGTAGAGCTATCAAAGCTGAAATATTTCAGCTTTTTAGTATTATTTTATACTATAATTCCAAGTCCGCGTTTAGCACTTGTGGCAGAGTTGTAAGTGAGTATCAAACTAGTTTATCGATATTGATAGTTGAAGCTTTTTTATGCACCAAAGATTGAGTGATAAAGTTTACAAATCTGATAGTTGACAACGTTGGTGACATCTTGAACGATGATGATATAGCTTTGGGTAAAAAAAAATTACAATCTTTATTCTTTTTTGATACAATTATTACTTTTTATTAAATACTAACAACATTTTCATTTGTGTTTATGTAGAGATTGCACAAGCTTTAAATATGTTACATATGGATAACAATGATATGGGGAAGAGGCCAATGGAAGATTAAATTATGAGTTTATGAAATTTGTTAGTTTGATTGATTTTAAAGTTTAAACTATGATTTTTGTTGTTACAGTAATACTTTTGTATGTTTGTCTTAAAATTGTTTAACTTTTGTTGGTGAATTTGATTTATATGTTAGTTGCTTTTATTTGGAAAATTAATTTTTGCAAATTGCAAGTTATAATATTATACATCAATGTAGATTAGTTAGGCATGAAACAGAAACATGTTAATTTTGCAAGTTATAATATTATACATCAATGTAGATTACTTATTATACTCTATGCAATTAAAGTTGTACCGGTCCAAAAACCGGAAAACCCGGACCTGGACCCGGACACGGACACGGACATGGACACGATTCATCCGGTCCGGTCCATGGTCCACAAAATTCTCCATAACCGGTCCGGTCCAACAGCCAGTCCGGTCCGGTTCGGTCCGGGCCGGTCCAAATGCTCACCCCTAATACAAATGGGTCTTGTACAAATTCTCTCTCTAGCCTAACACTCCAAAATAATCATTCTAAATATGAGTGTCACTCACTTCCTATTTATAGGAGACAACTCATTTACACATCAATAAGGGTAAAGCACAATACATCCAAGCGTGACTTTGCACCCTAACACCCAAGAGCACCCAACATGCCCTAAAGTCCACAAATGCCTTGCTACAACAGGTGGGCATGAGGTCCAAACCTAACCAATTCAAAATCCCAACAATACTCGAGCCCAAAAATCTTCTAAGTCCATAAACTGCGTACGCACGACGTACATGGCTCGTACGTCCAGTGTACGGTGATGACGATCAGGAATCGGGGCACTGGCCCAATACGTGCAACATACTCTAGAGTACACCCGACGTACTGTCCAGTTAGCCCAAACTTGCACCCATGTCTTAATCCATTAAGCCCTAACGTCTAAAACTTAAATCCAAGCTCATAATAGTGTCTTAAGCCATAAATTTGCAAACATTATGCACTTGCATGCTTTAATGGGACTCAAACCATGAATTAAGCCCTCTAACTCAGTTAGGTGGTCACTAACACATGAATGATTGAGTCTTAACCTCCAAGATACGATTTTTATGAATCCATGCACTCCCAAGAGTCCAAAAGGACAACTCAAATGGCCTGGGGTAGCCCATTCTCCAAAAGACCAAGTTATGGGACCAAAAGATGCTAAATTCTTCCCTAAGTCTAGATCTACGCTTAGAATGAACAAGTTTAAGGCTTTATACCTTCAACAGGATAGAAATGATGCACAAACTCTGGATCAACAAGCTCCTTCTTCTCCTTTGCTTCTTCTAAAGCTTCCTTCTTCTTCAAAACCACCAAAGAACACCCAATAACTCGACGTAAGCTCTAAAATGCACTCAAGATGGTTAGAGTTTTGAGATTAGAACCAAAGGGAATGGAGGTTGAAAGGGTGAAGCAATTGAAGAACTTAAGGACCTTAAATAGGGTACAAAACCTAAAAATTAGGGTTTGCCCCTGGCTTGAGTAGGCCCAGCGTACGCCGGGATCACCCCAATGATGCGCATGTGAGGAGTACACTGTGTGTACCTAATGTACGCCCATCATACTCATGAGCCCCTTCACCGCCTCCAGTTTAATTCAATAGGATAATAAATTAATTTCATACCTGGCGACTCAGAGGCTATAATTATCCCCACTTGTATCAGACTTCATCCTCGAAGTCTTTGCCGAAAATAACTCTAGGTAATGCTCCCTCATCACGTCCTCCGGCTCCCATGTCCATTCTGAACCCTTGCGGTGCTGCCGCTGCACCTTTACTAACTTAACAACCTTGCTCCTCAAGGTCTTTGTCTTCCTGTCGAGGATCGCTGCCGGCCTCACAATGTAGTTTAGGCGGTCGACCATCAGAATATCCTCTAATGGAACCACTACAAAATCATCAGCCAAACATTATCGCGGCTAAAAGACATGAAAAGTATTATGAATATGAGTGAGTTCCTCCGGAAGATCCAACCGATACGCTACCCTGCCCACCCGGGCTATAACCCTGAAACCACCGATATACCTGGGGCCCAGCTTTCCCCACTTCCTGAATCGGATGACACTTTTCCAAGGTGACACCTTCAGGAGAACCATATATCTAATTTGAAACTCCAAGTCTGATCATCGCTTGTCGGCATAGCTCTTCTGCCGACTCTGAGTTGTCTGAAATCTACTATGAACCTGCTGAATCAACTCGGTGGTCTTGAGTACCACCTTGGTACTCCCCATGACTCGCTGGCCAACCATGCCCCAGCATATTGAGATCTTGTATTTCATCCCGTAGTGCATCTCAAAAGGAGGTCGATCAATGCTGTCGTGGTAGTTATTGTTATACGAAAATTTCGCTAAAGGAATATATATATATATATATATATATATATATATATATATATATATATATATCCCAGCTACCGCCAAAGTCCAAAACACACGCCCGTGACATATCCTCCAATGTACGGATGGTTCGCTTGCTCTGACAATCCAAATGCAGGTGAAAGGCCATGCTGAAATGCAGACGAGTACCCAACTCCTCGTGAAACCTCTTCCAAAACTTAGAAGTAAACCTAAAATCCCTGTCTAAAACCACCGAAACTGGCACCCCATGTTGCCCCACAACCTCCATGACATAAATGCCAACCAATTTCTTGATGGGTTTTGAGCATAACATACAATCCTATGTGTGCATGCAACCCTAAGTAAGATCTATGTTTTCTCTAATTAAACATACAATATGAACAACCAATTGTAACCCTAGATTGCTATAATATAATTGAAAGTCACATGATAAGGGTAATGATACATACCTATAAGACTGTTATTGTAAACAATCTTGAATCCTTGCTTGAAAGACCTTTGGTAGCAAGTGCCACAAGTGTCGCCCCTGTAACACCGTAAATTTTCTAACATTTTTTTTTCATTTTTAAATCACATAATTCTCATAACACATTTCACAAAATCGCATTGATTAGGTTTACAAAACATAACATCATATTTGTTTAATTAATAAACCAGGATCCTCAAAACATATCTCTTTCTCTGGTGTGTACAATCAAGTTGGTGCCTTTCCGCTACTCTGAGAAAAACTTGAAGCACTTATCACATAACACGGTAAGCACGAAGCTTAGTGAGTTCCCCAAAATACCACATACACAGATAATAAGCCTTTCATGGCTATAGCTGGTTGGACCCTCCGGTCCAGTCTCAGTGTGGACCCTCCGATCTCATGGCTCATTGGACCCTCCGGTCCGGTCTCAGTGTGGACCCTCCCGTCTCACGGCTCATTGGACCCTCCGGTCCGGTCTTAGTAACACATAATATAGCATACATATATCACACAGATAAGATGCATAACTCAAGTAAACACATAAGACCCTCCGGTCACTCATAGATACCACTCATGGTAAGTATAGTGAGAAGACTCACCTTGCAAGCAAGCAAGAAATTATCCTCAAACTTAAATCTCAAACCAGCCACCACCTAACACATAGGGTAAATATCTCTAATTAATACTTGATTCTTTACCCAAAGTAACCAAATGTGGTTCTTCTCTCTCTAACTCTTGAATTGGGTAAAAGACCAATTTATCCCTCCATGGTCTCCATTACTCATGTTAACCAAACCCTAAAGTCAACAAAAGTCAAACTCGAGTCAACAGTCCATGTTTGACCCGAATCGTCGAGTCCCCTCGTTTCCTCAAAAGTCTCAAGAAAGTCCAACTCAACTCGTCGAGTTGGCCGCCAACTCGCCGAGTTATCGCACGATCAAGCTCATCAGAACAAACCCTCATCAACTCGTCGAGTCAGGCCATGGACTCGGCGAATCCCTTCGATCTGATTTCTCATTCAAACGATTTAAGGTAGATCTATCACTCCAAACACTAGATCTACCATCCTAAGGCTCGATTGTCACGTAATGATTCGATCTTTACACTCATGCATGGTGGTTTTGCTCCAAACTACCAATACATGTGCTCATAAGGTGTTAAACACCATACTCCTCATATGGATGAATAAAGTTGGGACTTTTGGGTTTTAGGGACATCACAAGGTCCAGATCTGAGGTTTAAACCTCTAGATAACTTAGTATTCTCGAAGTCCCAAATAATATGTGATGAAAACCCTAACTTCTCAACTAATGAGATCTAACCAAATAAAGGGGAAAGGTTCAAGCTTTTTACCTTCCTCTTGAAGCTCTAGAAAAAATGGCATGAACCCCAACAGCTCCTTCTTGTTCCTTGCTGAATAAACTCCTCTTCCTCCTCAAAGATGCACTAAAATCCTTCAAGGCTAGCATGGAGACTCTCTTAGCTCACGACACTCGTTTAGGGTTTCAGACAGAAGGGTTAGGCAGCTGGTGAGGCAGAAATAGGGGAATAAGTTCCCTTATATAGGGCCACAACCCCAGGAAATTAAGGTTTCTCTGCCCAGCACCTACTCGGCGAGTCGGCTCTCTGACTCATCGATTCCGTTCATTAATCATACACGGACAACTCGACTCTACTCGACGAGTTGGACTCACAACTCGTCGAGTCACTCCATAAATCTCAAAAATTAAACACACAACAATATACCTGAAAGTCCGGATGTTACAATTCTCCCCCACTTGAATTAGATTTCGCCCTCGAAATCGCCTCTCAACGTCACATAGATCGAACCCAAAAACCCAAAAAGTACCACTGAAAGGATCTCATTCCACACGACTAACTTCCTCCATGGACACCTGAAACCAAACAGGAACTCCCAAACCCGGAAGAGGACATACCCTTCTGCCGCTACGATACCCCTTCTGACTCTCCAGAATCTGGAAACTCTAGTGGCATGTCCCATTGCCAGACCGCCCTCTCAAGTTGTCACCATGCTATTCGCTCCTCAAATAACAGACTCTGATAACTCACTGCCCCTCTGATTCCCTCATTGCAACTGATAGAAACAAGTCAAAGCCTAAAAATTGGCTACCGATCACTTGTAACGCCAGTAGATCCGGGCAAGTCAATTTAGAGACAATAAGCGTCAAAAATGACTTTTTAATAGAATATTATTTAGAATAAATAATCTTAACCAAGTTATATTATATGTCACAAGGTTTATGTACATATAAAGAACAACGAAATCCGAGTTATAACAAAGAAGTTATGCTCCGTCGAAGTTTTACGACAAAACCGGCATGACACCGGGAATCGTAAGAAGTTAATTTATGATAAAATACTTTCTAGCCTTAGTGATCTAAATGAAAGTAGTAGTATATGTTAAACCTAGAGTGTGCATAAAAAGAACGTCAAAATCTGACTTCGTATGAGGAAGTTATGATTTTTCTAAGATTTAGCATAGCAGTGCACAACCCGGAATTCAAATTTTAGATCGATCGATTTTTAGCCAAAATAATCTAAATGAGAAATCAACATATCGTTAATAGGAGTTCAACAATAAAAAGACAGTCGAAAGTGGAGCTCGTATGCGAAAGATATGGACGAAACTTAGTCCTTACTCTTCAAGCACTGCGAATTCGATACAGTTTTGTAAATTTGAGATAGAGTGAGAATTAGCTGACAGGATCTAAATGAAAGTTGTAGTAATCATAAATACCAACGTGCGGATATAAATAATGTCTATAATAGATCTCATATGCGAAAGATATGGACGAAACTTAGTCCCTACTCTTCGTGCGCGATAAATTCGATACAGTTTTGCAAATTAGAGAAAGAATGAGAATTAGCCGACGAGGTCTAAATGAAAGTTGTAGTACTCGTAAATACCAATGAATGGATAAAAAAACGTAGAAAACGGAGCTCGTACACAGAAGATACGGACGAAACTTAGGGCGTACTCTACAAGAAAACCCCTATAAATAAGAGATGAACTCTTCATATTTTCTTTACACCATAAGCCTTTCTTTCTCTCTCTAACTTCTCTCTAGACTCCCTAAACCCCCCAAAAGCCTAGGAAATGTCCCTAGGGCTAGAAGAAAGCCCCGGAGCGCTCGAAGGCTCCGAGAAAAAGATCTTAGAAGCTTAGAAGCTTTGCTCCAGCGGAGCCCGGTTTTTAATAAAACCCGTTGTAAGTGAAATAAGCCTAACATACTTTAAATATAGCTTATATTTAAATATAATATCGTTATTATGAACCTAGAAATAAGATTTATCAGTGATTCAAATTCGTTATACTGATTGATCTACTTACGGGAATGATGTCTAGGCTGTGATTTAGTGAGGTGTTTAAAATAGGATTTCTAAACAGTATACTTCGTATACCAAACGGACCCTACCTCCGATATGATCCTACCTAGTTGTTCCTTACTTAATAGATCATGAAAGTAGACTTTGAGTTAATGATGAATCTAGACTAATAATTAGCCGCAATAAAGATTAGACTAAAACTTAGCGATAATAATGTTAGGTTTCGTCGAAGAAAAATAGAATCGTTAAAAGCGAAACGCTGCCCGAGTTTGGAATCATCACTTTAACAAGTGAGTGCATAGTTACTTTCATCTTACACATAGATATGAAGTAATTTTTATAAATTACATGCTATGTGAGTATATTGTTTGAATACTTGCTGTCTATGTTGGATGAAACGTTTTATACATATTTTAAATGATCTAAACTGTATATGTATTTTATATCTACAAAATGTGTTGGGTAAACATGGGTAGATTAGAGGTGAGATAAATGATAAGCAATGAAAGATGAGATAAATGATGAGCGATGAAATATGAGATGAATGATGAGCGATGATATATGAGTGATAAAATATGGTGCGAAGCGATGACCTAAGCGATGAGCCAAAGTGATGAGCACAAATGATGAGTCAAAGTGATGAGCCAAAACGATGAGCCAAACGATGACCCAAGAGATGGCCCCATCATCTAGCAGAGTATGGATGACAACCACGGACTATTCTGGACAGTCTAGTGGAACATTAGCAGGCTCGCAACCTGTAGGTGTTGTGAACGATGTGTTCACCCGGTGTACTCTAAAAACCCATTGATAGGTAATTGGTTTGATTGTTTGATGTTTAGACATAATAATTATATTATTGTGGGTTGAAAACCCTATGTGCTCACCAGGCTTCCCAACCTGTCCTACTCAAGTTTATTTGTATCACAGGTGTCGATATGAAGCTACTTTACACTGAGAGATTTAAAAGAGATGTAGATTACTAGTGTAAAAGAATGTAAGGTCTGTTTATGCTTATTTTCTGTATCGACAATGACATCCCAATGTTTTAAAAGGAATAAAATACATTTCTTCAGAAATGATTAGATAACGCATTTATCATGTTTTTCTGGGAACAAATTGTTGGATTAATGTCTAAGTCCATAACTATAATTGGTAAGACTTGACCTGACCCGACATGGTCCATTTGGGTTGCATGACATCATGCATTTGGATAGACTATAATGAGAGAATTAACACTTAAGGTTTGTTAATATATTATAAGTTCTAATATATTAATAAGGTTATTTAATTAGTATTGATCAAGAATTAATTTGGAATTAATTAAGTGATCAAAAGGAGACTAATTAAATATAAGGGTTGATTGTGTAAATCATTCATTCTTATATATGTAGGCTTGTGATCCAAGATTCCTTATGTTGGACTAAGTCCGTGGGGTGACCCATGGAATGGGTAAAGTTAGGAGTTACATGGTGTAACCCTAATAGCCACCATATAAAAGAATCCCATGGCTCAAGAAATCGGACACTATGTGTGAGAATGAAGGGCTAGCTGATTTCATGAAGTGTGTATGTTCTCTCAAGTCATTCCATGTGCATTTGGTGTTGTGTGAACCATTTGAGGTGTCACACTTGGGGCACTAGGCACTCAAGCTTCATGAAGACAATCTACATCAAAGAGGTATGTAATTCTAACTTGATATATTCATTTGAATCAATGTTATTATGCTAGTTAGGATGAATACCTTGGAAAGTTCATATTTGCATGTATAATAGAGAAAACATAGATCCAAGGTATTTAGGGTTGCACGCACACTTAGGAGTGTTAGAATGCTCAAAACCCAACACAAATTCCGCAACTCTTTTCTTTAAAAGGTTACTCTGATTTTCAAAATAAAGCATAAAAAATCGACATTTTCTTCCCGTGAAAATGAGGATGTCACAGTTGGTATCAGAGCATTAGTTTAAGTGAACTAGGAATAAGGATTTATTTCTAGACTTAAACTTAGAATAATAAGCGATGATCGTGAGGAGTGTGTCTAATATATTTTATGTAGTACAGCTGAATAGACACAAGCACTAGCTTAATTAAGGAAGATGCCTAAAATGCTTTTATGTGCTAAATGATTTGTGATGCTTTATGCTATCGTTTGATCGGATCTATGGTCCGTTGCCGACCGGATCTGGAAATTTTATGTGTTCAAATTTCTAAACGTTTAATTACGATATTAGAACTGGCATGTAATTTTTCGAAGTAATAGGGAGGTATACACGTCTAAACCTTCATCTATCTATATTCTCGTCTCGGTACACCAAACGCCTGCTTTGGTGTATAGAATGTCATGATAAGGACTTGTAGCGGACTTAGCAAATGGAGGAAATGAGAAGGCTTAAAATAGTGAATGATACCTATCGGAAGATATCATGATAGCAGTATCTTGCCTTTAGAATATGTCTAAATAGGTAATACGTCTGGTACGGGAGAAGTACACTTTCGATTAGAGGAAAGAAAGAATTTTTGGAATAATCCATGAAGTTGTCCCATCGTCTGACAGTTTCACCACCATCCGAGTTGAAGCAGACATGTTGTTGAAGATATGCATGAAATGTTTTATATATGTTTTAAATGATCTAAGTTGTATATGTATTTTATATCTACAAAATGTGTTGGGTAAAACATGGGTAGATTAGAGGTGAGATAAATGATGAGCGATGAAAGATGAGATAAATGATGAGCGATGAAAGATGAGATGAATGATGAGCGATGAAAACTATGCTATTACATATTCCTAAGCAATCTATCATAACTCTAAAAGTAGCAGCTCCAAAAACCCGATCATCGAATCATGCGATCGAAATCCATTTCTTTACGATTAGACTTAGCTCACTTC
This sequence comes from Lactuca sativa, assembly GCF_002870075.4. Lineage (NCBI taxonomy): Eukaryota > Viridiplantae > Streptophyta > Magnoliopsida > Asterales > Asteraceae > Lactuca > Lactuca sativa. Next base: position 263,792,601 of record NC_056627.2, read on the forward strand.
TTCCTTTAAGCTTCCTCTCTTTTCTTCGATCCTACAACACATCAAAAATGCAATCTTATCACATAATGTATTAAGAATCTAAAATAGAAAACTTAATTGAGTTAGATAGTGGATTTTTACCTGAGGTAGAGTCATACATCTTGACTCTCCCATCTCCCAGATCTCTCAGGTAGTCAAGGCAGCTTCGTAACCAATGCCCCCTCTTTTGGCAGTAGAAACATATGGATTCTTATGGAATGGTACACGGGACTATCTCAGACTCAACTTTTCTCTTGCGTAGAGAAAACTTTTTTGGACTTCCAATGTTGCCATTTCCCATAGAAGGATGGGACATTGATTTTACCAAAAAAATTTGCTTGACCAATGCGCCAAATCATCACTGATTCAGCAGCAATAAGCAAATAAGTCAAATCAATGAGGGTCATGTCGTGTTCTATCATATAGTACTCTCTAACGAACTTACCATATGAATCGAGAAGTGAGTGAAGAACCAAGTAAACACCCAACTTCTCCAAGACATTGACACCCAACATTCCCAATCTATCGATATTCAACTTCATATCCAAGACATAAGCGCATACCGACTTTCCATCTTCGTGTCTTTTCGCCAACAGGGCTTGAGTGACCTTGAACTTTTCAAGTCTTCGAACACGTGCGTCAGGGAGAATTATTGGAGGAGGTGGAGGAAGTGAACCATGATTTTCATTTCCACAATCCAATCGTGGAACATCATCTTCAAGTGGAAAACTTTTTCCAACGGATTCAGGAAGACCATAGTTGTCAGACCCTGACATCTACAAAACGGGAGAAAATTCTAGTTAGTTGATTGAGTCCTTAATAGAACACCCAAATGAGATATTAAGGCTAGGACCCAACACAATATTCTATAATTTGGAAGAGTGATGTCATAATCCAAATTGCAGAATATTTGAAGGTAGGTAAATGACGATTTACCAACTTCCACCATGAAAAACGAAAATTAAGTTTTAAATGAATTGAAACTCCTAGATCTTTTAAGATTCATTGAGCTTTTCAATGGCATGTTTAAATCTCAAGTGTGCACTTCGTTATTGATTGGGATGCCGAGGATCACAAACAATTTGTGGATAACCATGCAAATATACATGGTGCCCCTAATGTTACAGTCACCTAATCGACGTGTTGGTTAACCACACACGCTCCATCGATCTATGACAAACATCGAGTCACCCTTTGCGACCTTTTCTTAGAGACCAATTAGTGTGTCGGTTAACCACATACGCTCCACTAACATCTTAGCAAGGGTACAAAATGTAATTTCATGGAATAGCACAAACTCCACATTTTTCCTAAAGTAACTAAGATTTGGGAATTTATAAAAGTGTTTAGTTACTTTGTATTCATTATACTTATAATGGAAGGTTGTGTCCTATCCTACCCGTTCGGCTAACGACCCTCCACTAGTCAAGAGTGTGGTGGGTAAGAGTGGATACCCAATGGCGGTCATTTTACATGCCGCTTCCTTAAACACCCCTTATAGACCAGCTTCGTGAATGAGGTCTACTAATGGTAAGACTGACATTTTACTTATACATATATAATATTAAACTTTTAATTTTATATAGTATAAGCGTGTATTTTACACTTTTAAAATACTAGGTGGTTTAATTTAATAAATTATACCTTTTAATTTAATTAAATATAAACCATATCGTTATGGATTTATTAACTCTCTTTTAATTATACACTTAATTAATTTAATAAAACCATAAGGGTGTAATTTGAACTTTTCAAAAAAAAAAAAAAAACTAGGGTTTTAGAATTTAACATTTTAAAATTAAAACTTTTAATCAAAAATTTAAATTCCAAAACTTAAGGGCAAGTTTTGAAACTTTTCAAAACTATCTAGATCAAATTACAAATAATTTAATTAATCAAATAATTGGTAATTATCTAAATTTGACCTAATTAAATTTTATGGCAAGATAATCCAATCAAATAAATCAGATAAATCAGGTTTATCATATAAGGCAATGATTATCTAATTAATTGACAATTATTTTCTATTTTGGTAAGGATAATCACTCCAAATTAATAAAAATCATATTTTATCAATAAAAAAACATTTATGGTAATTATCCACAGCCAAAACAGGTCAAAATCAGCAATTAGACCTACAAACTCGTCGAGTCAGGGATGAACTCGTCGAGTTCAGGCTCTAGAATGCAGTTTTTCGCGATTTTTTGCTTGAACGATTATGTTAAGAATCAAATACATCAAACAAACAGCCTAGGCTTTGATACCACTGATGGGTTTTGAGCAAAACATCAATCCTATGGTGTGCATGCAAACCCTAAAGCTTTGGATCTAGTTTATCTAATGAACATGCAATAATAATCCAAAGCTCATAAACCCTAGATCTAGCATAAAATAATCAAATTAACATATGAATTAGGGTTTAGATCTTACCTTGATTGTTGTGTAGCAATAACAACCTCAATTCCTTTTGATCTTGACCTTTGAAAGCTTAGTGCCTCAAATGTTGCACCTCTAATGGAGTCACAAACACTATGAGCAACAAGATGAACAAGGAGAGAGGGAGGAGGCACCAAAAACGTCCTAGGGTTTCTCTTAGAAGGTTAGGGACGTTTTTGGCATGCCAAGGGTTCCTTTTATACTTAGGCTATTAGGGTTTTAAACTAGGAAACCCTAATTTGACTGCTTAGGCCCTAAGCAACCCATGGACTCCCTCCTTAGAGGCCTTGGACGAATTCTCATGGGTTTTCCCATAGATTACGTCCACTCCAACTTCTATGGAGTCCATTAGCCCATTTATGCAACTATCTTATAATTACACAATCAGTCCCCTTTATTTGATTAATCTCTTTTAGCCAAAAAAAAATTATTTTTATCAATTCTTGACTAATATTAATTAAACAATATGATTTCTCTTTTAATATATTATTCATATAATATATTAATAAATCATAATTAATCCTATTTCTCATTAGTTCATCTTATCAGTAGCTATGGTGAAGGCAACCCAAAAGGATCATGCACACAATCGGGTCAAGTACATACCAAAATAGTTATGGGCTTAGACACCTAATCCAACAACATATGTCCTTGACCATCTCAGTCGCCACTGATGACCCTCACATGCTATAATATTACCCTGCGGCAGACATACTGCCCATCCACTCTGGTGAAAGATTGCAACCAATGCTACCCCACAGGGTTTACCTCCAAGATCAGAAATCGGAAGCTCAATATCTCTTCTTCTTCTCATAGGAAACAGAAATAGCATAACTCTGGTCACAGAAAGTGACATCTCCACTATCGGCCGATTGCTCAACTCATACCGTAATCCATAAAGCACCATCTCTACTCATCCCTGAGCCTTGCGACTCCAACTGGCATCTCATCAAAAATCTATCGGAAACTAACTCGATTTCCCTTTCAAGGTGTGCTCCATTGAAACTCGTTCAACATGGCCCTCCGTCCCCACACTCTATCACATCTAATATCACTCTAATCAATCACAATGGGATAACTATTAAAACTAGAAGCACTAACTACCAAGAGTCATGGTACTCGAACCATGTTATCACCTCTCTCTGTACTACGAATCATGGTACTCGAACCATGCTATCACCTTTGGCTCTGCTACGAATCATGGTACTCGAACCATGTTATCACCTCTCGCTCTGCTACGAATCATGGTACTTGAACCATGTTATCACCTCTCGCTCTACTATGAATCATGGTACTCGAACCATGTTATCACCTCTCACTCTGCTACGAATCATGGTACTCGAACCATGTTATCACCTCTCGCTTTGCTACTCAGAACCTCTGGAATTCTCCCTGCTTCGAGTACGGGTCCTCTACTTTTAGTAGTATGGGCCTATACTACCTGCCACATCTACCCATACTTTCCACACGGATTATCCTAGATTTCCTAAGTAGCTACTCAACCTTCTCGATCACCAATCCCGTAAAACCTGGTCACTCCCTAGTGAATACTCTCCTCTATCAGTGTACTCATCTGACTAAGGTCACTCCCTAGGCTCTTCCTAGGTTCTCTCACTTCTCTGCCATCAGCTGCTGAAGAACTCCTTATGATGTCAGCCATCTACCTCCTGAATATCGTCATATTCACTTAGTAGCTGACTCCCATCATCAAGAGTTCCAAAAATCACGAAGCAAGCAGCATTCGAGCATCGAATAATCTCTACGACACATAAAACCACTCTAGGTTACAACTCCACTTGCTCTACTCACACTCAAAAGGTCACTAAACTCAAGCAACCCTACCCCCCCCCCCCCCCCCCCCCCGCAGGTATCTAACTACTCCCTCACTAGGCTCCTCCAATGCTCATCTAGGTATGTCTCCTAGATTTTCTCTCAACTCAAAAACCCTCATTACGTGATCTCTGCTAAATACTCTTACTCAGCTTATACTCAAAATCAAATCATAGATAATAGCAACTCCTAGGCTAAGGCATCACAATTTAGGCAACTCTAGCCCTAAAATATGAAATACCTAGCCTACTCTCTAGCATGCATAATATCTCATAAAATATCTCATAAAACAAAAGTAAGGGTATTTTAAGAAATCACCGTTCGGACTCTGGCTGATTGTACACACAGCTCCAACTCGTTTTCTCTTAAACTCTTTCTCATTTTAGAAAAAGATTATCGCTTTTGAAAAAATTTCTCAAATCCTCAGTTTGAGTCCAGACACACCCGGAGGTGCATCTGAATTCCTCAAACCAAGGCTCTAATACCAACTTGTAACACTGTAAATTTTCAAACAATTTTTTTTCATTTTAAAGTCACATAATTCTCATAACACATTTCATAAAATCACATTTATTAGGTTTACAAAACATAACATCAGATTTTTTAATTAATAAACCAGGATCCTCAAAACATATCTCTTTCTCTGGTGTGTACAATCAAGTCGGTGCCTTCCCGCAACTCTGAGAAAAAACTGAAGCACATATCACATAACACGGTAAGCACGAAGCTTAGTGAGTTCCCCAAAATACCACATACACATATAATAAGCCTCCCATGGCTATAGCTCGTTGGACCCTCTGGCCCGGTCTCAGTGTGGACCCTGCGGTCTCACGACTCATTGGACCCTCCAGCCCAGTCTCAGTGTGGACCCTCTGATCTCTCAGCTCGTTGGACCCTCCGATCCGGTCTCAGTAACATATAATTTAGCATACATATATCACACAGACAAGATGCATAACTCAAGTAAACACATAAGACCCTCTGGTCACTCATAGATACCACTCATGGTAAGTATAGTGAGAAGACTCATCTTGAAAGCAAGCAAGAAATTATCCTCAAACACGAATCTCGAACTAGCCACCACCTAACACATAGGGTAAATATCTCTAATTAATACTCGATTCTCGACCCAAAGTAACCAAAAGTGGTTCTTCTCTCTCTCTAACTCTTGAATTAGGTAAAAGATCATTTTACCCCTCCATGGTCTCCATTACTCATGTTGACCAAACCCTAAAGTCAACATAAGTCAAACTCGAGTCAACAGTCCATGTTTGACCCGACTCATCGACTGCACTTCTGCGACTCGTCGAGTCCCCTTATTTCCTCAGAAGACTCAAGAAAGTCCAACTCAACTCATCGAGTTGACCCCCAACTCACCGAGTTATCGCACGATCAATTTCATCGGGACAAACCCTCATCGACTCGTTGAGTTAGGCCATGGACTCGGCGAGTCCCTTCGATCTTATTTCTCATTCAGATGATTTAAGGCAGATCTATCACTCCAAAAACTAGATGTACCACCCTAAGGCTCGATTGTCACGTAAAGCTTCGATTTTTACACTCATGCATGGTGGTTTTGCTCCAAACTACCAATACATGCTCATAAGGTGTTAAACACCATACTCCTCATATAGATGAATAAAGTTGGGACTTTTAGGCTCTAGGACCTCACAAGGTCCAGATCTGAGGTTTAAACCTCTAGATAACTTAGTATTCTCAATGTCCCAAATAATATGTGATGAAAACCCTAACTTCTCAACTCATGAGATCTAACCAAATAAAGGGGAAAGGTTCAAGCTTTTTACCTTCCTCTTGAAGCTCTGGAAAAAATGGCCTGAACCCCAACAACTCCTTATTGTTCCTTGCTGAATAAACTCCTCTTCCTCATCAAAGATACACTAAAATCCTTCAAGTCTAGCTTGGAGACTCTCTTAGCTCTCTATACTCGTTTAGGGTTTCACACAAAAGGGTTAGGCAGCTGGTGATGCAGAAATGGTGGCATAAGTTCCCTTATATAGGCCCCAACCCCGGGATATTAGGGTTTCTCTACCCAACACCTACTCAGCGAGTCGGCTCTCTGACTCATCGAGTCCATTCATTAATCCTACACAGACAACTCGAGTCTACTCAACGAGTTAGACTCACAACTCATCGAGTCACTCCATAAATCTCAAAAATTAATGACACAACAATATACCTAAAAGTTCGGTTGTTACATCGCCTCTAATGGTTCACAAACAAACCCTAGCAACCAAGGAACCCTATAGAGAGAGGGGGAAGGGACCAAAATTTCATCCATGGAATTAAGAAAGAATTCATAACCAAAATTCAACCCTAAGGAGGGTTTATATAGGTGTTAGGAAGGTATTGGATAAGACAGGTATCTCCAAGATAACCTTAATCCCTTAACTTCCAACCTAAGGTATCCAATGCACCCTTAGAGCCCAAGGAAACCCTAGAGACACTCTATATTTCGTTGCCCCTCTTTAGGGAGCTTCTAGAATTGCTCGATGCTTAACTATTGAACATAGTCACCTTAAGCCCCTGCATATTTAATTAATTCTTTTAACCCCAAAATTAATTCCAAATTAATTTCTGATCAAATATTAACTAAATAATATGATTTCTAATTATTATATTATTTCCATAATACATTAATAAACCATTTATTTCGATTTCTAACTAATTTATTAACCAAGTAATAAATTAATAAATCATTCTTCTCTTTGTAAAAGTCATCCTATTCAATTTTTCCAGATTTGAAGGCAACCCAAATGGACTGTGCTACTATTAGTTCAAGTATATACCAATTATAGTTATGGGCTTAGACACCTAATCCAACAGTCTCCCACTTGGATAAGTCTAATAACTATAACTGCCAGTATAACTACCAAATTGACTATCAAATTGTAGCTAGCAAAATCTGTTGTCGAACTCCGACCCATTCAGTTATGTGTCCTAAGATAAGTGATCAAATATTCCTCCATTATGCAAGATATCGTATGGATATGAGAAATGGATTATAATTAATCTCTATGTCCAATATTTGTTTCCCAATTTCTTATTTATGATGACTGAAATCAGACTACTAATTGGACACATCAATTAAGTCCAGGCTTGGCCAAGCGCTTTAGATGTCGTCATCAAATCATCAAGGGACCCACAGATATCACTTTTCCCATTAGGGGAAAAGGAACGGATAAACTTCGACTTATATGTTTTACTATTCACTCATCAAATCACGCACAACAATACGTTTTATAACATCAAGTTACTGATATGTTTACCTATTATCAATGCACAACTGAGTTGTAAACAACAACTCATATATCTTCGTTTTAAGAATATAAGATATTATCATCTCAAAATTACTTGTGATAAAACCCATGAAGTAATTCTCTGAGCATAGGTTTATCCAATAATTAAAACCCCCATTTCAAGTACTAGTGAACATTCCAGCAAAACTATTTCTATGTCTAAACCCTTGGACAATCTACAATTCCAGAACACCGAAGTACTCATACATAGAGTACCTCATGTTTTTTATCCTTTCCGAAGATAACTCAACAAACCTCCCCGAAGTACCACTCATACAGTACGCCAAGTTCAAACAAAGGACCTTTACGGTTGATCTATCGCTGAAGAATGTATACACAATGGTGGTATATAATCAAGGTTCTACAGGTTTAGAATTGATTATTACACTTTAACTTATTTTCCTCGTTGGGATATGAGCTTAAAGAAGAATCATTTATTCGACTACCTTTTCAATCTTAATTATATACGACTCGTATACACGAGACTTTGATTGATGAACCATGTATGACTTATAATGTGAACTTCAGGACGGAGACTGTCCAAGACTAAGAGTAATCGCACCGTCATGCGAACAAACTTAGAACCCAATACGACTCCTGTAACCAGATCGCCCGACGGTCTAATGCCCACGGAGATACAAGAACCATCCGGATAACTTAACGAACTACTCAGCAATGGAATGGAAAGACCAAGCTTCTCACCCTGGAGAGCTCCGGACTTGTTCTTCAAGAAGATAGGCGGATTGTTTCGTAAGTCCATCGACTTCAGAGACCTCAATATTTCCCTTTAGAAATCATTACCTCTGCCTCGCATAGATGAGTCGGTTGACCAACCGCAAGGAACTATTTACCTTTCAGAAATAGACCTGAGATCCGAATATCACCAGATACGAGTGTTAGTGAAGGATTTCCCGAGGACAATCTTCCAAACTCGATACGGACACTATGAGTCTGTAGTGATACCCCTCGGATAGGACCAATACGCCCATAGTATTCATGAACGTAATGAACAGGATACACCATTCTTACTTGGATCAGTTCGTCATTGTCCCTGTAAATGACTTACTTATCTACTCTCATAGTAAGAAGGAAATCATAAAGAGCATCTACAACAAACCATGGAAACATTACGATCAGAGAAGCTTTACGTGAAGTTCTCTAAATACGAGTTTTAGAATTGAAGAGTCGAACTCCTAAGAGACACTATTAGTGATGTGGGAATTCATGAGGACCCTTCCAAAAATCAAAACCGTTGTTAATTTGTCAGCACCGAAGACGCCGACGGGAATTCGCCAAATCCTAGGTCTCGCTGACCTACTGTCGAAATTCATTTAGAACTCTTTGCGAATTACGGAACCTCTTACGACTTTGACCCAGAAGGGAGTGGCCCTTGGCTGGGAAGAGAAGCAAGAGGATGAAACCTTTGGAATTCCAAGTGAGAGACCAAATTCTTTTGGAAGTCTCACCTGAGAAAGGCTTAATATGCTTCGGAAAGCGTGGTAAGCTAAATCCAAGATAGTTAGGACCTCCGAGATTCTTGCCAGAATCGGCCCTATAACTTACAAACCCAACCTACACCATGAACTCGGTAATGTACAGTTTACCCTCCACGCCTCGAACTTGAAAGGGTACCTTTCCGTCATGACTCTTGTAAGCCCTCTCAACGAGATCGAGATCAACAAGAACCTCACCTTCATGAAAGAACCGTAGTGACCATGGACCGAGAGGTCAAGAGGACGAAGCAATGCCGCATCCCATTAGTGAAGGTTCACTGGTATGCCAACCGAGGACCTGAATTCACTTGGGAGCATGAGAATCAATCGAACAGGAAGTATCCCCACTTCCTTGCTCGATTATTCACATATACTCTTTTACCTAAATTCTAATTTTGGGACGAAATTCCCTCTAACAGGGGGATGATGTGACAACCCGAAATTTTCCATCCTGTTCAGTCCAACACTTCATTGAAATTCAAACTCATTCCTGCTATCATTTAGCCCAATTTGGAGCCTGTTTGAGTGTTCTGAGCCTTGTACACTTCAGGGATAAGTGGCGGGGTTTATCTGCTGAATCTATAGCACAAAGAGCAAGCCTTAAACAACTTATCAAGGAGTTCACGGCCACCTCAATGGAGTTTACGGCAGTAAACTCCATAAGGGACGTAAACTCCACCCTATATGTTGATATTTTGGCCATTTGTTCCATTCTTTCACTTCCTTGGCTGAAATCCTCTCAAGTACCATCCCGATCTTCAAGTCTCATAAGTTTATTGTCCTAACTAGTTGATATCTTACATGAACTAGTGATCTTACATGATTTCATCCGTGAAATCATTCCATTTTGTAGATATTCAAGTTTCACCAAGAACACACACTAGTGTTCTTGGCCAAAATCGACCATTCAAGCTCTTAGATCGTAAGTACTCTTGTTCTAACTCATTTTACACTAGGTTTAACATGTTTAGGGCTTAGAAAACATAAAGAATCACATGATTCAAGGAGTTTACGGCCAAGGCATGTTCTTGGGTCGTAAACCCCTTTTAGTGGGTCAAAATGCACCCTAACACCTTACCAAGCCTTGGAACTTAGTATAGAACCATACACCATTGAACTAGGGACTTCAAGAAATGAAATGGTACTTCATACCATGAGTTTACGGCCGTAAAATCATGGGGAAGTGGTCCCCAGGCCGTAAACACATATAAGGGCCATTCTTGGACCTTAAACTCACCTAGCCTCTTGTTTAAGCCTTGGAACACTTAACCACATAATACACCTTACCTTTAAGCCTCATTTGGTGACCCATTTGAGAGTTTATGGCCAAGAGTAAACTCCCCTGAGCCGTAAACTCCAACAAGTATGGTCTATGGACCATAAACTCATTTACAAAGCCTTATACTCCTTTGTTGCAACCCAATGGCCTCCTAACACTTCGACCAAAGTGTTTTCCATGCCTTAGAATGTTTATAATTGTCTAATTAGTGTTATAATCACTAATTGTATATATATATATATATATATATATACATATGTCTTTATATGTTATTAGGATCATTGTGTGTGTTTAAGTCTTCACTTGACACCAAGCACTTGTCCGACACTTCCATACGATCCACTCACTGCAGGTGAGTTCATACCCCTTAAATTAACCATTAAATGTTTCTAAATGTTTATAAATGCTTTTATGGGGGGGGGGGGGGGGGATACAAGTTGAATCATGCTAGTTAGTACATCAATCACATGTGATTAATAACTAGCATACAAATGGATTTACTACACTTTTAGCTATTTTACCAAACAAATTTCTTCAAATGGCTTCCTCAAATGTTTTTACATGTTTAAAAATCTTTATCAATTGTCTTACATACTGTATGTTTCCTTTCAAACTCTGTTACAACTATGTTTCAAACAAAGGTTTTCTTATGCTTAAAATTGTTCTCATCAAACAAACTGTTTTCAAATTGTTTTACAAACTGACATCAAGTCATCATTTCTTAGTTATTAAACTTTTCAAAGGTTTTACCAAACTTATTTTATACTTTTATTGTCAAATGCATGCCCATATATGTATAGTTATATAAGTAATCTTTAAAGGACTTAGGACGGCTAGCTCACTTTATTTCCTTTTCCTCATTTGGATGTGGCCTCAGGTTATCGGTTATTTGTCTGAATATCGTCTAAATATTAGTTATATATCATATATACATATATAGACATAAAAGTTCCATTAGTCAGTTCAGTACCTTTGGGTAGCAAAGGCATACTTCGGTTATACACGTACATTACTAGTAACTATAATAGGTATAGTTAGGAGATACTACTTACTATTCTAAGTACAAGGAATCACACAAGAGTCAGTTCATTCATGAGTCTATACTAATACAATACATACTATATGAAGAGATACAATTACAAAAGTACAATTACAGACATACTAATACAATACATACTATATAGAGATACAATACACAATAACATAAGAGAACACACAAAACATGGAGGAAGATACAATACACGATAAGGTGCTATAGCATGGAACAATTACAGGATCTAACTATACCAATGAATCACTAACGCATTGTTTTAAACAAAAGGCGATAGTTATATTGGGTATACATGATCATAATAATGTGGATGTTCACGGATTGCAACATTGCAGGGGTCACGTTTGGTTCTGAGAATCTCTTGACAGGGAGAGCGTTTAGTATGGGATCTAGCCATCACATTATACCTTAATACTCAATTTAAGGCAATTAGTACAATAGTAGTCACTTATTACAAATGCTACAGTACTTACATTTTACATACGACAAATACAAAAGGATACAATTCCAGTTATTATATTATTATTACCTTTACTTTGTGTCACATTCACATAATCGATGTGGTAGATTAGATTTGAATAATAATAGTTGCACAAGGAAAAACCACCACTTATGTAGAGGTTCATGCTTTCAAAACAGTCAGGTCTTGGTAGAAGACTACTTACAAAACAGTCAGGTCTTAGTAGAAGGCTTTTTTCAAAACAGTCGGGTATTGGTAGAAGACTACTTTTTATACTAGTGGGAAATATGAGATTTTCTAGGGGTTTCAAACATTTACAATTACTTACAAACACTTTCATACTTATACAAACTTTTCTTCAAACATTTATAAGTCTTTCCTTTACAGTTTTTACAAGTCAAAGACACATAAATACTTATGAATTCACCAGCTTTATTGTTGATACTCGCTTTCAAAATAACTTGTATTCTCAGGTCACAATTAGACAGGTACGACGACCAGGTTTTGTGAAGACGGAGCAATCAAGACTCGACTTTTATTTTGATTATTCATTATGTAGTTTTATACTATGAAAGAACACATTTGTAATTAAAATTTTACTATTAATGCAATGGATGATGTTGTTGCTTGTTTACTACTTTGCATTGTTGTGATACTTGACATGACGTCCTCCGCCCCAGAATGTTTCCGCCGTTCTTGGTTTTGGGGTGTGACATGTTACAAAATGTTCCATTGGAGCTTTTTTACCAAAAATAATTCCAAAGTAATGAAGTTTCAAATTCAAGGCACATTCCTTGAACACCTTCCTTGAATTAAACTTCCTAACTCACATGTAGATTCTAATCATCAACTTCCATTATGGAAACATTTCCAGATTCTAATATAACTATCAATTCTGAACAAGAGTCACCTCTACTCAGAATTATGTCAATATGGTCTGTCCAAATACTATACTACTGTCCACAAGAAACCAATCTTTAGTAAACCTCAGACTGTTCTTGACAGTTGTTTAACAACTTTAATCATATCCATTTCCTGTCCTTTTCCCTCTTAATGCCCTAGGCATTTGGAAAAATTAGAACAAGCAAATATTATAGCATATGTAATCAATCCTATATCCTAAGCACATGGGACTTGATTCATAATGTCTTACATAAAGACCTAACATTTCATCTGTCTCTTGTTATAACATTTTCATATAGCGAATTTCCTATATTGAATCATTTCAACACGATATTCATATATGTCCAAGACTAAGTTCCATTAAAATCCTTTAATCTAAACTTTTAGATTTGAAATGAAGTATAAATGCCCTCTCCCCTAAATCTTCTTATAGTGAAACAATTTCCAATTTAGCAACTTGCAAATTTGTAAACTTTGTTTCTTAATAATAGTATTGTCATCTTGCAACAACAAGCATAACATTTATGCTTCCACTAGCATAACAATTATGTTTATATCTTCATAACAATTATGCTCCCACTGGCTTTGACATGTACCTAGAAATCAACTTGACTTCTAGAAATCAATACTTTTTGACTTCCTTACTAAAATGCAGATTTCTGATACGCGATGCTTCGATAAGTCTTCATCTAGACTTCTCAAGCGTATACACCCTCATTAGATAGCATATGTGTGTGTTTAAACTCTTTCAGAACTTACAGTTATAAGTCCTAAACGTTCAAACTATACCTTGCCATTTCTCACAACTCAAACTATAAAAAGGGATGTTGTAATTATATGCAAATTTGAGAATGCAATTATCACAACTGCTAACCTTAATGATATTTATCAAATCTTCAAAATCTACTAGCCAAAGTGTTTCCTCATAATCATTTTCATGAATTAAAGAGAAACCTTTCGCCACCTAGATTTTATAGTGTATGTGTTCCTATCCATGTAAATCCATCATATCCAACCTACAGTTATAAGACAAGGTTTATGAAGAAACCAAATTTAAATTTAGCTTACATGGACTGAACTTTCATTATTCTTAATTTCTTGCCTTCTGGTAGCACAAGGGCCTACCAATGCTTCCATGTTGTTTAAGCAACGCACCTATATTGATCAATGTGCATTCACTGACCAACGTTCTCTGCTTTTTGCAGTCAAATGAGAACCATAGAACTCATAAGCATTGCCAACTTAACTGGAAGATGCATAGAAACAAGAATGTGTCAACTTAACACAATATGTTATCAACCTCAAGTCATGTGCTAGTGATGACTAAAAGGTTCATTGTCGATCGACTCTTGAAATTTTTCAAGAACAATAAGACTCCCATTAACTTCTTGACATATAAGTTTCTCTTTCAAGGAACAATCCTTGATGAGGATGAAACACATATTCAAAATTTAGTATGGATTCTCGACAAGAAAACACTTCATAGAATTGGTAAAAGTTTATCCTTTGTTTTAACCAAAACATTACAACTTCCAATCCTAATTGTGCTAAAGTACGAAAACATTATTACTGCACATTTCATGAGGTGTTAGCACAAAACAAGCTTCAAGATACGATTTATAGTTACTAGAGTATGACTCTAAAACTTGATTGAAAACGATGTATGATTCATCTCTTGATTTAATCATTTCAACAATATCCGATTCCTCTTTTTAGTGAAACAATTGCACTAAGATGATCTTTGAGGATCAATTGTGATATAGTTCCACAATCATTAAGATGATCATAAAACAAGATACTAAAGTATTCTCCTTTCCTTTCGGGTTGGAGAACCTTTTATCTTTCTACCTAACAGATTCTTCATATTTGTTCTACTATTCTTTGAAAACTTTTCCAAAGTGTTAATATTATGCTTAATGTTATAAACATAACCATAATCATTGAGCCATCAGTAAATCATGACGAATAGAGTCATCGTCCTTTGTGGTGGATCTAAATAGTCCATATCAATATGTACTAGATGCATTAGTCTTTCACTTTGAATCACATAAACATGTGATCCATGGATTAGTCATAATCTTCCAAAGGTCAAGATTCTCATACATCACACAATTCAAGTTGCATGACTCCAAGTTTCTATCCGATTGAAACTTGGGTGATGAGAATTCCTTCTCACTTGGTTGATTTCCACTAGCGACATAATTAAGAATCAAATCTACTTTTAACATTGCTAATAATAGAAATATAACCACCAATTTTCATAATTTCCATTGCAAGGAAATATCAAAAATCGTTTTTATTGATAATAAACAGTAGCTTCCAAAATCAGATCAGCAATCCATGCGACTGAAATCCATCTCTCACGATTAGATTCAGGTTACTCTTCTTAAGCTTCCTTCTTTCTATTAGATCCTGAAAAACATCAAAATGTGATCATCACATCATGTATTAAGAATCTATGAATATGAACTTAATAGATTTAAATAGTGGATGTACCTGAAGTAGAGTCATACGACTTGACTTTACCATCTCTGAGATCTTTCAGGTAGTGAGGGCAGCTTCGCAACCAATGCCTCTTCCATTGGAAATAGTAACATATGGACTTCTTAGGAATAGCACATGGAACTATCTCAGAACTAGCATTTCTCTTTACCATATGGTCAAACGGTTTGACCTTGGCCTATCCCTTTCCATTGGGAAGAGAAATTCGTTCTGGACTACCATCGCCGTTATCAACGTCCACGAAAATTTTTGAGACAGATCCTTCAAACACATTTGCTTGATTTGTGCACTTAACCCTTTCTACTTCAGTATCAATAAGCATACATGTCCGATCGATTAAGGTCTTGTCGCCGTCCCTTATATAATAGTCCTTAATGAACTGACTATATAACTCAGGAAGCGAAAGTAAAACCAAGTTAATGGCCAACTCCTTCAGGAAAACGTCATCCAACATGCCCAATCTGTCGATGTATGATTTCATTTTCAGAACATGCACACACACAAACTTTCCATCTTGATGTTTACATGCCAACAGGGCTTGAGTAACTTTGTATTTTTCAGCTTGAAGGAAACATGACTTGGGGAGAGTCACTGGAGGAGGTGGAGGAAGAGTTGGAGAAGCATGATCTCGAGTTCCACCATTGCTTGAAGAAGGGAATATTCTTTCACCTTGATCAACATGTGGAAGATCATCTTTAGAAGGAAGATGAAAAACACTTCCCAAAGAACGAGGAAGACCATTATTGTCTGAACTTGACATCTATAACAGGAGAAAAAAGAATTCAAGTTAGTTAATTTTATTCCTTAATTATTAACCCAAAAAATGAATTAAGGCTAGGATCCATATTTTTTATTCGAACTTTGAAGAGGGATTTCGTAATCAAATTCGAATCAATTTTAGGTAGGTAAAGCATTTACCAATTTCAATCTCATGAAACTCCAAGATCTTTGATATTCATTGAACTATTCAATGGCATGTTTAATCTCGATTATGCTCACTTTGTAACTGGGATGCTGAGGATGACAAATGAGATGTGAATAACCATGCAAATTAGTTTGGCACTCTCAATCTCATTTATCATCTAATTATTTTGTCGATTAACCACACGCACTCTATTAATCAATGATAATTTATAAGACACCCATTTCCAACAATATTAGTCCATATCAGTGTGTTGGTTAACCACACACGCTCCACTAATGACCAATAAGGTGCAATGTGCAATTTCATAGATTAGCATCAAATTCACATTTTCCTAAAGCAAATAAGGGTGGGGTTTTAGAAAATAGTTTAGTTCTTTTCATCATTATACTTTTAATGAGGTTATGTCCTATCAAACTTGTTCGGCTAACGACCCTCCAGCAATCAAGGAAGCGGTGGGTAAGAGTGAATACCCAATGGTGGTCATTTTATAGGCTGCTTCCTTAAACTACCCTTATAGATCGCCTTCGTGAATGAGGCGTACTAGCAGTTCGACTTACTTGTCTTATATATATAGTAATATTAGACTTTAATGTTACATATACTATATAAGGGTGTATTTTAAAACATTTTAAAATAGCAAGGGTTTAATATTTTAATAAATTATACTTTTAATTTAATTAAATTTAAACCAATTATGGATTTATTAATTATCCTTTAACTAATCAACTAATTAAATTATTAATAGCTTCCATAAAGATAATTATAATCAAATAAATTCATCATTATCTAATCCATAATTATATCCTAACATTTTGGTCTTATTTAGTTATCTAATATTACCAAAAATCAGATTATGACATATTTAATAAAAGATAATTACCAAATAATAACCAAATAAATCAAGTTAGGCAAGAAAATCTGAAAATAAGGATCTGACAGCACAACACTACATGTTGGCATGCCAACACTCTGTGTTGCATGCCAACATTACGTGTTGCAGACCAACATGTCGTGTTTGAAGAACACCACTGCGTGTTTGAAGAACAGAATGACGATTTTGTTTTCTCCTCTTGTTCAAGTTCATATTAGTATCAATTCAATAGAAAACTAAACCTAGGCTCTAATACCACTGATGGGTTTTGAGCATAACATACAATGTTATGTGTGCATGCAACCCTAATTAAGATCTATGTTCTCTCTAATTGAACATACAATATGAACAACTAATTGTAAACCCTAGATCTCTATAATATAATTGAAATTCACATGATAAGGGTAATGATACATACCTATAAGATTGTTATTGCAAACAATCTTGAATCATTGCTTGAAAGACCTTTGGTAGCAAGCGCCACAAGTGGCGCGCCTCTAATGGCTCACAAACAAACCCTAGCAACCAAGGAAAACTATAGAGAGAGAGAGAGAGGGATGGGACCAAATTTTTGTCCAAGGCACAAAGACAGAAGTCATAGTCGAAATTCAACCCTAAGGAGGGTTTATATAAGTGTTAGGACGGCATACAAGGCACCCTTAGAGCCCAAGGAAACCCTAGAGACACTCTAGATTTCGTTCCCCCCTCTTTAGGGAGGTTCAAGAATTGCCCAATACTCAACTAGTGAACATTGTCGCCTTAAGTCTCCGCATATTTAATTAATTCCATTAACCCCAATTAATTCCAAATACATTTCTGATCAAATATTAATTTAACAATATAATTTATAATTAATATATTATTTCCATAATACAATAATAAATCATTTATTTTGATTTCTAATTAATTTAAACCAATTAATAAATTAATAAATAATTATTCTCTCTCTAAAAGGCATCCTATTTAATTTTCAGATTTGAAGGCAACCCAAAAAGACTGTGCTACTATTAATTCAAGTATATATCAATTATATTTATGGGCTTAGACATCTAAGCCAACACTTCTCTATAGAGATACTCTCCTGAATCGGAATAATGTGTGCGGTCTTGGTCCATGGATCCACGATGACCCAAATCGAATCCACTCTACGTGTTGTCTGAGGCAACTTTGTAATGAATTCCATTGTAATATCTTCCCATTTCCAAATAGGAATGTCTAACAGTTGCGTCTTGTCATGAGGCCGTTAATGTTTGTCCTTGACTTTCTTGCAAGTCAAGCACCTCTCCACATACCAAGCTACATCCTGCTTTATACAGGGCAACCAATAATCAGGACAGATATCTATATACATCTTCGTCGCCCTGGGATGAATGGAGAATCTCGATTTATGCGCCTCCTCCATCAGAACATAACGTGTACCTCCTTTATAAGGAACCCAAAGTCTACACTAGAGAGTCAACATACCCCTTCTATCATAATCGAAGGAAGCCACCTGACCCATTATACGCTCACTCTCGTAGTGCTCTCCCTTCAAAGCCTCGACCTAAGCCTCATGTATCTGCTCCAAGAGTGAAGTAATCACTGACATCCTCATACAGATATCCTTGATTGAAGCCGCAACCACCTTGCAGCTGAGAGCATTGGCTACTACATTGGCCTTCCCCGGATGGTAAAGGATCTCACAATAATAATCCTTCACTACATCCAACCACTGACGATGCCTCATATTTAGATTCGGCAAATCCATCAAGTACCTCAGGATCTTGTGATCCATGTAAGTAATACAGCGGGCCTCATAGAGGTAATGTCGCCAAATCTTGATGTCAGAAACCACAATTCCAAGCTCCAAATCATGCTTTAGATAATTCGCCTCATGAGGCTTCATCTGCCTCGAAGCGTAAGCAATAATCCGACCCCTCTGCATCAAAACCGTGCCCAGTCTCGTGATAGACGCATCACAATAAATCGTGAAATCCTCAACACCCTCTGGTAGGTTCAGAATCAGTACCTAGCACAATCTCTGTCTCAGGGTCACAAACGTTGCTTGTTGCTCGAGCCCGCAGCGAAAAGTGGCAGTCTTCTTTGTCAGTCGAATTAGAGGAACTGCTATCTTGGACAAGTCCTAAATAAATCTCCGGTAATAACTTTCCAACCCAAGGAAACTCTGAATCTCAGATAGATACCTTGGAACCTCCCACCTTATCACGGCCTCGACCTTGGCCAGATCGACCTGAATACCATTATGGTTGACAAGGTGCCCCAGAAACTGCACCTTGTGCAACAAGAACTCACACTTGGGGAACTTCGCATACAGTCTCTCCCTCCTCGAGGTCTCAAACACCTCCCTCAAGTGCTCCTCATGTAGCTCATGGGTCTTGGAATAGACTAGGATGTCACTGATGAATACAATCACATACCGATCCAACATCGGTCGGTACACACAGTTCATGAGGTCCATGAACGCGTCTGGAGTATTTTTGAGCCCGAAGGGCATCAACATGAACTCGTAATGACCATAAAAGTCCAGAAGGCTACCTTCTACACATCGTCCTCTCTGAACCTCATCTAAGTATAAACCAAACGATCATCAATCTTGGAAAACCAAGATGCAGCCTGAAGCTGGTTAGAAAAATCTTATATCCTTGGGGGTGGATAACGGTTCTTCATCATTAGCTTATTTAGCTCCCAGTAGTCAACACACATCCGATACGACTCATCCTTCTTCTTCACAAATAGGATCGGTGCACCCTAAGGCGAAATACCTGGTCGGATAAACCCCTTGTCTAATAGCTCCTACAGCTGTGTAGAAAACTCTTAAATCTCTGGTGGAGCTAAATGATATGGTGCTTTGGCTATCGGAGCCTCATCAGGAACCAAGTCAATCCGGAACTCCACCTGCCTCTCTGGAGGAACTCCAGGTAAATCCTCCAGAAACACATCTGGGTACTCCTGCATAATCGGCACATCATCAACTGATTCCTTACCCTTCTCCTGGGTATCTATAACATAGGCGATGAAACCGGAACAACCCTAATGAAGATAGCGTTTGGCCCTAGCGGTTGAGCATAGGACCAACCCGCGCTAAGCGCCCTCTCCATGGACCACCAGTTCTCCCCCACTTGGGGTCCAGACTTGCACCATCTGACACTCAAAATCAATCACTTCCCCATTGAGGCTCAGCCAATCCATCCCCACTATAACCTTGTTTCCATGCAAAGGAATGGGAACCAAGTTGATCGGATACTACTTTTTGAGCATCTCTAGAACACAATCCCAAGGAACCCTCGATACCCGAATGGATCAATCATCTGCAATATCAACATTTAATAGATGATCCAGCTCTCCTGGAGCTCCAACAAAACTCTTGATGAGCGCAAGAGACACGAAAGATCGGGTAGCCCCCAAATCAAATAATGTCAAAGCATAGAAATCAACATAAATAAAGAGTTAATTAAGGAGAAAAGAGATACTCGTCACCACATCTGGTGCAGCATGTGCCTCCTTGATAGTCGGCTGAAAAGCCATGCTCCTCATAATAGGCGCATCCGGCTTGCCCTGGGGAGCATCAATAATTTATAGGGTCACTGGAGCAGGTGCTACTACTTGTCCTCCTGATGCTAAACTTGGGCAGTTGGCCTTCTTGTGGCCGCTCTTATTTCAATGAAAGCAAATCAGATATGATCTGTAGGTGGTGGTGATAACAGCAGTGCAATCCTTGCTAAAGTAAATCGTATTGTCGCAATTGTATCAGCCCGAACCACCCGCTCTACAAACCCCATCATGTGACCGGTGGAATTTGCCACAGTAGCTCCGACCTTACTGTCCCTTCAACCTAGAGCTGAACCCCTTAGGTTTCTTTTCCGAAACTCCACTCGTCTGTCCATGCTCCGCCTTTCTCTTCCCTATGTGCTCCAAATCAATATCTTGCTCTCGCGCCCTAGATATCATGTCACCCAAAGTCGGGAAGGCAGAGAAACTAACGAACTCCCTGATGTCAGATCTCAACATATCATGGTATCGGGTATTCCTCATCTCCTCATCAGCCGTATACTATGGTACCAACAAATCCCTAACACCGAACTTGGCAATGATCTTCGCCATAGTCTCAGCCATCTGCCTCATGTCAAGAAACTCCCTAGCTATCTGTTGCACCTCAACAGTTAGTGCAAACTCTACTCAAAACCATGTCAAAAAATCTTGCCAGGTCATGGCCTCAATGGTTAGGGCTCCCAAAGCATAGTCGACCTCCTCCTACCAATCTCAAGCTTGCTCCCTCAAATATCCTGCAGCGAACCTCACCTTCGAACCCTTGGGGTAGAAGCTCGTCATCTAATCACACTCAATGTCAATTATCCAATTCCTGGCCACGATGGGGTCCTTCAACCCAAAGAAATCTGGTGCCCCGCATCCTTTAAAATCCTTGAAAGAGAGAGTGTGGGCCCCCGACTAGCTAGCAGCTAGATCAACCCTGAAGACCCGAAGGTGATCCTCTATCAGCTTGATGATACCCTCCTTGATCGACCCAAACATCATCAGGGTCGCATCAAGGATGCCACTCGTAACCTCAAATGCAATGAACTCGTGTAGCCTCTCATCAATTGGTTCGGGGCTCATGCTTGAACCAGATCCAGATCCTGAACCCCCTACTCCATGATATGTCACCACCATACTAAAACATAACGACATAAACGATTAGAAAACACATGAGAAGGTTCACACTCTCAGTTTCCCTAGATTCATTTTGGTCTTCCTGCTCTCAGGTATAAATCCTATGCTTTCAGTAGTATGGGCCCAATACTACCTTCCACACCTATTTATACCCTCCTCGAGGAGTACCCTGACTCCTCCAATTCACTCTTCCAAACTGGTACATTCCTTAAACTATAAGGCGTCCTACATACCAAAGCATCTCTTTGGGACTCCCTAAGACTCCCTTCTTCACCCCTTATCTACTTTCAGCTATAGAAGGAACTTCCACAAATACTACCTAACTACTACATAAATACAATTACATACTACTAGTACTAGATAATTCTTCAAATGACAGGTTCCATACTACAACGGTTATACTCAAACAAGAGCTACACAATTGAGTTAAAGAGTTTACAAAAAAGATGCATTCATCCACTAATTATCTAGTACCAAAAAAATGCATTCAAAGAAAAAATTAATGTTTAAAGAGTTTAAAAAAAATATGCCTTCGAAAAAAAAATTAGGCTAGAAGATGTTTGAAGATTCTATTCCACATCTACACTACGTGCAAAAAAATTTAAGTTTGCGGTCTTCTAAAAAAAACAGTGTGCGAAGGTCTACGTGGTGTAGACAATAATGGCCAAGAAGATGTTGGATTAGATGTCTAAGCCCATAACTATTATTGGTATGTACTCGACCCGAGAGTAGCATGGTCCATTTGGGTTGCACTTCACCGGAACAATTTGTATGGATAGTCTTTTGAGAATAGTATGTCTATGCTTTATTAATATATTATAAGTTATAATATATTACTATGAAATCATATTATTTAATCAGTATTGATCAGGAATTAATTTAGTGATCAAAAGGAACTAATTAAATATGGACTCTTATATATATATATATATATATATATATATATATATATACATATATATATATATATATATATATATATATATATATATAATGGGCCAAGTTCATTAGGATGGGCTAAGCTTGCATGGATAGTCCATAGAGTTTTTAATACATGGATCCTATGGAAATGAAAGGTCATGGGTATTAGGGTTTACATAAATGTAACTTTAATCCTCCATACTATATAAAGAGGTATTTGGCAAATGAAATGGTACTAGTGTGTGAGTAAACAAGAGTGGGCCGATTTCTAGTGTGATTACTATTCTTTTAAGTTTTCCAAGGTGTTTTGGTGATTTGTGATTCCACTTGAGGCATCCACATTATTGGTGCTAGGCTCTTGAAGCTCCAAGGAATCAACCACAATAAAAAGGTATGTCATCCCATTAAGTTTTATATTACAAGTACCCCATGGTATGTTAGTTAGGATAAGAACCTTGGAAAAATCATATTTGCATGTATAATAGAGAAAACATAGATCCAATGTTTCTAGGGTTGCATGTACACCATAGGAGTGTTAGAATGCTCAAAACCGTTCAGTGGTATCAGAGTCTAGGATTGTTTTCATTATACTTGAAGCAAAATGCTTTAAAAAGTAAAAAATCGGTTCACTATTTAGTGGACTCGCCGAGTCCATGGGGGGACTCGACGAGTCCATGTATAAACTCATCCTACTCGTCGAGTAAGCTCTTGCACTCGGCAAGTAGGAGGCCCTGTGTGTAGATTTTCGAGTTTTTCTGTAGGAAATGGACTAAAATCATTACCCTAAACTGTTTTGGAGTTATGAAACCTGTTTTTGGTGTGGTAATGATTATGCTAATCCATTTTCAATGGTTATTATCAAATTTTCAAGTTTTATATATCTTTATATGATTCTTGAAATTGTTGATATGAATGTTCATACTTATGAGTTTTAGTAGATCATAGGAATTATTTGCAAATTGTTTGTTAGTGTAATTCTTGATCTAAATGCCAATTAATGGACTCCATAACTTGTCCTCAAGTTATGGAATTCCAAAAGTCTATTCTTTAAAACCATTAAAACTCATAAGTTATAGAAATGAAAAGTTTTTGAATAGTTTCAAAACTTGCCGTCAACTTTTGGAATTTGTAAAGTCTCACACACACTTTAATTCCAAACCCGAGAGTTTTAAAAGTTAAAATTCAACCCTTATACTTAATAGTATAATACGTTAATAATATATATGTATAAAAGCAAGTCAGTCTTACCGTTAGTGGGCCTCATTCACGAAGACGGTCTATAAGGGGGGTATAAGGTTGTTGCCTATAAAATGGCAGCTTAATGGGTGTCCACTCTCACCCACCACTTCCTTGACTGGTGTAGGGTCATTAGCCGAACGGGTAGGACAAGGACTATAAATATAAAGTAACTAAACCTTTTATAAATTCCCAATCTTAGTTACTTTAGGAAAATGTGAAGTTGGTGATAACCCATGAAATTACACTTTGTACCTTACCAAGTCGTTGGTGGAGCATGTGTGGGTAACCGGCACACTAACTTGGACTAGTAAGAGCGGCAAAGGGTGACTTATGCTAGTTAGTCTGACCATGATGACTAGTAACCATTATTTGGTAACTAGCATAATTAATCCATTGTCTTGAAATCAACCATAAGAAACAGGATGGATTCGAAGCTAAACGAAAGTATCCATTAATCTTGATTTAAAATCGTCTTTCTAGTTGTTTACTTTAGTAATTAGTTTGTTATTTTAATTTAAGTTTTTTCTGAACTTGGAAAATCAGATAAAACCCCCATTTTAGTTGTTTTTCTTAGTTTAGCTTTTAGTAGGCGGCGTCAATTGCGAAACTATTCCACATTCCTTGAGATAGTCGTGGAATTCAAGACTTAGGTACTCTCCTCCTCGACCGGATCAAAGCATCTTGATTTTCCTTCCCAATTGATTCTCCACTTCTTGTTTAAACTCTTTGAACTTTTCAAAGGTTTCTGACTTGTGCTTGATTAAATAGATATACCCATATCTACTATAATCGTCGGTGAAAGTCACATAGAAACGGTTCGCGTCCCTTGTGGTGGATCTAAAGGGCCCACACACATCGGTGTGTATGAGATCCAATAGACCCTCACCCCTCTCACAAGTGCCAGTGAAGGGTGACTTGGTCATCTTTCCAAGTAAACAAGACTCACACACGTAATCGTCCCTAAGGTAGAATGACTCCAACACTCCATCCTTTTGGAGTTGGGCTATGCGTTTCTTATTAACATGTCCAAGACGATAATGCCATAAGCATGCTTTATCCATACTATTGGAATAATCCACACACAATACATCATTTCCTAGGTTATCTACAACCATAACAGTTTCATAAATTCCATTGCAAGGCAATGCTTCAAAATATAAAACACCATTTAGATAAGCATAAATCGAACCTTTCTCATTATCAAACGAATATCTAAATCCTTGTCTAAACAAACCATGAAATGAAATGATGTTTCTTGCCATATTTGGCGAATTGCAACAATTATTTAAATCTAAACCTAATCCATTACTAAGCGCTAGAGAATACACTCCAATCTTGGTGACAGGCGACGATCTTCTGTTCCCCATGATTAGATTTATTCTTCCACGCTCCACATCCCTATCTCTTCTTAGTCCCTGAAAATCAGAACATATGTGAAAACCACATCCTGTATCAAGAACCCAAGAAATAGCATGTGATGAATCATTAGATTTAATTGTGTAAATACCTGCGAAGGACGGCTTGATCTTCCCATCCTTGATGGCTTGCAGATATTCTGGGCAGCTTCTCTTCCAATGCCCTATTTTGTGGTAGTGGTGGCACTCTACCTCCTTTGGGTTTGAGTTGGGTTTAGCATAACTAACTTTGGTTCCACTAGAAGAGGTACCATCTTGGGGCTTTCCCTTGTGGTGGCTCTTTGAAGGAGCCTTCCTCTTCTTGCCCTTCCCTTGCCCAATGGCCAAAACAGGAGCAGCGGGTGGAGTGGGAGTTAATGCAACAGACTTATCCTTGAGGTTGCTCTCAGCAGTCCTTAGGAGCCCTTGGAGTTTGCTTAAGGTGACCTCTTCTTTGTTCATGTGGTAGGTCATCCTAAATTGGTTGTAGCACGAGGGCAAGGAGTAAAGAATGATGTCGATTGCCAAATCTTCCCCAAAGTTAACATTTAACTTGCGAAGACGATCAACATACCTCTGTATCTTTTGCAAATGCGAGGTTAGGGATTCTCCACTTCCCATCTTAGTGGTGATCATGTTGGTGATGATCTCATAGCGCTCTTGCCTTGCGCTTTGGCGGTACCTCTCCAGCAAATCTTGGTGCATTTCGTACGGATACATGTCCTCATAGGACTTTTGGAGTTCAAGATTCATTGTGCATGCATAATGAAATGAACTTGCGTTGCATCACGCTCATGGGTCTCAAAGACGGCCATTTCTTTAGGAGTAGCGATTTCTGGATTGATCTTTTCAAGCTTCTCTTCGAGGACATATTATTTGTCCTCGTAGCGAGCAATCATGTGAATGTATCTTATCCATTCATTGAAATTCGATCCATCAAATGTCACTTTTTGACATAGGCTCATTAGCAAAAATGAACCAGTTTGTGTTAAACATCTATAAATAGAAAGGAACAAAGTTTGATTAGAATTGAATACCTAATTAAACACCCAAAATGAGAAATTAGGGCTAGGATCCAACATCATTATTTGCACATTAGAAAAGGGATGTCGTAATCCAACATGCAAATAATTTGGAGGTAAGTGAATGACGATTCACTATTTCTTCACCATGAAAAACATAAAAGGCTTAAGTTTTAAATGTATTGAGAATTCCTAGATTCTTTTGAGAATCATTGACTTTTCAACGGCATGTTTAAATCTCGATATGCCCATCTCGTTTGTGACTGGGATGCCGAGGATCACAAAGAGGGTGTGAATAACCATGCAAATGTACATGGTGCCCTCATTGTTACAGTCACCTATTCAATGTGTCGGTTAACCACACACGCTCCATCGAACTATGACAAACAATGAGTCACCCTTTGCCACCTTTGCTTAGAACCAATTAGTGTGTCGGTTAACCACACACGCTCCACTAACTTCTTAGCAAGGGTGCAAAGTGTAATTTCATGGGATTGCATCTATTCACTTTTGCCTAAAGTAACTAAGATTGGGAATTTTGTAAAAATACGTTTAGTTATTTTATTTAGATTCATTATACTTATTAATGAGGAGAGGATTGCCCTATCCTACCCGTTTGGCTAACGACCCTCCACCAATTAAGGAAGCGGTGGGTAAGAGTGGATACCCATTAAATGGCCTTTTTATAGGCCATAACCTTATACCTCCCTTATAGATTGGCTTCATGAATGAGGCCTACTAACGGTAAGACAGGCATTTTAGTTATACATATATATATATATATATATATATATATATATATATATATATATATATATATATATATATATATATATATATATATATTAATCTTTTTATAATATAGTAGTATAGGGTGTATTTTAAACATTTTAAAATACTAGGGTTTTAATTTGAATTTAAAATTTTCAAAATTTATAACCTTTAAATTAAAATTTTAAATATTAAAACTCTTGATTTACTAATTATCTAAATTAAACAATTAATTTTATCCTAATCCCTAGGAAACTCCTGATCTCGGTAGGTGACATCGGCACCTCCGAACTCATCACTGCCTCAATCTTGGCCGGGTCGACCAATATCCCTTTCTGGTTCACGAGGTGCCCTAGGAACTGGACCTCTCGCAACCAAAAATCACACTTGGAGAATTTGGCATAAACCTCTCCGATCTCAGGACCCCGAGGATCTCCCTCAAATGCTCCTCATGCTGCTCTCTGGATCATGAATACACCAATATGTTGTCGGTGAACACGATCACCGAGCGATCCAACATCGGTCTGCACACTCTGTTCATGAGATCCGTGAACACCGCTGGTGCGTTGTCGAGTCCGAAAGGCATCACCACGAACTCGTAATGCCCATAACGAGTCCTGAATGCTGTCTTCTGGACGCCCTCATCTCGCACCCTCACCTAATGATACCCAGACCTAAAATCGATCTTGGAGAACCAAGATGCTCCCTGTAACTGATCGAACAAATCGTCGATCCTCGGCAACGGGTAACGGTTCTTGACTGTTAGCTTGTTCTACTCCCAATAATCAATGCACATCCGGTGTGAACTGCTCGGCCAAATAAACCCCTTCCCCAGCAGCTCCTGGAGCTACGAGTATAACTCCTGCATCTCTGGAGGCGCAAGGCGATAAGGCGCCTTGGCGATAGGCGCAGCTCCCGGAACCAAATCGATACTGAACTCTACCTGCCTCTCCGTAGGCACACCCGACAACTCCTCTGGAAATACATCCGAAAACTCACGCACTATCGGGACCTCATCAACTGACCTCGGTCTCTCTGAATCAACCCTCGCATCCATCACATATGCTACAAATCCCCTACAGCCCTGCTGTAGACTTTGTCACTCTCTGGCGGCCGAACAAAATGCTGACCCAGAACGTGTACCCTCGCCATATACCGTAAGAACTCCCCCACTAGGGTCTTGTATGGTCACCAGTTGTCTCTCGCAGTCGATAACCGCTCCCACTCTGCTCCACCAGTCCATGCCCACGATGACACAGACATCCCCCATCACAATAGGAACCAAATCAATCGGAAACTCGACGCCGAAAATCTCGAGTACACATCCTCGATCACTTTGGCGGCATACACCGTCCTCTCGTCAGCTATGGAAACTCTCAGAGGTCGACTCAATGCCTCTCGACTAATACTGATGTGCTGACTAAAAGCCAAAGATACAAAAGACCGACTTGCACCCGAGTCAAATAACACCAGGGCAGGTATAGAATTCACAAGAAAAGTACCTACGCATAACATAAAATAAACACTATATCCCAACATCAAAATAAATACAAGAAAGGATACATACCAGCCACAACGTCGGGCGCAGCGCGGACTTCCTCCGCAGTCAACTAAAAGGCTCTCCCTCGTGCCTTCGGTACCTCGACCTTCACTGGCCGGCTCTCAGCTGCTCTGATAGCAGCAGGGGTAGATCCCTGAGGTGCTCCCTTAGCTGTCCCTCGCAACTGTGGACACTCTGGATTGCGGTGTCCGGTCTGGTTGCAGTGGAAACACACTGCAAACCCCTTGGGGAAATCCTTGGCCATATGCCCCTCCTTGCAACATTTGTAGCAAGATCCCACTCTGCACACCCCATCGTGGCTTTTGCTGCACTTACCACAAGTGCGGCCCTACTGACTCCCAGATCTCGAATCAGCGGGCTTGGCCCGCTTGGCTGCCGGCTGAGACTGCGCCGGTCGCCGATCCCTCCCCTGAGACTCAACCTCCTCCCTAGCCTGAGTCTCCAG
The DNA here is from genome assembly GCF_002870075.4 of Lactuca sativa. NCBI lineage: Eukaryota > Viridiplantae > Streptophyta > Magnoliopsida > Asterales > Asteraceae > Lactuca > Lactuca sativa. Next base: position 263,821,707 of record NC_056627.2, read on the forward strand.
CTCTATCTCCCTCTTCCGAGCATTTTCCTGAAGCTAAAAAAATGTCCGGTACGTCGAGTTCGCCACGAAATCCCGTATATCCCTCCTTAAAATGCTCAGATATCGGGTCATACGTGCCTGCTCGGAGGACACGTGCTCTGTGCAGAACATCGCCCGCTCATGGAACATCCTCGTAATCACTGTGACAGACTCAGTACCCTGCTTGAGGGTCAAAAACTCCTGGGCCAAACGCTCCCTCTCCACCTGGGGAACGTACTCGTCTCGAAACATAGCACTGAACCTCTCCCAGGTCACTGCAGCAAGCTCAGTAGGCGTATAATGCGCCGTCACAAACTTCCACCATTTCTTCGCTCCCAAGCGAAGCTGGTTCAGCGCGAACCGGACTCTCAAATGCTCAGGAGATGAGCAAGTAAAGAAACATCCCTCAATGTCTAAAATCTATCTCATCGCTACAATCGGGTCCTGGGTCCCATCAAACTCCGGTGGTATTGTGTTGCTGAACTCCCAGAACAGCAACGCATCACCACCCTGCCGTCTAGCCGCAGCAACAGTAGCATCAGAAAGAGCAGCATATCTCTCGTCAAATGTCTCTATCAGGGTGGTCTTGATAGACCCAAACATCCCTGGCCTGTGGCGCGTTCCCACCATGATACCTCTCTTAAATACAACACAAAATATCAAAGACTCGCTCGAGCGTGCACACACTCGATACCCCCAATCCTACTCGGTTCCTGGTACCCTAAGGATTCTTACTTGGGTTGCGCACTGACTCGGTGCCTTCGGTAGTATGGGCCCAATACTACCGACCACACCGATCCAGCATTCATTCCAAGTCCTCCTCCCAGAGTCCCAAATTTCCAAGAACTATAGTCTCTCAATCATGTGCTACTCACAAGCAGATATCTTATAAGAACCTCGCTGCTATCTAAACACTCTCAAACATTTCTAGCAGCAAAAGACCCTAGAATAAGGCATCATATATCAGGCCACTCTATTCCTAATAAGAATACCTAGTCTACTCTAGCATGCATATCATAATTCGTCATATAGCATAACATAACATATCTGATAGCACCTATTGTAAGGGTATTTTGGGAAATCACCGTTCGGGCGTTGGTTGATCGTACACACGGCTCTACTCTGTTTGTCTCAAAACTCTTTTTACTCTTTTCAAAAAATTTACTTTATTATCAAAATTCTTCTCAAATCCTCAGTTTGAGTTCAGATATGCCCGAAGATGCATCCGAATCCCTCAAACCAAGGCTCTGATACCAACTTCTAACACCGTAAAAATTCAAACAATTTTTCGCATTTTAAAAACCATATATTTCATTCACATCCACATTTTAAAACATCGTATCATCATTATCTCAATACAAAACCCCAAGATCAAAACATATGAACTCCAGTGTGCGTGTGTACGAGTCATGTCGGCGCCTTCCCGCGATCATCACCGGTACCTGAAACACCACACATAACACTATAACCATAAATGCTTAGTGAGTTCCCCAAAATACCACATAAACACATATCAGCCACTCAAGGCTGTAACTCTATTGACCCTCTGGTTCAATATCTCTGTGGGACCCTCTTGGTCCCATAACTCTGTGGACCCACTGGTCCTAACTCTGTAAACTCTGAATCATGCATATCACATATCACAATAAATCACAACACATAATATCATGCAAATACAGTGGCATATATAACTCTAGAATACTCTGTCACATAACTCTGTTACCACACTAGGTAAAGTATAGTGAGAAGACTCACCTCAGGTGTCTCGGTAAATCTCTGACTCGGTAGAAATATGATCTAGCCTCCGCCTAATCACATAAAGTAAATAATCTCATAAATACAACTCTCGGGACTAGACTCAACCCTCTCTAGGCAAAAGACCATTTTACCCATCTTTTAGCTCAAAGGCCACATTGTTGGCCAAACCCTAAAAGTCAATAAAAGTCAACGGTCAAACTTTGACCCGACTCGTCGAGTGCACTTGGGCGACTCGGCGAGTCTACACGTGTCTACTAACTCTTTTAGTCCCGCTTGGCTCATCAAGTTCCTCCCCTTGCTCGACGAGTCACACCTGGCATGGATCGCAGGGCCACCCCGACTCAACTCGCCGAGTCTCAAGAACAACTCGGTGAGTTCCGCCTTGAACTCCAATCCACTAACTCTCTCTGACTCACTGAGTTATTTCCCCAACTCGGTAAGTCTACTCACTGAGTGATTTACGGGAAACCCTCACCCTACTCGCTGAGTCTAATCTTTGGACTCGGCGAGTTCATGCCATGCACAAACTCCATAGACCTCCTGAGGTTAGATCTGTTCCTTTAATCCATAGATCTGACCTTCCCAAGCATGATAATTACGTAAAGTTCAGACCTTGACACTCATATAACATCTAAATGGTCTAACTTGGTGATTTAGCCCCAAAAATAACATCCTAAGCTCATGGCTCCCAAAATAACTCTTAAAGCTCCAAGGGTTACGGTCTCTGGACCTCTTTGGGTCCAGATCCAAAGCATAAACTCGAGAAGGGACCAATTGCTCCACATATCCATCCTCTGAACGGGTTAGAAAACCCTAACTCTAAGAATCAACACCAAATCTGAAGAAGGTCCGAATAAATACCTCAATATGAAGTCTATGAACTCTAAAGTCACCAGAATCGCACCTCCTTCAACCTCCTCTTGCCTTGGTCACCTCTTTCTTGCAAATACACCAACAAAATGATCAAGAATGGCCTTTACTTCCTCACAAACGCTCTAGATCTCTTAGGGTTTCTCTCTGGGGTTTGGTAGCCGCAAATGACGGCCTTAAGGGCCTTTAAATAGGTCCCAAACCCAGGAAATTAGGGTTTCATTAAACAGAGTGGACTCATTGAGTCCACTCATCAACTCGTCGAGTCCAGCTGTGAACCCGGATACGAATCCGCGACCATACTCGGCAAGTCTAAACACCAACTCGCCGAGTCCCCTCTCAACCTCCAAAAAAATAAAAGGAATAATTAATATACATGGGAATTTGGGTGTTACAATTCTCCCCCACTAGAATTAGACTTCGCCCTCGAAGTCTCACTTTGCAAACAATTCTGGATGTTGCTCCCGCATCTCACGCTGCGGCTCCCAAGTCAACTCCGACCCTTTCCGATGCTGCCACTGGACCTGCACCAGAGGCACCTCTTTGTTCCTCAAAACCTTGATCTTCCGATCCCTAATCGCCACCGGTCTCTCAATATAGTTCAGGCTCGCATCCACCTGAATATCCTCTAATGGCACCACTGCCGACTCTTCGGCTATACACTTTCTCAACTACGACACATGGAAAGTGTCATGGATCTGACCCAACTCTGCAGGTAACTCCAAATGGTAGGCTACCCTGCCTACCCTTGCGATCACCCTGAAAGGAACGATATATCGGGGCCCCAACTTTCCCCTCTTCCTGAATCGAATCACTCCTTTCCAAGGAAAGACCTTCAGGAGCACGAAGTTGCCGACCTGAAACTCGAGCTCTGACCGGCGCCTGTCCACATAACTCTTCTGACGACTCTGAGCGGTCAACAACCTATGTATGTCCTGCTGAATCTACTACGTCGTCTGAAGCACGATCTCAGTACTACCCATCACACGCTGCCCTACCTCTCCCCAGCAAATGGGGGTCCGACACCTCCTCCCATACAACAGCTCAAAGGGTGGCCTACCAATGCTCGAATGATTGCTGTTGTTATAGGAAAACTCTGCCAAGGGCAAGTACGTGTCCCAACTCCCGCCGAAATCCAACACACATGCTCGGAGCATGCCCTCGAGCGTCTGAATCGTCCGCTCACTCTACCCGTCAGTCTGTGGGTAGTATGCGGCACTAAAATGCAGTATCGTATCCAATTCCTCATGAAACTTCTTCCAGAATCTGGAAGTGAAATGTACATATCGATCTGAGACAATCGAGATCGGCACTCCATGCCGCGATACCACCTCTCTCACGTACATCTCTTCCAACCTCTCCGCGGAAGAGCTCTCACTGATAGCAAGGAAATGAGCGCTCTTCGTCAACCTGTCCACAATCACCCAAATTGCATCGACACCTCTCATAGTCCTTGGCAATTTGGTGATGAAATCCATGGTAATCTGTTCCCATTTCCACTCGGGAATTTCTAACAGCTGCAGCTTACCATGTGGACACTAGTGCTCGGCCTTAACCCTGCGACAGTTCAAGCATCTCTCTACAAACCATGCGACATCCCTCTTCATACTGGGCCACCAATACTCCCTCTTCAGGTCCAAATACATCTTAGTGGCCCCGGGATGGATCGATACTTTCGATCGATGATCACTTTCCATCAAAATGGTACGCGTCCCGCCCACAAACGGTACCCATATCCGACCCTGAAATGTCATAAGCCCCCGGCTATCGGTAACGAACTCCGATACCAGCCCGAAAACTCGCTCTCTCTTCTGGCTTTCTGGCCTCACGGCCTCAGCCTGGGCCCCACAAATAGCGTCCAACACCGGAGTTATCACTGTCAATCTCAAACAAACATCTCGCATCGTGGCGCCCTCCGCCCTACAGCTCAGTGCATCGGCGACAACATTAGCCTTGCCCGGGTGGTACAAGATCTCACAATCGTAATCCTTCAACACATCCAACCATCTCCTCTAACGCATATTCAGGTTGGACTGATCCATTAGATACTTCAGACTCTTGTGGTCCGTGTATATGGTACACCGAACCCCATACAGATAGTGACGCCAGATCTTGAGGGCGAACACCACCGCCCCCAACTCCATATCGTGGGTGGGATACCTCGTTTCATGAGGCTTCAGCTGCCTCGATGTGTATGCTATCACATGACCCCTCTGCATAAGCACCGCTCCTAGCCCACATACCGACGCGTCACAATACACTACGAACTCCTTCATCCCCTCCGGAAGGCTAACACCGGAGCTTTGCATAATCTCTGGCGAAGTGTCTCGAAGGAGGCCTGCTGCTCTGGACCCCATGAAAAAGCAACACCCTTTCGGGTCAACTTGGTGTGTGCCACGACGATCTTGGAGAAATCCCTGATAAATCTCCTATAATAACCAGCCAACCCTAGGAAACTCCTGATCTCAGTAGGTGACCTCGGCACCTCCCAACTCATCACTGCCTCAATCTTGGCCGGGTCGACCAATATCCCTTTCTGGTTCACGAGGTGCCCTAGGAACTGGACCTCTCGCAACCAAAAATCACACTTGGAGAATTTGGCATAAAGCCTCTCCGACCTTAGGACCCCAAGGATCTCCCTCAAATGCTCCTCAAGCTGCTCTCTGGATCTTGAATACACCAATATATTGTCGGTGAACACGATCACCGGGCGATCCAACATCAGTCTGCACACTCTTTTCATGAGATCCATGAACACCGCCGGTGCGTTGTCGAGTCCGAAAGGCATCACCACGAACTCGTAATGCCCATAACGAGTCCTGAATGCTGTCTTCTAGACGCCCTCATCTCGCACCCTCACCTAATGATACCCAAACCTAAAATCGATCTTGGAGAACCAAGATGCTCCCTGCAACTGATCAAACAAATCGTCGATCCTCGGCAACGGGTAACGGTTCTTGACCGTTAGCTTGTTCAACTCCCGGTAATCAATGCACATCCGGTGTGAACCATCCTTCTTCTTGACAAAAAGGACAGGCGCTCCCCATGGCGAACTGCTCAGCCGAATAAACCCCTTCCCCAGCAGCTCCTGGAGCTGCGAGGATAACTCCTGCATCTCTGGAGGCGCAAGGCGATAAGGCGCCTTGGCGATAGGCGCAGCTCCCGGAACCAAATCGATACTGAACTCTACTTGCCTCTCCGTAGGCACACCCGACAACTCCTCTGTAATACATCCGGAAACTCATGCACTATCGGGACCTCATCAACTGACCTCAGTCTCTCTGAATCAACCCTCGCATCCATCACATATGCTACAAATCCCCTACAGCCCTGCTGTAGACTCTGTCTCACTCTGGCGGCCGAACAAAATGTTGACCCAGAACGTGTACCCTCGCCATATACCGTAAGAACTCCCCCATAGGGTCTCGTAAGGTCACCAGTCGTCTCTCGCAGTCGATAACCGCTCCCACTCTGCTCAACCAGTCCATGCCCACGATGACACAGACATCCCCCATCGCAATAGGAACCAAATCAATCGGAAACTCGACGCCGAAAATCCCCAGTACACATCCTTGGATCACTTCGGCGGCATACACCATCCTCTCGTCAGCTATGGAAACTCTCAGAGGTCGACTTAACGCCTCTCGACTAATACTGATGTGCTGACTAAAAGCCAAAGATACAAAAGACCAACTCGCACCCGAGTCAAATAACACCAGGGTAGGTACAGAATTCACAAGAAAAGTACCTATGCATAACATAAAATAAACACTATATCCCAACATCAAAATAAATACAAGAAAGGATACATACCAGCCACAACATCGGGCGCAGCGCGGACCTCCTCCGCAGTCAACTGAAAGGCTCTCCCTCATGCCTTCGGTACCTCGGCCTTCACTGGCTGGCTCTCAACAGCTCTGATAGCAGCAGGGGCAGATCCCTGAGGTGCTCCCTGAGTTGTCCCTTGCAACTGTGGACACTCTGCCTTGCGGTGTCCGGCCTGGTTGCAGTGGAAACACACTACAAACCTCTTGGGGCAATCCTTGGCCATATGCCCCTCCTTGCCACATTTGTAGCAAGATCCCGCTCCGCACACCCCATCGTGGCTCTTGCCGCACTTACCACAAGTGCGGACCTTCTGACTCCCAGATCTCGAATTAGCGGGCTTGGCCCGCTTGGCTGTTGGCTGAGACTGCGCCGGTCACCGATCCCTCCCCTGAGACTCAGCCTCCTCCCTAGCCTGAGTCTCCAGCTCTATCTCCCTCTTCCGGGCATTTTCCTAAAGCTCAGCAAATGTCCGGTACGTCGAGTTCGCCACGAACTCCCGTATATCCCTCCTCAAAATGCTCAGATATCAGCTCATACGTGCCAGCTCTGAGGACACGTGCTCTGGGCAGAACATCGCCCGCTCATGGAACATCCTCGTAATCACTGTGACAGACTCAGTACCCTGCTTGAGGGTCAAAAACTCCTGGGCCAAACGCTCCCTCTCCACCTGGAGAATGTACTCGTCTCGAAACATAGCAGTGAATCTCTCCCAGGTCACTGCAGCAAGCTCAGCAGGCGTATAATGCGCCGTCACAAACTTCCACCAGTCCTTCGCTCCCAAGCGAAGCTGGTTCAGCGCGAACCGGACTCTCAAATGCTCGGGAGATGAGCAAGTAAAGAAACATCCCTCAATGTCTGAAATCCACCTCATCGCTACAATCGGGTCCTGGGTCCCATCAAACTTCAGTGGTTTTGTGTTGCTGAACTCCCGGAATAGCAACGCGTCACCACCCTACGGTCTAGCCGCAGCAACAGCAGCATCAGAAAGAGTAGCGTATCTCTCGTCAAATGTCTCTATCAGGATGGTCTTGATAGACCCGAACATCTCTGGAATCTCAACGCAGATGGCAGCAACCACCTCATCATGAATCATCTGGCGGAGCTCCTCGTCGCTCACACCCCCTCCACTAGTCCCTGGCCTATGGCGTGTCCCCACCATGATACCTCTCTAAAATACAACACCAGATATCAAAGACTCGCTCGAGCATGCACACACTCGATACCCCCAATCCTACTTGGTTCCTGGTACCCTAAGGATTCTTACTTGGGTTGCGCACTGACCCGGTGCCTTCGGTAGTACGGGCCCAATACTACCGACCCAACATTCATTCCAAGTCCTTCTCCCAGAGTCCCAAATTTCCAAGCACTCTACTCTCTCAATCATGTGCTACTCACAAGCAGATATCTCAAAAGCACCTCGTTGCTATCTAAACACTCTCAAACATTTCTAGCAGCAAAAGACCCTAGACTAAGGCATTATATATCAGGCCACTCTAGTCCTAATAAGAATACCTAGTCTACTCTAGCATGCATATCATAATTTGTCATATAGCATAACATAACATATCTGATAGCACCTATTGTAAGGGTATTTTGGGAAATCACCGTTCGGGCGTTGGCTGATCGTACACACGGCTCTACTCTGTTTGTCTCAAAACTCTTTTTACTCTTTTCAAAAAATTTACTTTATTATCAAAATTCTTCTCAAATCCTCAGTTTGAGTTCAGATATGCTCGAAGATGCATCCGAATCCCTCAAACCAAGGCTCTGATACCAACTTCTAACACCGTAAAAACTCAAACAATTTTTCGCATTTTAAAAACCATATATTTCATTCACATCCACATTTTAAAACATTGTATCATCATTATCTCAATACAAAACCCCAAGATCAAAACATATGAACTCCAGTGTGTGTGTGTACGAGTCATGCTGGCGCCTTCCCGTGATCATCACGGGAACCTGAAACACCACATATAACACTATAACCATAAATGCTTAGTGAGTTCCCCAAAATACCACATAAACACATATCAGCCACTCAAGGCTATAACTCTGTTGACCCTCTGGTCGAATATTTTTGTGGGACCCTCTTGGTCCCATAACTCTGTGGACCCATTGGTCCTAACTCTGTAAACTCTGAATCATGCATATCACATATCACAATAAATCACAACACATAATATCATGCAAATACAGTGGCATATATAGCTCTAGAATACTCTGTCTCATAACTCTGTTACCACACTAGGTAAAGTATAGTGAGAAGACTCACCTCAGTGTCTCAGTAAATCTCTGACTCGGTAGAAATATGATCTAGCCTCCGCCTAATCACATAAAGTAAATAATCTCATAAATACAACTCTCGGGACTAGACTCAACCCTCTCTAGGCAAAAGACCATTTTACCCATCTTTTAGCTCAAAGGCCACATTGTTGGCCAAACCCTAAAAGTCAATAAAAGTCAACGGTCAAACTTTGACCCGACTCGTCGAGTGCACTTGGGCGACTCAGCGAGTCTACATGTGTCTACTAACTCTTTTAGTCCCGCTTGGCTAGTCAAGTTCCTCCCCTTGCTCGACGAGTCACACCTGGCATGGATCGCGGGGCCACCCCGACTCACCTCGCCGAGTCTCAAGAACAACTCGGCGATTTCCGCCTTGAACTCCTGTCCACTAAGTCTCTCTGACTCACTGATTTATTTCCCCAACTCGGTAAGTCTAGTCACTAAGTGATTTATGGGAAACCCTCACCCTACTCGCCGAGTCTGATATTTGGACTCGGCGAGTTCATGCCATGCACAAACTCCATAGACCTCCTGAGGTCAGATCTGTCCCTTTAATCCATAGATCTGACCTTCCCAAGCATGATAATTACGTAAAGTTCAGACCTTGACACTCATATAACATCTAGATGGTCTAACTTGGTGATTTAGCCCCAAAAATAACATCCTAAGCTCATGGCTCCCAAAATATCTCATAAAGCTCCAAGGGTTAGGGTCTCTGGACCTCTTTGGGTCCGGATCCAAAGCATAAACTCGAGAAGGGACAAATTTCTCCACATATCCATCCTCTGAAGGGGTTAGAAAACCCTAACTCTAAGAATCAACACCAAATCTGAAGAAGGTCCGAATAAATACCTCAATATGAAGTCTATGAACTCTAAAGTCACCAGAATCGCACCTCCTTCAGCCTCCTCTTGCCTTGGTCACCTCTTTCTTGCAAATACACCAACAAAATGATCAAGAATGGCCTCTCCTTCCTCACAAACGCTCTAGATCTCTTAGGGTTTCTCTTTGGGGTTTGGTAGCCGCAAATAACGGCCTTAAGGGCCTTTAAATAGGTCCCAAACCCAGGAAATTAGGGTTTCATTAAACAGCGTGGACTCGTTGAGTCCACTCATCAACTCGTCGAGTCCAGCTGTGAACCTAGATACGAATCCGCGACCATACTCGGTGAGTCTAAACACCAACTCGCCGAGTCCCCTCTCAACCACCAAAAAAATAAAAGGAATAATTAATATACCTGGGAATCCGGGTGTTACAGTAGAAGTGATTACATACCTCTTGTTGTTATATTGCAATAACAACACAAATCTTCAATCTCCTTGTCTTGAAAAGCAAGTACCACAAGTGTAGTACCTCTAATGGCTCACAAACACCACAAGCAATTGGAGAGGTGAGAGAGAGAGAGAGGGGAGAGAGGCAAAAATCGGCTCTAGGTCTTCTTGGGATCAAGTGGCCGATTTTCTAAGGCCTAAGGGATCTTTATATAGGGTAGGGATTAGGATTTCAGTCTTTATCCTTATCTGGTTGCTTGCCCACCAAGCAGCCCATAAGATAAGCCTTGAATCCTTATCATGGACGAATTCTAAGGCCTTATCACCTTGAATTCGTCCAACCTATCCTTGGGGCATCCAATGCACTAATTTGCAACTATCCCATAATTACAATTCAACCCCTCTAGTTTAATTAATTATATTTGATCACAAAATTATTTCTTAATTAATTATTGACAAATATTAATTAAAAAAATATGATTTCTCCTTAAATATATCATTCTTATAATATATTAATAAATCACAATAACCTCTTTCTTTATTATTTCTCCAGTCAAGTTGCTCTGGTGAAGGCAACCTAAAAGGACCATGAACAACCGGGTCAAGTACTTACCAAATATGGTTACGGGCTTAGACACTAATCCAACATGTTCTTGTATCGGTTCTTGTACTTGTTAAAATAATGTACTAGTTCAGAAACTATGCCAATTATAGCTTAAATGTATTGTTCTATAATATACTGAAAACCTTTGCAATTTAACTGTGTATACGAAGTAGTAGTAAGCGATTCGTGAATAGTACCCTTTTACTGGACATGTTACAAAAGGGTTTAAAATATACATAAATATATTTTCATAAATGGTAGTGATAAATCAGATTGAATCAATTGCAGAAAGGTTTTGAAAATCGTTTGAATATTAACACGACAATCCTTGTGTATTACTTGTATTCCTTGTTGGATTGGGTGTCTAAGCCCATAACTATTTTTGGTATGTACTTGATTTGATTGTGAGCATGGTCCTTTTGGGTTGCCTTCACTCATGTAACTTGATAGGATGACAAGAGGAGAGAAATAGTAGAATTTATTATATGAATAATAAATTCGTACTAAAAATGGTTTTATTAATATATTACAAGATTAATATATAATTTGGAAATCATATTATTTAATTAGTATTGATCAGAAATTAATTTGGTGATCAAAAGAGATTGATTAAATAATTAGGGACTAATATTGCAAATCATTGATAGTTTCAATTGGGCTGATGGATCACTTTGGAATAAGGTTGGAGGAATTATATGGGAAGCCCGTAAGGAATTCGTCCAAGGGCTATTCTAGAAGGGTTCCATGGGCTGCTTAAGGCTTAAGCAATCACATTAGGGTTTCCACCTAAAACCCTAGCAGCCACAAGTATAAATAGACTCCATTACAAAGTATTTTCGGCTAAGGCTTTATGAAACCCTAAGGTGACCGAAAATCTCTTCTCTCCTACTTCATCCTTTGCATTGAGTGCTTGTGACTCCATTAGAGGCGCAACATTTGGGGCACTAAGCTTTCAAAGGTCAATGAGTTCTTGTTATTGCTACATAACAAGTGATGTAATGATCCAACCCTATTTTACATATGAATTTCAAATTGGTATGCTAGTTATTAGGGTTTATGCTTTGGATGATTATTTGCATGTATAACTTGAGAAAAACATAGATTCAAAGCATTAGGGTTGCATGTACACCATAGAAATGTTGTATTGCTCAAAACCCATCATTCCTCCCCCCCCCCCCTAAAAACATTGAAAAATAGTGAAGACGTAGGGATATGAACTCACCTCTAGTGCGTGTTAGAGTCTGGATACCGGAACTGTAGAGATGATCCTCGGGCTAGCGTATGTGAAAAAAAGGTATCCTAATATTATTTAAACACGTAATCATATTTAAATTAGTGAAATAATAAATTAAAGTGTTAGACGACACTTGATTTATGTTGGGAATTTCTTGTAAATATTACCGAAATGGTATGAAGTGCTGAGGAGGATTTTCGGTCAAGGCTCCACCGAAATCCTTGATTTCGTTCCTAAATCCTCAACTGAGGACCAGGTTCTCGGTTCTAAGGTGTTCTCGGTCAAGAAGGTGTTTTCGACCAGCTTGAAGATTTGAAGGATTTTTCTTGAAGGTATGAATGTTCTTGGATGATTCTTGAAAGAAAAACCGGATTGTTTTCGAGTGAAAGAGTGAGAAAATGACTTATTTTTCGGGGATGAATATATATATATATATATATATATATATATATATATATATATATATATATATATATATATATATATATATATATATATATATATATATATATTGTGGTTGAGTTTTCGGCCGGAAAGAGGGTTCTCGGTCGAAAAGGGTTTGTTGTCCGAGGTCTGATTCCGGTGGGGGAGGTTTTCGGTCCGAGGTTATCGGTTCCAAAAGACAAGTTTTTGATTATTAAGTGTATTTTAATCCTAAAATAAAAATACTTATATAAACATTTTTTATATAATTTAAAACATGTTTTAACCCTGATGAACCTAACGAAATAAATAAAATTTAAAATTTTATTAAGGTTAATTTCATAAAAACCATCAAGTTTTCATGGTTTTGTCGGTTTTGCCCAAAGTTGAAATTTATGTCCGTTTTTACCCAAATATTTTCGAAAAAATATTTAGTTTTACCCTTTTACCGGTGATAACAGGTTTTCAGGTTACCATTATATTTAATTCGCAAAAAAACCCTTAAGTTTACCATTTTTTTTTTGTATTTTTACCCATAAGTTTATAATTTTTTTTTCATAATATACATATTCATATGATTTTTCTGCTTGAATACGTATAATATGCAAAAAAAATACATAGGGTAAAAGTGTAAAAAAAATTATAAACTTAAGAGTAAAAACGTAAAAAAAAAATTGTAAAGTTAAGGATTTTGCCAAGTTAATATAATAGTAACCTGTTATCACCGGTAAAAGGGTAAAACCGAACATTTTTTAAAAAATGTTAGGGTAAAAACGAACACAAAATTCAACTTTGGGCAAAACCGACAAAACCCTGAAAACTTGAGGGTTTTTATGACATTAACCCATTAATTAAAAAAAGGGGGTTTGACTTTTATTGACTAGAAAAATAACGGGTTGTTACAGATTAGGGCTAAGGATCTAGGAAGGATGCCTTATATGCATGTTATATGTATCTCAACTTTATGAATTGCATGCTAGTACATATTAGGCAAGGATGACCTGAATGAGATATGCTTGATTATGTTTACTTGATGCTCAAATGTTGCTTGCTTTGTGCTTTTAGGAGTTCTAGTTATCTTTTACTAACTAGTAAATGAATATGTTAAGTTACATATTACAATGACTAAATAATTTTAGAAGGTTAGGTCTCGCTCTATTTCCCAACTCCTGTCTGAGTCCAACCGTTGTAGGGTAGGACCTCTCATTCGAAGAATTATCTTGTCCTAGTAATATGTAATAGTATTCACGATCTAGTCGGTGGGAAATCGCACGGACTTCTTATGCAGCTAATGGCGGAGAGTGGGTCGGTGATTACCCTAGGGCAAACCTAATATGAGATTAGCGTGTGAAGCAGTAGTAGTAGAAGGTAATTGGTGGAGTCAAGGCAGTTCTTGAGGATAGTACGGATAGATGTGGAAGGTAGTATGAGCCCGTACTACTGAAAGCAAAGGATATGTACTCGAATCAAGGAAGGCTGAGATGAACCCATGAAACTTGTAGTATGTGAGATCCCTCAAGTTATGATGTGTATATTGATGTTTGTTATGGTGCATTTTATGTATGGTGACGCTACGCACTAGGCTAGTTGGCACTTCAGGAACTAGTGAGGGATCAGGCTCGGGATCTGGAGCCAGGCAGCTAGATGACCAGGTGAGGAAGTTCATCTCATCTGAGATCACGTGCAGCATTATAGACCAGACTCATATGATCTTTGGTACGATCAAGGAGGGTATCATGGGGCTGTTGGATGAGAGGTTGAGTGCATACCGCACTGAGGTGGTGGCCATGATGGGGTCGCACACACTGACATTCAGGGAGTTTAGAGCCTATGGAGCTCCCGGCTATCATGGGGCTCGAGGCCCCATTGCTAGTGGTAGATGGTTGTTAGATTTCGCCAACGCCTTCTGCACCAGGAGATGTCCCGAGGGGGACAAGGTTCGACTTGCTTCCTACCTCCTAAACGATAGGGCACGAGATTGGTGGGATGAGGTTGGGAGAGCTATTGGAGATGATGCCTCCATCGATGCAATGACTTGGAGTGATTTCACGGCCGGGTTCAGGTCTGAGTTCGCACCTGTGATAGAGGTGCAACAGCTTGCGAGGGAGTTTCAGGACCTCCAGCAGACTACAGAGATGGTGGTCAAGATCACTGCCATGTTCAGGGAGAGGGCCCTTCTCGTTCCGCAGTATGTGGCAGACGAGGAGATGAAAAACGCGTGATATCATGAGATGTTGCGGAGTGATATCGCCAATTTGTGAGTCGATCCAGCTGAAAGATGTTGTAGGATATGATTGCTAGGGCTCAGGAGAGAGAGCTAGATTTGGACATGGGGAGAAAGAGGAAAACAGATGGGGTTTAGACAGGTAGTTCAGGCAAGAAGCCCAATGTATCAGATCACAGATCGAGGAGCCAGCAGGGCCGCAGCCAGTGTGGCAAGTACGGCAAGATACACGAGGGGGTGTGCAGGGCAGGGAGTTCAGGCTACTTCAAGTGCGGCCGAATTGGTCACATGAGCAGGGATTGTACAACTACCACCACCACAACAACAGTTTTAGATATGATTTACTTTCATTGCAATCAGAGGGGCCACAAAAAGTCTCATTATCCAAGTTTAGCAGCAACAGGACAAGTGGTTGCACCCGCTCCTACCACGTTGAGGATTACAAATGGTCATCAGGGACGGGCAGAGGCGCCTACAGCGAGGAGCAGGATTTCAGCTTACTGCAGAGGAGCCACGTGCGGCTCCCAATGTTGTGATGCGCATGTATTATCTCCTTATCTCTTTAGTTGTATTGATTATCGCTTATGTTTACTTGTTCTGTTATATGGTCGTTCTTAGTGAACGGTATATCATCCCTGTTATTGTTCGATTAGGGGGCCACCCGATCTTTTGTGTCGCTTGCACTTAGCAAGCGATTTCTTGGAGCTCCGGGGGAGCTAGACTCTCCACGAGATGTAGAGATAGCAGATGATAGGATCGTTCGAGTTGCAAGGGTGCATCAGGGATGCACATTACAGTTGTTCGACGAGCAATTTTCCGTGGATTTGGTCCCCATTCCCCTGCAAGGGAATAAGGTTATAGTGGGTATGGAATGGTTGAGCCTAATGGAGTAGTGATCGACTGCGAGCAGCAGCTAGTGAGAGTTTGGACTCCTAGTGGGGGAGGGTTAGTGATTTAGGGCGAGAGGCCGCAACATGGACCGACTGTATTTTCAGCAGCGAGACTGAGGCGCTACCTTCAGCAGGGTTGCGTAGGGTATGTCAGCTATGTTATGGATATCTAGTATAAGGGTAAGGAAAAAGTGGATGATGTATCGTTCATGCGATAGTACCCGAATGTATTCCCAAAGGATTTGCTTGGAATACCTCTGGAGAAACAGGTTGAGTTCAGGATTGACCTAGTCCCTGGTACGGCTCCGATAGCCAAGGCACCATATCGGTTGGCTCCTCCCGAGATGCAGGAGCTATCTATGCAGCTACAAGAGCTGCTAGACAAGGGATTTATCAGGCCGAGTAGTTCGCCCTGGGGAGCCCTGATCATGCTTGTGAAGAAGAAGGACGGGTCACATCGAATGTGCATAGACTACCGGGAGTTGAATAAGGTAACGGTGAAGAACCGTTGTCCTTTCTCGAGGATCGATGATTTGTTTGACCAGCTACAGGGTGCATCTTGGTTCTCCAAGATTAATCTACGATCGGGTTATCACCAGATGCGAATCAGGGATGAGGATGTGCAAAAGACATATGATAGCTTTGATGCATCGGGGTCACGTGATAGCTTACGCTTCAAGGAAATTGAAGCCTAATGAGGCTAACAATCTTACGCATGATTTCGAGTTGGGGCTGTGGTTTTTGCCCACAATATTTGGCGGCATTACCTCTATAGGATCCGGTGTACCATTTACATGGACCACAAGAGTTTGAGGTATCTCATGGATCAGCCGAATCTGAACATGAGGCAGCGTCGGTGGTTAGATGTGGTGAAGGATTACGACTGTGAGATCCTTTACCACCCAGGAAAGGCCAATATGGTGGCTGATGCCCTGAGCCGCAAGGAAGTGGCGGCTCCGATTCGAGATATATGTATGAGGATGAAAGTGATTACTCCATTGCCAGAGCGGATTAGAGAGGCGCATGTTGAGGGCCTGAAGGAGGAGTGCCGGAAGTGTGAGGGGATCATAATCCAGGTGGCCTCATTCGATTATGACAGTCGTGGGTTGTTGAACCTGCATGGGAGGGTCTGGGTTCCGTACTGGGGTGGAGTACGACAGGTTCTGATGGATGAGGCCCACAAGTCGAGGTTCTCCATCCATCCCGGTGCGACGAAGATGTATCAGGATCTTCGCCCTGATTACTGGTGGCCCTGCATGAAGTGGGACGTAGCATGGTATGTAGAGCGGTGTCTGACCTGCAGGAAGGTCAAGGCCGAGCACCAGAGACACCACGGCAAGATGTAGCCGCTAGACATTCTCATGTGGGAATGGGAAGATATCACCATGGATTTCATCACCAAGCTTCCCAGGACCGCATGTGGAGTAGATTCGATACAAGTCATCATGGATCGGCTAACCAAGAGTGATCTTTTTTCCCGATCCAGGAGAGTATATCGACTGAGAAGCTGGTCGAGATCTGCGTGTGTGAGATAATGGCATGACATGGAGTGCCTGTCTCGGTGGTGTCAGACCGGGATGTTTGTTTCACTTCCCGGTTTTTGAAGCGGATTCACAAAAAGATGGGTACTCGTTTCTACTTCAGCACCACTTTCCACCCTTATATGGATGGATAGAGCGAGACGAAGATTCACACTCTCGAGGACATGCTACACGCATGTGTATTGGATTTCGGTGGTAGTTGGGATACGTATCTTCCGTTAGCAATTTTTGTATAACAACAGCTACCACTCTAGCATAGATCGACCTCCCTTCGAGATACTCTACGGGAGGAAGTGTAGGACCCCAATCTGTTAGGGCGAGGTTGGTAAGAGACTCATGAGGAGTACTTAGGTAGTACTCAAGCCCATTGAGAGGATCCAACAGGTCCGAAGCAAGCTTCAGACTGCTCAGAGTCGACAGAAGAGCTATGCTGACAAGCGCCATTCAAACTTGAAATTTCAGGTGGGCGATATGGTCCTCTTAAAGGTGTCACCTTGGAAAGGTGTCATCCGGTTTAGGAAGTGGGGCAAGTTGGGCCCCATATATATCGTTCTATTCAGGATGTTGGCTCAGGTGGGCCAGGTTGCTTACTGTTTGGATCTTCCAGCAGAGCTCAGCCAGATCCACAACACTTTCCATGTTTCTCAGTTACGGAAGTGCTTAGTGGATGACTCAATGGTTGTTCCCCTAGAGAATATTCAGGTTGATGACAGCCTAAATTACATCGAGAGACCGGTAGCTATTCTTGACAAGAAGACAAAGAAGCTAAGGAACAAGAGGGTTGAGCTATTGAAGGTGCAGTGCCAGCACCGCAAGGGTTCCGAGTGGACTTGGGAGCTCGAGGAGGAGATAAGGGAGCACTACCCGGAGTTGTTTCCCGATGCAACAGACTTTGAGGATGAAGTCTAAGACAAGTGGAGGAGAATTGTTATCCCTGATTCCTGGTACGCATTTAATTATAATTTATTCATTTTGAAGAGCTACTCGACGAGTTGGGAGCCCCATACTCGTTGAGTAGAAATGAGATTAGACGGGTATTTTAAGCCACCTACTCGACGATTTGAGAGCCTTGACTCGAAGATTAGGTCTGTCATAATGAAACCCTAATATTGGGGTTTTGCACCCTATTTAAGCATCTTAATCCCCACTTGTTGGCCTCATTTCCATCCTCCAAGTCCCAAACCCTAATCCACGAAACCCTAGAGCCTTGTGTGAGTTTGTGAGCCATTTTTGAGTGAAATTTGTGTGATTTGAAGCTTGTAAAAGAAGAAGAAGAAGAAGCTAGAGGATTGCAGGAGAAGATTGTAGATCTAGAAGCAACATCTCATCCTCTTCATTTTCTGGTAAGCAAGCCTCAAGCTGGCGTAGTAGCTTGTTTGATCTTCTTCTAATCATTTCATGGGGTTTTTGGTCCAAGAAGCTTAGACATTGGGAAATGGACGTCCCAAGTGATCTACCTTTCATATCTGGGGTCTAGAAGGTGTTTCATGGCATAAAGGTGCAAACTTTATGACCATGGAAGCCCCATGCAAGCTTTAAGGTGTTATTTTGGCCTTTTAAGCCCCAAAAGGCCATGCATGGAAGGAAATTTAGGAGCTTTACGTGTTCAAATAATGTATAAGGCCTAGATCTATGTTAGTATGCTTTAGTTTGGAGTATTATGGCTTTTAGACCAAGATCTATGTCCTAAGAGAACTAGGGTTTAGCTAAACCCATTAAGAAGGACTATTAGTGGGTAAAGTTGGAAACTTTACCCTTAAAATGGCATTTCCAGTATGTAGATGAAGTATGGAGCTTAGATATGAAGAGTAGGGGCTTAATCCTTTAAGATGGCCCAAACAGAGTAAGGAACTCGGCGAGCCCAGAGAGGGACACGACGAGTTGAGTCGTTTTGTCCCGATGTTGTACAAGGTAGAGATCGGCGAGTCTGCGAAGGGACTTAACAAGGTGATTCGTCAAATCGCGACTATGAGTAGCCAGGGAACTCGACGAGTTAGGGGGATGACTCAACGAGTTGGAGTGCGATTTCAGGGTTTTGATTTATAGAACTCGGCGAGTTGAGTTAACCTAAGACGTTGACTTTGACCAAAATGTTGCCTTTGACCTGGGGTAAAATCGTTATTTTACCCTAAGAAGGATTATCAGATTTTGGCTAAGTGTTATTCTGATAATGATAGTCGGGGAGTTATTGGAGCAGCCGCCAGAGATTCCTCACGCGAGATTTCACAGCTAGCTTACGAGGTAAGTTTTCCTCCAGTAGGAATGGGTCGAAGGCACCAAGGTCGACCCGTTTATGTATGATAGTATGTTTCAGATTAAAGTCCGATGTCGAGCAGGGCCCAATGTAGGTTTATATGTCTTTCTGGATTTCGATCCGATGTCGGGACTGTACCCGAAGAATGTTAGTATGCTTGATGTCTTTGTGATTCCTGCATGTGTATGTGTTTGTATGTTTCCGGAATATGGTCCAATGTTGGGGCGGTTCCCGAGGAATGTTAGTATGTTTCCAAATTTTGGTCTGATGTTGGGCATGTCCCGAGGAATGTGTATATGTCTATAGTTACATGGGTATGCTTATGTTATGTGTACTAGTAGTTATGCTCATATGTCGAGCTTTGCTCGATGTTGTGCAAGGCCCGATGCCAGATGCGGTCTGATGTCGGGCGGGGCCCGATGTCGGGCAGCACCCGATGTAGCAGGGTGGGTCCCAATGTATGTTATATGCGATTATGTGATTATGTGTATGGTATGTGGTAGTTTGGGGATACTCACTAAGCTTCGTGCTTACAGTTTTCAGATTTTGTTTTGGGTACTTCCGCTAGTAATGGGAACAGCTCGGGATGAATGCATGGCACACACCACAGTTTTTAGCCTGGGAGGATTCACTCTAATATTTTGATTTGTGATTTGGATACAGTGTTTTGACATAATATTCTGAGATATTACACTTATATTTTATGAGATAATTGGGTTACTATGGTTTTGTTATAAATAAAAATGAAACTTTTAGACCGTGTTTTTGGGATGTTTCAATATAGGTGATAAGTTAGTTGCTTAACTGTGTTAGAGAGTAGTATTTGATCATAATATTTGCTTGATTACTAGACTTGACCAAAGAATAGTAGTCTGTAGATTATATCATTCAGAGTCCAAATTACCTTTAAAATCAATTTAGTGTCCTTAACTTGCATGATCACTGGGTTAAAGTTGTTAAATTGACTTATGCTAGTTAGTCTGACCATGATGACTAGTAACTATTATTTGGTAACTAGCGGAATTAATCTATTGATGTGAAATCAACCGTAGGAAACATGAAGGATTCGAGGCTAAACAAAAGTATCCATTATTCTTGATTGAAAATCGTCTTTCTAGTTGTTTACTTTAGTAATTAGTTTGTTATTTTAATTTAAGTTTTTTTGAACTTGTAAAATTAGATAAAACCCCCCATTTTAGTTGTTTTTCTTAGTTTAACTTGTTGGGTAGCGTAGCATTTTTGATGTATTGCATCTATTGGGCTCGGTTAATAGTCCATGTTTTGTACTCCGGTTTTGGGCCTGTCCAACCGTGAGCTGATAGGGTTTAGTATATATTAATGTGCTTGCATGCATATTAGGTTAACGATCGATAGCTATTTACGATACATTACAGATTTTCTTCATCGTTCTTGTAAACCCTAAATCCTCTACAGTAGAAGTTCTTTATCGAGCTCTTCTGAGGATTGTTTATTAATCATTCGACATCTTTGATCCATTCTTGTGTTCTTGTTGTTTACCCGTTTATTACTTTACCTGTTTTACAGATCTAATCGATCTTCAAGTTGCTTTTTAACTTAAAAATTGGTATCAGAGCGGGAGGCTGTGTAATCGATACACTTCTTTTTTGTGAAAAAGGTTTTGATTAGGGTTATTCCGCATTTATTGATATTTATTGAGCCGTCGTGTCATAATTGACGTATCTCGATATTTATTGTTTTGCCCTAATTTGATATATTACAAGTCTGATCTTTGAACAGGTTATTCGATCAATTATGGACGAGTCGCAATCCAATCCCATTAATATTTCAAACAGCATTGGATCAACAACGAAGATTCCCATCCTGTACACCCATGATTATGAAGTCTGGGCGCATCAATTTGAAGATTATGTTATAGGATCTGAGGATAATGGATACCTCATCTGGGAAGCAATCGTTTCTGGACCCTTTTCTCATTCAGCAACTTCAAGGATTATTAAAACTCAAAAGGAGTATAATGATCTTCTGAAAGATGTTAAAGATAGTGCGCAAGACGAAAAAGATAAATTTCAGTGCAATATCAAAGCGTTAAGATTGATCAGATTCGCTCTTCAATCCGATACTTTTAGGCTGGTGAGTTCATGCACGACTGCAAAAGAGATATGGGACAGGCTACGTGAATTGTACTCTACAGACGAAGATCTTGAACACTCCATTAAAACCTTACTCTTGTCCGAGTTTGGTGAATTCAAGCAAGGAGCCGAAGAAACGGTGACTCAAACGTTCGATCGCTTCAATCATCTTCTTAGCAAGATGATCAAACACGATATCGAAAGGAAGCTTATTGAGCAGAAGGTTACGTTTTTTAACGGACTCAGATCTGAGTGGAGAGCAGTTGTGTCCACAGTTAAAGCGCACGAGCAATTCAAATCCTATTCTTTGGCGAAACCGGTGGGCATCCTAAAATCTCAAGAAAAGATCGTGTTACAGGAGAAAAATGTGGTTTCAAGCCTAGGTTCGTTGGCCCTCCTGTCCAAAAGCAAAGCGGTGATGGAGGACGAAGACCTCAACTTGGAAGACTAAGACCTCACTTCTGAGGACTTTGCTATGATGGTGTCAAACCCCAAGAGGTTCATCAAGAATAGATTCCCCACTAACAAGAACCGAAATTGGCAGGGGAGTTACAGTTCTAAAAAGGTCAAAGATGAACCGAAGGCTGAAGAGTCAAAGAAGGAACCGAAGGCTGAAGGAGATTCGGGAGTGAGCTGCTATTATTGTGGAGGAAAGAACCACTATGCAAAGGATTGTGTCCTCAAAAAGATGGCAGAAAAGGATGAGGAAAAGGATGAAGAAGCTTTGTTGCAGAAAAAGCTAGATGAAATCAGGAAGAAGAAATCTACTGCTAACCCTTCTATGAATGCGTTAATTGTGCAAGGTTCGGTTGCTGATGATGAGTTTGGTGGCGTGGAGGTATGGTCAACCGACTCTGAAGATGATGAAGTGAGGAAGCCTTCTCATGGAAAGGCTTATGTGGCGAAAGAAGAAAGTAGTGGAGGAAGATGCTTGATGGTGTCCGACATATCTCAGATGAGGGGATACAACACTGATGGAGGGAATGATGACACGAAGGAGCAACAGAACTTGTGCTTTATAGCTAAACCGCTCAGCGTGCAGTTCAACGAGCATGATGAACTGATCAAGAAGGTACAATCAGTTTTTGTCTCATTTAAAGTCCCACAATGCTCATATGAAAAAGAATTAAAAAGTGTTAATTCAAGAATCTCTCATCTAGATAGTAGTTTAACTCAAACTCGAGTCACCAATTCTAACCTAACTGACCAATTAAGCAGGGTGTCTTCGAAGAGTGAGGAACGGCGGATGTGGATCGAACTGAAGGAGTCGGAATTAATCAAAACAAAAGATGAAAACATTTATTTGCACAGAGACAATTTAAAGCTTTTGAAACAGCAAAATGTTTTTTGTTTGATTGCTAAACGTCTTTACACTAATATTACTCAGCTTCATTTGGATTGTGAAATAGGACAAAAGATTCATCGCATGATTTTACCCTTCCTTGAGTTTAAGGAGGATGAAATTGATGTTGAAGCGTATAATTGTGAGAGTGTTATTTCATCTGAGGATGTTAATCCGACCTATATGTATGGACTGGACAAAATCGAATCTTTTATTTAGTCCAAGGACCATAAGGACATGCTTAAAAACCTTTTGGATGAAAATGATAAACTGAAACTGAGAACCGAAACCATACAAAAATTTGACTCTTTAAATGCCAACTTGAGCTCAGAAAATAAAATTGATGTTGAAAATGCATCTGAGCTTAATGAGGACGACAATATGAGTGAAATTTCTGTAAAGGACACAGTTGACTGTTCAGAATTTGTCAAGAGCAAACCTGAAAACCACAAGAATCTAATTTCAGAAAATTCAGTGGAGTTCGCTCGTATGTCCCAACAAAAGTCCCCGATTCTTGCAGAGAAGGCAGTAGTATATCAAAAAGTAAGAACCACTCCAAATCAGGTGTACAAGGTCACAGGCGTAACCGAACATCAGACTGTTGAACTCACAGCTATTGTAAACGAGGACAATGCTGATGGCTGTGACGAGTTCTTCTGGTCAGCTCCAATCGGTAACACTGATGAAACGGTAGGTTTGTCTGAAAGGACCTCATGGAAAAGCAAAGGCAGATATGTGCCAGAACCTTTGAATAAACCTGATAGCTTTGATGTGCCAAGTACTAGCGGTACGAAAGATGTTCCTCAAGAAAAAGGAATTCCTGCAAAAGAAGTCACTCCTTCAAGTGAAACTTCATCAGTTCAGAGTGAACCAGCTATAGAAAAACGGTCCCACAAATGATCATAAGCAAAAGGGTCACCTAGAGTCTCCAACCAAGATGTCCTCTCAATCTAAGCTCTCTCATTCTAACTCTTCAAATTCTTCTAACTCTTCGCTACCTCGTTCTAAATTCAATTATGTTCCTTCTCAAAAATCTCAATCATCAGCTGAACAAAAAGGAAAACAGAAGGTTTCAGCGGTTAAACTAGAGTCAAAACCGAAAGCATCGAATCCCAATAAAATTAAAGTTTTTACCATCAAAAAGAAAGATGAAACAACACTAATAAAAAGAACATATTTAGTTGACATCTCTCTTACTATTCATGTTCCTGTGAAAGGCTCACGTGGACCCAAGAAACTTTGGGTTCCTAAATCTGCTTAATTTTTGCAGGTTATCAGTGACGAGCAGTTTGACGAAGAATGGTACATTGACAGTGGCTGCTCGCGTCACATGACAGGAAGGAAGGAAGAGCTAACGGAATACAGGTCTCTTTCAAATGGTGGAAACGTCAAGTTCGGAAACAACTCCTTCGGCACCATAAAAGGCTATGGAATGATTACAAATGGTGATTTCACGATAAGGAAGGTTGCATACGTGGAAAGACTACAACACAACCTCATCAGTGTATCTCAGCTTGTTGGAGGTACCGGTCTCAAAGTCTCATTCGACGATGAGGGTTCTGAAATAATTGAGAAGAAGACGAAAAGAGTTATTCTCAAATCTGAGCGTAAAGGCGAAATGTTTCCTCTAAACCTCAAACCCATCAAAGGAAACCCAGCTATCTGCTTGTTATCCAAAGCACAATTTGACGAAAGCTGGTAGTGGCACCGAAGGCTCTCTCATCTTAACTTTAAGGATATCAACAAACTTGTCACTGGAGGTCATGTTCGAGGTCTTCCATTGCTCAAGTTCGATAGAGATCACTTGTGTGCTGCATGTGAAATGGGGAAGCAGAGTCGTCAAAGTCATCCATCTATAATAAACACTAAAGGTGTTGAACCACTAGAATTACTTCATATTGATTTGTGTGGTCCATCATCTATCGAAAGCATCGGTGGTAGCAAGTATATTCTTGTTATTGTTGATGACTTTTCGCGTTTTACATGGGTGTTCTTTCTGAAGCTTAAATCTGAAGCGACTCACAAGCTAAAGGTGTTCATCAAGCAGATTGAAGTACAGCTGAAGAAGGTTGTTCGCAACATCAGGAGCGACAATGGTCTGGAGTTCAAAAATAGAGAATTCGAAGAATTCCTGGCAGAAAAGGGAATTAGTCACAACTTCTCTGCTCCCTACACACCTCAACAGAACGAAATTGTCGAAAGACGAAACCGATCTTTGTGTGAAGCTGCTCGAACCATGCTAAGTTTCGCTCACATACCTTTATATTTTTGGGCTGATGCCATTTCTGCTGCTTGTTTTACACAGAACAGGTCATATCTCAACAAGCGCTTCACTCTCACTCCTTATGAGATCATCAACAACAGGAAGCCAAACGTCAAATTCTTCCATGTGTTCGGTTCACGGTGTTTCATCTTCAATTCCAAAGAACACCACAACAAGTTCGATGTCAAAGCCGACGAAGGGATTTTTTTGGGCTATTCTCTCGCTTCTAAAGCGTACAGGGTATTAAACAAGCGTTCGAGGAAAATAGAAGAAACTTACTACGTGACTTTTGATGATAGCTATGTCAAAAAGCTAAAGGCCAACGAAGACACAGCTGCAGAAATCTTTCCTCAAACTGGCCAAGTCACAGTCTCGATCGCTAATCTATTCGAGCAGTTCATGGAGCTATTTGATGAACCAGAGAAGGCCACTCTCTCTGAAGCCAGTGCAGCAGACAACAAGGTAGATCATACGAAGCAAATTGTTGAAGACGTTGCAAGGAGAATGAATGAAGGAGGATCAAGTTCTGACGAGTCTCCATCACCCAATTCTTCAGTCGAGGGGGAGGATCCGCCATCATCATCCCAGCCGAGCTCACAAGTTGAGGGGGAGCTAAGGTCTCAAACTGCTCCCGAAAGCACTTCGCCAACCGAAAGCACTTCACCAACCGAAAGTGCTTCACCATCCGAAGGTGCATCAACGCCCGAAAGCTCAGCACCACAAGAAACCTCTGTAGATCAAGATTCTCAAGACATTCCTGTAAGATCATCTATCGAGGGGGAGCAAGCCGATATGTCTTATGACTATGAAAGCCAGTCCGAACCAGAAGAAACGATAAACGTTGAATTAGATCCAACCTTTGATCCAAACTACCCTCCTCTCACCAAATGGACCAGAGATCATCCTGTCTCTCAAGTTGTTGGTGATGTATCTGAAAAAGTTCTGACTCGATCACAACTCAAGGCAAAACAGACTTCCTTGTTTTCAAAAGTCGAATTCTGCATGTTTAACTCATTCGTATCAAAAGTTGAACCAAAGACAGTTAACACTGCTCTTGATCACTCCGATTGGGTTCAAGCTATGCAAGACGAACTGAATGAACTCGAAAGGAACAAAGTTTGGCGACTTATTCCAACTCCTCCAGATGCCTCGGTTGTTGGTCTCAAATAGGTCTTCAGGAATAAAATGGACAAGGAAGGGAACGTTATTAGGAACAAAGCACGTCTGGTAGAGAAAGGATACTGTCAGGAGGAAGGCATTGACTTTGAAGGGACTTTCGCTCCTGTAGCTAGGCTGGAATCAGTTAGAATATTTCTAGCCTATGCTGCCCACAAAAACTTTGAGGTCTACCAAATGGACGTCAAGTGTGCATTTCTCAATGGAGAACTCGAAGAAACTGTGTATGTGGAGCAACCTCCTGGATTCGTGAATGAAAAGTATCCTAATCATTGTTACATTTTGGATAAATCCGTGTATGGACTGAAACAAGCTCCGAGAGCCTGGTATGAAACGCTGACTAAATTTTTAAAGATGTCCAAATTCAAACAAGGTTCGGTTGACCCAACCTTCTTTCGTAAGAAGGAATGTAACAACCTTATGATTGTTCAAATTTACGTCGATGATATCATCTTTGGCTCAACGAATCCTAGCCTAACAACTGAATTCAGAAAGCTGATGGAGACTAAATTTGAAATGAGCTCAATGGGTCCTATTAACTTTTTCCTTGGTTTAAACATTAGACAGGGACCCGAAGGCATCTTTATTAATCAGGAAGCTTACACGAAGACTCTCCTTGCAAAATTTGGCATGATGGGAGACTCAAAAGTCAAAGTTCCAATGGCGTTCGGCACCAAGCTCACTCCATCCCTGGATAAACCAGCTGTTGATATTACGCTTTATCGTCAGATGATCGGTTCTCTGATGTATCTCACTGCTAGCAGGCCTGACATAATGTTTTCCGCTTGTTACTGTGCTAGATTTCAGGCCAACCCACGCAAACCTCACATGCTTGCAGTAAAGAATATTCTACGCTATCTCAAGCGAACTACTTCTTTAGGTCTATGGTATCCTTCCAACTCAGGCTTCTTCGTTCAAGCCTACTCAGATGCAGACCTTGGAGGATGTGTACTAGACAGGAAAAGCACCACTGGCGGCTGCCAATTCCTTGACGGGAAGTTGGTTAGCTGGCAATCAAAGAAACAAACGTGCGTGTCTTTGTCTACAGCTGAAGCAGAATACATTGCAGCTGCATCCTGTACCTCTCAAGTGATTTGGATCCAGAGTCAACTCCGAGACTATGGACTCAATATGAAAAAGATCCCACTATATTGTGACTCTGAAAGTGCAATTAGGATCTGTCATAACCCAGTGCAACACTCCAAGACCAAGCACATAGCACTGAGGTATCACTTCATCAAAGATCATGTGGAAGATGGAAACGTTGAAGTACACTTTGTTAGAACCACTGATCAACTGGCTGATGTCTTTACCAAAGCTCTTCCTGAAGCGTCATTCAACAAAATTCTACAAGGGCTAGGTATGATGGAATCAGAGTCAGTACCACAAACTACCTCTCAATCTCACAAGTAAGAAGCGAAATAGACCGAACGTTCGGGTTCGGTTTTTGTACTCATGTACCGAAATGAACCGAACGCTCAGGTTCGGCTGAATGATCTGCACTTCGCTCATCAATTAAAGGTGGTTTTGCTTGGTTGTAAATTTCATGTATAAACGTTTCTATTTAATTTTTTTTTGTCAAAAGCATTTCCTCTCTGAAAATCTAATTTCTTCGGTAACCGAAATAGACCGAACGTTCGGGTTCGGTTTTCCAAAATTTTTCAAAACCGAAACCTACCGAAGGTTCGGGTTCGGTTTTTCAAAACCGAAACCAACCGAACGCTCAGGTTCGGTTTTCCAAAATTTTTCAAAACCGAAACCTACCGAAGGTTCGGGTTCGGTTTTTCAAAATTTTTCAAAACCGAAACCAACCGAACGCTCGGGTTCGGTTTTCCAAAATTTTTCAAAACCGAAACCAACCGAAGGTTCGGGTTCGGTTTTTCAAAAATTTTCAAAACCGAAACCAACCGAACGCTCGGGTTCGGTTTTTCAAAATTTTTCCCAACCGAAATCAACCGAACGCTCGGGTTCGGTTCCAAAGTTCTCCAAAGTTTTTTTTATCTTTTTATTTTCTTTCTTAGTCTTATTTTTTTATCATTTATTTTTTTTATATCAAAAACTCCAAAAATATTTTGTTCTACTATCAAAAACTCCAAAATATTTTGTTCTCTATTTACTTTTTGTCATTAATTTTATTTGTGTGTTCGTTCGTTTATGGGGAAATTGTAGAATTAGTTAAGTGTCCTTAGAAGCATGCTGTTGTATGTGCCCAAAGCCTCATCAGATTCTGAATAATAGCCTTAATGACTTGGTATACACAAACCTTGTCTTCCTAATTAGGCTACCACACTTATTCTAATCGTGAGCTACCTAACTCTCTTCTCACATGAGATAAGAGTTTTCTGCTTGGTCCTACTTTTCACAGCAGAGGTACTTTGATTTCTTACGCCATCTCTATTACATTTCTCCATTAAATTCGTTTCACCAACGTAACCCTTGAAACTCTCAGAAATTACCACTGAGGTTTATGGTTACTCAAAAACTGTGTTTATGATCTTAGTTTCGTGCCACTACGAGCTGAGTGAAACCCAAAATTCAATACCAAATCTGCATTGACGGTGAACAATCAATTTGCTCAAGTTTTCACAAACGAATTGTCGGACGTATCCTCATGAAATCTCAAGTTTTTCTTTTGTGTGATTCCTATGAAATTGTTAAACACCATAACATTTCTTCCCTTGGGATCCAGTTTTTAATTTTTTTTTTGAGATTTTATTTTTTTTTCCAAGCCACTTTAAAATTATTTCCTACCTACTTGTTCAACAGACTACACCGGTCTCACAAGTACTTAATTCACATTCTATCTTATTTCAAGATTAGGACTGTTGAATCAAAGCTAAAGCCACCCTAAGAAGCCTAATTAAAAGAAGCCTTTCAACACTTCTTAATAAGTGTTTGATCGTTATTCAACGGAAAACCACACTAACACTTTAAGGTCTCTCTTGACTTTGAAGGAAAAGATTCGTGCCCGGGATCATTTGTTTCGCGTCTTTATTAACATCACAATTATTCCTAAAAAGATTTGCTTTATTTCTTTTCTTTTTACACCCTTAGCACGAAAATCTTTGATTTTCCAAAATTCTGGTACTAATAATTACAGGCTTTTTCTTTGGATTGATAATTAATTATAAGATGTGGTCAATATTAATCCACGTGGGCGTGTTATTCAAAAGATGCCGTTACACATTAAAGGGATAAGATGAAGAGTTGCTGACTCAGGCGGGAGATTAATTGATTTGATTTCAAACGGCGGAACAGGGAAAGCGTGCGAATTTGAAGCGTCTAATCTCTAACTGACGTCGCAGACGCGTGTGCGAATTTGAAACGGTTCCTCTCTGGCACAGAAAGGCGCGTGTGAATTTGAAACGGTTTATCAGAAACGGCACTTGATGGGAGACGTGTTCTTCGGAATCTGACACTCTCTCTCATGCGTGATCATCGGTTCCACAACTGTCACGCATCAGTCACTCCGAAAAACTCTTGGTATTTCGATAGATGATTTGGGAAGATCCTTCTCTCTCCTTAAACCCCAGTATAAAAAGGCGTTAGCATCTACCATTTACCTCTTTACTGCAATTAAAATTCCCAGAGCAACAGAATTTCCTGAACCCTTACTGTTCATCATCTTCTTCCCTCTCTTCAACAATGGCAGATTCATCCTCCGTTCACGCTACTTCTCACATCCTGCCCATTCGCCCTCAACAGTGTCTCATCATTGACTTAACCCCTCACGCATATGACTCCTACATGGTTCCCATCATCGAATGTTTGAAGTATTCGCAACTTGCACCTGCACTTTCAAGGGCAAAATCAGTGCCAATGGAGTTCCTTTCACAGATCTACGCGACGGCGCATTACGATAAAGTCGTCGACAGGATCTTCTTCGAAGTTGCTCATCATAAAGCCTCTATCTCCAAGCAACGATTTGGCTCACTACTAGGGTTTGAAGCTGACCCTTCAAGGGTTAATCCAGAGACAATTCCGATGGGGCACCTCTTCAATATGTTCTACAATATGGGGTACACGGAGGCGCTCACCTCCGTCGCAAAGTTCAAAAAGTCATGTTTACCGCCAC
The DNA here is from genome assembly GCF_002870075.4 of Lactuca sativa. Classification (NCBI taxonomy): domain Eukaryota; kingdom Viridiplantae; phylum Streptophyta; class Magnoliopsida; order Asterales; family Asteraceae; genus Lactuca; species Lactuca sativa. The sequence continues at coordinate 263,851,875 of NC_056627.2, forward strand.
AGTGGAACGGAATGTTCACTGTGCTTTTCAAGGGTCTTTCAGAAAGGAGCTCAGGTTCAGATGGCTCCAGTCGACTATTCCTGTCCATTCTGTACGGAGTTTACAACGGCGTCAACGTCGACTATGGGTTGGTTCTCTGGCAACAACTCATCCAAAGTTTATCTTCTTCTTCACGACATTCTGAGGTGTCGTACGCGAGGTTTTGGACCCTGATAACGAAGTGGGTTATGGACAAGTACAGCATTCCCACTGTCGCCGGCGCACTGATGTCTTCGATTGGTACATTCCATACCACGAAGATCATCGTCTCCGATGCATCGAAATTCCCTTTCAATGGTTCCATTCCGGAGACCATGTACGCTGATGTTCCAGCTGACAGCAGAATCATCCGGACCTACAAGGAGTTCAAGAAGTCTGGTCCGAGGGATCTCACGCCGGAGATGCTAAAGTCCATTCACGATGCCGATAAGCCTGCTCCGAGAGGCAAAAAGGTAGATAAAGGCAAACAAGTGGCAAAAGGGGCTAAAGGCCCTTCTCCTAAAAAGAGGAAATCTACCAAAGCTGCTCAGTCACCGCAACAGAATAGGCGAAAGACTCAACCCAAGCGAAAGCTCATTATCGCTTCCTCTTCCAGTGAGTCGGAGGGTGGGAGTTCGGATTCGGACGACTCTCCAAGAGGCAACACACCTCCAAGAGGCGACACCCCACCTAGATCACCTACCCCTGAAATGGAAATCCATACCTCTCCAATTCCCTCTCCTACTCAAACAATTCCTACTTCCATTCCCACCATAAACCCCTTTACTCACATACCAAAAACCTCTTTCCCAATGCCACCACCCATCTTCACCGATGCAACAACAACATCTACAGCAAAGGTTACAACCAACGTATCTGATACGGGGGTTCATACCGATGCAACCAACCTCCACCAGCAACCGAACCCATACACACAACCGAAACCCAAAAAGCACCCGAACCTACCCCTGCTCAAACTCAACCTGAACCTACCCCTGCTTAAACTCAACCTGAACCTACTCATACCACAACACCACCAGCTTCACCACCACCACCATCTCCCGGTCATGCCTCTGACGGAGATAACCCTTTCCTTAGCGAGGAAAACATGACATTTGATTTGGTCTATTACAGTCCGTTTCAGGTGCAAAGCGACGATGATGAGGATGCTCCGGTAACAAAGAAACATCTTAAGGAGCTTCATGACAAGGTTGACTTGCTCATTGCCTCTTCCTCTACTTCGTAATCATCTCTCTCTAAAGCTGCTCTTCAGAAGATTGTTGATGCCTTCTCTAGGGCTCAGCAAGATTCAGTCGCTTCTGCCACCGCCGCCATTGACGCCTTGATGAAAGCCTGTGAGGCTGCGACCGCAAAAGTTGATAAACTATTCGCTGATGCCTCTACCTTGTTACAATCTTTATAGGAGAGTGCTGCTGCCACCAAGACAACGTTGGAACCAATTCTTCAACAATTGGCCACGTTTGTCTCCACGGAGTTGAAGTCATTTGCCACACTTCGCCAATCGCTCAGTGATGACAATTCAGCCCTCCGTACTTCTATTGACGAGCGCCTCTCTAAACTCCAAGAGGATCTGGCTGCTGAGAACTCGTTGATGGACGTTCTGGCAAGGAAGACCACTTCCCTAAAGGTCAAGAGTGAGGCGTACCCTTGCAGAGAAGCTCGCTCCTGCCCTGGATCTGCTAAGTAAAATTGAAGGGCTACCCAGTTTCGTGTCCAATCCGAAACAAGGGGGAGAAAAGGAGTCCGGATCGCAACCACCTCATTCCTCGAAGGCAACTCACACAACCGAACCTCCTCCTGCAGGCCAAGCCTCTGGTTCGGGTGTGAAGGACAAAGGCAAGAAACTTGCTGAGGATGAAGAGGAAGATGATCAAGAAACCATTGCCGACTTGCTGAAACACAAAAGTCGACGCAATGTTGAAGATGATAATGTTCGTGTGGCAAGAGAAGCTGAAGAAGCTGAACGCAAGCAAAAAGAAGCCCACGACCTTCTCGAGAGCAGGAAGACTCTTTTCCCTGCTTGGACTCTCGAGAGGATGATAAAGGAGGCAATCGATACTCCGAGCATCTTATGGCTTGAACCGGTAATCTCCTTTGACTGCTACAACTCCGTCGACTCTCAGTTCGACATGCCCTTAACCCGAAAGGCGTTCATCTTTCACGCCTTCGCCAACGTTGCTGAGTTCCCTCATCCTCATCCGGAGGTTGATCGGGAATTGATTGAGTTCTATCTGAAGGCTGCTCAACCCCAGTACCAAACCTGGAGCGCTCAGAAGATCATCAACGTTCGGGTTCTGAAGCCATACAGTGAAGGGAGATTTATCAACGTTCGGTTCAAAGTGCTCAGAGGGTCTGCAAAAACCAAACATGCCATCTCTTTAGCAGATCTACCGAACCTCAACCCCCATGACTGGATCGTTCTGCACAACATCCTACTGACTAATGAAGTTGAATATGGTCCGATCATTGACCATCTCAAAAGGATGTTGGTGTGCTATATCATGGAGGTCGCCCTGATGGATCAGGAGATTGCAAATGTCTTCAAGAAGAAACCGAAGATCTCTCCTGTTGGCTCGGCCAGTGATCTGAACCAGATGAAGATGGGAAAATTTGACCCGAGGCGAAACTCCGTCATGTTCACTAGGAGTGAAGGACAGAAATGTCTCTTTGCCTTAGCTGATAAACATCTTTATACCACTGCTTGTCTTGAGCATGTGCTGGGGATCATCCACAGGTGCAAAGAAAATACAGCGGATGATATCAAATATTTTGACGATATGATACAATGGTACATCCGGTTCAGACAGACAATCCTCGCGCTTATCTCTCGTCTGTTTGAGACTGTAAAGAAGAAGGTTCCTGCTGCCGCTGGCCCAAGTAAGAAGACAAAGTGATCTCGCTCCAATTTGACGCAAAGGGGGAGATTGTTGGGTAGCGTAGCAGTTTTGATGTATTGCGTCTATTGGGCTCGGTTAATAGTCCATGTTTTGTACTCCGGTTTTGGGCCTGTCCAACCGTGAGCTGATAGGGTTTAGTATATATTAATGTGCTTGCATGCATATTAGGTTAACGATCGATAGCTATTTACGATACATTACAGATTTTCTTCATCGTTCTTGTAAACCCTAAATCCTCTACAGTAGAAGTTCTTTATCGAGCTCTTCTGAGGATTGTTTATTAATCATTCGACATCTTTGATCCATTCTTGTGTTCTTGCTGTTTACCCGTTTATTACTTTACCTGTTTTATAGATCTAATCGATCTTCAAGTTGCTTTTTAACTTAAAATAACTTTTAGTAGTTATTTTATTAATTAAATACTGTTCCTTGTGATCGACACCCGACTTACCTAAACTATTCTATAATTCGACTAGGTGCACTGCCTAGGTGCATTCTATCTAGTTAAGTTCGTTAGGTTATAAATTCAAAACTATATAGGTATAATTTGTGCATATCACATAAAAACATACAGTTATGCATATCTGGGTGTTTGCGCTCCCCTTCGGTTTATTTCAATTGGATACTATCATGCATATCTAGGTGTTTGCAATCCCTTTCAGTCTATTTTAATCGGATACTGTCAAGTATATATGGATGCTTGCAATCTCATTCGGTCAATTTCAATCGGATTTTGGGTCTATTTCACCCCTACCACTACCATATAATATTATAACAAATAATCACCGAGTCATCAAGCAAACACAGACATAACTGACAATTGTCACGAAGTCAACCATCATACTACAACATAAACTAGTGGGTTCGCATTGGTGCCTTCGACCTAAGGATACAGTGAAGGAAACTCACTTGAGACTGAAGGTATCAAATCCTACTCAACAGATGACTCATGAAATCCTCTCCATAAGGCACAAATATAAAACCATAATTAGAAAATAGGCCAATATTCTAACCGAAAGTCCAAACCCTCATTCTTGACTTTAAGGCAAAGAGGTTTTCTTCATCCTTGCCTCATTGGGCCTTCCTCCCACCAAGGCCCAAATCTAAACAAGTCCAAGAAGGCATCCAAGACCAACTACAAGGCCTTTAAGGCTCAATATGGCTAAAGAGTACCAAACATTGCCTAAAGCCCACAAATGCCTTGCTACAACAGGTGGGCCTAAGGCCCAAACCTAACCAAGTCAAAATCCCAACAATACTCGAGCCCAAAAATCTTCTAAGTCTACAGATTGTGTACACGCTATGTACATGGCTCGTATGCCCAACATACGCTGATGACAATGTAGAATTGGGGCACTGGCCCAGTACGTGCAGCGTACACTAGAGTACACCCGACGTACTGGCCAGTCAGCCCAAACTTGCACCCATGTCTTAATCCATTAATCCCTAACGTCTAAAACATAAATCCAAGCTCATAATAGTGTCTTAAGCAATAAAGTTGCAAACTTTATGCACTTTCACGCTTTAATGGGATTCAAACCATGAATTAAGCCCTCTAACTCTCTTAGGTGGTCACTAACACATGCATGATTGAGTCTTAACCTCCAAGATAAGATTTTTATGAATCCATGCATTCCCAAGAGTCCAAAAGGACAGCTTAAATGGCCTAGAGTAGCCCATACTCCAACAGAACCAAGTTATGGGACTAAACGATTCTAAAATCCTTCCTAAGTCTTGATCTAAGCTTAGAATAAACAAGTTTCAAACTTTATACCTTCAATAGGCTAGAAATGATGCACAAACTCTGGATCTACAAGCTCTTTCTCCTTCTCAAACTTCCTTCTTCTTCAAAACCACCAAAGAACACCCAAACACTCAATGTAAGCTTAAAAATGCACTCAGTATGGTTAGGGTATCGAGATTAGCACTAAAAAGCAATGGAGGCTGAAAGGGTGATGAACTAGAAGAAATTAAGGACCTTAAATAGGGTGTAAACCCTAAAAATTAGGGTTTGCCCATAGCTTGAGTACGCCTAGCATATGTATGGGTATGCCCAGCGTACGCCAGGATCACCTTGATGATGCGCATGCGAGGAGTACGTCGTGTGTACCTAATGTACGCCCAACGTACTCACGAACCCCTTCACCACCTTTAGTTTAATTAAATAGGATAATAGATTAATTTCTTACATAGCGGATCGAACGCTACGATAATATTATCCAAGCAAAAATTAGGGTTTTGCAAATAAATAAATAAATTTGTAACATTTCTTCAAGAAAAAAGGAGTTAAAGTAGTTTGAACTAAAAAAAATTGTAACCTTTCTTCAAGAAAAAGTTATTGGGTTAAGGTGGGTCCACAACATTCGCTTCATTGCCAACAACTCCCCCAATCGCAGCTTTTGGCATCGTCGGTGTAGTCAATCCTTGAGAGTTGTTGAGCCGAATGATACAAAGAAGGCGAAGACATTGCGATTTCTTTGTAGCTAGAGTTAGGGTTTTTGGAGGATACCAAGTAATTAAAGGAATGGGGAAGAAATAGTTGTACTGACTTAATGTCTTATTTATTAAGGGTCATCTCATGATTCACACGTGTGACCTTTATTATCCATGCTATATAACCTTTGTAACCTACAAACCGGTTTTCGTTTGGTTCGATCCCCATTTGATAGGCGATTGCCAAATTTAATGGTCTAATGTGCAAGAGTATATATATATATATATATATATATATATATATATATATACACACACACACACACAATGGGTTCCATCCCTAGGTAATTATCAAAAAATGTTTGATGATTATAAAAAATATTTGGTTGAAAATGAATAAACATGGTAAAGAAACTTATTTACATCTCATTGTTTAATATAACCAAACAAGATAAATGATTATCATAAACATTTCTCAAGTATATTTTCTGTTATACCAAACAGTTCTTTTCCCTCAGTTTATATCTCTGTCTCTACATTTTCTTTCTTTGTTGTTCCATTTTTGTGTACTAAACGTGTCCTTACGACCATACCAATTATAATATTAAACTTCTAATCATATGGTCTTTTCAAGAAATACCAAAAATACCCTTCATGAGTTGTGCTTAGCAAGGCCCTTACGGATTATAGCGGAAACCCGAATTCATTTTTAGGACTATTTATTATTGAATATATATATATATATATATATATATATATATATATATATATATATATATATTTAAAAAAATTGTCTACAAATTGATATCTATATCGATATATATCAACAACAAAAACTCAAGTTTCAATTCGTTCGGTTCAGATTCACATTGTGAATCTGAACTAATATTTTTTTAATTTCAACTTGTTCATATTCACATTGTAATCTGTAGTAAATTTTTTAGTTTCGTCATGTTCATATTCACATTGTAAATTTAAATTGTATATAGTTTACAAGAAAATTTTGTTTCAATTCATTCAGATTCACCATGTGAACTTGAACTATATCTAATTTTTACTCATATTAACTTAGATGAAAATGACCATTATATCCACTTTTCAAAAATTCTTGATCATTCACTTGTGAATTTGAGAAAAATCATTTTTGAATCTCATTAAGTTTCATTGTGTATGATCACAGGTGAATAACCATCACATACGCTAAGGTACTATTTTTTTCAAAACATCTTCTTGACCTCTTATATTTGTGTCACGTATAAAACGTGCAAACATATGGTCTTGCAGATCATTTGTTTTTTATAAGACCACATACCTAAAAAGGTTTGTACGTCCTCTTCTTGGTGTAGACATGGACATGTGTCTTCTAACCTCTTCTCAGTCACTTTTAAACAAAAAAATACCTCGTTTATTCTAACCAAAAAACCGCATCAAAGCTTTTCTTCATAAGAAATCATCGCCCTCCTCTTCTTCGTAATAACAACCGACGATCACTTCCTTTGTTCCTACCTCTCCAATGATCTCTTCACAATATCAACGTCGGTGAGCTCATGTTTACCTCATTGTCGTCCGCTTCCCACTTCATTCTTCATTTCAACTTCTTCCCCTTCTAGGTAAGCACCTTAATCGAATTCATATTGAATGATAATTATTAAAAAGTTAAATGTTAACTAGTAGTTAGTGGATGATCAATAATCATAGGTACGGTTCAGATTCACAATGTAAATCTGCAATGGGTTTTTGAAGAAATAGTAATTTGCTTTTTATATTAATATAGATGCCAATTTATAAAGGAAAAATAATTATAAATTTTGAAACATTTGGTTTTTTTTTCCTTATAAAATAATCTCTTAAATGAAAACAAAACTAGGTTTTTTTTATTATCGAGTAATATGTACCGGTAAATAATATAAGTGTGTGACATCCCCATATTTTCATAATCGAATAAAACTTTTTCTTTATGCTTTAATTTAATGTGATGTGGAAAAATCCTAGTTTAGTTAAGCAAGTGAGATAACATAAGTTATTTCATTTTATTAAAATATCATAGATGTCAACATTAATATCCAAACATAGGTTACAGCGTAAAATTAAAAAGAATTCTTGAAATACTAATACAGGTTTATTTCTTATTTCACTCAGCATCTTAACTAGATTCCAGCAGCTTTAGTTCTGCTACATATGATGCATATAAATTAAGTGGGTCAGGTTTGAGAAACCTATTGTTAATAGTTACATTCCTACCACCAGCTACTTCTACCATAAATGGCGTACTTAGCCTATATGGTGATAATTTTAGCTTTCTACCAAATTCATGTGATATAAAGGACTGATCTGCTCCCAAATCAAATAAAATCTTGGCAGGAATTTGGTTTACTAGGAATGTAGTTGAAGCAACGTTAGTCTCTTCCTTAGCTTCATTAAGGGTCGATTAGTAGCTTCTACCCTTAGGTTTTGATGGCAGGATCCTTGGGGTTGGTTTCTCAATTGTTGGGCACTCGTTCTTCATGTGCCCTTCTTCTCTGCAACTAAAGCAAACGTTTCCTTTCACTAGGCAGTTTATATAGATATGACTCGGCTTCTTGCATTTACAACAAACGACACAGTCGTCAACATGATTTTTCTTGCACTAGTCGCACCATTTCCCTTCTTGGTTGCTCCCATTTTTGTTACTTGACTTTGAGAACTTCTTTTTTTTTCTTGTTGTTGTTGTTTCCCAAGAATCCATCAACTTTTTTCTTCTCATTGACTTCAGCTTTTTCGGCAGTCCTTCTCTTAACCATGCTCTCAACAGATCTTGTAGCCAAGATAGTTGCCTTAAAATTGGGTCAAGAACTCTTTTGATGTCAGTTGCAATGGCTTGTTAGGAGTTAAATTTTTACCCAACGTATTCCACCAACGCATCGTTATAACCTTGAATTGTCTGACGGAGTATGTGGTTTGTAACTTGCCATTGCAACCGTATGTGAAGAAAGCTAGCTCCATTTCCGAAATACAGTCCGTGACTCCAACTGGATCCTCTTTCCCACTAAAGGATGATGGCTTGCAAGTCGTGAAATCATTATACTTGTAGTAGCCTCTAGCTTCCTCAATCCTTCGGATCTATGAGTCTTCCGTAGGATGGAGTGGTCATTGGTGACTTTACAATTCATCATTTCCTTCATGAACCTTTTTTTGGTGAGAGGGACCCAGTCCATTGTTGACTTGTTCAACAACTATCGGTTTGTTGACCATGCACTTCGCCTCTAGAATTCGCTAGCTTATGAGTTAGGAGATTCATAAACTTAATTTGATGTCTTCTCTAGTAGGGTTTGCATCATCGCTCGAGCTTCTTCTATGGTGAACTGGGCAGCTCCTACTCCAGTGTTCTATGGTGCTAGACCTCCTTCATTATTGACGACTCTACCGCTCCTTGTGATCATCATTTTTTATACCCGTAGAACACGAGTATTTTAGAATAATATTATTTTACTTATTACATATATTTAGCACATAATATCAGTTAATCCATCTTCCTATAGCTTGCTAGTGCTTGAGTCTATAGCAATTTAGGCATCTATCCTAAAGCATTATATCACACAACTCACCATTCATACTTAATGTAACGCCCGTAGATTCGGGCTAGTCAATTTAGAGACAATAAGCGTCAAAAATAACTTTTTTGATAGAATATTATTTAGAATAAATAATCTTGACCAAATTATAGTATATGTCACAAAGGTTCCGTACATATAAAGAACGCTGAAATCCGAGTTATAACGAATAAGTTATGACCCGTCGAAGTTTTACGGCTAAACCGGCACGGCACCTCATAACGTAAAAAGTGAATTTTTGATAAATTACTTTTTATCCATAGGGATCTAAACGAAATTCATAGTATATATTAAACCGAGAGCATGCATAAAAAGAACGTCCAAATCTAACTTCATATGAGGAAATTATAATTTTTCTAAGATTTAGCATAGCAGTGCACAGCCCGGAATTCGAATTTTAGACCGGCCATTTTTTAGCCGACACAACCTAAAAGAGAATTGAAGATCTTATTAATAGGAGCTCAACGATACAAAGACAGTCGAAAACGGACGTCAGATGAAAAAAGTTATTAATTTTTAACGGACGTTAACTGTCAATGTTTGTTAAAATATAACTTTAAAAATAAAGTCAAAATTAGCTGACGAATTCTAAAAAAATGTTGTAGATCATGTTGCCACCTATGCGTGGATATAAAGAACGTCAAAAACAAAGCTCGTAGGCGAAAGTTACGGATTTTATAAGATAATTAGTTTTTGAAGTAATCTGCGAGTGACACGTGGCACGATCTTGACCATTGCTTCCTCCCCACGCCTTGCCACCAGATGGTGACACTTGGCACTCAACTCAACGAGTTGGAGGCTCAGAACTCGCCAAGTTGGGCCATTTCCTAGCCTATAAATAAAGGCGCAAATCTTTCATTTCCTTCACACCTCTCCCATTCTTTCTCTCTCAAACATCTCTCTAAACCCCTCCCAAGCCTTAGTACTTCCCAAGTGCTAAGAGGCAAGTCCCGGAGTGCCAGAAGGCTCCAAGAAGAAGAGCTTTCGGCTCAGAAGTTCTGCCCCCGCAAAGCCCGATTCCTAGCCAAACCTCCTAGTAAGTGAGTTATGCTTACCCTACTTTAAGTATAGCTTATGTTTAAGTTCAATATCGTTATTATGAACTTATAAACTATATATATATATATATATATATATATATATATATATATATATATATATATATATATACACACACAAAGTGTTATTATAATATCTTTTAACTACTCGCGGTATGGGAAATCCGGTTTGAAGGGCCGCATAGGGTAGTTGGATTTTAGAAGTGTTATAATGTCAAAATGGTCCTGCCCTCCAGTGTTTCATGTCTGGCCCTTGTCTGTACATAATGGTTGAAAAGTATTGTTTAAACACTTAAAAAAGATATCGCTCGTAAATATTCGCAATAAATATTAGACTAAAATCTAGCGGTAATGATACTAGGTTTCGTCGAATGAAAATAGAATCGTTAGAAGCGAAGCGGTGCCCGAGTTTGAAATCATCACTTTAACAAGTGAATGCATAGTTATCTTCATCTTACACATAGATATGAAGTTTTTGATATAAATTACGTGTTATGTGTGGATATTATCTATGTTTTTGATATCTATGTTGGATGAATAAAATATACATGTTTTATTCGATTTAAATTGTATACATATTTTATACTTATAATTATGATGGGTAAAGATGGATAGATTAAAGATGAGATGAGATGAAAGATGAAAGATGAGATGAAAGACGGTATAGATGATGAGGGGTGAAAGATGATGAGAAGCGATGGCCCAGTCATCTAGCAGAGTATAGATGACAACCACATACTATTCTAGACAGTCCAGTGGAACACTAGCATGCTCGCAACCTGTAGGTGTTGTGAACGATGTGCTCACCAGATGTACTCTAAAAGCCCATTGACATGTATTGTGGGTGTACTCCCTAAAATAATATTGTCAATAAAAGAGATAAACTCTAGCAGCTATGGATTTAGTGCCTCACAAACGAACATCGACAGCTATGGACTTAGTGCCTGTTATTTAAACCCTAGCAGCGATGGACATCGTGCCTATTCCTCAGGACAATCCTTAGGAATAAATATTGAGGAATAGATTATTCTTAGGGAAGATACTTAAAAATAAATAATATAATGAGGATGGGTAATTGTGTTAATTGTTTGATGATGAAACATAATAACTTTATTATTATGGGTTGAAAACCCTATGTACTCACCAGGTTTCCCAACCTGACTCACTCAGTTTATTTGTATCACAGGTATTGATACAAAGACACATTACACTGAAATATTAAAGGAGATGTAAATCATTAGTGCAAATAAATGTAAGGTCTGTTTATGCTTATATTTTTGTATTGACGATGACATCCCAATGTTTTAATATAAATAAAATACATTTTTTCGGAAATGCTTTGATAATATTATTATCATGTTTTTCTGAGAACAAATTCCACAACAACATATATCTTCAAAATGGATACTCTGGTTTTTTAAATAAGCATAAATAAAATTTTTAAAATGACCGTGAATTTGGGGATGCCACACTTAACTTCTAAGTTTAAGTCTATAAATCTAGCAAAATCTCTAGTTCGCTTAAACTAATGCTTCGTTTTCAACTGTGACATGCCCATATTTTCATAACCAATTAAAACTTTTTCTTTACGCTTTAAGTTAATGTGATTTGAAAAATCTCAATTTAATTAAGCAAGTGAGATAACATAAGTTATTTCATTTTATTAAAATACCATAGCTTTCACCATTAATATCCAAACATAGGTTACAGCGTAAAAATTAAAAGATCCTGAAATACTAATATAGGCTCATCTCTTATTTCACTCAGCATCCTAACTAGATTCCAGCAGCCTTAGTTCCACTACCTGTGATGCATATAAATTGAGTAGGTCAGGTTTGGGAAACCTAGTGAGATGCATAGGTTTTTAAGCCCATAATATTTTAATGATAATAAATCATAATGAAATTTATGAAACAAACATTATAGGTGTATATAATCTGATGTAAAGCAAACTACCCTTCCCAACTAGCTCTCACAAACCCTAATTCGACGGTCATCCAGAAGAATCACCTTACCTGATGAATCGTCTGAGTAACTATTTGACTACACAGCTAGGGGAGTCCTTGGATAGTAAGGCAACCATTGTACAGACTATTTGATAAATATGGTATCCCGTTTTATCTACATATGTGGGTTATAAGTCCACACTAGCAACGTAACTCACTAGACCGCCTAGAATAGTCAAGTGTTGTCATCTACTCTTGTCGTTGACCCAGACATACCTACCAGTTGTCTGATCCAGACCTACCATTTCTGGTCATCCAAAAAGTGGAGGGATACTACACTCTGCCCCATAATGAGACATATCATATATTCAACTTATTTGGAACTAAGCACCCTTTACAAGTCTATAACTAACCCAAACTATAACTAGGGGCAAATCTGATTTCCAACACAGTTCTTAATAAGCAATACTATTATAGTATAGAAATAACACAGAGTATAATTAATACAGTTAGCATTCAATAAATACTTTTATTAAATTATGCTTTTGAAAGTAACTACGCACTCACCTGACAAAAGTATGTGATTTGAGGTTAGGGCAACGCTTCGCGTTAACACTTAATCCTTTCTAAAAGACCTAGATGTATATAGCACTAAGTCTTAATCCATTTTCATATTCCTTATGACTATAATAATGATAGTCAAGATTCCTTAATAATCTCAATGTCTACATCAAGATCTATCAAATAAGGAATAACCAGGTATGATTATATCGGAGGTAGAGTCTGTTTGGTATACTGAGTATACTATTTGGAAATCTCACTTTAAACACCTCACTAAATCCAGCCTAGACATCACTCCCGTAAGTAGATCAATCAGTATAATGACTTGGAATCACTGATAAATCTTATTTACAGGTTCATAATAACGACTATGACTATAAATATAAGTTACACTTAAAGCATAATAAGTGCAGCTTAACTTATAGAGTTTTCTAACGAGAACCAATAATTACACCGGCAGAACTCTGACCCGGGAACTTCTATTTTATATGAAATTATATTATGATTAATGTTTCTGTCTAAATTATTTTGTATTTTAATGAGAATAGGATAATTAGGTCACTTTTAAATAGTGTGTTGCAATATATAAAAAAAAGTAACATTGTGTGAATTAACGAATATGTTTGATATGTATTGTATTTCATTGTAATTATATTTGGGAAATATTACAAAAAAAGGCATACACACAAAAAAATATATATATTAATGTTTGAAGATGTTTCAAAAAAGATGCATTTGAAATAAAAAGTGTTTTTTTAGAGTGGAAAATGTTTGAGGACGTTAGAAAACTCTAGTCCACATCTCCGACAGGAAAAGGACGCACGGACCTTCTTAAGTTTGCAGTCTTCTAAAAAACAAACAATATACGAAGGTTAGTGTATGTGAGTGGTCTGTGCAGTGCAAACAACAGATGTCAAGAAGATATGCAAATAAAAAAAAACAAACACCTCCTAATTGTTAAACCTAACTAGAGACATGGATGTGGTTGGAATTCTAATACCTCAACCACATAATTTTAAAAAAGATTACTCCTTCCCTATCATCACTTCCATTATTCCATCATACACCAAAGCAAACACATAAACAAGCATACAAAAACCAACTCCATCCATAATAGCTTTCTCTTCAGATTTGTAGACTTAACATAATGTTCATCCTTGTGTTGTGCAAGGATACGTCCAATGTTCTAATGTCACCACTTTCTTGTTACCAGTGACCTTAACATTCCTCTTTCTTGATTAGCTCCTACTTCAAATAGAACTTTTTCGTATAGTAACCTTCCTCCATCCTGTCGTCCTTCCATGGAATGTAGCGAGAATACTTTTTGTTTGTCTGATCAACAAGAATATTGTGCAAGCAAAAAATTTAGGTTTTGCAAAAAGTAAAATTTGTAACCTTTCTTCAAGAAAAAACATGTTGGGTTGAGGTGAGTCTACAACATTTGCTTTGGCACCAAGAACTCCTAATTGTAGCTTTTGACATTGTCGTTGTAATCGATCCTTGAGAGTTATTGAGCTGAATGGTACAAAGAAGACGAAGACATTCAGATTTCTTTGTAGCTAGAGTTAGGGTTATCAGGGGATACCAAGTAATTAAGGAAATGGGGAAGAAATAGGGGATACCAAGTAATTAAGGAAATGGGGAAGAAATAGTTGTACCAATTTAGAGTGATTTCACGTTTCACACACGTGAACTTTATTATTCATGGCAGCAATGCCACATAACCTTGGTAACATACAAATTGGCTTTCGTTGGGTTCGATCTTAGGGATGAGCATACGGATCGAGAAACCGGTATAAAAACTGGAACCGGTCGGGCCGGGACCGGAACGATATTCTTGTAGATTTTTGGAACCAGGAACCGGTAGAATCGGCAAAAACCAGAACCGTATGTTGCTATTTCTCGAGGGTCGGTTCCAACATTTAAAGAGACGACAAGAACCAGTAGAACTGGAACCGATAGAACCAACGGTCCGATTCGGTTTCTGTTTTCCACCAAGTTCGGTTCCCGGGCCGGTTCTAACCAGGTCGGTTCCATTGCTCATCCCTATTTGATCCCCGTTTGATAGCTAATTGTCAAATTTAATGGTCTAATACAAAAATAAATAAATAAAAACAGTCACCAAATTGGACCAAACTTGAAACTTTATTGTGTTACGATGACATTTTCCCTTTAAGATTTAAAATAAACTTGTATCCACATTAGTATGTAAAATGGGATAAATACATAAACAATAACCTTTAAATTTTATCCTAAAATAGAACCAAAATGCAAATAAACAAAATATCAACATGTCATAATCATATCTATCATATATGATTTGGTCTGACTACGACCGAATCAAACACGTCTGGTCTAATCCAAGAATAATTAGTCTAACAGAATAAAATATAGAAATGCAAAATTTCAATTAATTATTATAAATTAACAAAGTGATAAATAAATATTTTATAAACTACAAGTAGCCGGAAGATAAATTATATGTTTATTTCTTACTAAGTGTCAAGTAATTCTGATAATAAAACGTACAGCCGGAAAACAAAACTGGAACAAGTCGAGTCAAAAACTAGTATTTTTGATATCCATCAGTAAAAGCAGCACATTCCCACGAATGTATAGTATCACTTGCTATAAAGAATTTAGGCCATGTTACAATAACCCATAATCCTAATACTTGTTAAAAAAAAAAAAGAGTAAACAGAAGACCATATATGTATTAGTTAAGAATTAGGAAATGAATGGGTGGTATAGTTTTTATTTTTTGAACTTCTTTTTTGGTTTTAAATTTGTCATATTTCAGATTTATATTGACTCCATCGATACATTTCATCTTCACTGTCATGAGACTTTGTAGGACTCCCAACATCACCTTCCATTTCTTCATCTTTCTTTTCTGGCTCCACACTTTTTGTTGTTTCCTCAGCCTCCTGTAAAAAAATAAAAAACCAACATGTTACAAGTTACAACTAATTAAAAAAATCATGAAAACTAAAATAGGTCTTACATTAATGTCAGCAGCCACGTCATCCTCTCCTGTCAGGTTCATGGGGTCATCATTTTCGGAATCTTCCCCTTGAGCTTCTTTTAGCCGTTGGATTACTACCTCAAAATGAGAATTACCTAAAGAAAAAAATTATATACAAATAAAAATAATAAGAAAACATTACATAACACAAAGGATCATGAAAAGATTTTTAAAGTAAAATACATGAATTGTTGTTACCTTTAAAACGAGTGGTTAGGGCATGATTAAGCCTTAAAGGCTGTTGTTTCTCTTCTTTTTTGTACTTTGATTTTATCTGCTGACGTGTCCTCCCAGGAAAACACTCTTTTATCATCGATAAATCTGTCCCAAATTGTTGAACAGCCTGCACTTTTAAAAAAAAAAAAAAAAAAAAAAAAAAAAAAAACTTAATTAATTATTTCATTTATAATAATAAAAATAGTAAATAGACAGACATTACCTCGTAGAAGAGCTCAGTATCTTGTTTTGACCATTTCATTCTTGGTGTTATTTTCATGTGAGTCCGATAATTATAATAAGTAGCATTTTCTGCTTCCATTAAATAATCATCATCTCTCCCTTCCCCAAAACCCTCATCTTCATAATCAAAATTGTTGGAGAAACTCCCACCACTGAAAACACATGTAATACCCTTCTTTTAAATACCAAAACATGAATTTTAAAAGAAATATTTGTGATTGCAAATTGCATTCAATACCTTTGGTTCAAGGCAGGTGTTCCTGTTCCTGATGTAGATGCTGCTTCCTTTTTCTGTGTAATAAAAAATAAAATAAAATAAAGACCAAAGAGACAGAGATAAGAAGAGATAATTAACATTCGATAAAATAATCAAAAACATACAGCTATTCGCTCCCTATGTTCTGCAAGCCTGATTAATTCTTTCATGGGGATTTCATTCTTATTAAGGTCTTCTTCAGGAATTATAAGCAATTGTGGGTCCACTGTGAGAGAACAAAATGGTCAAACTTGGTCAAAGATGTACACTTGTAGCATTTACAACTTACAACTTAACTTAAAGTTACCTTGTCTTTTATTTCTTCTTCGTGTGCTGTGAGGGAATTTCTTTTTGACTTTAGTTGACTCAGCAGGTGCTTCACTGTTGGCCTTTTTACGTTTTCTAACAGGTTTTTCCTTCTCTTTGACCGCTTTCTTTGACTTTTTTCCCTTTCTTTCACTTACAGATTCACTTTCTTCTGGTCTGTAATCATCAATATTGTTGTCATCTTCATTCCCATGTATGACATCATCAGCAACTCCCTCATCCTCAAACTCATCTACAAGTGCAAGTGTTTTCTTTGACTGCTTTCTTAACCTCTCTGAAGATCTAGAAGCTTCATTTTCAAGAGATTGTCCTTTTCCCTTGTTCAAAGCCTCCGGAATGGCATCCGGATGCTCTGATGGAACCACGGAATCCATTTGAGACATTTCCGTGAAAGTTGTTGGTTCTTGTTCTTCATTTAAATGGAAATCGGATAATGACTCCGGCGGAATGGAATCAGTGATTCCGATTGACGGTGAGCCAAAAAGTTCTTCTGGTGTAAATGTCGGAACAGGGGCGTTGTCCATGTAATCGATTTGAGAAGAAACGGAATGAATACTTTCCACTTTCCGAGTTTGTGCATTAGGTTTTGGCTTGAATTTGCAAACTTTTGGTCCTATATTAGCAACTCAATATCAATATTAACAAAGATTACTTATTATACATAAATCTGATATTTTGGACATACCTGCACAAATTCTTGACTCAGACAATATGTCAAGAGGTTCCCAGAAAAGGGCATTTTCGGCACCCTAAATTCAGAAACACTCCAAAAGTTATCAATCTGTAGCAAAGTTTGTAACTAAAATGAGAGATAAAAAACTGAATCACTGGTATCTTCAGTCTTCACCTTTGATACAGATGATAAACTTTCTATCTGAAAATCTTCATTGTCGTTAAAAATAGAAGCTTCCTCCCCTGTTAAAGGATCTATCTGTGCAAGACTTTCTAAATTTGTGCAAGCATCAACAGTATTGCTCAAGCCTTCAATGGGCCCCTTCTCTATGTTCTCATCCATGGAAACATGAATGGCTGTTGGTGTCTCTGAGACAGGTGGCGAATTCACTACATTGTAATTAGATTCCAGACATAAGTGTTTCAATTTATGTTCACAAGTTTAATAAATTCTCTAGATTTAAAAGAAGTATTGCTACTTACTATGCTCTTAACTGACCTGTTACTGTTGTAGATTGAGGAAGTAAGTCATTCAGTGATTCCAATGTTGGAAATGGTTCAGCATTCTGTTTGCAACCATAGACAAAATTAGACAACAGGGGTAATTCCATAATTGTAAACATGAAAGGTTAAGATAAAAAGATAACACACCTCTTCATGTGGTTTTTCAAATGAGGATTGCCAATTATCATTGATATTTCCAGAAACTTGGTTGACATCAAAAGGTTGTTGTTCTTCTTCAGTTCTTGCTATAATCTCATTATCTGCAGTAGCAGCAGCCTCAACAGGCTGTGTTGGAGGGGTAGGGGTGGATTTTGGTTCGGGTTGGGTTTTAGGTTTGGGTTTGGGTTTGGGTTTGGGTTTGGGTTTAAGCTTTGTACTTGCATTTACTGCAAGAATATAATCAATAATAAACACAATTGAAGCATCAAGAAAAGTAAAAGAGTCTCTGAAACATAACAAAAATAATATATTATTACCATTGTTTGCAGCATCGGTTGAAGTCAAATCATCAAAATCAATGTCCATGGTGAACTGGTAGAAGAATATCTGAAATTTGAAAAAATTAATATTTTAGTAGACTTGAATAACATGGTAATTTCAAATGCTTGTTGAGAGTGTTAGAATCAGGGATTAATCTGCTTTTTTTAAAAGGGAGTTAAACATCTAATTTTTGTATCTTATTCAGAAAACTAATGAGTGATAAGATAACAGGTTGAGGACCGAATGATTATATGATATTTGTTAAACTTCTTAATACAAATCCAATATCAAACTCGACCCTACAAATATATGCATGAATTCCCACCATTTTTCATCAGGACAAAATTTGATTTTAAGTTCTACCAAAAGATCATTGACATTCCAATTACCTAAAATGATTGATGAAACTAAAAATCACCAACAGTTAGCAATGTACAGATACAACAAAGCTATGAAACCACTGACATGGATCGACTTGGGACATATTCTTACTTTGGAAAACAATTTTAGGATTTTGTAACTGTGTCTTTAGGGCATGGATGCATCAAATCAAAGGTCTTAAAAGTATGAAATTTGATTATGGGCTCATCTTTAAAGCATCAAATTAAGGAAGTTTTACTACAAAACTATGAGATCTCTATTCATGGTCTTCATATCCACCATCTATAATAAGAAAGGACGCTACTAAGATTGGGAAAATGATTCAAGGAAAGCAATTGCAGCAACTTACTAAACTTGATAAGCAACAATCATATATTTTAAACCTAAGTCAGGATCGAATTAACAATCAAGAAGCATGAAAAAAAAAGTATGTACATAAACCCTTAACAGATTACAAAATCCCAAGATAACCAATAGAGAATCAGAGGGAGGGTCAGATAAACCATTTCTCTCAATCTAAAAGCCTAGAATCCTCATCAATTAGAAAATTACTCACAAAACACCTAGAACTTGAAACATCGAATGCTGGCATTGAACATAGCTCAAGCAATCAATAAAACACAACCAAAAACCCCACTTGCGGAAAGTCTTGAAAACGGTTATTCTGAAGTTATTTGACATGGGTTTTGCTTTATTAGAGATACCAAGTTGAATGAAGTAATTAGGGGGGAAGAAAAAGAGGTAATTTGAAGTTGCAAGGAAACTAAATCTTACAGAATTGAGTTTCTACCACAGAAAATGACAAAATGCAACAGAAGAAGAAGAGGAAAAAGAGGTAACTTGAAGTTGTAGCAAAAACTCATTACCAGGGTTAAAAGTTGAAACAAACTTAAAGAAATTAGAGAAGTAGGGAAAGAGAGATACGTAGATTGAGATTATGAAAGACTGTGAGACTCGCTGTCGATGGCTCAATGCGTGAGCGCGATGTGGCGTCGTGAACGGTTGCCAAATCCAATCGTTTTCCACGAATCCTGGTCTTCTACGGCCTTTTACGCCTCCGTTACTTTATCATCATCTTATTTTACCGCCTTCTCAGTTATACCATTGCTGCTGTATCTGTAATTGTAATGTATGCCCCTAAATTTAAATAATATCACAAGTCACAACTGGAAATTGGGCTGGGCTGGGCCGGCCCTGATTACTCCTTTTTCCGTTTGGGTTTCAAAACCGAAATCGACAGAGGTAAGAGGTGAATAACAAAAATTTATTGTGTTGTGTGCTATTGAAATCTATTTGGGTTTCAAAAACCGATTTCTTATATCATTGACAAATTCACCAATGGAAAGCAGAAACACTCCAAGAACCCAAATTTGTAATCCCTTATATGAAACTATGAATTCCATGAGACCAAACTATCCATAGAGATCCATAAAGATAAATAAATGAAGTGGGTACATCCGTACATGTGCATCCATCAAATTCAAACCTGTGATTAATTCAATCAGTTTTGATGAATCTGTGTGTTCTTTCTCATCAATAAACTCAACGCAGTATGAAACTATCACTTGTGACTAATTTCTGTCATGGGTCTTCATCAATGCCTCCTGTTGATTACCGACGCCACAAAAATCTGTATGATGGCGGCTAAACCTGCGAATATGAATCAGAAATAATTAGATGTGCACTATCTAGTTCAACCATATCTAGTATATTCAATCATATCTCTTCCCTCTAAAAGGAGACGAGCGAGATGAAGATACATAGAAAAAAGAGAAGCTCACCGGGGGATGGAATTAGAAACCGATGAGAGTGACGGCAGCAGCAGGTGCAAACGGTTCATACAACCTGCGATGGAGTGATTCGGTGAGGGAGAGAGGAAGGAAGGAGACGCGTGACGGAAATCAGGGAGAAATCGCGTGAACCAAATGTATTTTAAATAAAGCTTTTTACAACACAAGGATCTGGTTGGTTAAAAACTCGTAAGACCTAGGATTTTGTCGATTTATGATATAAATAAAAATAGATATAAAAAATATTCTCTTGATTTTTTGAAAAAATAAAAAAGGTAACCCGAACAGAGTCCAGACGAGAGAGCAAGAAGATACTGAAACCGTCACCGGCAAAAATGGTCCCTCGACTAGTAGTTAATATACATGTTTTGCCCTATAACAAAAACATTTGAATTCATGGTTCTTGTTGGTAAAAAAAAAGTTGTTACAAAATTTGTATTTGGTTGTTCGTTTGTTGTGGGACACCTAAAGAAATTCAAACTTCCACAAGTAACAAGTCACATTCCATTGTTACACACAGCAAATCGATTTGTTTTCCTGTCCGAGATGAAGTGAATTACTAATGTTTCTATGTTTATAGAGTACACTAATTTTTCGTACTTAAAATTCATAAATTGTTTGTATTTTGTTTCCACTCATCTTTAAGTGGTCACATTATGTGCAACTAATATCAACATACCTTCATTTATAAAGTGCAAGTAATAGTATTTGTTTTAAATCACAATTTGTGTTCCTAATAAGCTTGCATGGTTTTAAACCCTGATGTAGGACATTTAAAGAATGTACATCTAACTATAAAAACCTAAATAAAAGAGGAACCAAACATTCGTCTCACAAAAAGTAGAATTTGGAACTTCACTATTCATGATTTATTGTCTTTAAGAATAGGAGGTGTTTGGCTTAACTTTTCACAACCCAAAAGTTTTTTTTGAAAAAGTTACATAAAGTCAGGATTTCCTGACTTTTTCAAAAAGTTCTTTTTCCTTATATAAAAACTCCAAAAGTAGTTTTTAAAACTAGTTTTGCCAAACATATTTTGCTTTTTTTTTCAAATAAGACTTTTAGGCTATAAAAAGCTAAGCCAAACACCCCCTAGGAAAAATAATACAAGTGGATTTAACCAAATTTAGACATCCCATGTCACCTAAAAATTTCAATTGATCATTTTTCAAGAATGTGAAAATGCCAAGAATTAAAAATAATAATAATAAATTAGTATATATCTAACATTGAATTCAAGACCTTATTAGAAACGCCCTTATTAATCAAATGTTTTAGTCCCAACTTGTTAACCATTTTATTATTTATTAAGTTGTTTTAAAATTTTGGTCCAAGCCCTATATGGATATAACCCGTTATGAAGGCCCAGTTATAGACACTCTTAGGCTTGATACATCACTTATCGACTTTCTCGATCATGGCCCATTAAGGCCCAAGACCGGTTACAAAATGAAGAAATAGGCCCAGGATTGGTAATAAGTCAATGGAGCAAAGTAATGTTTACACTTTGACAAAAGGACTCCAATTTTTTCAGCATTACAGATACTACGTTGTTTGGATTTCATACTTCAACAGAGACATTGAACTTTGTAAAATCACATCTCAAGCATCATCACTATCTCCAGCTTGATTCACTCTTGTAATGTAAACCTTCATTCAAACACAGAAAAGAAGATGAGTAAGTTTAAAAAAACAAGGTTGAACTAAATAACTAGATATGTTTGGTTGTATGGAATGGAATAGAGATGAAGAAAATAACCTTAAAAACTGTGGGTTTTATGAGTTGGAAAATTAATGCATCACCATCAACTAGTTTATGATCTTCAGCAAACGCTTTCCATCCTCCACTAAGTCCTGTTTTCCTGGGGAGGTACTTTGTTGGCCACTCATCTCCATTTTCATCAACCAATGTCATTATTTCATCACGTTTAGGAAGGTAGCTTTTGCAGAAATACACAGGAAGACCCTAATTACAATTCATAATAACATGTTAAATACAGATTTTTTTTTTTTTTAAAATGTTATTTCATGTGAAATGTGAATCAGGTACATTCAGTTGGTGCCCAATTCACATTGGGATTGAAACTCTCTGTTAAATGGGAAATTGGGTATAATAATCTCTTTAAAACTTACCAGCCAAAACCCACCCGAAACATGGGATATAAGCATTGGTTTCAAGAAGCTAGGAAAATCAGGCTGCAATTTGGAGTGTAGTTCTTCTGCTCTTTCAGAAGCATACTCTCTATCTTCATCAGATGCGTAGATTCGATTTGATAAATCCCTTACTTTCATGCCATAACTGATGAATGAATACATAACTCAAATAGTCAACAACATGAATCAATATTACAAAGGTTATTTATATTAATAAAAACTACACAGGCAAAAAATTTTACCTCCTGCGCATTCCTAAAGGCTCAAGTAGGATCTGTCATAGCATTTCAAGAAATATCACTTAATAATTGGTATATAAGAACGGGGGGAAACTCTGAAGAAAAGTAGTATGCTATCAAACAAGATTAATCCAACAAATGAGCTATATATTGGCATCAACATATGTTCGAAAAGCAAGCCACATTCAAAAAAAAAAAAAAAAAAAAAAAAAAAAAAACTAAAGATTTAAGAAGCACATTTCATCAAAAGGCTATCATGCAATAACTTTAAGCAGAAATTATCACTGGATCTTATTGACAAGAAAACCTGATCGGTCCCTCGTTACAGGAAGTGATTTTATTGAAATCCCACAATCACTTAATTGTTATAACTTTATGATATTCAAAGGTTAAGCATCATGTTAGCGATTTACAAGAAAGGATAAATCTTGAAACAGAGAAAGGAACCCATCAAAGTATCGAGCAAAAAAAAAAGACAGATATGGTGAGAAATCAGTACCTCTTTGTAACTTGGTGGTGGCTTGTCGGCGACACGATTGGACCTCCTCACGGAAGACAGATCCAGCGGCTTACGAGGCGTTCGGTTCACCTTCTTCATCTGCGATTATTAAAAAAAATTAGATTCGATAGTACTTCTTAAATGCATTAATTTAGAATCATACAGAAAGAGGAACATACAGGAGAGGGCTTTGGGGTTGAGATGATTCGAAGAGATTGAGCCAGGGCATTGAGTTTCAATTCTTCCATTCTTTTCTTGTTTTCTTCCAATCTTTTCTGTCTACATTCTTCGTAGTTTACCTTCTTCGGCGCCACCATTTTCGCGAACCTGAAGCTGGATTTACAGGCGGCCAAGCTAAGAACAAGAAAATGAGGGCTGGTGTTGTGCTGGGCGCCATAGTTTAAAAGTTTAAAGGGACTTTAAAGGTTTGAATTTCAAATTAGGTCTAGGAGTTCGTGTAATAAAATTAAGACAAAATTGCAAAAGTGTCATGTGTATGTATTTTTTTTTAGGGTTTTGGTCCAAATCATGAGTTTTTTGGATTGGTGGTGCTTTTGAGCTAGTTTCATTGCGTTTTTGGTCCCTCTGAATAGTGAAATGGCTGTAATACCCTTAGGTTATTTATTTTTCAATTTTTTTCATTTCTTTTTAAATCAAACACTAATATATTTATTTTAATAATTAATAAATTAAGAAGGGCCCACCTCTCTCTCTCTCTCTCTCTCTCTCTCTCTCTCTCTCTCTCTCTCTCTCTCTCTCTCTCTCTCTCTCTCTCGTAATTGTGATCACTGTTTACATAATTTCAATCCAGTGTATTGCACTTGAACTCCATCGGAGCAATATGAGCTTGGAATCTCATCTAAACGACTATGAATCCTAATAAACAAACAAATCGAATTAACCCTTTTTCATTGTTCTTCATATTCACTGGTTTACCTATTCAACAAGATGTATGGCCAGACCCGAAGTTTGATGCCACAGACGGTCTCATGCCAATTACATAAAACCATTATAATTTGAAATCTGTTTAATCTAGCCATCCGAATAATTTTTTATTATTTAAGCATTAAAGCTTTGGTTTTTTTATAGAAAAACAATTTTAAAAAGATTAAATATTCTTCTAGTGGTGGTTTTTTGTTATTAATTACTTGGATCCCAATGGTGTTTTATTTTATATTTTTTTTTGAAACGGCAAATAGGATTAAAGACACATGCTTAACAAAAAACTAAATCGGGCAAAATAAGTGGTACAAAAGCGAAAAGAAACGAAAAGAAAACATTAACACAAGAGGGGAGTGAAAGGTGAAATAATCCACTCAACTCGAGGCACCGCACCCCAAACCACCTCTATGTTTGTGCCAAACGTGTGATAAGGAAATAATGTTGTTCTCTATTTTCGTTAGGGACACACCAAATTTTTGATAGATTCAATCATACCTTGTCAACCATATGTTCCAAATGAAGCAATAGAATATCATGTTTAAAATCAATTTCTCCCTGTAACAATTCCCACATGTAGCTGCAAAATCAAGAAGATCCCTAACATTAGAGAGACTTTTGTTTCGAATTCCACGCCATTTTAAAATTCACTCAATCACCACCTTAGTGTATTCATAGTAGGGGTGTGCACGGTGTGGTTTGGTGCGGTTTGCGGTTTTGGCTATAACCGCACCGCATATGTGGTTTGAGTTATTTAGAAACCGCAAACCGCATCACGAACGTTCAAAACCGCATAATGCGTTGCGGATTGGTGCGGGCGGTTTATGCGGTTTACATGCGGTTTTACGGTTTGACTAATTATTTACTTTAAATTTAATGATAATACTATCATTGTCATCACTAACGGCTCACTAAGTGGTCATTAAGAAATTTGGTGGTCAAATAATTATGGTCATTAACTACTTTTGAATATACATAAGTTAAGAAACACATAGTGACCATAAAATAATGGTTACTGAATCTTAGTTGAAAATGAATTTAAGACAAATATATATATATATATATATATATATATATATATATATATATATATATATATATATATAGTAACTACGTTATATTTTATATTAATTAAGATTACATTTTAAAAACTTAAGTTAATGTCACTAATTTAGAACATGTCAAAATATTTTCGAATATATATATATATATATATATATATATATATATATATATGTGTGTGTGTGTATGTATGTATGTATATAACCATTAATTGATTTTATCAATGCGGTGTGGTTTAAACCCTAATTTTGTAATCGTAAACCACAAACCGCACCGCATAATGCGGTTTAACAAAAATACAAACCACAAACCGCACCGCGAGTGTTTTAAACCGCGTTATGCAGTTTGGCTAGTTTATGCGGATTATTGCACACCCCTAATTCATAGGAAGTAAGAATATATCCATTGTCTCAGCCTCCTAATTACATAAAGGACAAAGATTATTAGAGATATTAACACATCTACGAACCAACTCATGTGCCACCGGTATTCTAGCCGAGATTTCAACATCAATACAAATTACAATCCCTGACTAAGGCTTGAGGCCATTTTTATCGATCTGGAGATTGGCAACGATGTAACATTTTATTGTCAACTGTCCTTTAGAACAACCATATACAAAAAATACATCTTGTAACACCCGTTTATTTATTAGTTAAATAAATAAACTAATGAATAAATGGTAGTCCTAAAATAAATAATTATGTATGAAAGGATGGTCTCGAGGGGCTAATTGTAAAGATTTTAGAAGATGGGGATTGTTTGGTAAAAGATGGGACTTAATTTGAAAGGGGTTTTCGAGTTCAGGGTTTAAATGGTAACTATGGGGGTTTATTTTTTTAAAGAAAAGGGAATGGAGGGACTAAAGATGGTATTATGGAAAGTAGCTAAGGGGACCGGGTATATAAACCCGTCACCCATTCTTGAACCCTAAACCTAATCGTTCTTCACCAGCCGCTATCCTTATGACCCCTTAGTCGGCGCCGCTACACCTCCCGTCGACCGAATGGTGTGCCACCGGAGATGTTTCCCCCCTGACGAGTGCCGACGAACCCGAAGCATGCCAAAGACCGATCGACTGCCTCGTAGCCATGGTCGGAGTCGCTAGCCAACTGCCAAGCAACCGTTGTAACTGTTCTAAATCGCTGCTATTGTTCTTCTTCTTCTATTCATCTTGTCGTCGGCCGCCTTGTGGGTGGAGGGACTCATGGCGTTTCGTGTTATCACCGGTGAGTGATGGTTTAGTTCAAGGTTCGTGTGCGACATGGGTGCGCTGTGGGGGGGGAAGTCCTGTTGAGTCGGGTCATGGAGAACCACCATGGCAACCGGCCATGGTGGCTGTCATCGCAATATGTCGCCGGTTTTCTGTGTTGTTGCCATCGCCACCCACCACAGGTGGGTGTTGGGTTTATGTGTCCGAGAAAAAGGATGTGGGGGCGTGATTCTGCTTCAAGATCTGTGTGGTTTGCGTGTCTACTTGACTGAGAAACAAAAGAGATCACTACCACCACCATGAGGTGGTGGCTGCCGTCCCAAAAGTTATTGTTGTCGCTGCTGTGAGCCACCGGGTGGGTGGCTGGGGTGCATCTTGCAATCTGAAGCATGTATGTGTGTTGTGTATGGTGTTTGTTTGGCCGGAAAATCGAGTATAACCACCATGTGTCGCCGCCGGCCGCCATTAGGTTGTTGTCTATATGTTTTGTAATTAGATTAGGGTGTGCGTGTGTTAATCGGTTGGGTATTGTAATTGTAACAAATCTGAATAGTGAAGGAAATCCATCACCACCACCGATAGGTGGTGGCTGCTGCCATCGGCCGCCGTGTCGGGTGGCGGTGTGCTTGTCTTGTGAGTCGACTCGATTGGGGATGCTTGAAACCCTAATGGGCTCAAAGGAGCTCTAATGGACCCAATAAAACCCTAATGAGCTTATTAAGATTTTAGTGGGCTTAATAGGCCCAATAAAGCCATAATTGACATAAAGGCCAACAAATTGATAAGTGGGCTAATATTTGGATTGGAAAACCCTAATGCCAATGAAAACCTAACTTTAAGAATTAATCGGGTCACACACACGAGAATTATTTAATAACTTGAGATATTAAATAATAGTCATTGGCGGGAATTAATCTAAGCAATATTGGACTTAATGAATTAAGTCCTTAATGGATTAAGTGCTTAATGGGTTAAGTAGGAAACTTAACCCTAATCATCATTTTATGTGAAACCCTAATTTCACTTGGATTTATTATTGGACCTTTCATTTGGGCCTTGATGATTGGATTATTAATGGGCCATCCAAGAATAATTATATGGACTAAAATAATTAATGGGCCTAGGGTAAGTCCCATGTAAGGGGTTGGGACCAATTTGGAAAATTGGGCCATAGATGGACCATAGTTGGGCCTTAATGATTATATGATGTTGGGCCTTAGAATGAGACCATGTATAGGCCTAGGCCCAATTTGGAAAATTGGGCCATGTGTTGGGCTTCGATTCCTAGTCGACTTTGGGCCTATGGATTGGGCCTTGGGCTTGAATAAGACAAGCTAGGGGTAATGTAGTAATTACCCAAAGAATGTACTTATGGTTATGTGTTGGGACCCAATTATTAATTGGGTGTTATTTTGGTGTTGACAGTTCGGGAATCTGTCAACCAATAGCTGGGGCTCAGCCTGCGGGACTTCAGCAGTGTGGGATTGTGTCTTCAGGACTTCAGCAGTATGAGGTGAGTTACCTTCTAGTAGCAGTGGGTTTAAGGCCACAATGCCGGCCCACTAGTAGGAATTGTATGATTAGATTATTGTCTCTGTGATATTCATCTAGGGTTGCTACTACATGTGTTATGTTTATGTGTTTGTATGATATGATGCTATGTGCTAGTGATAGTAGGGGAGATAGTCCCTAGGTTACCGGTCGACAGGGCCGAAGGGGCAGTCATGCCCAGCCATGTTAAATAGATTATGTGACACGTGTTATGTGGTAGTGGTAAGGGGTGAAATCGTCCCCAACATCCGGTCGAGAGGACCGAAGGGGAGACCAGCACCCAGATATGCTAGTCAGCATCCGGTCGAGAGGACCGAAGGGGAGGCCAACACCCAGATATGCTAGGCAGTATCCGGTCGAGAGGACCGAAGGGGAGGCCAGCACCCAGATATGCTAGGCAGTATCCGGTCGAGAGGACCGAAGGGGAGGCCAGCACCCAGATATGTTAGGCAGTATCCAGTTGAGAGGATCAAAGGGGTAGGTCGGGTACCCAAATATGCCTGACAATTTATATATGTTATGTGATTGTATGGTATGCGGTATGATGGGGGAACTCACTAAGCTTCGTGCTTACGGTTTTCAGTTTTGGTTTCAGGTACTTCGTGTTTAAAGGAAAGGAGCCGGTTTGATCGCAGCGCATCACACTATGGTTTTTCCGCACATGAGATCTTTGGGATTACACTCTGATATTATTTTATGATAACACGTTTGATTATTTCTACTTTGGTTTTGACATGACATGATATTACGGATGTTTTATTACACTGTTGGTTTATAATGACGTATTTAAAAATGAATTTTTTTGGCCTGTATTTTTGGGATGTTACACATCTTGAGTTTTTATAAATGTTTGCGACCGTTGCAGCACA
The DNA here is from genome assembly GCF_002870075.4 of Lactuca sativa. Lineage (NCBI taxonomy): Eukaryota > Viridiplantae > Streptophyta > Magnoliopsida > Asterales > Asteraceae > Lactuca > Lactuca sativa. Next base: position 263,880,819 of record NC_056627.2, read on the forward strand.
CCACCTCCATGGTATACATTTTTCATGTTTAATGCATATATATATATATATATATATATATATATATATATATATATATATATATATATATATATATATATATATATATATATATATATATAGGAGTAGGATCAAATGAGAACACCTAAAAGGTTGAGAACGCGAGAACGGATCTCATCCATCTATTATCTTAGATCTAAGGCTATAATTAATTAGAAGTTTTGTTATTGTTAAAATGTTTAAATTCAATTAATTTGAATTAAAAATAAGAAAAGGGTATCATGGTAAATAATCATTCCCTTATTTTAAACAACTCCTAAAATCACTCGGTCTCCCACCCCCCCCCCCCCCCCCCCCCCGGTTTTCTCTCATTTATTCGACCGCTTCCCATTACTCCTTTTACATCGATTCCGGAATGAGCCCACTATGTTCCACCATCGTCTCCACCAATATCTCCATCTTTTTGTACCATTCTCCTCTTTGCTTAGTAACATCATCTCTATCCCCTAGATCCGAGCCCTAATTACTAAAACAACAATGATTGAAGATCAAGAAGGATCTCAAGTCCTCACTCCTCCACCGCCTCAACCACTGTGACAACCCTAGACAATCACGGGTTCTGCGATCAAAATCAAGAGAGATTATAGGTCAATAGATCACACAAAGGTATATCTGTCTCCAATTACTCAAAACCTTGATGTGAATACAGTTGTTTTTTTGTTCAATTTAGTTGATTTTAGTGAATGTTAACAATGGCTGCCATCAAGAAGGATCTCAAGTCCTCACGCCTCCGCCGCCTCAACCACTGTGACAACCCTAGACAATCACGGGTTCTGCAATCAAAATCAAGAAAGATTATAGGTCAATAAATCACACAAAGGTATATCTGTCTCCGATTACTCAAAACCTTGATGCGAATACAATTGTTTTTTTGTTCAATTTAGTTGATTTCAGTGATTGTTAACAATGGCTGCCAGACTAAAGCTGTAATCTGTATTGCTGAGATTTGAAGGAAACCCTATAGTTTTCGCCTTCTGTTTTTTTCTTTATTCGGATGTTTCATTAGGGTTTCGTTGGGTTTAAATTTTAACGATGGCAACCTATTTGAAATCAATCCATCTTGTTTGGCTTCAATTTTGTGTTCATTTTCCAATTGGGATCTTGTATGAAGATGAAACTTGGAAGACCTCTTTGAAATCAATCCATCCTGTTTGGTTGCTTGTTTACATATTTAGTTGCAATTGGTGTCATGAGCAGTTCTTCTTGCTAATCTGATAACGGTTGGGCCCGATGTACTTTTCTTTTACACTCAGTAAGTTGTTACAAGTCACAAACCCTTTATGTTTCAGTTGTAATCTTATATTAATACAATGTCAGATGTCTCATTTGTAGTTAATCATCAATAAATACTCCACGAGGCTGGTTCGAGAGGAGCAAGGAAAGCAGCCACGACAATGCGGGTGAGGGGAAAAAGCCAAGAGGCGGTTGCCTCTTTTGATTTCACCGGAAACACAACCCCATCCTGGTGGTTATTCTTGGCAGGGAACGGAGAATAAGAAATGATAATTTTTACACTATTTTTATTTTGTGTTTATTTATGAATAGAGTGTATTCATTTGTGAATATCAGTGTATTTATGTGTGAATGACTATTTAATTATACATACTTGTTTCTTTTAACATTTTTGCAGATCCAATGAATAAACATGCATATAGTGGGAGGTGGGAGATTTACCAAATGAAACACCGACACCAATAGATTTCGGAAGGAGCGCAAAGATGTTTTATTCATTTATGATTGTAATTGTAGTACTAGTTTCCGTATCAAAAAAAATATATATTGTAACTTATTCATTTACTATTATAATTATATTCTTATATGAATAGAAATGTGTTTTATTTATTTATATATGAGTATTATTTTAGTTGATTTTATAATTTTTTTTTCCGGGTTTTATTCTTTATGATTTTACAAGTATATTCATAAATACAGCTGAGTTAATTCATTTATAATTTACAATTGTATTCATTTTAAAATGAAATGTATAAATCATTATTTATGAAGATATATATATATATATATATATATATATATATATATATATATATATATATTTAAATAAATAAGGTAAACCGATAAATTATTCATTCTCTTAATATTTGATTGCTAAAAATAAAACATAAAAATGAAAAATGAAATGAAAAAAAAAACGTTTTTTTAGATAGAAATTAAATCATGATTTTATTAATTATTGGTTCATTAAAAGAATAGGATATAAAAAATGAGATATTTTGGGTAATTGTCATCATAATCACTAAAATTTAGAAAATCATAATTTAATTAGAATGTAAAATTCCATTTATGCCCTCTAAAAATGATTGGTCTACAACTATTCTCGCGTTTTCAACCTTTTAGGTGTTCTCATTTGATCATCTCTCTCTGTCTATATATATATATATATATATATATATATATATATATATATATATATATATATATATATATAAGCTGGGGCAGGCAGAGTTTAACAAAGCCACAAAGGTGGATCACTTAACCCACTTTTTTTTTCTATTATTATAACAAAGTTTATCGAAATAAAAATTATGAACTATCTTAAATATTTTACATGAACTACCATAATTGTTTTTGAAAGAAAAATTATAAATCAAGATTTGCAAAGCCCAAATTTTATATTTTAATAGACCAAATAGCTGTAAATTTAATTAAAAAAAAAACATTTGAAAATTAGTTGACGTCGTTTCTTTACTCCAAAACTCCGATTAATGTTTCACGCCTTCACAAATTGCTGATCATCGGCACCTGTTACCATCGTCGACAACCTCTTTTCTGTCATAGCCGATGGCGGCTCCGACCTTCGACAATCTTCCCTTCTCATGCCAATTTTTGTTCACCGTATAATTCAATGCAGGGCCGACCTTAGTGTATAAATAATTAAGCCCTTGCTTAGGGCCCCCACTTCTAAGGGGTCCCACTTAACCTAAACCTCAATTAGGGAATAATTAAGTGTTGATTAAAATTCTCCAATTTCCATTCGCAAATCGTACACATCGGCTGCAAAACCAAATTAATCAAACGATCGGCGCTATCTATTGAGTGCGACTCATTGTTCTTCAATTCTTCTTCTTTCTTTGTCGTTTGAATCTGATTCTTCTTTCTTTCTCTACAGAAACCAATTACTTCCATTGTTGATTGACTTGATTCTGCTATCAAGTGTCAAGACTCAAGAACTCAATTGATTTGGTGATTCTTGGATTTTGAAAAGTAAGTTCTTCTTCCATTGTTGTTCTTCTTCGATTTTTCTTCTGATTATCTATGATTGTGGTTTGTGAATTTGTGAAAAGATGATAATCTATTATCTATGATTGTGGTTTGTGATATAGCCTGGACCGGGTGGTTCTACACTTCTGCTTAACCCGTTTTTGACCTGCCGGAACCCCTTTTTTCTTATTGATTTTAGCCAAACTTACGACTAGGGAATAATTCCTAATCATGTCCATTGTAACTCAGTATCCAAATTCATTTTTATAATAATTTCACAAAAGAGGTCTCTGTTTTTTATCTTTTTTTTGTCACAATTCAACCCTAAGGAAAAAAGAAGTTATTTGAGCTTATTTATTAGTTTAATTTCCAATCTGCACGGTTATCATTATTCTATTATCATATCTCTGCAATATTCCTTCATTTTGTTTGTTAGTAATCTATGTCTGAAAAGGTCATCCAAGACATCTTATGGTATATGTTAATTTTTGTTATTTTGATGAAGTTAAAATTGTTTGATGCACTACACCAAATAGAGTACAGTTATTTTGATGAAGTTAAATTTGTTTGATATACAATATGAAGTTAAATTTTTGTTATTTGTCAAAGGACCCCAAATTTTTGGTTCGCTTAGAGCCCCAAACCGGTTGAGCCGACCTTGATTCAATGATTAGAGATAAAACATTCACCGTGTCACTATGTGTATGTTTTTTACTATTGTTTCAATGTTTTTATAATTCTGTATGTCGATATGTTGTATGAGAGATTCATAGGTTAGATGTAATCTTGCCAACTTGATTTATTTATAAACAATGCTTCTTTTTGTGAAAATATATCAAGATATAAGTCTTCATCAAGTATAATTGTAAGAACTTTGATTTTTTCTTATTATACGACCCTAACATAACCCGGACCCGCATAGTATTTTTATCATTGTATGTTTTTTACTATTGTTTCAACGTTTTTATATTTCCGTATGTCGATATGTTGTATGAGAGATTCATAGGTTAGATGTAATCTTGCCAGCTTGATTTATTTATTTGTATTTTGCCATTAGGCATTAGCATATAAACAATGCTTCTTTTTGTGAAAATATATCAAGATATAAGTCTTCATCAGGTATAATTGTAAGAACTTTGATTTTTTCTTATTATACGACCCTAATATAATCCGGACCCGCATAGTATTTTTTTCATTGTTTATCAGTTTCATTTAAATAATGAACCATGTAGTTTTACCTTCTAGACTCGCCAATGTATATAAGGTCAGTCCAAGCTATTGACTACATGGACGACAACCTAGGGCATCGCAAACCATGGGGAATCACTTTAGCCTAAAATATGTTGCTTGCATGAGCCTCTATTAGCATTTTAGGTCTTTTATATATGATCTATCAGTAAAAATTAAAAATGAAAAAGAGTTGAAGACAAATCTTTTGGATACCGTTTGCCATAACCACCATGATACAATGTGAGTCATCGTCACACAAACACAATAGCCAACTGCCATATATCAGAGATTCTTTTGAGTTTTACTATTTTATGCACTCAAATTACCTCATCAACCCTCAAGTTATTAAATTGGCGTATGACTTCTTTGTTGAATAATCGGTGGCTAATACTTATTTTTAGGATGCAAGGTTTTAATGGAACAAAGATCTTATGTGTAAATTGATCTTCCTTATTGTAAACTGTTGAATCTATATGCTCAATAATCATTATGGAATGATATTGCTAATAATATATGATCATATAGGGTCACACCTTTATCAGGTTGACATATTTTGTATGTTTATTATTAATATGATTATTAATAAATAATATTATTTCTTGTATTTAATTCGGGAATAATTATTTTTTTGTAAAAATAATAATCATAAAAGAGTATAACTAGTTATTATTTCATATGGTATGAATTAGTAAGTCATGCATAACCTTTTGGACTAGTTGAATCATTTTGTCTTTTACCTAAAGACAAAGTTTATATTTTATAAACTTTGAGTTTATAAAAATTAAAGAATTCTCCTTTTTTGAAAATACATAACCAAAATTATTATTATAAGAAGAGAGGTTGTTTGTCAACTTTTTTCTTATGTCCCCCGTGCTTCTAAAAGACTACCATTTATTTATGTTATTATAATATAAAAGGAAGATTTTTGCATGAGTTTTTGACTAGTTTTTTTTTTTTTTTTTTTTTTTTTTTTTTTTTTTTTTTCTTATGAATGAAATTAGCTCTGCTCTTACAACTTTCTCTCTTTTGAAGCAAAATTATTTTTAGACTTAAGACATTCAAGAATACAAGAATGAACTAGCATTCCAAGTATCTTAATCTTGATGCTGGATACACATAAAAATTCTATTTTTGAATTTTTGCTATCTTCATCAACACCCCAAAAACCAAATGGGTTCAAAAGCTTCAAAAGTTGTCATTCTAAAACTCTTTTTAGTTGTTTTTATTTCATTTTAATCTCTATCAATTGATCGGTTTGGTTTTATTATAAACTAAAAATAAACTTGTTATTTTAAAGCTTCTGTTGACCAGTTTTTATTAAAAACTAACTTATATTTTGTATCAAAACTCATCAAAAACGTGAAACCTCAATCAAATAATGGTTGAAAGCATTGGAGGTGGCAATGAAAGAAATTTGTTATCGACTATAGTGAAGGTTTATGCTTGACAAGAGCGTACGTTTGCTATAGAAAAACACCTATAGGTGGGTCCATAAAAGAGCTTTAGTTCTTGATAACGAAGTGTTGACTAATCTCCAAATATTATCAAGGATTGTATTCCTATGTGCATTTTCTCTATAACTTTTGTTTTTGCACGTGTACCATTTTAAAAATTTGTTATGCGGATGTGATGTGATTATTTAAGGAGTCTTCTAAAATAAAATAAAACAAAGAGTTACTTGGCGATCATTTTTATCATGCTATTGCTATTGCTAGCGGTGTATCACGAATTCACAACGAATATCAGCTAAAATATGAGTTTTTTTAAAGGTAGAAATCAAACCATATTACAAGATCACACTCTTTCTTATTTACAAGATAAACCACTTATAATGATATAACATTTGATGGGATCACTTCAATCAAATATATACAATAGAATCTATAATCGGAGAGTCGCAAACTTCATAATATGAGTGATAAAAGGGAAAATGAATTAGAAGCCCAACGAAGTTTCCAAACCGTTCAAAAAACCTCAATTCTGTTTTGTCTGTTCAAGAAAACCCAACGAACTTAACATTTTGTCTAAAAAGCCCAATTAACTTACACTTCTCATTTATGGTCAACCGGCTAATGAAAGTCAACGAATGACATGGCTTATGACGTGTAATTAAATATCAGAAAATGACTTGTAAGACCAACGAAGTTTCAAAACTGTTCACAAAACCCTAATCATGTTTTGTTGGTTGAAAAAAACCCAATGAACTTATGCTTTTGTTCAATTCTCATTAGAGGCAACTAGATTCATTTGGTATACAACTAGTTGGTAAATGACATGACATTATGTTTAATGACATGGAATAAAGAGATTAGAATTGCCCTTTATATATTGATTTAGCCCTAAACTTTTTTTTTCTGGATGATCCTCCGTTCTAGATGTCCAAATCCAAGAAGAGCGTCCACATCCACAAGGGTTTTCATCATCAAATATCCTTTTTGTAGATATTGAGTTGGGCATCAACGATTGAGAGGAAGAATAAGAAGTAGCTATTACACGAGTTCGAACACAGACACCGTTTGTTTTTCTCTTCTCGAAACCCTAAATCGATATATAAAGCGTAATTCTAATCTATTTATTTCATGTTATTAAATATAATGTCATGTCATTTGCCAACTAGTTGTATACATAATGAATCTGGTTGCCTCTAATGAGAATTGAACAAAAGCGTAAGTTCGTTGGGTTTTTTTCAACAAACAAAACATGATTGAGGTTTTTTGAACGGATTTGAAACTTCGTTAGTCTTACAAGTCATTTTACAATATTTAATTACACGTCATAAACCATGTCATTCGTTGACTTTTATTAACCGGTTGACCCTAAATGAAAAGTGAACAAAGTATAAGTTAGTTGGGTTTTTTTAGACAAAATATTAGTTCGTTGGGTTTTCTTGAACAGACAAAACATAATTGGGTTTTTGGAACGGTTTGAAAACTTCGTTGGGTTTATAAGTCATTTTCCCGTGATAAAATGACGCTTGGTTATAAACTCGATCTTCATACGATTTACAAAACCAACTTATAAAATATCTACACATCGACTAATATTAAACACAAATTCTGCAGTTTTGAAGCCATACAGTAACAATTTTTATTCGTACCCATAAAAATCACCAACTTTTATTAACACCTAAATTACTTTGTTTCAAATCCTGTTTACTTACATAATCATGAAAGAGAAAACGAAAGGTATATATAGAGCTTGGTTTGAAGATCAGGAAAAAGTCGAGTGAGTACCTCTCGGCCTATTTTTATAAACTCTTCTACTCATCCCTACACCTTTATCCGCACCACAAACGAACCTGAAAAAACCCCTCAACAACATTACAAACAAATTAATGATTTATGATCTTGATTTGTTTATCTTGTCTTTAAGAAATTTAGTCCATGTGATTGTAATAATTTATCATATACTGTAATATTTATTTCTTTTTACAGAGAAGGCAGTTGAAGACTTACATGCAGGAAGGTTTGAAATATCAGCTGAAACAGCACAAGGGATTCCCAAAGTTGAAAGTGCTCCTCTTATAATTCCACAAGGGAAGTAAAGATGCATGCCTGTTGCTTGTGCTGCTTTGTTTTCAGATATGGCAGAAGGATCTTGAGAAGCACCAGAGATCTCCATTGATGGATCTCCTGACATGCGTGAAAGCCACCGGAATTTATTATCCTGCAATACAAATGTACCCTGTAACAAAAGAACAAAAAAGCCACCGAATTAAACATTTAAAACAATGACTTTTAGTTGTAGAACTTGAGATATGAAGTTTTACTCTATGATTAGTCTTTAAATTGTCTATCTGCTTCTTGAAGAGCTCTGACCAGAAATCCTTGCAGATAAACTTGATTGCTTCTAGGTGATCACTAAACCTTGGGCGCTCCATTGTATACCTAACACAACAATCAAAACTCGCCATTTTCAGTTACTATAGTTTTTTTGTCGACATACTAACTAAGGTATCTCATAGTGAAATACGAATAAGAAGATTGATTTTAATAACAAGATACTCTATAGTTTAAATGTATGTATGTAAAATCCTGAAAAATTCTTAATTCAACAGTTTATAATCCTAGAGTGGTGATATGAAATATCTGTGGAGGTAGTTTAATTGGAAAGAACCCTAGTTTATGTTAACTGATAGTCAAAAGAGTGAGTAAATTTGGATCGATAAATACAGACATAGGAAACATAACCAATACCCAACCAAACTGACCTACAATCTTAATAAATAGAATCATTTCGCGATATGATATAAAAATTGAGGTTGAATTGAATTTGTGTGTGTATGTGTTAGGTGATTTACGTACCTTTCAGAGAGCTGATGGCCGACCTGGTAACCAATCGCTTCGATTCTCCGAGCAGCGAGCTCCGGCTTATTGGCGTAGAATCGGTTGCAATACGACGATACAATCTCCGTTAACAAGCTATCCATACAGCTTTCCGATACTTCTCTTACCATCCTTTATCTCTGTATCTTATACTGTGTGTTTCAGAGAGAGAAAGAGATAGAGATGATCAATGGCGACTCTGCAATTTGACGATGATTGGTGTCGCTGTAACCAAAGTCTTGTTGATACAAGACATTAAGACTAATCATGTAGGCAGCCCATTAACTTTAAAAGCCCACTGGATCATTATGTACTTTTAAAAGTCTCAATCTCTTATCTCCCGTATGTCCATTCAATTTCCATCTATGGACAGTGGCCTTTTCTAATACTAAAATATTATAGATAAAACTAGATTATCACCCGCGTAAAACGCGGGGAACATATAAAAATGTACATATAAAGGTATAAAAAAATTGGAACTATAAAAAAAATAAAGTAATAGAAACAGACTTAGCATTATTGGTAACATTGAAATGTCTGGAAAAAAAAAACAATGAAACACCTAAATATCTATAATCGTTGAAGGATCTTTTTATAGACATAACTTTTTGTTGTATTAGTTGGATGACCTTCCTCGTCATATATGAGTAACTTCAATTCTCTTTTCACTTGTGACGCGATAAATTTAGGTGGATGACCTTCCACGTCATATATGAGTAATTTCAATCCTTTTTCACTTCTAAGGTACATATGATTATTGAAATTAATGCCAACCAAAATCTTCAATATTTAAGTGGCTATAAATACAACTACCCTCCAGTTTTAGGGCCCTTGACTTTACCCCACTACCAAGCAGAAACGATTCCTCAAATACTCTAAAAAAACCTGAAATATTAAAATATACACACAAAAAGATGAAAAGGGTAAAATGAACTTTCAAATATAACAACAATATTTTATAGATAATACAAGAAACAATCTAGAAACATGCAAATAGAGATGAAAGAACATCATAATTAGATTAACACCATATACTCATTTAGTCTTATCTTTCTTCTTCCCTTAAAGGAGTTTATAAAACATTTTTTATTGTATGATGGATTTCAGAATTACTTTTTTGAGATATGTGAGGTTGCAAAGAATGGAACAACAAAGAAATGAAATGGATAGGTAATCGTAAAAGCAAGATAACAGAATAAGTAATTCCATTCCAGAAACATGTTTGCGAGGCATGGAATGGAACATAATGAAAATTCCATACGATTTGTATGTTATATATTGCAATTTAAATTCTAAAGATAATCCTTCACATATCTTTGTTTGTAATTAAAAATGATTTATATTGCAAGTTTTATACTAATATCTTCTCTTATTGCTAAGAAAACATTGATACTCACAATATTCCCAACCCTATTTTCAAGAGTGTATGGTGTACTCATTTATCCTTGAGAAAGTAAACTCAATAAGAAGATTCAAACCAGTTAAACGAAAGAATAAGTTTGTGAAAGGTTCTTACTATGCTTCTCGGCATGCCCAGACAACGCAAGTTAATTTAACCAAAATTAATCAATCCCAAACATTTTCCAATAAGATTTATCGATGTAATCTATTTACATGGTATACTAAAACTTTGTCTTTTCTTTGCTATTGAGTCTAAAAGATGTTTTTTTATAATATTAAAAAAGGATAGGTAAATAACTTATGTCTGTGAGCCCAATTTGTATCTTTAAAAGATTTTTTTTAAATAAATCAAAACACATATCACCATTGGGTTTTGCTGAGTTGTAGAATATGTGGATCACTCACTGGTATAAGGGTTTAAATTTCATCACCAAATCCAGAAATGGATCGAATGGGTAAAACATTATAGATATTGACTCGAGTATATCTTACATTCATGACTTGGTAAGCCACAACAAAATCATTGACTAAATGCATATACAAAAATGTAAAAATAAAAAAGAAAATCGACATATACAAATTCACTACCTAGTGGACATATCTTCTAAATCGAAACAGTGGATAAGAGGTAGCGGTGCTGCTGTTTCCATCATTTTGCTCTCCAGATATCTATAACTTAAAAACTCAAAATCAACAATACAAATCATAAGAACAAAAATAGAAGCAAATTCAGAAAATGTAACCATTATGGATTTAAACTTAAATTGAAAGGTTTTATAGATTGGAACTTCATAGTTGAAACAGAATAAAAGAAACATAATCTAAAACGTACCCAAAATCGATCTAAACTACGATCAAATTAAAGTAGAATCCAAAAAAAATTATCTATATATAATTCCTCATTCTTTCATGATGATCGAACACAAGACTGATCTACACATATCGAAGCTCACATATATTTTATTTCTTCTTTCCCTCATTTTCTTTCTCACTACAAAACTTAGGTTAGATAAATTATGTAAAGAAAAAAAAAAGAGTGTAGGGGTACTGGTAATGAGGGATGGGACGAGATATTTTTTCATTTTATTTTTGGTGAGATTTAATTGTAATTAATAAAATTCCTAATTTAATTCATTTTAGTTTTGGTGAGATTTAATTGTCATCAATAGAATTCCTAATTTAATTCATTTTATTTTTGGTGAGATTTAATTTTCATTAATAGACTTCCTAAATTAAAACGTAGTATATGTTTTATAAAATTTGTGGACAAAAATAAAAGGGTTGACAAACATGATGTCAGCAAATAATACAAAGGTGAAAAATATAGGATTGAAATGCAATCAATGACCCTGATTTCTAAAATTTAAAATTAAAGGTTCTCTTTTAATTATATTTAGAGATTTCACAGATGGTGTTATGGATTTTAAATCTGATTTTATGAAACTTTTTTTTATGAGTGGTATATTTTGACAAAGCTTAACATATCAAAGGTCCATTTCGACAAAATTTATCACATCAATTGTTATGGTAGATGTCTGTTTAACTATGTAAAAAAGGAAAGGTTAGGTCGATGTAAGACTACTAATATACTCTTAATGAATTGTTTATTTTTTAAAAATGTATATAATTAAACAAATAAAAGATAATTGGTAAACACAACATACATACATACCTCTCTCTCTCTCTCTAAAAGACCACCAAGCTCACCCATCTCATTGTCTTCTTTTTCAGTCACTCACTTGCAACTTGATAAGCAACATACACACATACATAGAGGTGAGTTTTTAGTTTGAAATTGGATGCAAAAATTGATCATAACCACCAGAAAATCTTAACCCCTTCTAAACCTCATCCATTTCAAGTCCTATGATTGATCATCATCAAAGAGTATATAATCATCGTCTAGTCTCTTTCAGTAAAAAGAGGCATCATAGAAGAGAAGCTAAACCCAGATAACGATATCTAATGTTTCATTTCTCACAAAATTAAGGAATTTTGAGATTATGTTTACGACTGAATCTATAAGAGGATTTAGGGAGTTTTTGGAATCTATACTCATACACCTCCATAGTTATGATAATGTTGGTCTACATTACCCCTTTCAGCTTTCCCCTAAATTGATGATTGTGGCAGTGATGCTAGAGCATAATTGATAGTCGCCACCTAACTAGGTTGTTAAAATTTGGGTGATTTCCTCAAAAAGATAAGCAAAATCCTTCTTTTCTTTTACATTTTTCGTCAAGGCTTCTTTGGTGTTATTTCGATTTGGGTTCCTTCTCGTAACGATTGAAAAACTAAAAGATCTTAGATACGTCACATAAACATGCAAAATATTAGACTTGAGTATACAACTCTGGATTTGAACAAAAATTTCATATCTTTAGATGGTTCTTTGCACAATGAACAAGCAATAGCAACTTTTCTTGGATATATGTTTCATTAATGGACTTCATAACTTCTTTTGTTACCAGGAGGTATTTAGAACTATTTCACTATGTTATAGTTTAAAATGGTAGAAGAAAATAGAAAATCAATGTTGAATCATTAAGAAAATAGAGTATATATAGTTCATCTTGATAATTTGGAGTTCATTAGTGGGTGACACCTGTGTTACAATGGTGGTGGTGGTGATGTGCTTTAGCATTTGTACGAGAGAGAGAGAGAGAGAGAGAGAGAGAGAGAGAGAGAGAGAGAACCCAATCGGTTAATAATGAAATAAAAAAGAGCAATATAGTCTTTTCATTTATATTTATCAGAAAAAACTAATGATGTTAGTCATAAGGGCTGATGGTGTTCTAAGTTTTGTCGAAATAGACCATTCATGCAAAAAAAAGTTTCAGAAAGACTATTTCGTAAAATTTTGTCAAAACGACATTCTTGCTTTTTATTATCTATTCCACCAAAACTATTATTAGTTATATTTTTTTACTTTATAATTACATTATATTAATATAAATTTTGTATTATGTAACTAATAACTATAAGACCATATGGCATACTTACATTTAATGTGTTTTGTGGAGCTAACGTGTCTCTTGGGCATGTACGAGTATATTACATATTTAGGGGTTACCTTAGGTTGGAGGGAGTGGTGCCACATGAACCACACTCTCTCCTTTGACACATAGGAGCCACATCATTTTTACCACACCAAAGAAGTGAAAACCCTGGTAGAGAAAGAGAGAGGTGAGAGAAAGGAGAAGGGAGAGAAAGACACATAAATAAAGAGAGAGAAGAAAGAGGGTGCGGCCATTTCTAACCGCACTGAGGCCAAAACCGCAGCAAACCGCACCCAGGGCGCAATGTTTGCGGTCCAGGTGGCAAGGGTGCGGCTTGGAACCGCAGTCCACTCCTTCAAGCCTTTTAGGCCCAATGATGTATATATCTTCTACCTTTACTTTTTCTATATCATGTTAGGTTTTCTTTTACTTTTTTTACTCTTCAAAACCTAAAAAATTATTACTTTTCACTGTCTTTTATTTTTATTTTTCATAATAAAACTAATTTAGTTTTAAAAACTATAATTTAAAAAATAAATATAATTAATAAAAAATTATTAATAAACACAAAAATAAATAAAAGTAGAAATATTTCATTACTTAAACATAAAATTTACTTAATAAAAACTAGAAACCATTATTAAAAAATACCTAATAAAAACCAACCAGTATTTAAAAAAATACTAACATAAAACGACCCAAATGAAATATGTTTTCATGATCTTCTCCCTCAACCTCAAAATAATCTTAGGCCATGTCTCGAAAGATGGTCAGTATTTTGCATCAAGAATTGCATATCTTCCATTTCTTTTTTTTTCTCGCTAATATTTTCTTTTTCGACAATTTTTTTTTTGTCAAATGTTAAACGTTCAACATAATTCAAATAGTATCTATCAAATGTCTCTGTCATTTCCCTCATTTCTTCTGCTTCGTTGCTGAAATCTAATGAATTAGAAGAAGACTCATTCCATTTCCTTTTTTGCTTTATCCTTAGCAATTGGTTGGAAGATTTTTTTCTAGTTTGGGCTCATCATCATCATGTAAATCTAACCCAACATAAGCATTAGAAGAAGTTACGTATCCACTTAAGCCTGATTTTGTTCTTTTCTTGATTCTCCTCCAAGTATGACGATTGCTTCAAATCCTTTCCATTTTGGACTACTAGATAACACTTTCCAAGGGTTGCTATAGTTGAATGCCTTTTCTGGTGTCCTCCCGATACAAAAATACGCTTCTTGAATAATTTCTTCCTCAACTTGACCTTTGTTTATTTCCACCGGTTCTTTTCCATTGCGGCATGGAGGGGTGAGGGGGGTTAAGTTTCCCATACGATATTGTTATCGAAGTCATTAAGGCTTCGTGTTTCAAGGTGGTAGGGTGGGGTTTGGCTATGGATTTAGGTTTGAGGGTGTTAGGGTTGGGGTTGGATTGAGGGTTGATTTGGTGAAAGTTGATCAGGAAAGGCAACAAAGTTGATGAACATGTTGCAGTTAACATTTGGTACTTTCACAGGGTTGTATTGTTGAATATTTTGGTATTGAAATTGTATAGGGGATTAAATTGGTACATCAATATGCTATTGATTCCTAATCCATGAGGTATAACTTCAAAGAAACGATTGATGAATCTCTTAATTCTTTCATTTTTGAAAGTTCAGTGGGTAGTTTCTCCAAAACATTATTGTTATAAATGTTAAGCTGCTTAAGGATATTAATCTTCAAAATCTCCATAGGGATCTCCCATGTCAAATGGTTGTTGAATAGTTGAAGTATTTTTAATTTTCTTAACATCCCAATTTCATTTGGGATTTTCCCTTAAGTGAATTTGCATGGGTTCTAGATCAGCTATGCAATTACAATTCCAAACCTCAAACGATATCTTTCCCAAGAAACGATTAATAGAAATGTAGAGGGTGGTCAATGAAGAAAGTTGACCAAAAGAAAAAAGAAAGAGACCACTTAATCCATAACTAACATCAATAATCTGGTTTAAGCAACTAGAGTTTCCAATTCACGAGGTAGAACACCAACGAAATGGATGAAAGAAAGATCCAAATAGAAGAACTCCTTACGGTTAACACCCTTAAAACGAATGCTACCCTCTAAACTAATGTTATGGACATCTTAAAACGAATGCTACCCTCTAAACTAATGTTATGGACATCAAAATAAGTAAAGTTGGAATAATCATTTAGGGTAACGAGTAATGTACCAACCAATTGATTTTTACCAAGCATGAGTGTCTACAAGCTACTATAATTCCCAATGGATGAAAGAATAAAACCAGAGATTCCATTGTTATTCAAATCCAAATCTAATAGCTTGCTAGGTCACTAAAGTTATACGAAATCATACTACTAAAATGGTTAAAATTGAAAAAAGTGTTTCCAATTGGCAACTGCAAAATGAAAATTCGGGTATAGATCCAAAAAGAGGTTTATTGTAAAGACCAAGCTAAGACTTTTCATTTTTGCAGATTCGACATGTTTTTGGTATTTTTTGTGACATCCCCATTTTCATGGCCAAAAAAGACCGATTTTGTTTATGCTTTATAAAAATCAAAGTGCCTCTTTTAATAAAAATGTTGCGGAATTTGTTTCCAGTAAAACATGATAAATACGTTATCAATGCATTTCCGAAGAAAAGTATTTCTATTCATTTTAAAACATTTGGGATGTCATCGTCAATACATAAATATAAGAATAAACATAACTTACATTCATTATCACTAGTGATTTATATATCCTTAATCTTTCAGTGTAATGTGACTTCATATCAACACCTGTGATACAAATAAACTGAGTGGGTCAGGTTAGAAAACCTGGTGAGTACATAGAGTTTTCAACCCACAATAATATAATTATTATGTTTAATCTTCATATAATTAATCAACCCAATTACTCATCTTCATTATCTTCTTTACTCTTAAGGGTCTACCCTAATAATCAGTTATTCCTCGTTCATTTATTCCTAAGGATCATCCTAAGGAATTGGCACGAAGTCCATCGTCACCGGGTTTAGGCACTAAGTCTGCATAGTCGCCAGGGTTTATACAACAGACACTAAGTCCGCATAGTCACCAGGGTTTATACAACAGGAACTAAGTATGCATAGTCGCCATGGTTTAGGTACTATGTCTGCATAGTCATCAGGGTTCAGGCACTAAGTATGCATAGTCACCAGGGTTTAGGCACTAAGTCTGCATAGTCGCCAGGATTCGGGCACTAAGTCTGCATAGTCACTTGGGTTTATCTCGTTTATTGAAAGTGTCGTTTTCGAGAGTCCACTTGCAGTACATGTCAATGGGTTTTTAGAGTACACCGGTAAACACATTGTTCACAACACCTATAGGCTGTGAGCCTGCTAGTGTTCCACTAGACTGTCTAGAATAGTCTGTGATTGTTATCCATACTCTGCTGGATGATGGGGCCTGCATTTGGGAACAAGGCTTCTCACATAGTCCACCTCTCACCCTTACCTCATGGTCTATCTCACCTCTCAACTCATCATCCAACTCATATTTCATCTACCCATGTTTTACCCAACATATTACGTAGATATAAATACATATACAGTTTAAATCATATAAAACTTGTATAAAATCGTTCATCCAACATAAATAGCAAGTATATAGATAATATGCACACATAGCACATAGTTTATATAAAATACTTCATATCTATGTGTAAGATGAAAGAGACCATGCACTCACTTGAAATGGTGGTGACTCGGCACTCGGACAGCACTTCGTTACTCTTAACACAATTTTCCCTTGACAAAATCTAGTATCATTACCACTAGAGTTTAGTTTAATATTCACTGAGACTAATTAATAGGCTTGATATTATTACTATTATATAAGCATGAAACAATATTTCTCAACCACTATATACAGACAGGGGCCAGACATAAAACACCGGAGGGCAGGACCATTTTGGCTTATAACACTGATATGTGCATAATTAGTTCATATTAAGTATACATTTTTATTCATTTATTAGCTAAATTATCACATATTATGGACAAAAGGTACTTAAAAGTGTTAAATTATGTTTTTCAGTCCAAAGATGAAGCTCGGAAGCGAAAGGAAGCAGGAGAAACAGTTAGAAGATCGAGAATGAAATAAAGAAGAAAAACACTAAAAAAGGCACCTACTCGGCGAGTCAGATCGACTACTCGGCGAGTCTGATCGAAGAATCGAGAAGATAATGACTCGGAATCCCAGAGAGTTATCGCAATACGGGGAATGTGAGAGGGACTCGACGAGTCGATTCGTATATTTAAAGATAATTCCACAGATCGATTGAAGGGAGTTCTGGGACGATTCAGAAGTGCTTTGCTACGATTGAGAAGCCAGAAAAACCCTAGAAGACGACGAAGGAAGCTAGAATTCGATTCCGGAGAGTAATTAAGGCAAAATTTCATCATTCCACTTATTCTTTTGTTTTATCATTATGATTAAGCAACTTGACTTTGTTTGTTTGCTGTTATTTACTTTAATTATGAGCTAAAACCTTTAGACTTCTGTTTGGGGATACAAAGTGGACAATATGGTTTGATTGATTGGTAGGATTAATTCCAAGTTGATGAATTTTTGTTATTTTAGCTTGCTAAAGAACCTTGTGTGTGAATAATAATTAATTTTCTGTTAATAGGAAGATAATTGAATAGCATGAACATCTACTGATTATTGACCTCATATGCTAAGTGATCACTATGCTATATGTCTAGGATTAATGAATATGAAACTAGAGTTAATAAGAAAATTGAGTAAATTCATGTGCAAGCTTGTAAGATGACCATCAAACAAGAAGTTAATTAAAAGAATGAATTAGTTAACTATTGCAAGTCTAACTTAACCCGAATAATTAATCTAGTGAATATAATTAAATTAGACAATTGGCCACTGTTTAAGTTAGTTTATTTGCTAAGGATTAGGGTAGTGAATACGAATCTAACCACTTGAATCGGTAACCAACGAAAGAATAATCCATTGCACTAGTACCTTGAAATCAACCATAGAGTTAACCAAGTTGAACTAAACAGAAGTTCCTTTCCAATTATTGAATCTAGTTAAATCGTTATTTTCTAGTCTTAAATTAGTAATAGTTAGTAAGTTTCTAGTCTTGTAAAACTAGAGAAAAATCCCTACTTCTTAATTAACTTAGATTAAATTAGTTTTTAGTTTAATTTGTCGTTCCTTGTGTTCGATACCCTGCTTATTTAGCTATACCACAATTAACAGGTTCACTGCCTTTTGTGTGTTATTTGATAATTAAAAGTAGATTTAAAACTAAGTGAGTTTGCACACATCAAGTTTTTGGCGCCGTTGCCGGGGAACGGTTCTAAAATTAGTATTAAATTCTAGTTTAATCGATCCTTTGTGTGGGATTTATCTTAGACAAAGTTATTTACAAAGTAATTCAGTAAGTAGAATTAGTTTGAATAAATTTCTGTTTTTAGGATAACTAGAAATTTTTTTTCAGTTTTTGCTTTGAACTCGCCGAGTGCATTCGTGCCGACTCGGCGAGTACATCGCTATTTCAGCTTTATTTTTTTATTCCGTTTTTGTTCTTTTTACGCATTTCGTTTCTTTTGTTTCATTTTTTTTTTCAGTTGTTTCATGACCCGAGGATCTGATACACCCCTGGTACCTCCTTTGGAAGACCCGGAATCCGCACTAAGAAGAAGCAAAGGAAAAGCCGTAGGAGAAACCACATCTTCAAAGAACTCACCACTCAAAAACTTAAAATCCGTTTTCAACAAGAAGAAGAGCAGCAAATCAGGAGCATCCAGTGCCTCGTTGACAATTGAGGAACCAATTCAAGAAGATATCGAGTACGAGACCAAGGAAGAAGAAGAGCACACTTACGGGCACGAAACCGATTCCGAAGAAGAGTTAGCTATCACAATGGCTAACATTGATGAAGTCCCCATGGGGGAATGGAAGAAAAGGATGCGTGATGACACCGGGCCGGGACTTGTGCAACCCGCAATTCCCGCGACCGCCACTTTCGAACTAAAAGGCCATATTCTCGCCCAACTCAAGGAGATTCCTTTTTACGGGAGGGATCACGAAGACGCTTACAAGCACTTGGATGAAGTGAATGATGTGGCCGATTACTTCAACGTCCCGAATGTTCCACGCGAGACCCAGCTTCTTCGCATGCTTCCTGTCACATTTAAAGGAGCTGCAAAAGATTGGTTAAAGTCACTTCCTCCCGGATCGGTCACCACATGGGCCAAGATGAAAGAAGAGTTCATAGACCATTTCTGCCCGCCCTCCAAGATATCCAAGCTAAAGAAAGCCATTGCCAACTTCGAGCAACAACCCGGAGAATCTCTTTATGAAGCTTGGGAAAGGTACAAGAGCCTACTTAGAAATTGCCCCCACCATGACCTTAATAGCCAACAAGAGGTCTCCATTTTCTATGATGGAGTCAATGTCACCACAAGGCAATTGCTTGATTCTCAAGGCCTGCTTACAAAGAAGGCGCCCCCGGTAATTAAAGAATTAATTGAAGAATTCTCTAAGCACTCTAGAGAATACCACAATTCGAGAAACAAAGTGAGTCGAGGGGTAGTAAACGCGGTAAATGATAGCATGGCGGCGGTGATAGCAAAGCTTGATAGTCTAGATCGAAGAATGACAAAAATGGATCAAGCAATCCATGCTATTAGGGTAGGATGCGAAAATTGTGGAGGGCCCCATCTTGCAAAGGATTGTGATTTGGATGAGAATGGAAATAAGAAAGCTCAAGTCTTTTATTCAAGTGATGATCGGTATGATGAAAATTGGCAGAAACCTAAGAAGGATTGGCTACCATACGAGGAGTATAAGAAGGCAAAGGAGGAGAAATACAAGCAGAAGGAGAGGGGACTATACCAAAAGGAAGAACCGGTGGAAAAGAAAGCCGATTTAGAAGAATTATTCACTAGATTCATAGCCGCGTCCGAAAAAAGACACAATGATCACGATGCTGCCATACACGAGACCAGAAACATGCTTAGGAATCAGCAAGCATCAATTCTCAACATTGAGAAACAGCTGGGGCAGCTTGCGCATCAAGTGAATGATAGAAGACCGAGTCAACTTCCGAGTAACACCGAACCCAATCCAAGAATGGAGAATGTAAGTGTGATAACCTCCAGCAGTGAAGAAACAGTTACAGAAGCACTGAGAATCTCCAAGAAGAAGGCAGAAAAGGTAGAAGAATCGGACCCAGCAAAACCCGATCCGACTCGCCGAGTCACTTTAATGGACTCGACGAGTCCATGCGTAAATGAGAAAACTGTCAGTTCTTTGAAGCCTTATAATCCTCCTCTGCCATACCCAATCAAAGCCATGCCTGCAGAAAAAGTAGAAGCATACAGGACCTTCATGACGCATGTTAAAGCTTTACAATTCAATGTGCCATTTGTGGAAACAATGCTACAAACACCTAAGTACTTCAACTTGCTTAAGGACCTTTTTGCTGCTAGGAAGGATTTGGCTGAAATCGCGGAAATATTGATGAGTGAGCTACCTAAAAAGAAGGGTGATCCGGGAAATATGGTGATTCCGTGCCAATTTGGTAATGAAGTTTTCACCTGAGCATTAGCTGATTCGAGGGCAAGCATCAATTTGATGCCTTTGTTATTCTTTAAGAAGTTGAATTTACTAGAACCAAGGCCGGAAAATATGAAGATCCACTTAGCGGACAAGACGATAATTCATCCACAAGGCGTTTGTGAGGATCTCCTAATAAAAGTCAACGAGTTTATTTTCCTAGTAGACTTCGTGGTAGTTGATATGAAAGAAGACCCCGAAATTCCAATTATTTTGGGGAGATCATTCTTAAACACCGCGTGTGCTTTAATTGATATATGTGAGTCTACATTGATATTAAGGGTGGGTGATGAATCTATAATGTTTAAAGCTATTCCAGAAGCCAAGCAAGAAGAGGAAAAGAATGAAGAAATCTCAATTATCCAATTGGATGATGAGATATTACAAAGAGAGCTTGAACTTTTGTTAAAAGATGATCCAAGCAAGTTTTTGATAAGGACTTGGAAGAGTTAGAAAATTTACTGGAAGGAGCCAACTCAGAAAACACCCAAGAAGTGATGAAACCCGATCAGACTTGCCGAGTCACTTTAATGGACTCGACGAGTCCAGTCGAATTTGACGAAGACTTGGACGACTTAAATCTGTTTGTTACTAGTTCTTCACATACCTTGAATTTAGATAGTATTCATGATTCTTTAGAAGAACAAACAGCAGAAGGAGGAAAGGGAAGAAAAGTTCAATACACCGATGTGGCATGTCTTGATACAATTCCGTTTGAAGATGGGTTGAGCACTGGAAAGGATGAAGAGACAAAGGAAAGGATGGTAGAAGTTGGTCAACCATTCGCTACTAAACCTAAAGCACAAACCATCATGAAATGTGAAGTAATTAAATTTAAAGAGAAGGAGGTGCAAGAGAAGGTGAAAAAGAATGGGGTAAAGAAGAAAAAGAGGAAAAGGGAAGCCCAAGAAGCTGAGGATGAGGCTGTGAAAAGGAAAAGAGATGAATTAAAAAGGGCTTACAAGAAGAAGATTCACGCTTACAAGACCAAGTACAAATCACAAAAAGTTAGGCGTGCGTTCCCGATGCTCGGAGATGACGAAACGCAGATGGGAAGGAGTCTAGCTAATGACTCCTTAAAAAGAAGCGCTTGGCGAGAGGCAACCCGTTATACAGAGTTTGCTTTCTTTTACTTTTTAGTTTTTTTAATTTTTCCTTCGTTTTTAGAATTTTAATCTTCCAAATCATCGGACATGTCTGCTTGAGAGTGTGCATAGGTTAAGTGTGGGGTGAAATGATTTTAAATAAATAACAAAATTTTGAAAATTATGAATTTTTTGCAAGAGACTCGCCGAGTCTGACCACGAATCAACGAGTCCATATGGATTTCAGAAAAACTTTGACTTCGCGACCAGACTCACCGAGTCTGACCCGGACTCGACGAGTCGGTATTATTTACAGAAAAAAAAATAATTTCGAAATTACTTTTACATCTGGTAACTAGGGTTTTAACCCTAAGAATCAGTTTTTCACATACACACTCGATGGGCGCCTCATTCTAAAGTTCCTCTCAAGCATTCATCTTTGTTCTTCACGTTTTCTTCAAATTTATCAAGTTCAATCTCAAAAGGTAACAAATTTCTTCTTGTTTTCTGTTAAGAATGTGATTATAAGGCCATCTATGGTAGCAATTGCATGAAAAACCCGTTTTTGAAAAGTAGTAAATTTCTAGGGTTTTGATTTTTCATGAATTATGTTGTTTTGATTGCTTATTCTGGCCTTAATACCTTAATAGTAAGTCCCTAGACAAAACCCTTGACGAAATTTCCAGGTTCCATGGCCTAATTTTCATCGACCCGCCGACTGACTCGTGCAGTTCGAGCGACTCGCCGAGTCATGCCTAGACTCGACGAGTCGAGTCGGGAAACATATGCGCGATTTTTTTAATTATATTCTGTGTTTTTCTGGGTTTTGGGTTTTTGTTTTGCAGAAATCATGTTCAGAAGTGGGCAAAGTTCCAGTGGCAACCAAGGGGATTTTCCATGGCTAAACTTCTCACAAATCGAGTCCGCTTCGACATCGCGGAAATGGAAGAAGAAGCTGGCTGATATCAAGAAGAAAGAGGTCTATGTGCCCAACCGGATAGATTGGGATTGGCTGCAGAATGTTCGTTATGAGGAGGAGTTAGCTCCTTATCTCTTGAAGGAGTTTCACCATGAAGGCGAAACAATGGTGTGTGACGGGTGGAGCCGGGTCTTCCGTATTCAGGAGCCGGTTTATTTGGAGCTTTGTTTGGAGTTTTTCTCCACGGTATCTTTTACCGGGGGAGTGGATGCTTATCACCCGTCCAGCTTCAGTTTTTGTCTTGGGGGAGAGTTTCGTCAATGCTCTATGGTGGATCTTGCCTGTCGATTAGGGGTTTATGATCAGCCCTTGGTCTCAACACCCATATTTCAGGCCTTTTTGGCACAAACCCATATGGTGTTTCCCGAAGGAGTTACAAGTACGGGCTGGTGGAATACTATTGGTAACAAAGTCTACATCCCAAAGTCGGCACAGGAAGGGAGCATTCGATCCCCAACACACCGCCTCATGCACCGCCTCATTTCATCCACCATCAATCAACGAAAGGATGATGACAAGGTTTCCAACCTTGACGTTTTCTATTTATGGAGCATCATTACACCCGGCGTTTTTTGCAACATTCCTTGGTGTCTAGCTTCATATCTCTCGGAGGGTGCAGTCAAGGATCGCAAAACTTCCCGAATTAATGGTGGGATGTTTGTCACCCGGTTGGCAAATTCATTCGGGTTGATGAACCGCGGTGTGTGGAACTTCATGGCGTTGATCCCTACACCTCCGTTTAATCCAATTCTTTTCCGGAGAGAGAGAATTATTGAAGATTATGGTGGTGGCCATTATGCCATCCCAAATGATGATCCGGTTGTTGGTCCCGAAGCACCGGGGAGGAGGGTTCGTTCGAGGAGACAGCAGGATATTGAGGAGGAGCCGTCGGTGATTCCGGTTGAGAATGACGAAGTACCAATGGATTGGTACAATGTGGAGATGAGGCGATTCCAGGATCAAATGGCGCGGGGCTTGAATTTTAGCAACCAATCTCATATCCGACTTTTTGACCACTTTAACATTCCACACATTGATGGTGGTAACTTTCCATATATTCCAACATGGGAAGAAGTGATAAGTGCAAGAAGAAGTGGGGCTGGAGGAAGTGGAGTAGGGCTTGATTATGATGAGGAGGAGGATTGATGTTTTTATGCATTTTTATTGAACAATTTTTAATTTTGTGTTTGTTTTTTTTATTTGGTTTGTTTGATGTTTTTAAAGCTTGTTTTTGATGTTTAATTAATGTTTGATGCTTTGACAATTTTTCAGAATTGAATTAGGAGTGCTAAGCTTCAAAAGGGTTTAGAGTTATAGAATCCAAGTGAGAAAGAGAGTCAAGAAAAAAGGAGTGTTAGAGTCAAAGTATTGAGTCCGGTCTTTAGAGATGTTGTCAAGGGAGTCTAGAAGTGAATAGAAAGTATAGAGAGTTTATTGGAAGCTGGATCAGATGCAGAATTCTATAATTTTCATTCAGTAACCAACTCGTCGAGCGCACTAAACTGACTCGACGAGTCGCCCTTAATTCTCAAAAACCCGAAGATTTCCCGTAGTAACTCGACGAGTCTGGTATATACTCGACGAGTCGTTTGGTTTCATGTCGAAGGGGCTGCTGATTTGATGCTAATTAGAGTACCACTTGACTATTTATTCTTTCCATATTAATTCCTGAAGATCTTACACTGTTTTCCACGTATTTGGAGCGACCCACACGAGACGAGACACCCAAGGCATGGATGAGATGTTACCATGTCTAAAGTCAATTGAAGTTGGAGCTAAAATGAAAGTGATCAACCTATCCACTGGTATCCCAGGGGAGTTTGTTCCAATTCCCTCTTTAGTTTCTTTTTATGTTTTTATCATGCATAATATGCAATGAGGGCATTGCATAAAATAAGTGTGGGGTAGGGGTTGGTTACATAATAGAAAATTTAGAGTCTTAATTTAGGCTATTTTTTAAAAAAAAACTTGCATACCAAAAGTATTACTTAGGACCTTATTTAGAAAATTTTGGTAAAAGTAATTAGGACTCCATGTTAGAATTGTGTTGATAATTGCATGAAAACCCAAATGTTTAGTTGAGCCTATATACGTTCTAGTGCATTTGTGGCTTCCTTATTCCAGTGAAATCATGGGACAAAAACACAACCTTGCTCAGCCCGAGGGATGCAATATGTTTAGCAGCCTAAACTTGAAATGTATCCAGGAAGATTATTATCGTTAGCCAATAAAGGTTGAGATTGAGCGCCCCTGCTTAAGCCTGTAGGGATTTGAGTGAAAAAAGAGAGGTACATGTTAAAAAAAAAAAAAGAGAATTACAAGAGAAATTGTATTAATTTTGGAGCAATTAAAGTGAAGATCAAAAGATCAAAATTCCAAGAAAATCCAAAAAAGTTGAAGATACCCGAAAATCAAACAATAAAGGTGGTGAATTCAAAGAGATCAAAGCAAATATCAAAGAAAATATGAATTCAAAAGAGCTCCATAGTGGTATCAAAAAGTTGTAATTCTAGATTATGTATGCTTGGGTTGATCAATTAAAAATACCTTGAGGGTAAGAGGTTTTCTGCGGATGGATTCAGAGGGTTGCATAAAATGAGCATAGTTCGGGATGAGTGGGCAAGTGTTTATGAGGATTGTGAGTATTTGGAGTATGGGAGGTTTTTAGGAAAAATTTTAGACACAAATGCATGCGTTGCGGTCTTGGCATAATGGATGGGTTAGATTGGAGTTGTTATATATGATTCTAATATGTTTAAAATTCAGTTTTGCTTGGGGGCAAGCAAAAGACAAGTGTGGGGTATTTTGATATGTACATAATTAGTTCATATTAAGTATACATGTTTATTCATTTATTAGCTAAATTATCGCATAGTATGGACAAAAGGTACTTAAAAGTGTTAAATTATGTTTTTCAGTCCAAAGATGAAGCTCGGAAGCGAAAGGAAGCAGGAGAAACAGTTAGAAGATCGAGAATGAAATAAAGAAGAAAAACACTAAAAAAGGCACCTACTCGGCGAGTCAGATCGACTACTCGGCGAGTCTGATCGAAGAATCGAGAAGATAATGACTCGGAATCCCAGAGAGTTATCGCAATACGGGGAATGTGAGAGGGACTCGACGAGTCGATTCGTATATTTAAAGATAATTCCACAGATCGATTGAAGGGAGTTCTGGGACGATTCAGAAGTGCTTTGCTACGATTGAGAAGCCAGAAAAACCCTAGAAGACGACGAAGGAAGCTAGAATTCGATTCCGGAGAGTAATTAAGGCAAAATTTCATCATTCCACTTATTCTTTTGTTTTATCATTATGATTAAGCAACTTGACTTTGTTTGTTTGTTGTTATTTACTTTAATTATGAGCTAAAACCTTTAGACTTCTGTTTGGGGATACAAAGTGGACAATAAGGTTTGATTGATTGGTAGGATTAATTCCAAGTTGATGAATTTTTGTTATTTTAGCTTGCTAAAGAACCTTGTGTGTGAATAATAATTAATTTTCTGTTAATAGGAAGATAATTGATTAGCATGAACATCTACTGATTATTGACCTCATATGCTAAGCGATCACTATGCTATATGTCTAGGATTAATGAATATGAAACTAGAGTTAATAAGAAAATTGAGTAAATTCATGTGCAAGCTTGTAAGATGACCATCAAACAAGAAGTTAATTAAAAGAATGAATTAGTTAACTATTGCAAGTCTAACTTAACCCGAATAATTAATCTAGTGAATATAATTAAATTAGACAATTGGCCACTGTTTAAGTTAGTTTATTTGCTAAGGATTAGGGTAGTGAATACGAATCTAATCACTTGAATCGGTAACCAACGAAAGAATAATCCATTGCACTAGTACCTTGAAATCAACCATAGAGTTAACCAAGTTGAACTAAACAGAAGTTCCTTTCCAATTATTGAATCTAGTTAAATCGTTATTTTCTAGTCTTAAATTAGTAATAGTTAGTAAGTTTCTAGTCTTGTAAAACTAGAGAAAAATCCCTACTTCTTAATTAACTTAGATTAAATTAGTTTTTAGTTTAATTTGCCGTTCCCTGTGTTCGATACCCTGCTTATTTAGCTATACCACAATTAACAGGTTCACTGCCTTTTGTGTGTTATTTGATAATTAAAAGTAGGTTTAAAACTAAGTGAGTTTGCACACATCAAACACTTATGAAATCCAACAACCATATGCAGCCTTTTAAACCAGATTCCCCGTACCGCGAGTGGTTAAAAGATATTATAACGACACTTATATAACTCATAATAATAGCCCAAATAATTATTATAAGGTCCTAATAACATTACTATATTAAAACATAAGATATACTATCGATAGGGTAGGCGTAGCTCACTTACAACGGGTTTTTTCGCAAAACCGGGCTTCGCTGGAGCAGCGTTCCCAAACCGAAAGACTCCTTTTCTTGGGACCCCGGGACCCTCAGGGCTTCCTTCGGGTGCTAGGGGGTTTACCTAGACTTTAGGGGGATTAAGGGGGCTTAGAGAGAGAAAGTGAAGTTGGGAAGGTGTGAAGAATGAGGGAACCTGACACCTCTGTTTATAGGCTGGAATCCTGCTCTACTCGTCGAGTTCATGGCCAAGTGTTACCATTTGGTGGCTTGCCTTGGGGAGAAAGCCTTGGCACATATTCAACCACGTCACCCGATTTTTCACAGCACCCTGCCGACTTCTAAACCCCGTAACTTTCACATACGAGCTCCATTTTTGACGTTCTTTATATCCACACGTAGGTAAAAACAAGATCTACGTCCGCTAATTCTTGACCGATCTTAAATTTAACAATAGGAGGAGATTATATTGTTAAATTTCTGCGTAAATTTCATAAATTCTACATACAGACTCCGTTTCCGTCTGTCTTTTTATCGTTGAGTTCCAATTAATGAGATCTTCAACTCTCATTTAGGTCGCGTAGGCCAAAAACCGCTCTAACTAAAATTCGAGTTTCGGGCCGTGCACTTGTAACGACCAAAAATTTCAACCAATTTTTAAACATTTTATTTCATTCAAAAACCATTACATACATACAACTTGTTTTCAAAATAGTTTAAACATCAGAGTATCCCCTAGGACCATATCGCATAAAACATAAAACATGAGGAGCGGTACGATCATGCCTTCGACTTACCACAATCTCCTGAAGCACCTAAAACAATAAACCACAACAGTGAGCACGAAAGCTTAGTGAGTTCCCACAAAGTACCCATACACACATAAACATACGCATACAGCAAAGAACAACATATTGCGGGTCCAATCAACCTTCCGGTTGGAATACCCCTGGCTCTCAACCATCGGGTTGGAATGCCTACAATACACAAGCCCAATCATCCTACCGGGATGGAATACTCTCGGCCCACAACCATCAGGTTGGAATGCCCAAACACCTATACGCACAACAATAACTACTATGGGTCCAGTCATCTCATAAGATGGAATACCCCAGGCCCCTCAACCATTGGGTTGGAATGCCAACCTACTATGAGTCCAATCATCCTACCGGGATGGAATACTCCTGGCCCACAACCATCGGGTTGGAATTCCTTACTCCCTATACATACAGTAACTACAACAACTACTACTATGGGTCCAGTCATCTTGCAACATGGAATACCCCAGGCCCACAACCATCGGGTTGGAATGTCAACCTACTATGAGTCCAATCATCCTACCGGGATGGAATAGTCCGGGCCCACGACCATCGGGTTGGAATGCCCTACACTAGCAAACATGCACACATAACAGGCAACCACATAATACTCTACCAAACCAACATACTAGGGCCCTATCATCCTACCGGGATGGAATACCCTCTGCTACTGCTCAACATACATAACCCGTAGGTAACCTCCTACCGGCGTACATAAGGCAAGACCAACTACATGTCTATACTCATAACTGCTACCCAACTACTAGGGTGCTGATCTAACAGAACTAGCCATCTCTTAACAATCCATTCCTCTAGGATACTAAACTAACAAGGCATATTCCCAAATAATTATCCTATATACTAGGATACTAGCAAGCATATCATCACACAACATAATAAGCTCTAAACAACAATTCAAAGGGCTGGCCTTGGTGCCTTAGACCCTTGAGTACAGTGAAGAAAACTCGCCTTGCAACTGCCGAAATCCTGCAAATCTCTGACTGCTGACTCACCGGAAATCCCAATTATCACATTAGAATCCATCATGACTTTCTAGGCCAAGTGCCCACAACACTCATTAAGTCCATTATCCTCTTATTGGGCCAAGACCTAAAACCAAATCCTCATGCAAAGTCCAATATTGGCCCAATTTACTAAATTGGGCCCACCTTTCCAAACGGGCCTATATCCAAGGTCCATAATAATTATTGGGTCCAATTTGCTCCATCCATATTGTTCAGTCACGGCCCAAGCCCAGCTAGCCCATAAACAGCCCAATTACTCAAGGCCCAAAATTGAAAGCCCAACAAAGGGTGTAAGTTGGGCGTACTCCTCTGTTACGCGGGGCATACGCTCGTCTGCACCAAAAATCCTTCCAAGTGCTTAATGGCTTAAGCACTCAAGCCCATATGCTATATCCAGTGATAAAAAGGGCCTAGGACTCATAAAGTCTCAGTATTTATCCATTTGGACGTCCATAAAGCTCTTAACTCAAGGTATTAATCCATTAAGACCTTCCTACTTCTTACATGGGACAACCAAAGCCATTGGGACCTCATTTTTCTTACTCAAGACCTCTCCAATGGTCTGAAAGGACAACTCATCTTAACCAAAGCATATCATGCATTGGAATGGGGGGTTTTGGGACAAGAATGGTGTCAAAACTTCACCATACATAGATCTATACAAAATAGATGTCAACCAAGAAGCTTTATACCTTTAGGAGCTCTTGAACCACCAGAAACTTCAGATCTACACGCTGGCCTTCTTCCTCTACTCACTAGATGCAACACCTTCTTCTCCAAAGCACTCCAAATTCACTTCAAAAGCTCACACACTCAAGAAGTTGGCTAGGGTTTGGGGAAAACGACTCTAAACAGTGGAGGCTAGGGTTTGGGAGGGTTATGAGCTCTTAAGGTTGTTTAAATAGCCTCCATACCCGAAATATTAGGGTTTCTGGATGATAGACGTATGCTGGGCGTAAATCCAGTACGTTGGGCGTACGTCGAGGAACTCCGCGTTTCATTTACTCCATTATGTTGGACGTAACCCAGCCTACGCTGGGCGTACCCACGCGTGCCCCCAAAGCATGGATGGCCTTTCTTTGACAACTTTTTCCATCAAGTGCCATAAGTGTCAATATCTTCAAAATGTCATAACTCTTTTATTCTAAGTCTGTTTCCGACGAACCTTATATCTGCGAAAAAGGTGGTGAAAATCCCTACGCTTCTAGCAACACACCCCGACCTGAAACCTTATCGAATAAAACACATTACCCATAACAGATCGAAACGCGCTTACTCTTGATCTCGGGGATCCATAAATAATTACTTTTAGAACGGGGCGTTACAGCACTGCTATGCCAAATCTTATAAAATTCATAACTTCCTCATATGAAGTCAGATTTGGGTGTTCTTTTTATGGACACTCTCGGTTTAATGTATACTATAACTTTTTTTTAGCTCACTAAGGCTAAAAAGTCCTTTATCAAAAATTCACTATTTACGTGTCCCCGTGCCGTGCCGGTTTTGCCGTAAAACATCGATGGGTCATAACTTCTTCGTTATAACTTGGATTCCGGTGTTCTTTATATGTACGGAACCCTTAAGACATATTCTACAACTTGGTTAAGATTATTTATTCTAAATAATATTTTGTCGAAAAGGTGTTTTCGACCCCTATTATCTCTAAATTGACTAGCCCGGATCTATGGACGTTACATTTTTCATCTGAGGTGGTAAATATCTAGTTCTTCAAGACTATTATTTGGGTATCAACGGTATTCCACATTTTCCTATAGTGATTGCAGACAACTCAGAGCCGACAAAAGAGTTATGTCGATCGACGACGATCCCAAGTTAGAGTTCCAGGTCAGGGATATGGTTTTACTGAAGGTATCACCTTGGAAGGGTATTATACATTTTAGGAAGAGGGGAAAGTTGGGTCCCCGATTTATTGGACCGTTTCGATTAGTGGCCAGGGTAGGTAGTGTAGCCTACCGATTGGACCACCCTGAAGAGCTTAGTCAGATTCACAGTACCTTCCCCGCATCTCAGATTTGGAAGTGTATGGTTGACGATTCAATGGTGGTTCCTTTGGAAAACATTCAGGTTGATGAACGCCTAAATTATATGGAGAGGTTGGTGGCTATTCTGGATAGGAAGACAAATTCCTTGTGCAACAAGTTGGTACCTTTAGTCAAGGTTCAATGGAAGCATAGGAAGGGTTCTGAGTGGGCCTAGGAGGCCAAATCAGATACGTGTGAGCATTATCCTGATCTATTTGTAGCCGAAGATTTTGAGGACAAAATATAATTCAATTAGGGGAGAATTGTAACACCCGATCCATCAAGTAAACTTCTTTCCTTATTTAAAAGTTTAATTATGGAGTTTTGGTCATTACACATGGCATAATGCAACCTCCTACGCGGCGTGTAGGAGGGAAACTTGATGCAGGGACTTATGAGCTACTACCAGCGTGGATCAAGATACGCAGCGCACAGCAGCCCTGAACCAAAATCATAATTCCGGGTTTTGATCCTTATTTAAAGGGTCTAATTCCTTAAGGCCTTTCCATCATTAACCAACATCTTCCCAAATGTCCCCTTTGAAACCCTAATTCCATTTTGGTGTATTTGTGAGCTTAAGAGCATTCTTGTGTGCTTTTTGAATAAAGAAGAAGGTGGTGGAGTTGCTTAGAAGCTTGAATCATCCTTGGATTGTAACGACGTAAATTTTCAAACCACAAATTTCATTTTAGAACACGTAAAAACTCATAGTATATTTCTAAAAAACATAATTGTCTCAAGTATCAACTCAAATCCGCATAAAATGTCACTATCCCATAATCATCCACATAGTCTCGAATTGGTGTATACAATCAAACCGGAAACTTCCCGTGATCCTGAGAAGTACCTAAAACACATAACACATAACACGGTAAGCACAACGCTTAGTGAGTTCCTCAAAACACCACACATATCACATTAGCCACTCGAGGCTGTAACTCAATAAGACCCTCCGGTCCTAACTCAATAAGCTCAATATAATACTCATCATAAATCACAAAGATATAATGCAAGATAACACAATACTCAAGTAAGCACATAAGACCCTCCGGTCACACAAAGGTTACCACTCTAGGTAAGTATAATGAGAAGACTCACCTCGTAATCAAGCAAGGAAACTGAATACCCCTCGAACAGTCTAACCCCCGCCTACATGTAATAAACATCTCTAATTAACACTTAGAGATCACATGTAACGACCGAAAAATACAACCAATTTTAATTTTTTCAAAAATAGCTCGATTCCCTTAAATATTTACAAAAAGGTTTTCAATACAAAACATTTAACGTATTCCCAGAATCACATTACTACAAAATCATGAGGAGCGGTACGATCACGCCTTCGCCTTGCCACGGTCTCCTGAAGAACCTGAAAAACATAAAACCACAACTGTAAGCCCGAAAGCTTAGTGAGATATCCCCAAAATACCAACCACATACACCATACACGCATAACATGCCACAACATATCTGATCACAGAACAGCCATACACTTCGGTTTTACTGTGTGACTGGTCCACCGCACCGGCCTACAGTCCACTTGGTCCACCCTCTGAGTCCAGCCATAAACCTCGAGTCTACAGTGTGATTGGTCCGCTCGCACCGGGCCTTCAATCCACCTGGTCCACTCTCCGAGTCTACAGTATGACTGGTCCGCCTACACCGGGCCTTCAGTCTGCCCGGTCCACTCTCCGAGCCTCGGCACGTCTGGTCCGCCCTCTTGGGGCCTACAGCCTATCCGGACTGCTCGCTGGGCCTTCGGAACAACCGGTCCGCCCTGGGTATCTTGGCCTACAGCACAAAGCAGGACCCGCCTCAACCCAACTCCAGTCCAAACAACCATGTGCACATCTACATACAATCATATAGCAATTCACAGTCAACAAGCAGATCAAACAGATCACATAACATATCATCATCCTAACCAGGATACCGACCTAACAGGTCACTAGCATAGCATCTCCCTATCTCTCAGGATATCGGTCTTAATCAGGTCTCTAACATATACCATTCTAGCTCTCAGGATGCAAACATATCACAGCAACAACATAACAACAACTACCCGTATCTCAATCCGATAAGGGTCGGCCTTGGTGCCTTAGACCCTGTTGATATAGTGAGGATAACTCACCTCAAAACTGCCGGCTGAAAGGATAAGTTCCCGCTGCTCCAAGCTCCGACACGAATTCCTCCACTGAACACCAACACACTCAACTCAATAAATACCCTTAATTACCAAAATACCCCTGAAAGACAACTGGTCAACCTTTGGACAAGGTCAAAGTCAACCCCTGACTGACTCTACTCGCCGAGTCAACCCGATGACTCGCCGAGTCCCCATACTCAGAACTTCCCTTAATCCTCGACCTAACTCGCCGAGTCACCCCGAGACTCGTCGAGTCCAACAACTCTGAGTCCACTCGCCCACAACTCACCGAGTCATCCCTTGACTCGCCGATTCTCGACTCAACCAGAAAATATTGGGACTCTTCGACAAGACTCGTCGAGTCTAAGAACAGACTTGCCGAGTCTAAGGCTATCTTCAACCTACTCGCCGAGTTGTTCATACAACTCGCCGAGTTCCAGGCCATCTTTATCCAACTCGCCGAGTTGTTCTTCCAACTCGTCGAGTTCCAGCTCATCCTCAAGCAACTCGTCGAGTCCACCCATGTGACTCGCCGAGTACCACCGGTCTGAATCCATACAGAAGCATTCCAGGCCATGCAATTGATCCAAAACATAGATCTAGCCTCCTACAACCCATCCATCATGTAAAGTGGCAAACTTTACATGAATCCAAAGAGATCTATGCATTTTGCACATTAGGGCTAAGGTTTGGGACATGATAGCTTCACCCAACACTCAACACAGGGACTTTATGCACATTAGGACCATCACCACTCCAGATCTGAGGTAGCAACCTCAGATCTAACTTCCAAACTCCAAAACATACCAAGATAAGCTCCCCACAAAACCCCAAAATGATGAATCCATAAGAGTAACAGCCCAAGGACGAGATATTACCTCAAAAGAACACCCCAACTGCAATGGAACTCGAATCCAAGCAAAGCCCCTTGCTCCAAGCCTCTTCTTCTTCAAGATTTCCTCAACAATTGCTTCTCCAAGCTCCCAAATGCAACTTGATCCACTCACATACGAAGGTTAGGGTTTCTGGACTTGAGGATGAGTAAAGAGGCTGGGGGAATGGATGTTATGTTCTTTATATAGGGCTCAACCCCGAGAATTAGGGTTTTCTCCACTCAGCGCCTACTCGCCGAGTCCATCTTACTGACTCGTCGAGTCGGCTACTTAACACGCGACCAAGTCGCGACTCTACTCGCCGAGTCCACCCAAGGACTTGCCGAGTCGCTCTTTCCCAATTTACTCTTTTAGCCCTTCAACTCTACTCTTGATATTTCGGGATGTTACATCACAACTCTAAATAAACTTATGACAGTCCTTCTTTAACTCCTGGGATGGGTTAAAGACCATTTTACCTGTAAAGTCCCGAAAAATAGATCTACCAATGATCAAAGATAATAACAGATGCAAACACAAATTAATAGACGAATATAAAGCAAAAGGCCAAGCTTGCATACGCTTTAATGCTATAAAACGTCTGATACAACTTGGAAGTATACGAAAGCATCAACAACCCACAATGACTGACACAACTCGCTATTTAAAGACCTGACTACAGACCGTAAGGTGTTTACGGCCGTAAAGAGTTTACGGCCGTAAACCCATTCTGACTATAAACACAATACAAATCACGAACAATTACATATCTACTGCTATCTACGACTATGCCTAGACCAAACCATTGTACAGGGTCTTTCAATCTCCCCTTTGGTTTGGACTAGCTCGGCCCCATTCCTTTCTTTACCAGCGTGACATCCATTTGGCCCATAGCGCCATTCCACATCTTCTTGCTCAAAATTTCAGCAACCATCCTGGTATATGCCTTGGCTCCCTGCTCATAGATATCTTCAACCACTTTGATCTGAAAATTGCTCAGATAATGAATATCCCATTTCCTGAACTGCAGTAGGTCTCTTCGATCATACAACCGTATGCACCCATTCTTGAGCTTAATGACTGCACCACAAGTACTCTCATCATAAACCCAAAACTCCATAGAACCGAGCGATCCATCTTTATAACCTTGAACAATGGGAAATTGTTTAACTTGAGTCGTGGGTGGCCACATAACCAATTGTAGAGGTTAATCAGAAGAGGCTTCAAACACATCTGGATGTTCCAGAATGACTGACTCAGCAGTTGGCATTGTAGGAAATCCCTTCTTTACTTGCTCATCTAGAAAGAATTTGAACTGAGAAACCTGAGGATTGTTTAATAGATTGATAAAAGGAGCTTGTGATAACTCCGCAAGATCAACCCTTGTTAATGAACTAAAAGCACGAACATCCTTATACAACTCTGAATTACCGCTCTTGCGAATAATAATCCAAAGTCGAAGAGGATCGTGAAATCCCCAAGCAGCTACACCCGATCGATCTCCAAAAGTATCTCTGAACCGAACAATTTCAAGATCAGTGACAGTGATCAAGGATTCCCCTTTAGAATTGCTCTGAGTAACATTTCGCTTGAATAATAACTGCCCCCTTTCAGTATCATCTTCTTGATTTTTCCGAATGATCTCTTGAATATGAGAAGCCATAGGAGGAACAACTCCAATACGTTCAGCAGAACCAGAAGATTGACCAGCTGGCACATCTACTGGATATGCTTGCACATGTAAATTTATTCTTTGTTCTTCTACGCTTGTTTTATACTTCTCACCAAAATCATCCTCCAGTTTCTTTTTCAATTCGAAGTAGCTTGAAGTCAGAAGATTGAAATGTTCTTGAAGGTCAGAAATCTGCTTATTCTTTACTTTCCTATCCCTTTTAACTTCTGCGAGTTGTCCGCCAAGATAAGTTCTATCTGACTGAAGTTTAGACACTTGAGTACGAAGCTCAATGTTCTGACCACGAAGTTCGCCTACTTGAATGTCAAGCTCTATGTTCTTCTGACTTAATACAGAGATCTCCTTTCGTAAACTATCAACAGATGGATCATCATCAGGAGCACCCCCTTCGTTCATAGAAATGTTCTTTCCTTGAGGACTAGGCGAACGAAGCTGTTCTTCTGCCATATGCAAAGCTAGTCTCTCAGAAGCGGCATCCTTATTGAATCTTGGAACAGGAAAACCAGGCGGAGCTGAAGGGCCACCAACATCAAAAACTGAACTAGGTCCAGTTGCAAACATCTTTGTTGCGGAAAGTCGTGTAGTAGCAGTAGTAATTGGTGGTGTAGGAAGACCACTGACCAAACTAGTAATTAGCTCGGATTGTCTTTCATCAAGTCTTCTCCTCTTAGATTGAGGTTGGTCAGCCTGTGGAGGTATTACACTAACAAATGGTTCAGATGTAGGAGAAATAGACACGGGAGGGGAACATCCCACAACTACCTCCATTGGAATTGAAGTTGACACCATCTGCTCAGAAGTTGGAGTAAGAGTTTCGCTCGATTTTCTCATCTCAGTTGACGGCAAAACACTATCATCGACATTTTGAAAAATCGTGTCAAATATCTCGTTGGACACAACACTAGCACTACTAGCTAAAGAAGCCGCAATATCATCATTATCAAACCCCGTAAGATCAAGATCTTCAAATGAGTCATGTCCATCATCACCAGTACCTATTTCCCTTTCATCATGTCTTTCATTCGACTCATGTTCATGACTAGAAGCACTTTGATCTCTCTGAGTTGGTGAATCTTCATCATCTTCAGTCACGTCTATCACAATGTTTGCTGGAGTCGAACCCTCAGTAGACGTTTTCTCAGAAGAAGTCGGTTCTGATGATTCGTATGACACTGGCGTCTCATCCAATTCTGTAAACTTTCCGAATTTTTCCAATGGATAACGCCCTCGAAAGACAACTTTTCCTCTTCGGTTTTGCTTAATGAGTCCCACAGTGTGTGGACCCAAAGATTTCATATCCAAGGTGTCTCCTGCCTTTCTAACCTCAGGAAACTGTATCTCGACAAACACTTGAATGAAGCGGGGATATTGGAGAAAGGTATCCCTTGTAGAAGCCCAGATGTTTATGACAAATTCCTCTAGGATGAACTTTGAGAAATTGAAATGAATTCCAGAGGCCAAAGATACCAATGCACCAGTTGTGCGTTGAGAAATTTCATCAGCCCCACTCCTTCTACCGGATATGCAACTTACGAACACATGAGCCAGAAATCTCCAATACGGATGAAGCAGCTTTTTCAACGTTGGCGGGTAGGTTCCTTCATAACTCATCCGTCGTAGTATTCTCTGAACATCTTCTATGCCAATTTCCGTCGGATAGTTAGGTTGATCATCAATCAGCAACGCGTTTCGAACAAAGCTTTCATCGATTACAATATCTCGTCCTTGCACCTTCGCCGCGACTGTGAAATTTCCATCATCATCCATCTGCGTCCTTGCCGTCTCCCAAAACTCACGAACGATGTTCTGATAGATCACCGGATTGACTGTCAACGCTGATGCAACACAGCATTCACGCAACCTGTGAATCATTGAAAGCATATCGGAATGAACGACAGGGGGATCAGCAAGAACTATCGCCAGATTGTGCATGTCTGCAAACTTGAGATTTGTCATTTTCCTGCACTCAAACACAGTTGTAAGAAACCGACACCAATAATAAAACTTAATTTGACCAAAAATATGACAATAAAATTTTGATCAAAATAAAAATTATTTATTAATGATGTATGTTTACTGCTCTTTCAAAAATTAAAAAATAAACCTTTTGACAATTTTGGTTCTTGGGCCGTAAACTCTAGTTTACGACCTAAGGAACCCTTAAAAAAACGATTTGGTTCACGGTTTAAGCGAAGAAAACATGCAATCGTTACCCAGTCAAAATAACAGCTTGAATCGACAATTGTTCTTGGGCCGTAAACTCTAGTTTACGGCCTAGAAATTACTTCGAAAACACGATGCACAATTATCATAGAGATCTTTCAAACAATCCAGAAAAATTACACTCGAATTCACGGGCCGTAAACTGGGAGTTTACGGCCTATGAATGTCTACACCGAAAAAAGGCTTAAAATTGATCTTTTTCTTTGAAATGACGAACGAAAAGCACATAGTCGTGAACATAACGAGAAATAGCATCATAATAAAATAGTTTCGAATCCAAATCATCAAGTTTCAGAGTTTACGGCCTAAGCTTACGACCGTAAACTCCTCGACTTGAGTTTATTTAATTTTTAAACACAATGCAATGTGATTCCGTGAAACAAAATATATATTCGAGATCTACACGATGCTACATTCACGATGATATACTCGTTTTTCTGAAAATCGAAGAAATTTTTTTTGACACCTTGAGAGCTTTTGGGAGTGGTTTGCGGCCGGAAACTGTTGAGTGGGGAGATTCCGGCCGTGAACTCCCTCTTTTTACCTTTTTACCTTTCCACCTTTCTTACCATCCTGCCTGATAGCTACCCAGTCTTTCTAATTTTTCGCCAATTAATTAAAAAAAAAAACTTTTTGAGGATTAATTTAATTTTTTTAAAAAAACTTTTAAAATAAAAACTAACACACGATAATTTTAATGCTAGAAAAACAAAAGTAAAATAAAATTAACATAAAATTTGAAGTTGTAAAAATTAAATAAAAATTAAAATAAAAGTAAAAAATTAAAATAAAAGTAAAATTAAAAATAAAATAGAATAAAAATCAACGTCAAATAAATTAAGAAACACTTTAACTACCACTTCTTTTGTGATGCTTGGATCAAAGTTATTGGACGGCCTTATTCTACTTGTCGGTACCCTTATCTTCACATCTTCGTCTGACCGATTGCCAGTATTGTGGTCCACTTAAGCGCGAAGGCTTTGTAACATTTTTGGACATTTTACCAATGACATGATTCGGGCATATACCTAATTGTAAATTTCTGGTAATTATGATAACTCCTTAATCTTACGTGAAATTACCTTATGACCATTTAATTGACTACAACCAGGGATATTGTTGTCCACCTAAATTGAGCAGCGAGATCTACAGACAATCTGTATGAGTTCAATTTTTAGGTGTACTGGAACGTGTTTCCTGCTTCCTGATATGCCCCAGCCATCAAGAACTTCCAGAGTACTCCTTACACCGGGTGAGCAGACAATCATTCAGAGAGAGAAGGGATATATAATTCTATTGCTAACTACTTCAGAGGGGTTGAGAAGAAGAAGGTTGCATATGCTGTGTACCAGGTCGGATTAGAAGTCGTGCAAAGGAGATAGCATATGGCTAACAGATGAGAAGTTTTTCACACATATATTTCACACACATATATATTTCCTACAGAGAAATAGAGTTGCATATGTTGTGTACCAGGTCGGATTAGAAGTCGCGCAAAGGAGACAACATATGGCTAACAGAAAGAAAGAAAGAAAACGATTTTCTACAGACCTAATTTATCGGAATTTACCAGTCGCCCAATCCAACCGGAATTAAGGACAGAATCCGCACATCGAGGAAAAGTTAAGCCACGGTTCCAAGTACGGGTTCAATTAATGTGACGAGTAGATTCTCGTGTTTATCTCCCTGCTCAACCTATCCAAGCGTCGTGATGTCAGATTAAACGGATCTAACTAGGTCAAAATTTGCCGCCTCCTTAAATTCATTAGGTTCAACTTTCCTAGTCAAGTCCCTTTTTAAAAGTCTTTCGCGCCTACCAGCACATCGAGCACAGAGCGTAGACGATTCAACTTAGGTACGTTACGCCGATTCAGGTCGTCCTTTATCACTTATTAATATCATTTCCCATCACAGTACTTACAACGAAGGCTGCTAACAAAAATTTTTAAATTTCTGAATTGAAATAACACTATTTTGGATTTTTTTTACTGAAATGACACTATTTTTGGATTTTTGTAATTTTTGTTGTTTTTAGATTTTCTTTCTCCCCCTAAATTTGTGCATGGTTGAGAATTTAAACGAAAGAAAAGTG
The DNA here is from genome assembly GCF_002870075.4 of Lactuca sativa. Lineage (NCBI taxonomy): Eukaryota > Viridiplantae > Streptophyta > Magnoliopsida > Asterales > Asteraceae > Lactuca > Lactuca sativa. The sequence continues at coordinate 263,920,992 of NC_056627.2, forward strand.
CGCAAATTTAAACAAACCTAACAAAAATTGAAGACAAACTTAGTAAAATTTGAAAATAGACTAAGAAGACCAAGAATAAAAAATAAAATATAAATTAAAAAAATAAAAACAAACAAAGAAAAAGGAAAGGAAAAGAAAAAGTTATTCCTCAAAACGTATCATTTTCAGAAATCCCACAAGCACATCAAAACGAGCTTTGTTAAAAGGTTTTGTGAACAAGTCAGCCACATTGTTATCAGTGTGGACTTGTTCGATTCGAATTAAAGATCGTTCATAACAGTCTCTGATAAAGTGAATTTTAATATCGATGTGCTTGGTTTTAGAGTGTTGGACTGGGTTCTTACCAATTTGTATGGCAGCCTCATTATCACAATAGATAGGGGTTTCTGAGTAATTCAAACCGTAGTCCAACAGCTGATGTTGGATCCAAATAACTTGAGAACAACAAGCTGATGCCGCCACATATTCCGCCTCTGCTGTCGAAGTCGAGACAGTGTGCTGCTTCTTGCATTGCCATGAAACTAGTCTGTCACCTAGGTATTGACATCCTCCTGAAGTTGATTTCATGTCAAGCTCACAACCTCCATAATTACTGTCAGTAAAAGCATAAAGATTAAATTCAGAATTCTTCGGATACCAAAGACCCAATTTAGGGCTTCCTTTGATATATCGAAAAATTCTTTTAACAGCAATAAGATGAGAGAGTTTAGGATTAGCCTGATAGCGTGCGCATTGACAAACTGCGAACATAATGTCTGGTCGACTTGCAGTAAGATACATTAGGGATCCGATCATCGATCGATAAAGAGTTTGATCTACGGGTTCGCCTTCTGGATCTGGAGTCAGGAGGGGTCGTTCAGCCATCGGTGTTGAGGCAGATTTAGCATCATGAAGTGCGAACTTCTCAAGAATATCATCCACATACTTGGCCTGATGAAGAAGGATGCCGGTTGAATTCTGTTTAACCTGAAGCCCCAAAAACATGGTCATTTCTCCCAAAGAACTCATTTCAAATCTTTTCTTCATTACACTTTCGAACTCCTTGCAAAGTTGTTGGCTAGTTGATCCAAAGATTATGTCGTCGACGTAGATTTGAACAAGTATCTGGTCCTTGTCGACATGCTTTATAAACAATGTTTGATCGATAGTACCACGTGTATAACCATGTTCGAGTAAATGCTTTGTTAGAGTTGCATACCATGCTCTAGGAGCTTGATGTAGCCCATACAACGCTTTATCCAACTTGTAGACATGATTAGGAAACTTCGGGTCGACAAACCCTGGAGGTTGATCAACGTAGATTTTTTCCTTCACCTTGCCATACAAGAAGGCAGTCTTGACATCAATTTGAAAAACAGTGAAGTTCATATACGAAGCGTACGCCAAGAAGATATGAATGGCCTCCAAGCGAGATACAGGAGCATAAACCTCAATGTAGTCAAGACCCTCGACTTGTCGAAACCCGCGAACTACCAGTCTGGCCTTGTTTCGCACAATGACCACTGAATCGTCATGCTTGTTACGATAGACCCACCGTGTGTCAAGAGACTTTTTGCCCTTTGGTAACTCAACTAACTTCCAAACACCTAGTTTTTCAAATTGATGCAATTCTTCATGCATCGCATCCACCCAGCTAGGTTCATTTAGAGCCATTTCTACATTCTTGGGCTCAATTTGAGAGATCAAACAAGAATACAGACATGTATTCACGTCTCCACTTTGACTTCTAGTTTTAACACCACTATCTAGCTGGCCGATAACGTTCTCGAGCGGATGATCTCGTTGAATCCTAGAGGGTATTTCTTGGCTGATTTCATTGATAGAGACATGTAGAGTGTGAATGTTAAGACCTCCTTCATTTGCTTGTTGAGTAGAACTAGATGGTTCTGCAACATACTCATCTGCAATAAGGTCAGGAAAGAGTAATTCCATCAGGGTTGAAGAGACAGCGGAAGCATCATTTGGAATGAACTCTTTCTCTAATGATGTGGGAGGTCTTGAGTCAGCATCCGAAGAATCAATGTGGTCTGATTGAGGACTGTCATGTTCCAATAACGGCCTCCCCTGAGAGGTAGCAGATGACTTATCGAAAGATGTTGCAGAAGACTCCTCCTCAATTTCAGCAGACAGCTCCCTTTCAGATGAAGCAGAAGACTCCCCCTCAGATGGAGCAGAAGATTCTCCCTTGTGTGAGTCGGAGGACCTCCATTCGGTTGAAGCTTTAGGCTTTCCTTTCAATGAATTGGAAGGTTTAGATACAGGTTTGTATACAACTTCTTCGTCTTCATCTTCAGAGATACTCTTCAAATGCGAATCAGTTCTTGAGACATCATTTGAATACACGTTTAAGGATTTGAAAAGAGACGTGTAATCAAACAACCAGTTCGGACCCACTCTTGCGTCTGTCTCATTCTCTTCCAACCAACGCACGTCATAGGATTCCACAATCTGTTTGGTTTTCTTGTTGTAGACTCTATAGGCGGTACGTGCAGCATACCCAATAAAGTAGCAGTCATCAGCTTTGGCATTAAACTTCGGATTGGCATCTAGGTGAAGAAGGGTGCAAGGACAGCCAAATACTCGAAAATGACTAACTGACTGTTTGTGACCATAGTAAATTTCATATGGAGTTTTCATTTGAGCTTTGTTGATGAGTACTCGATTCTGAACATAACAGGCAGTGTTTATTGCCTCTGCCCAAAAGAAAACAGGGAGCTTGGAGTCACACAACATCGTCCTTGCAGCATCCTTAAGTGTTCTGTTTCGCCTCTCAGCAACACCATTTTGTTGAGGTGTGTGAGCGGAACTAAATTGATGCAGGATCCCCTTCTCAGAACAGAAGTGATTGAGAACAGAATTCTTGAATTCCGTTCCATTATCAGTGCGAAGAGCCTTCACCCTATGATTGGTCTGATTCTCAACAAGTATGATGAACCTCTTGATCAATTCAGCGACTCCAGCTTTGTTGGATAGAAAGAAAACCCATGTAAAACAAGAAAAATCATCAATTACAACTAGACAGTAGGAACTCCTATTGATGCTTAGCACATTCACTGGACCAAATAGGTCCATGTGAAGAAGCTGTAGAACCTGACTTATTGAGTTAACTTGCTTCGGTAAATGTGGCTTTCGATGATGCTTTCCTTGAGCATAGGACACACATTTCTCAAACGTGATAAAGTCTTTGACAGGTAATCCACGGACCATTTCATTCTTTGCAAGACGATTGAGATTTTTGGCGTTGGCGTGACCTAATCTTCGGTGCCACAACATTGCAGTTTGCTCAGAGATCTTTGAAAACAAACAAGTAACTTGCTCTGGGAGATTGCTATTCATATCGATAATATAAGCATTTCCATCCCTTTTTGATTTTACGAGAATCCATTCTTCAGGGATGACAAAATCTGGCTTTAAGATCATGCATTCCTTGTCAGTGAAATGCGTAGAATTGCCCTTGTCACAGATCTGCGAGACACTTAGCAGGCTGTGTTTTAGCTCTGGAGCGAAATTCACATTTTCAAAACTCAAAACTCCATTTGATACCGTGCCCTTTTGTGTAATTTTTCCTCCATCTCCACCCGCAAAAGAGACGCATCCCCCATTAAATGATTGAATGTTGTTCAATTGGGTGATGTCTCCTGTCATGTGCCGGGAACAGCCACTGTCGATGAACCATGGTCTGACGACATTTCCCCGCAACTGCCCCTGCAAAATGTGCGGGTTTAATTAGATTTGGGCACCCAGGTCATGATCTTCCTGGGTGATCCCGATGCCTTTTCAGATTTATTGCACATGAACTTCTCTGAGGATATAGATGATGTATTGGGAGTAGATTTGGGTTTCCATTTATAATTAGGTTTTTTGAAAAATTTAGTCAACTTTGTCATTTTATGTCTGACGATCTGCTTAAAGCATGTGTTACTTCTACTAGAATTGGTTGAAGATCCATTATTGCTTTGGGATGAGCTTGACCTTTGCGTGGCTATGCTCCCTTTTGGCAGACGGTTCAGGACAAGGTGATTAAAAAACCTTTTATGACTATGAAAAATGTCCCTTTTTCTATTTCTTTTATCTACCCAATAATCATTTCAAGAGCGGCTTCTAGAGGAATTTCTATTTAAAGATCTTCCTCTGAATTCGTTCTCACCTCTTGGAAGATTATAACTCACAAACATTCGATTAAGACAATTTCTAGCAATATGACCTTTAGTGGCACAATTAAAACAAATCTGATTGTTATTATTAGAACTTGTGCTGCATTTATCATATTTGTTTTCCCTACAAACACCCTTGCTTGTCTCACAAAAACATGCAATATTATCAGGTTGTGAGGCAAGTGAGGGTGCTATATTTATTAAGGGATGTGAGGCTAGAGGTATCTCAACATTTTTATCACAAACGTTTAAATTGTCAACCAAACTGTTCAAAGATTTATCAGACATATTTGAAACACTCAAAACTGTATCAGAGATAGCAGCTACTGTATCAGAATAATCAAAAACACCACAAGAAAAATTGTCACTAAAAACATTTAACAAAGAATTGTCTTTATTTAAAATGAAAGCTTCAGGTTTGGACTCGATTTTATTTTCAGAAACACATCCTTCAACTTTGTGCTTTGACTGATTCAAGGATTGATCTGCAGGAGAAGTAGAAATGTTAGTACTTTCAACATTAATAAATCCTCCCGAAACAAAACCGGAGGGCTTGCCATAAATCATAAATGATTCATTGGCAATCTCTTCTTTGGACAAAGGCTTGGACACGTATGAGTGATTGAAAGGAGGAGGTACATGATTATACCCTAGACCTTTTGATTGATTTCTTTTAAACTGCATACTTTGGTCTATCATATTTGCAACCACCTCACTTGAGAAATCATATTTTCTGACATCAAGTTTGGCGGTCTCAAATTTTCCTTTCAAGGATTCAACTTCAGCTACAAGCTCAGCATTTTGTTTGACTACATAATCGTAATTTTCACATTTGTTGCTGTAGTCTTCCTGGAGTCTCCTAAAGTCTTTAATTTTTTATTCTAGTTGAGCTTTAAGTGGTTTTTGTCCTTTTTGAAGCTTTAAGGTCTTCTACGTCTCTTATTAATTTGTCATTGAGTTCATGAAGAATCCTAAGATTTTCTACTTCATCACCTAATGTCTCAATTTTATCCTGTAAAGTTTTCACATAATCTTTACAAGCCTTAGAGCATGATGGAGGACTTACCTTGGATGAATTAGGTTCATGGGAGGAGGATACCATCAAGCCAAATTGTAGATTCATCATGTTGTCTTCAGCTGCTGCAGTCCTTGCTTAAGCGTCATCCCTCACTTGTGCTAGGTGAGCATTTTCTGGTCCAAACAAATTTAGTGCTTGTATTTGATCATCCCAGTCAAATGATTGTGCAACCATAGCCTTTTCATTGTTTGCTTGACCACTGCTTCGATTGTTCCCAACTGCAACCATTGTTCTGTCATTATTAACCCTCCTATCAGGGTGTGGGCAATCACGAGCAAAATGCCTTGGCTCGTGGCAATTGAAACATCGAAGCTTTCCTTTGTTGAATCCAACCTTCTTGTCAGCACTCATTCCCCAATTATTCTTCCCTGTCTTTTTGGCAAACTGTTTTGCCCTAAATACAGCCATGACAATTTGCCATGTGATGTCCATTTCCTCAACGTCCTCTAGATGGATTTGATCAAGATCTGCAAATGACAATTGAGGAGGAAGTTCCCCATCTACAAGAGCATTGTAGCAATTCACAAGCCCTGTTGCAAAGACAAGGTTTTCATCACCCTCCTTTCCCTTTGGTGAGGAAGCCACATTTGAGGATGAAACATTTTGGGTAGATGTAATAGGCTGGCTTTGTGGGTAAGGAATGACCGGTGCCGAGGAAGATGAACCTGCAGAAGTATAGGAGAAAGAAGAGAGAGCATTATTAGCTGAAATGCCAAGATTGGCAGCTGAGTAGGAGTTCACATGATTGATCTCTCGCTGCTTGTCATCAATATCACACGATTTGATGACAGCCATCACTTCAGCTAGGGAAAGGCGATTAAGATCCTTAGTCTTCTTGATTACTGCTACATTCATGTCCCAAGATTTTGGGAGTGCATTTAGTAGCTTCTTATTAATTTCTGACTTTGTATAGAAAATCCCTGCCACAGTCATCTCAGTGTTGAGAGTTGTAAATCGCTGCAGTTGAGCCTCGAGAGTCTCTCCGGGAACATAATTAAACATATTGAAGCGTTGTCTCAGCATATCTTGGCGACTTTCCCGCATGTCTTCATTTCCCTCATATACTTCAATGAGAGCTTCCCACAGAGCTTTGGCAGAAGTAAACTCTCTGAATCCTTGAGCAATGTCTGGAGATAAAGCCATAGTCAAAATGGCCAATGCCTTTTCTTGTTCTTCCACACTCTCAAAGTCTTCATCAGTGTAGTTTTCGATTTTCTTGTCGACCACCTGCCCCCCAACTGTAGTGGTGATTCTGACTGGATCCTTTAAAACACATTTCCAAATCTTGAAGTCTTTCATCTTTATATACTTCTCAATTCTATATTTCCACTCGGGGAAACCATCAGCAGACATAAGTCTTGGAATTCGCGTGGTTGTACCCATTACAGCATCAAACTCTTGGTATTGAGTTGAATTTTGTGTATCCATATTTTAAAAATTATTACTATAAAATTTTAAGGCTGTAAATTTATTTTGCCGTAAAATCTTAGGCCGCAAACACTAGGCCGTAAACACTAGGCCGTAAACTGTTTTATACCGTAAACTGAAGTTTACGGTCAAAAATTATCTAAAAAAAAAAATTATTTTGATTTTAAGCTCAAGAATTAATTTCAATTTATAAATTAACTGACTTAGCCGTAAACTCTTAAGCCGTAAACTCGTAGGCCGTAAACCCTAGGCCGTAAACTCGAGTTTACGGTCCAAGTATACTTGTTGATTTAAACTCCGAAAAAATAATGGTGTAATTTTCGATTAACAGAAAATCAATTTTTCGTGAATGCTTGAGTTTACGGTCAATGAAATTCAAATAAAAAGTTCGATTTTTATTTTTAAAAACAACTCAATTAAATGCCAAAACCAATATGTGATTACGAAGGCTTGAATGATGTGAAAAACTATCGTTTTCGAGGAATGCAATTGTGGCCGTGAAGAGGAGTTTACGGCCGTAAACTTCTAGAAACTTTGATTTTGACTGAAATAAATCTCTCTATACTGCAGTGAATGTCGATTTAGTTGAAAACGCAGCTGTTGAACGCCTTTGACACTGGTTTTGCTCTGATACCAATTGTAAAGTCCCGAAAAATAGATCTACCAATGATCAAAGATAATAACAGATGCAAACACAAATTAATAGACGAATATAAAGCAAAAGGCCAAGCTTGCATACGCTTTAATGCTATAAAACGTCTGATACAACTTGGAAGTATACGAAAGCATCAACAACCCACAATGACTGACACAACTCGCTATTTAAAGACCTGACTACAGACCGTAAGGTGTTTACGGCCGTAAACCCATTCTGACCGTAAACACAATACAAATCACGAACAATTACATATCTACTGCTATCTACGGCTATGCCTAGACCAAACCATTGTACAGGGTCTTTCATTACCCCTCCATGGTCTCCATAATCCATGCCTTGACCAACCCCTAAAGTCAACAAAGGTTAGCACTCGAGTCAACTTTCCATGTTGACCTGACTTGCCGAGTGCACCTATGTGACTCGCCGAGTCCCCATTGTTCCTCAGAACATTGAGAATACCCAACTTAACTCGTGGAGTTGTCACATTAACTCGCCGAGTTACCCTTGTCCAGACTCATCTGGGAAAACCCTAGCCAACTCGTCGAGTCAACTCATTGACTCGGCGAGTCCATTCAGCCTATATTCTCATTCAGATGTTTTAAGGTCGATCCACCACTCCAAACTCTAGATATAGTCTCCTAAGGCTCGAATGTCATGTAAAAATTCGATCTTTATGTCCATGCACGACATATTTGCTCCATAATGCCAATACAAGCTCCAACAAGGGTTAGATGCACAAGATCTTGTCTCTAGCTCAATAAAGTTCGAGTCTTTGGACTAACAAGACCTCCCACAATCCATATATGAGGTTTCAACATCAAATCATGCCCAAGGGACTCAATGACACAAAAAGGATTGGAGAAAACCCTAGAAACTCCCTAAACCAAGATATCATAAGGAAATGATCAAGTTAGCATATTTTTACCTCCAACTGAAGCAAAACCCTGATGAACCTCTAGATCCAAAGTCTACTCTTGATCCAAGCTTTGATGCTCTCTACATTTCCTTCAAAAGTGCACTAATGATCACAAGATTAGCTTCTCTATCATTCTAGCTCAAGTGGACGATTAGGGTTTCTCTCAAGGGTGTAAGGTGGCCGGTAAGGCGGAAATGAGGGCTTAAGGCCCTTTAAATAGGACACAAACCCGGGGATTTAAGGTTTCCTCAAACAGCGCCAACTCGGCGAGTCGGCTCTCTGACTCGGCGAGTTGGTCATTAAACCCACACAACCAAACCATCCCTACTCGACGAGTCGGGCACACAAATCATCGAGTCACTCACTCAATCCAAAAATAAATATATAAATATTATACCTGAGAGTCGGGATGTTACAATTCTCCCCCACTAGAATTAGACTTCACCTTTTAAAGTCATGCTCCGTAAATAACTTTGGATATTGCTCACGCATCTCAGACTCCAGCTCCCAAGTCCACTAGGATCCCTTCCCATGTTGCCACTGGACCTGAACCAGGGGCACCTCTTTGTTCCTCAGAACCCTCACTTTTCGATCCAAGATCGTTATCGGCCTCTCATTATAATTCAGGATTGCATCTACCTTAATGTCCTCTAATGGAACCACCACCGTCTCATCGGCTACACACTTCTCAACTGGGACACGTGGAAGGTGGTGTGAATCTGACTCAATTCTGTAGGTAGCTCCAGCCGGTAAGCTACCTTACCCATTCTGTTGATCACTCTGAAAGGAATAATATATGGAGGACCCAAATTTCCCCGCTTCCTGAATCGGATCAACCCTTTCCACAGGGATACCTTCAGGAGGATAAAATCTCAAACCTAGAACTCAAACTCGGATCGTCGCCGGTCTACGTAACTTTTCTGGCGACTATGAGCTGTCAGTAACCTCTGCCTGACCTGCTGAATCTGCTCGGTCGTCTTCAGCACTATCTCAGTGCCACCCATCATCACTGCCCTACCTCTCCCCAACAGATGGGAGTCCGACACCTCCTCCCATATAAGAGCTCGAAGGGAGGCATGCCAATACTGGAATGGTGGCTGTTGTTGTAAGAAAACTCAGCCAAGGGAAAATAGGTGTCCTAACTTCCTCCGAAGTCCATGACACATGCATGAAGCATATCTTCGAGTGTCTGAATCATCTGCTCATCAACCCGTCTGTCTGTGGGTGGTATGCGGTGTTGAAATGCAATCGGGTCCCCAACTCCTCATGGAACTTCTTTCAGAACCTGGAAGTAAAACGCACATCCCGATCTTACACTGTCGATGTCGGCACTCCATGCCGAGCCACCACCTCTCTCACATAAATCTTGGCCAACTTCTCTGCGGAAGAGCTCTCACTGATAGCAAGGAAGTGAGCGCTCATCGTCAACCGGTCCATAATCACCCATATCGCGTTCACACCTCGCATGGTCCTCGGTAATTTGGTGATGAAATCAATGGAAATCTGCTCCCACTTCCACTGGGGAATCTCTAGAGGTTGTAACGGGCTATGTGGACACTGGTGCTCCGCCTTAACCCGACGACAGGTCAAGCACCTCTAAACTACCCATGCCATATCCCTCTTCATACAGGGCCACCAATAATCTCTCTTCAGATCCAAATACATCTTAGTGGCTCTTGGACGGATCGAGAATCTCGATCTATGAGCCTACTCCATCAATATACGTCGAGCTCCACCTGTATAGGGCACCCAAATCCGACCTCGGAAAGTCATAAGCCCACGACTATCCATCTTAAACTTGGAAACCTGCCTAATCACCTATTCCCTCTTGCAGTTCTCTGGCCTCATGGCCTCCAACTGGGCCTCTCGAATGGTATCTAAGATTGGAGTCATCACTGTCATCATCATGTATACATCTCGAATCGGAGCACTCTCTGATCTGCGGCTCAAGGCATCGGCTACCACATTAGCCTTGTGTGCGTGATATAAGATCTCGCAATCGTAGTCTTTCACTACATCCAACCATCTCCTCTGTCTCATATTCAGGTTGGGCTGATCCATGAGATACTTCAGACTCTTATGGTCTGTGTATATGGTACACCGGAATCCATACATATAATGATGCTAGATCTTGAGGGCGAACACCACCGCCCCCAGATCCAAATCGTGGGTAGGATACCTCGTCTCATGAGGCTTCAACTGCCTCAATGCATAAGATATCACATGCCCCCTCTACATGAATACCGCACCCAATCCTGATATAGACACATCATAGTTGACTACAAAGTCCTCCACACCCTCGAGGAGGACTAACATCGGGGCTTTGCATAATCTATAGCGAAGGGTCTCAAATGAGGCCTGCTGCTCGGCCCCCCAGACAAAAGTAACACCCTTCCGGGTCAATCTGGTAAGAGGAACAACAATTTTGGAGAAATCTTTGGTAAATCTCCGACGATAGCCGACCAAACCCAGAAAACTCCTAATCTCGGACGGGGATCTCGGCACCTCCCATCTCATAATTGCCTCAATCTTGGCCGGGTCAACCAATATCCCATTCTGATTAACGAGATGACCCAGGAAATGGACCTCTCGTAACCAGAAATCGCACTTGGAGAATTTGGCATAAAGCCTCTCCGACCTCAATACTCCAAGAATGTCTCTAAGATGCTCCTCGTGCTACTCTCTGAATCTCGAATACACCAGAATATCGTCCATGAATATGATCACCGATCGATCCAACATAGGTCTACACACCCGGTTCATGAGGTCCTTGAACGCTGCTGGTGCGTTGGTGAGTCCAAAAGGCATCACCACAAACTCGTAGTGCCCATAACGAGTCCTAAAGGCCGACTTCTGGATGTCCTCCTCGCGGACTCTCATATGATGATATCCAGATCTCAAATCAATCTTGGAAAACCAAGGCGCCCCCTGCAACAAATCGAATAAATCGTCGATCCTCGGAAGTGGATAATGGTTCTTGATCGTCAACTTGTTCAACTCCCGATACTCAATGCACATCCGGTGTGAACCATCCTTTTTTCTTGACAAAAAGGATCGGAGCTCCCCACGGTGAGCTACTCAGTATGATGAACCCCTCCCCCATCAGCTCCTGGAGCTGTGAGGATAACTCTTGCATCTCTGGCGGCGCAAGACGATAAAGTGTCTTGGCAATAGGCGTTGTACCCGGAACTAAATCAATCCGGAACTCCACTTGCCTCTCGGAAGGCACTCCCGGAAACTCCTTGGGAAAAACATCTGAAAACTTGCATACTATGAGAACCTAGGAGATAGAACTCGGTCTCTCTGTAGCAACCCGCGTATCCACCACATACGCCAAAAATCCCATATAACCCCGCTGAAGACTCTGTCTCGCTCTGGCAGCCGAACAGAAAGTTGATCCAGATCTGGTACCCTCGCCATACACCATAAGCACTCCCCCACTAGGGTCGCGTATGGTCACTATCCGACGCTTACAGTAGATCATAGCTCCAAACTGACTCAACCAGTCCATGCCCACTATGACACAGACATCACCTATCACGATAGGTACCAGGTTTATCGGAAACTCAACACCAAAAATCTCTAGCACACATCCTCAAAATACATCAGTAGCGAAAACCGCATGCTCATCGGCTATAGATACCCTCAGAGGTCGACTCAACGCCTAATGTCGGATACTGATGTGACAACTAAAATCTAAGGATACAAAGGATCGACTCGCACCCGAGTCAAATAACACCAAAGTAGGTACAGAACTCACAAGAAAAGTACCTAAATACAAAACAAAATAAGCACAATAAATCTCAAAATAAAATAAATAAGGAAATACGCACCGGCCACGACATCAGGTGCTGCGTGGACCTCCTCCGCTATCAGCTGAAAAGCTTTACCACGAGCCCTCGGAGCGTCGGCCTTCACCGGCCGACTATCAGTAACACGCAAAACAGCAGGTGCAAAACCCTGAGATGATCCATGAATGAGCTGAGGGCACTCGGTCTTCCGATGGCGGTCTGGTTGCAGTGAAAGCAAATTGCAAACCCCTTGGGGCATTCCTTCGCCATGTGTCCCTCCTTGCCATATTTGTAGCAAATCCCTGATCGGCATGATCCCACACGACTCTTGCCTCACTTACCGCAAGTGCGGTCCTTCTAGCCCCCAACTCTCGCCTCAGCAGGCTTTGCCGACTTCGTCGCCGGCTACGACTGCACTGGTCTCTGGTCCCTCCCCTGGGATTCTCCCTCCTTTCTGGCCTACAACTCAAGCTTGATCTCCCTCCGCCTGACATTGGTTTGAAGCTCAACCAATGTCATGTATGACGAGTTCGCCACGAACCCCCATATATCCCTCCTCGGTATGCTCAAATATCGGCTCACACGTACCTGCTCGGTAGATACATGCTTAGGGAAAAACAACGCCCTCTCATGAAACATCCTCGAAATCTCAGGGGACTACTAGTGCCCCAAGTCCATTTCGGCCCAATAAGGCCCAATATGCGAGATTTGCAAAGTTGAGGGGCTGAAAATGTATTTTTCTGTAAAACAGGGGACTACTAGTGCCCCAAGTCCATTTCAAAGGTTAAAAATGCTTTTCATATTCAAAAGGGACCAAAGATGCAAAAAATTTCTATTTTGGGCCAAAAGTGTAAAATTTGCGAAAGTGAGAGTTTCAGCCGAAAAAGTTTCACTTTGAGGGACTAAAACTGTTTTTCAAAAATCTTTGAGCTGAAAAATACCTTTCTACAAGTTTTGGTGCTAAAGTGTCAAGAAAAAACGCTTAAGGACTAAAATATAAATTCTTTTAAATAAGGGGTCCAAAAGTGTAAATTCATCCAAAAGAAAGGGGCTGGAAAATATAAAATACTAATGTCTTAAACAATGAACCCGACACGATGAAATACTAGTACCTCGACTATCGGCGAAATTCAATACACCTTCAACACCAAAATCGTTATCAAACGAATTGATTCGGTCTCGAATCAATAACAATCTGAAACTACTAACACGACGATATTTCAATACACACATGGGAATCTCGGGAACACAATACACACGCGGGAATACACCAGACGTCGATACACCATCCTTGGGCCCAAAAGTTTCAAATCATGCTTGTTGGGCCTAGCTAGCCCGATGACATGATCTTTAGGCCCGAAGGAAACTCGCTTACATGTAGTTGGGTCTTATATGAACTAATTTCGTGTAAAAGGACTTTTACAGGCTTTGTGCTGTTGGACCCCAAGGGCCTTCTGGTGCTGCTAGTAAAGTCGAGAATTCACCAAATGCGAGTCGGACTAAGGGTCCTTCGCATTCACGATAGCCTTGAACGACGTAGGGAAATACCGGGGTTTCGCACCCTCTTTTTCCCCTCGGTTGTGGGGCTACATGAGTCCGGGTGGTTGGGTTAAGTGAATAGTGCGAGCGACGCCTAAGGGATCCTTTGTACGGTTGTCAACTAGTCGTTTTCATTAATGTACGTTTACAACAATTCACAATCCGCAATTAATCCAACGTCTCCGGAGCTCAACCAATACACCTGTCGCAATGAATTAACAACCCCTAAACTAATTAAAGCAAAGTGATAGGAAAACGTCGGGTTTTCCTAGGGTTTTCAATTAATACACCTACGAACTACATACCGAGTTTTACAAATTGTACTCTTATATTTATAGAAACAAACAAGCATACTTACGGATCTTCACACCTTTTATACTATACTATTTTCAGAAAATATCGGATTTTCTGGTGGTTTTCAAAACAATACAAAACATTGGATTTCAAACATTACTTATGAACTCACCAACATTTCATATGTTGACGTTTTTCAAAATACTTGTATTCTCAGGTAACAGATAAAGTGAAGGAAGAATTGTACTCTATGACGTTTTGTTGTTGTTTAATTAGTATCGAACAATTTACTTTTGGGTATGTAACATTATGGAACAATGTAATGAATGTAAACACTATCAGTTGTAATATTCCAATGCTTGGTCATGAATGATGTTATGTTTCATGTATATTCATTGTGATAGTATTCAATTGAGTCACAACAGCCCCCGGACGCTTCCGCCGTCTGGTTCGGGGGTGTGACAGGTTGGTATCAGAGCTCTGTTTATAGTGAACTAGCATATCTAACCATACATTGATATGCAACTATAAACCAAAAGAGGGACTAACATAACTCTGAACAAAACAAGTAAAATACAATAACAAAACACCTTTGCTTGCATTAGGAACAAAGAACATAACACCGAACCAAACACGATAATGCTAGTATCTCGGTTAAATCAGAACTGTTCTTAGTGGTACCAAGGAGTGGATGTAGCCTGATCAACTACATTCTCTCCAAAGTATAACTAACACACGTTCTGATGAGATCGTGATAGCTAGGGAACCTAAAACTATACCCCTTATCACCAAAAAGAGAGCGTTTGTTTAGCGTAAATCATAGTCATGAGAGTGACGATAGTTTATACTTTCCCCCAGTCGTCATGGAGGAAGATCAGCAGGGTATCCAGTTCCATCAAGTCCTAGTGGCTCACGGGATGCTTGAGGATGAACCAGAAGGGAATCCGGAGGAAGCGCACGACGTCGGACATGAAGAATACATAAACACTGACTACGAGTTTGGAGAGACCGACGATGACGTCGAGGAAGGGCAAGACCGGGACAAGGATCACGTCACGTCGTGTGTGGATGAGGCGCAACCAGACCACCCCGCTCCACCGATGAACCCCCCAAGGGAGAACCGTTCCCCCGAAGCTGAGATCGCCGTACTGCGACAATAGTTGTACGCTATGGAGGCCCGGGCAGTGCGAGCTGAGCATGAGAGGGATGAGGTTATTGGAGGCATGACGAAGATGGCTCAGTTGCTGGCACAACATTTCGGCATATGACCCCGCCACTACGTAGGACGCAGCTCATCGTGACTAGGGATAGACTTATCTTAGTAGATCATTAGGAACTATGCTATGTACCCCGACTCTATGTTTAAGTGACTACACTACTCATAGAGCCGTTATGCTGTCGAACTAGTGTCACTCATGTATGCTCTTACGAGCAAATTTTTCATATATCAAATGCGGATAATATTAGTAAACTTTTACGTGCTTTGTTATAATATTACAAATTTCTATGTGTTGAGAATCTACGTTTGTATGCTGAATGGTAGGAATGTTTTAGTACGTACATTGCACCTAGTCAGTAGGGTCACAACCTTCCAGAAACCCCAAACACTCAACATCTTTCCGTTTCATGACAGAAAGATGCCTCGCCGACCTACTCGCGGAAACCCTGGACCAACCCCACCCGAAGTTGACTCCACTGCATTCCAGACAGCCGTATCTGATGCGGTCACCGTAGCTATGGCACAACTTCAGCGAGGGAACAACGGAGGAGGCAACGGGTAAGGGTCCGGGAGTTCGAACAACGGGATGAATCAAGGACCCACCAAAACATGCACCTACAAGGACTTCACAAACGCCAAACCACGAACTTTTAACGGCACTGGAGGAGTGATCACTCTGAAGCGATGGATCGAGAAGGTGGAATCGGTATTCGAGATATGCGATTGTCCTAAGGAGATGAAAGTGAAGTTCGCAGCTTGCACTCTGGTCGACCAAGCGCTCACCTGGTGGAACGGACACGTGGAAGCCATGACCCTCCCTGTAGCCAACTCCATGCCGTGGTCGGAAATGAAGGAAATGTTGATGGCTGAATACTGTCCACGCGGTGAGATTCAGAAAATGGAGCAGGAGCTGTGGAACCTCACTGTGCAGAATGCGAATATCAATGCCTACATATCGAGATTTAGTGAACTATCTCTGTTGTGCCCGGTTATGATCACCTCGGAAAGAAAGAAGATTGAGCGATTCATTTGGGGACTAACATCACCAATCTAGGGAAACGTGATAGCTACAAACCCTGAAACATTTGACAGTGCAAAAAGATTGGCGAAGAAGCTGCATGACCATAACATTAAGAAGGGTGAGAAGCCAGCAGAGGCTGAAGGAAAGAAGGAAGGTGATGACAAGAAGGGGAAGAACAATAAGAGGAAGGGGCGTCAGGGCCCCGAGACCTCTAAAAAGCAGCAGACAGTGGTAGTTAACGTTGTCACCGCACCGGTTTCAGCCACACCACATGCTCCAGCCTCAGCGACTTCAAATGCTTCTAGACCTTATTCCGGTAATCTTCCCAAGTGCAACAAGTGCGGTTTCCACCACAATGGAGAATGCAAGGAGTTTCAGTGCACCAGTTGTAATCGAAGGGGACATACGGTGAAGTACTGCAGGACCTACCCTTCCCAGAACCAACAGCATGGAAACAACAACCATAACAACAATCGCAGCAACAACAACGTCACCACTGGCGGCAACAATGCAGGGCCTAGCCATACCTGCTATGGGTGTGGGAGGACTGGGCATTTCCGCCGAGACTGCCCTAACAACAACAATCCCGGAAACGGAGGAACTGGAAGGATGCTGACCATGGGTCAAGGAGAGGCGGTTTAGGACCCCGCAGTTGTGACCGGTACGTTTCTCCTAAATCACACTTATGCATGCATCCTGTTTAACACCGGAGCGGAACGAAGTTTCGTAAGTAATAAGTTTAAGCATTTATTAAAACAACAACCCCAGAAGCTAAATGAAACCTTTACGGTGGAAATGGCCAATGGAAAAACCGAATCTACCGGGGAAATCTACATCGGATGTACCCTAACCCTCAATCAACACGTCTTTCGAATAGACTTGATGCCCGTATCAATTAGGAGTTTCGATGTGATTATTGGCATGGACTGGTTAAGCCCCCACCATGCTGAAATTATGTGTCACGAGAAGGCCGTTCGCCTTCGCCTTCCAAATCATGAAACCCTAGTATTTTACGGAGACAAACCTAGCATGAACCTCCACCTCCTCTCGTGCATCAAGGCACAAAAACATCTACGAAAGAACAATTTGGCGTTCCTAGCTCACATAGTGGATAAAACCAAGGAAGAGGTTAACGTTCAAGACATTCCCATAGCATGTGAGTTCCCAGATGTGTTTCCTGAAGATCTTCCAGGAGTACCCCCGGAGAGACAAGTGGAATTCCGAATTGACCTCGTTCCAGGAGCAGCTCCTCTCGCTAAATCACCTTATCGGCTAGCTCCTGCTGAGATGCAGGAATTGTCCAGCCAACTCAGTGAACTCTTGGACAAGGGTTTCATCCGCCCTAGTTACTCGCCATTGGGAGCTCCAGTCCTTTTTGTCAAAAAGAAGGACGGATCTTTTAGAATGTGCATCGATTACAGAGAGTTAAATAAACTCACTGTTAAAAATCGCTACCCACTGCCGCGAATCGATGATCTATTTGACCAGCTCCAAGGAGCTAGTTATTTTTATAAAATAGATCTACGGTCCGGATACCATCAACTCAAAGTCCGGGAAGAGGATATTCCAAAAACGCTTTCCGAACTCGCTACGGACATTATGAATTTGTCGTAATGCCCTTCGGTCTAACAAATGCCACTGCCGCATTTATGGACCTGATGAACCGAATCTGTCGACCATTCCTCGACAACTTTGTTATTGTCTTCATCGACGACATCCTCGTCTATTCCCGAAGCAAAGAAGAGCATGGCCAACATCTCCGACAAATCCTAGAAACTCTGCGATCGGAAAAGCTATACGCAAAACTCTCCAAGTGTGAGTTCTGGCTCCGAAGTGTGAATTTCCTAGGTCATGTAGTCAGCCAAGATGGAATCCATGTGGATCCCTCTAAAGTCAAAGCTGTTGAAGGATGGGCAATCCCGACAACACCTACAGAAATCCGTCAGTTCTTGGGTCTAGCAGGCTACTATAGGAGATTCATTCAAAACTTCTCTAAGATCGCCAAGCCACTTACCTCGCTTACACAAAAGGGCGTACCATTCAAATGGACGGACAAACAAGAAGCCGCATTCCGAACCCTGAAACAAGCTCTCTGTAGCGCCCCGGTACTATCGCGACCGGAGGGAACGAAAGATTTCGTGGTCTACTGTGACGCGTCATGTGACATCCCCAAAATCTCGGCCAGAAAAGACCGATTTTCATTTATGCTTTTAAATAATTTCAGAGTAAATCCTTTTGATTTGAAAGAGTTGCGGGATTTGTTCCCAAACAAAACATGATAAAATAATATTTATCAAAGCATTTCATCAAGAGATGCATTATCATTATATAATCAAAACTCGGGATGTCATGTTCCGATACAGACCATAAAGCATAAACGATAACATTACAAGTCATTCAACAAATATATACATATACAGACTTGTAAACAAAACAACAAGATGATCCATCCATCTTACGCCCTTGTGCCACTTCCTGTAATACAAATAAAACTGAGTGGGTCAGGCTTGGGAGCCTGGTGAGCATATAGGGTTTTCAACCCACAATAAATAAGTTATATTTAATTTCACCGACCAATCACTATCATGATTACCCATTCCCGTTATCCTCACTTTACGTCCCTAAAACAACAACTATCTCAAGGGACCTAATCTAGGATTTTCATCGGGACGGACATCACTGCGAAGGGGTTTCCTTAACAATAGATATCCTAAAGGCAACCATGAGGGGGATAGAGTACACCGGTGAACACATCGTTCACAACACCTACAGGTTATGAACCTGCTAGCATTCCACTGGACTGTCTAGAAGGAGTCCGTGGTCGTTATCCATACTCCGCTGAATAACTAGATCAACAACAGCAACAACATCGAGGCCTCTCATCTGTTTATTACACACCAACTATCTACCCATGTTCTACCCAACATATTAGTAGATAAGAATATATATTTTCATACATAGTTAATAACCTGTATATCATTTTCATTCAATATATATATTCCACATAACAGATGAGGCATACCACATAACACGTATTCCATAGAAAACAATTCAGATCTATGAGATAGAATAAAGTGAATATCCATTCACGCATACAATCACAAAATATACACATAACAAGTATATCATATAAAATACTTCATAGTTACTCGTTAGAAGAAAGTAACTATACCCTCACACATATAAACCACAATTTACTTAATACACTCAAACCGCACTTGTATTATTATCGTGTTTATGAAAGGTAGTATACACTCACTTGATCAGAAGATGATCGGACAGCACTACGACTGGCAGAAGTAGTAATCCACAGCAGATCTGGAAGATCTCCACAAAAATCGAACTTCTCGCAGGCAGAGCTTCGGCTCGGGAACCGCACTTCTCGGGATCTTCGGGATCTCGGGACTTGCCTCGGGGCTAGAGAATAATACCGGGGCTTCGGGGTATTTTTGGCACGCAAAACGATGCAAAACGGGAGAGAGAAGAGAAGAAATTGGCAAAATAGTCGGCTGCCTTCGGATCCCTTTTATAGAGGCTGGAGCCTCGGAGTACGCGGGGCGTACTGCTTCCGAAATCGTCACTGCATGTGTCATTCGAAGTGTCGACACTCTCGGAGTATGCGGGGCATACATCAGATCGGACTGGTGACTCGGCCTTCGGATAATACCGGATTTTTGATTTAAAAATAATTACAATTTATTTATCAAACTTCGGAAATTCATATCTTCTTCATACGAACTCCGTTTTCGACGTTCTTTATATCCACGGAAAGGTGAGACTACGCTCTAAAACTTTCGTTTAGACTCCGTCGGCTAATTTTGACTTTATTTTTATTATTTATTTTTAATAGGCCGCGACAGAAAAACTTCGTTATAAATTCATAACTTCTTCGTTTGACGTCCGTTCTCGCCTAACTTTTTATTGCTTCGATACCAACAATGAGATCTTCGATTCTCATTTAGATTGCTTCAGCTAAAAACCGCTCGATCTCAAATCGAGTATTTCAGGCTGCACACCGCTAAGTCGAAACTTCGATAAATCATAACTTCCTCATACGAAGTCAGATTTGGGCGTTCTATATATATTTGAAAACCTCGTTTCAACTACTACAACATTAACCAAAGATATTAAGTTAATTTTACACTTAAATTTTGACGCTTATTTTTATTCTTAATTAATCAAACCACATAATTAAGCAATTAAGCACAAAACACATAATACTCAAATAATACATTCTTATTATTTCAAAACGGGTTACAAAAGTTAACCTAGACTATTACATTGCTAAAAACGGCAAGCCCGGAAACACAGGCGTTACAGTTCTCTCCACCTTAGAATGATTCCGTCCCCGGAATCACACATCAACAAACAAATGCGGATAGCGACCCATCATGTCACTCTCCGTCTCCCAGGTGAGATTCGGCCCATTCGTGTGTTTCCATCGGACAAGCACTAACCCAACCATCTTGCGTCGCAATTTCTTAGTCTTTCGGCCAACAATTGCCTCTGGTTCTTCAACCAACCTTTTGTTCTCATCAATTCTCAATTTAGAGATTGGAATTATGTCGGGAACTTCTCCCGTGAACTTCCTCAAATAACACACATGAAAAGTGTTATGAATTCCATTCAGTTCTTCCGGTAATCCGAGCTTGTAAGCTGGGTTCCCAATCCTCTGAAGAACTTTAAACGGTCCAATAAACCTTGGACTCAACTTTCCCCTTTTACCAAATCTTATAAGTCCCTTCCACGGCGAGACTTTAAGCAAAACCGAATCCCCAACCTCAAAAGTTATCGGTCTCCGCTTCTTGTCAGCATAGCTCTTTTGACGATCCTGAGCTGCTAACATTCTTTCCCTAATTACTTTCAACTTTTCAGCAGTTTGATGAACCATCTCCGGTCCCATAAACTGCTTTTCCCCAGCCTCAAGCCAACAAGACGGCGTACGACACTTCTGTCCATACAAAGCTTGGTACGGTGCCATCTTAATGCTCGAGTGGAAACTATTATTATAGGAAAATTCTACCAACGGTAAATGTTCATCCCAATTACCTAGGAATTCCAGAGTACATGCTCTCAGCATATCTTCAAGTGTTTGTATCGTTCTTTCCCTCTGACCATCAGTCTGCGGATGGTAAGCTGTACTTAAACACAACTTGGTACCCAATTCCTCTTGTAGACTTTTCCAAAATCTCGATGTGAAACGACTATCACGATCCGACACAATCGTTAACGGATCACCGTGAAGCCTCACAATTTCCTTCACGTAAGAATTCGCAAGCTTCTCCATAGACCATTTCTCCTTGGCCGCTATGAAATGCGCACTCTTAGTGAATCGATCAACGACCACCCAAATCATGTCGTGACCATTCTTTGTTCTGGGCAGTTTAGTGACAAAATCCATAGCAATGTCTTCCCACTTACCCATAGGCACAGGAAAAGGTTCTAAACTCCCGTACGGTTTCTGATGTTGTGTCTTGACTCTCGCACAAGTCACACACTCGGCCACATACCTTGCAACATCAAGCTTCATCGTCGGCCACCAGTAGTAGGGTTTCAGGTCCCTATACATTTTAGTGCTACCCGGATGAATCGAGTACATGGTCTTGTGAGCTTCTTCCATCAGAAGATCTCTGACTCCTCCTGTCTTAGGTATCCAAATCCGATCTTGGAACACCTTCAGTCCATGACTGTTTACACCGAACACCAACGTTTTGCCCAAACGTTCCTCCTTTCTGTCATTCTTCTCCGAAGCTTCGCTCTGAGCTTTCTTTATACTTTCCAAAATAGTCGAGAAAACTTCAATTCTCAACGCTCTTGTCCTTTTCCTTTCAGGATTGACTTTCCGACTGAGAGCATCAGCAACAACATTAGCTTTACCGGGGTGGTAAAGTATCTCGCAGTCGTAGTCTTTAAGTAATTCTAGCCAGCGTCGTTGCCTCATATTCAATTCTTTCTGATTAAAGAGATATTAGAGACTCTTATGATTAGTGAAAAGTTTGCACTTCGTGCCATAGAGGTAATGCCTCCATATTTTCAGAGCGAAAACTACCGCTGCCAACTCCAAATCATGAATTGGGTAGTTCTTTTCATGCTCTTTCAGCTGTCGAGACGCATATGCTATCACCTTTTCTCTTTGGGTCAAAACACAACCCAATCCAACCCCAGACGCATCGCTATAGACAGCGAAGTCTTCAACTCCATCGGGTAGAGAAAGTATCGGTGCCTCGCATAGCTTCTTCTTTAGCTTCTCGAATGCTTCTTTATGCTTATCACTCCAAGCATAAGTAGCTCCTTTGTGGGTCAAAGCTGTCAACGGATTAGCAATCGAAGAAAAGCCTTGGATAAACCTTCGGTAATATCCGGCTAATCCTAAAAAGATTCGAATCTCCGTGGGACTTTTCGGTTGTTCCCACTTCATCACAGCTTCAATCTTTGCTGGATCAACCATTATCCCTTCTTGGTTGACCACGTGACCCAAGAATTGGACTTCACGAATCCAAAAATCACATTTGGAGAACTTAGCATACAGCTTCTCCTTCTTCAAGACTTCTAACACTTCTCGCAAGTGTCTGCCATGCTCCTCCTGGCTTTTCGAGTAAATCAGAATGTCGTCTATGAACACTATCACCGATTTATCAAGGAAAGGATTACAAACCCTATTCATTAAATCCATGAATGCTGCAGGAGCATTGGTTAGTCCAAACGACATAACCAAGAACTCGTAGTGTCCATATCTAGTTCTGAATGCAGTCTTCTCTATATCCTGCTCTCTTACTTTCAACTGATGATATCCTGACCTTAGATAGATCTTCGAGAAATAGCTCGAACCTTGCAATTGATCAAACAGGTCATCAATCCTCGACAACGGATATCTATTCTTTATTGTTGCCTTGTTCAGCTCTCGGTAATCAATGCACATTCTCATACTTCCATCTTTCTTCTTTACAAATAGCACCGGAGCTCCCCAGGGTGATGAACTAGGTCTAATGAAACCTTTGTCCAATAACTCCTGAAGTTGCATCATTAGCTCCTTCATCTCCGTCGGTGCTAATCGATAAGGTGCTTTTGCAATTGGCGTCGTTCCTGGCAACAAGTCAATACGGAATTCCACTTGTCGATCTGGTGGTAATCCAGGAAGATCTTCGGGAAATACTTCTGGATAATCACACACCACTGGAATATTCTGCATCACCTTCTTTTCCTTCTTAGCATCAATCACGAATGCTAAATATGATGTACACCCCTTGGTCAAATATTTTCTGGCTTTCATCAATGAAATGATTCCAGAATTCACTCTGCGTTTATCTCCATACACCATAAACGAATCTTTCCCAGGCGGGTTTACTTTGACTATTTTCTTCTTGCATAAAATTTCGGCGTCGTTGGCGCTAAGCCAATCCATTCCCAAAACGACGTCGAAACCATTTAGTTCGATAGGCAATAATTCCTCGTGGAACTTATTCCCATTCAGATCAATTAAGATGTTTTTCATGCGATAGCTAACAGGTACAAACTTGCCACTAGCAACTTCGACTAATAAGACATTATCTAGTCTAACAACAGGCAAAGCTAGTTTTCTACCACATTCATGCGATATAAAGGAGTAGTTGGCTCCAGAATCAAATAAAATTTGGGCAGGCAATTCGTTAACGAGAAAGGTACCTGAAGCGGCATCAGCTTCATCTTTCGCAGCTTCCAGTGTCATCTGGAATGCTCTCGCCTTTGGCTTTGGTGGAATGTTGGGTCTAGCTGCCTCTTTCTTCTTTGGGCAGTCCCTCGACATATGACCCTCCTCACCACAACCATAGCAAACTTTCTTAGTGAGGGTACACTCATTGGCATAGTGCCCTGGCTTTCCACACTTGTAACATGTGTTCGCCACCTCACATTTTCCATGATGCTTCTTCTTACATTTGTCGCACCATTTCGCTTCACCTCCACTTCCCCTCGAACCAGACTTCGAGAACTTGTTTTTCTTGTTGGACCCTGAAGTTCCATCGAACTTCCTCTTTTCACCAACATCTATTCTTTCCAGACCCTTTTCCTTCCGCTGGGCCTCCACATTCTTAGCTGCACGAACAGCTGTTTTCAGAGTAGTTGCCATCTTGACTGTAGGACCAAAGTCGGCAGGCAGTCCATTAGCAAACCTCTCAATCTTGGAGAGTTCCGTTGGCACTAGGTATGGAAACAACTTCATCTTCTCAGTAAATGTAGTAGCATAGTCATCTATGCTCATCTTCCCCTTCTTTAAGTTTTGAAACTCATTGTTCAGATCAATCAGATCTATCTCTGAACAATATTGCACCCTTAACTGTTCCAAGAACTCCTCCCATGACATTTTCAGGGCTTCTCCTCGTGGCATAGTATCTGCCAACAACTTCCACCAACTCAAGACTCCAGTCTTCAGTTGTCTAACCGCAAAGACGGTCTTCTGTTTGTTGCTACAGTCGCAACTTTCAAATACCATCTCCATCTCGGAGATCCAATCCATTATCTCGACAAGATTTGGGCTCCCAGAAAGACTTGGCGGTTTGGCGCCCAAGAAGTTCTTGTACATACGCCCATCCTTGTTGTTTCTCCTTTCTGGATCGTTCCTTCGTTCCCCTTGAGTCCCAACTTGACTCATCATGCGACTATTGTTCCCTTCCTCCGATTGCTCGGGAATCAATTCAGGTTCCTCAATAGGTATGATAGGTTCATCCCTATTATTATGCAACATTTGTCGTATCTCCTCCCTTTGTTCGGCTAGCATAGCCCAAATCATGGCTTGCACCGCAGCCATTGTTATTGGTTCTGGTGTTGCTGCTACAACAGGTATCTGCTCAATCACTGGCGGTTGATTCCTGTTTTCATCCGCGTTTCCAACGCCACTCCTTGTTCTCACCATTTTGATCTACACACCAAATAAGGTGAAATTAGATCCTCATTCACGATAGATATTCAAATCATCCTTATTACTCCGAAACGTTTACATGGTAGTTCTAATATCGTAGACGCACGCTTAGAATCCTACACACATAAGGTTTCCAGATCCGGTCGGCAACAGACCGTAGATCCGAACAAATAATATCATATATGGCAACATATAACATTTAGCACATAAAGCATTTTAGGCAACTTTCCTAAAATAAACTAGTGCTCGTGTCTAAAATCCAACAGACACACATCTCAACATTCCATTTAGCATTCTAAGTTTAAGTCTAGAAATCCTACAAATTCCTAGTTCGCTTAAACTAATGCTCTGATACCAACTGTGACATCCCCAAAATCTCGGCCAGAAAAGACCGATTTTCATTTATGATTTTAAATAATTTCAGAGTAAATCCTCTTGATTTGAAAGAGTTGCGGAATTTGTTCCCAAACAAAACATGATAAAATAATATTTATCAAAGCATTTCATCAAGAGATGCATTATCATTATATAATCAAAACTCGGGATGTCATGTTCCGATACAGACCATAAAGCATAAACGATAACATTACAAGTCATTCAACAAATATATACATATACAGACTTGTAAACAAAACAACAAGATGATCCATCCATCTTACGCCCTTGTGCCACTTCCTGTAATACAAATAAAACTGAGTGGGTCAGGCTTGGGAGCCTGGTGAGCATATACGGTTTTCAACCCACAATAAATAAGTTATATTTAATTTCACCAACCAATCACTATCCCGATTACCCATTCCCGTTATCCTCACTTTACGTCCCTAAAACAACAACTATCTCAAGGGACCTAATCTAGGATTTTCATCGGGACGGACATCACTGCGAAAGGGGTTTCCTCAACAATAGATATCCTAAAGGCAACCATGAGGGGGATAGAGTACACCGGTGAACACATCGTTCACAACACCTACAGGTTATGAACCTACTAGCATTCCACTGGACTGTCTAGAAGGAGTCCGTGGTCGTTATCCATACTCCGCTGAATAACTAGATCAACAACAACAACAACATCGAGGTCTCTCATCTGTTTATTACACACCAACTATCTACCCATGTTCTACCCAACATATTAGTAGATACGAATATATATTTTCATACATAGTTAATAACCTGTATATCATTTTCATTCAATATATATATTCCACATAACAGATGAGGCATACCACATAACACGTATTCCATAGAAAACAATTTAGATCTATGAGATAGAATAAAGTGAATATCCATTCACGCATACAATCACAAAATATACACATAACAAGTATATCATATAAAATACTTCATAGTTACTCGTTAGAAGAAAGTAACTATACCCTCACACATATAAACCACAATTTACTTAATACACTCAAACCGCACTTGTATTATTATCGTGTTTATGAAAGGTAGTATACACTCACTTGATCAGAAGATGATCGGACAACACTACGACTTGCAGAAGAAGTAATCCACAGCAGATCTGGAAGATCTCCACAAAAATCGAACTTCTCGCGGGCAGAGCTTCGGCTCGGGAACCGCACTTCTCGGGATCTTCGGGATCTCGGGACTTGCCTCGGGGCTAGAGAATAATACCGGGGCTTCGGGGTATTTCTGGCATGCAAAACGATGCAAAACGGGAGAGAGAAGAGAAGAAATTGGCAAAATAGTCGGCTGCCTTCGGATCCCTTTTATAGAGGCTGGAGCCTCGGAGTACGCGGGGCGTACTGCAGTACGCAGCGCGTACCGCTTCCAAAATCGTCACTGCATGCGTCATCCGAAGTGTCGACACTCTCGGAGTACGCGGGGCGTACGTCAGATCGGACTGGTGACTTGGCCTTCGGATAATACCAGATTTTTGATTTAAAAATAATTACAATTTATTTATCAAACTTCGGAAATTCATATCTTCTTCATACGAACTCTGTTTTCGATGTTCTTTATATCCACAGAAAGGTGAGACTACGCTCTACAACTTTTGTTTAGACTCCGTCGGCTAATTTTGACTTTATTTTTATTATTTATTTTTAATAGGCCGCGACAGAAAAACTTCGTTGTAAATTCATAACTTCTTCGTTTGACGTCCGTTCTCGCCTAACTTTTTATCGCTTCGATACCAACAATGAGATCTTCGATTCTCATTTAGATTGCTTTGGCTAAAAACCGCTCGATCTCAAATCGAGTATTTCAGGCTGCACACCGCTATGTCGAAACTTCGATAAATCATAACTTCCTCATACGAAGTCAGATTTGGGCGTTCTATATATATATTT
The DNA here is from genome assembly GCF_002870075.4 of Lactuca sativa. Lineage (NCBI taxonomy): Eukaryota > Viridiplantae > Streptophyta > Magnoliopsida > Asterales > Asteraceae > Lactuca > Lactuca sativa. The sequence continues at coordinate 263,948,292 of NC_056627.2, forward strand.
GAAAACCTCGTTTCAACTACTACAACATTAACCAAAGATATTAAGTTTATTTTACACTTAAATTTTGACGCTTATTTTTATTCTTAATTAATCAAACCACATAATTAAGCAATTAAGCACAAAACACATAATACTCAAATAATACATTCTTATTATTTCAAAACGGGTTACAAAAGTTAACCTAGACTATTACATTGCTAAAAACGGCAAGCCCGGAAACACAGGCGTTACACGTCAAATCAGGGCTTAGGTTGCGTTCTCATGCAGCGTGGAAGGGTGATAGCTTACGCATCTCGCCAACTAAAGACGCAAGAAGTAAATTATACGACCCATGACCTGGAATTGGGAGCCGTGGTCTTCGCTCTGAAAATTTGGAGGCACTACCTGTATGGTACGAAGTGCACCATCTTCACGGACCACAAGAGTCTCCAGAACATCTTGAACCAGAAAGAGTTGAACATGAGACAACGAAGATGGGTTGAATTGTTAAACGATTACGAGTGTGAAATCAAGTACCACCCGGGCAAGGCCAACATGGTAGCCGACGCATTAAGTCAGAAGGAGTACTCAAATCGTCGTACGAAAACTCTCTCTATAACCATTCAATCTCACCTAGTCACTCAAATTGCGGTAGCCCAGTCGGAGGCCATGAAAACGGAAAATAGGGCAAGCGAAGCGTTGCGCGGAATGGAGAAGAACCTAGAGGCAAAGGAGAATGGAGTATACTATTTCATGAACCGTATTTGGGTCCCTAAAATCGTAGGATTTAGGGAGGTAGTTATGAAGGAAGCTCACAAGACACGATACTCCATTCATCCTGGCTCAGACAAGATGTATTTGGATATTAAACAACACTATTGGTGGCCTAACATGAAGGCGGAAATTGCTACCTATGTTAGTAAGTAACTTACGTGTGCCAAGGTAAAGGTGGAATACCAGAAGCCCTCAGGGTTATTACAGCAACCGGTAATTCCTGAGTGGAAATGGGAAGGGATTTCTATGGATTTCGTGACCAAGCTACCCTAAACGTCGGATGGACTAGACACCATATGGGTAATAATCGACCGACTGACGAAATCTGCCCATTTCCTGCCAATAAAAGAATCCTACAAGATGGAGAGATTGACACGTTTATACATTCGAGAAATCGTGAGACTCCATGGAGTGCCAATATCTATTATCTCGGATAGGGGCAGTAGGTTCACTTCACGCTTTTGGCAATCACTCCATAAGGCATTGGGAACTCATCTCGACATGAGCACCGCTTATCATCCACAAACGGATGGTCAAAGCGAACGAACCATTCAAATGCTCGAAGACATGCTCCGCGCATGCGTGATAGACTTTGGGAAGTCTTGGGATACCCACTTACCTTTAGTCGAATTCTCGTATAACAATAGTTATCATTCGAGCATCAAGGTGGCTCCTTTCGAAGCACTGTACGGGCGTAAGTGTAGATCACCATTATGTTGGGCTGAGGTGGGTGATACCCAACTAGCAAAAACACATACGTCGGACAAAGCACTAACGGGACCAGAAATCATTCGTGAAACCACGGAAAAGATCGTCCAAATCAGAGCTCGATTACAAGCATCGCGCGACCGACAAAAGAGCTACGTCGATAAACGGCGAAAGCCCTTAGAATTTCAGGTCGGTGATCGAGTACTATTGAAAGTCTCACCCTGGAAAGGGGTTATTCGTTTCGGAAAACAGGGAAAACTTAACCCACGATACATCGGGCCTTTCGAGATCGTCGCCCGAATAGGTCCAGTGGCGTATAAGCTGCAGCTACCCGCAGAGCTAAACAGTGTTCCACTCGTGTTCCATGTCTCTAATCTAAAGAAGTGTCTATCGGATGAAACACTCGTCATTCCCCTTGACGAAATCGAAATCAACGAGAATCTCCTGTTCGTGGAAGAACCGGTTGAAATCATGGACAGGGAGGTGAAGCGTACTAAGCAAAGCCGCATCCCGATCGTGAAGGTACGGTGGAACGCAAAGCGTGGGCCAGAATTCACATGGGAGCGCGAAGACCAAATGAAGCAGAAGTACCCTCACCTATTCTAGCATTCTCAAATCTAGCTTTCAAACAGAATTTCGGGACGAAATTCCCTCTAACGGGGGGATGATGTCACAACTAGAAATTTTGTGTCCTGTAATCTCTACACTCAAGTAAAATGTGGAATCAAAAACTTAAAGAGCATGTAAGATGCTTACTCTATGACATCTAATTTTCAAACACATACACCATACAAGTACTACAAATAGTCAACAAGCAATTGGAAACCCTAGAAGTTCTTGTTAGGTCGATTTTGGACTAGGACTTCCTTATTGGACTCATTGGGCCAATAAGCCTCCAATTTGACTATCATGGGATTAGAACCTTTAAATGGGCTCTAATTGGACCCACATCCATTTATTTCAACATTTTGTGCCACATTGGGCCTAGAATGAAATAAATTAAAAACTATGAACCATAATTAACCTAATTTAGCCCTAACAAGTCATAAAAATCACCTTTATATTTATTTGGACCAAAAATCACTCAACATAACCATGAAAATTGGGCTTAAGCATTTAAGGCCCAAACATTCTCTTTTCCCCCTCCATTCTCGGCCCAAGCCCAAATAAAAGGAGGAGTTGACTTCTTGCATGACACATCATCTTTGTATGGAGGATATCTAAGTATTACACTTCAAACATCCATGCATTCTCATCTTTCCATGCAAGCTCATTCTCTCTTCTCTCCTCTCTTCTCCCTCTCGACCGAAACCAAACAAACACACACACATTTCACTTAAAAACTTTCTCTCAAGAAACTCTCTCCATTTTTCTCCAAATTTTCGAGATCCAAGAGGTGTTCAAGGGATTTCTTCCATAAAAATCATCATCTAAGATAAGATATTGCTTAGATCCATAATCTAGCTACTTCTTTTCATCAAGAATCATATCTTAATCCATTCAAGTTCATGATCTTGCATCTTAGAACCCACTAAGTTCGAGATCCATCCAAGGAACTTGATAGGGCCGAAAATAGCACCAAACTTCTACAAATCTTCTTCAAAACCGAGACCACACCCAAGTTGAGCTTCATACCCCTTTATTTTCGGTTTTTATAAGTTTTGTGGGGGGAGAATACAAGCAAATGTGTAGATCTATGATTATGTGTATGCTTAGTATGATTTCTATGTTTATTTACATTTTCTTATGTGTTTATGGTGTTGAAACTAGTCAAAAGGACCTAAAAATCGAGATTTGCATTTTATTGTATGAAACAAGTGCTAAACATATCATTACACATAAGTCATTACTAGAAAAATAACCAAGTTGGTTAAGATGAACTCCTTGGGCTAAAAATCTCATTTTTGGACTCAAAATGCTAAAATATGAAATTTAAGGGCCCAAAATGTAAAAATACAAATTCTGAGGGTTGATATGTGTCAAAAAAGTTTCATAAAGGGATTTTCCAGAAATTTACACTTTGGAATGATTAAAATGTAAATTTTTAAGCTTAATGGGCTAAAAATGAACTTTTCGGCCCAATAAGGCCCAATATGCGAGATTTGCAAAGTTGAGGGGCTGAAAATGTATTTTTCTGTAAAACAGGGGACTACTAGTGCCCCAAGTCCATTTCAAAGGTTAAAAATGCTTTTCATATTCAAAAGGGACCAAAGATGCAAAAATTTTCTATTTTGGGCCAAAAGTGTAAAATTTGCGAAAATGAGAGTTTCAGCCGAAAAAGTTTCACTTTGAGGGACTAAAACTGTTTTTCAAAAATCTTTGAGCTGAAAAATACCTTTCTACAAGTTTTGGTGCTAAAGTGTCAAGAAAAAAACGCTTAAGGACTAAAATATAAATTCTTTTAAATAAGGGGTCCAAAAGTGTAAATTCATCCAAAAGAAAGGGGCTGGAAAATATAAAATACTAATGTCTTAAACAATGAACCCGACACGATGAAATACTAGTACCTCGACTATCGGCGAAATTCAATACTCCTTCAACACCAAAATCGTTATCAAACGAATTGATTCGGTCTCGAATCAATAACAATCTGAAACTACTAACACGACGATATTTCAATACACACATGGGAATCTCGGGAACACAATACACACGCGGGAATACACCAGACGTCGATACACCATCCTTGGGCCCAAAAGTTTCAAATCATGCTTGTTGGGCCTAGCTAGCCCGATGGCATGATCTTTAGGCCTGAAGGAAACTCGCTTACATGTAGTTGGGTCTTATATGAACTAATTTCGTGTAAAAGGACTTTTACAGGCTTTGTGCTGTTGGACCCCAAGGGCCTTCTGGTGCTGCTAGTAAAGTCGAGAATTCACCAAATGCGAGTCGGACTAAGGGTCCTTCGCATTCACGATAGCCTTGAACGACGTAGGGAAATACCGGGGTTTCGCACCCTCTTTTTCCCCTCGGTTGTGGGGCTACATGAGTCCGGGTGGTTGGGTTAAGTGAATAGTGCGAGCGACGCCTAAGGGATCCTTTGTACGGTTGTCAACTAGTCGTTTTCATTAATGTACGTTTACAACAATTCACAATCCGCAATTAATCCAACGTCTCCGGAGCTCAACCAATACACCTGTCGCAATGAATTAACAACCCCTAAACTAATTAAAGCAAAGTGATAGGAAAACGTCGGGTTTTCCTAGGGTTTTCAATTAATACACCTACGAACTACATACCGAGTTTTACAAATTGTACTCTTATATTTATAGAAACAAACAAGCATACTTACGGATCTTCACACCTTTTATACTATACTATTTTCAGAAAATATCGGATTTTCTGGTGGTTTTCAAAACAATACAAAACATTGGATTTCAAACATTACTTATGAACTCACCAACATTTCATATGTTGACGTTTTTCAAAATACTTGTATTCTTAGGTAACAGATAAAGTGAAGGAAGAATTGTACTCTATGACGTTTTGTTGTTGTTTAATTAGTATCGAACAATTTACTTTTGGGCATGTAACATTATGGAACAATGTAATGAATGTAAACACTATCAGTTGTAATATTCCAATGCTTGGTCATGAATGATGTTATGTTTCATGTATTTTCATTGTGATAGTATTCAATTGAGTCACAACAGCCCCCGGACGCTTCCGCCGTCTGGTTCGAGGGTGTGACATCTTTGGACTAACAAGACCTCCCACAATCCATATATGAGGTTTCAACCTCAAATCATGCCCAAGGGACTCAATGACACAAAAAGGATTGGAGAAAACCTTGGAAACTCCCTAAACCAAGATACCATAAGGAAATGATCAATAGCATCTTTTTTACCTCCAACTGAAGCAAAACCCTGATGAACCTCTTGATTCAAAGTCTCCTCTTGATCCAAGCTTTAATGCTCTCTACTTCTCCTTCAAAAGTGCACTAATGATCATAAGATTAGCTTCTCTCTCACTCTCTAGATCAAGTGGAGGGTTAGGGCTTCTCTCATGGGTGTAAGGTGGCTGGTGAGGTGGAAATGAGGGATTATGGCCCTTTAAATAGGACACACACCCGGGGATTTAGGGTTTCCTCACACAGCTCAAACTCGGCGAGTCGGCTCTCTAACTTGTCGAGTTGGTCATTAAACCCACGCGACCAAACCAACCCTACTCAACGAGTCGGGCACACAACTCTTCGGGTCAATCACTGAATCCCAAAATAAATATATAAATATTATACCTGAGAGTCAGGATGTTACATGGATCTAGAAGTTCCTTTCCTTTATTTATCCCCAGGAGGTATAAAGTCCCCACCTTGATGAGTTTTTATGATAGATCTAGTTTAGATTTAGGTTTTCTGCTTTTGTCCCCATAACCATGGTGTTTATGAGTAACAACTACTCTTGACAATTAAAGAGTCATTTCCATATGTTTTTAGGGTTGTTAAGCCATAAAATTGAGAGCTTGGTCACACTGATCCATCCATGCATGTGTTTTTGAGCTGTTGAATGACCTTTTGGACTTAGATTTGAGTTTGTGCCCTTGATATGCATGCAAATGGATAAAGTCAGAGACTTTATCCATTAAGACATCCATCTAGCTTAAACCTGGAAGTTTGGTGGTGTAACCTTCTGTATTAAGAACTTAATGAGAAAAGTGCACATCAACGTCGTACGCATGGTGTAATTATGGCTAAGCAATGCGTAGCCTTGTTTTGTCCCGTAAAAGCCACTTGGTGCTCTATGCAGGGGGTAGAGCGTCATGTACGCAAGGCGTAATCTGACTGATGTTGACCTTTGACCGTTGACTGTTGGCCGCTGACTTTGACCAAGTTTGACTTTAGGTCAAATGGAATAATTTGAGTAGTAGATTGAGGCTCGGTCCATGTTTGTTGTATAGGTGAACTTTAGACTTTGAGGTGAGTCTTCCTCACTATACTCGTAGGTCGAAGACACTAATGTCAGCTCACTAGATTGTGTTATGTATCCTCGTGTATAGGATGTTTCTATGATGTAGTGATTTATTAGATTAGTGGATATGTATTATTACTTATGCTATTTGTTATGTGCATATGTCGACATATTGTGGTTGGGTTGAGGCGGTCCTGCTTTGTGCTGAAAGCCAAGATACCCGAGCGGTCCAGTTGATAATGTAAGCCCAAGGGAGCGATCTAACTTATGTTGTAGATCGAAAGCGGCCCAACTTATTGTTAAAGGATCAGGTGGCGGTCCATCCTTGTGTTGTAGGCCTTTTATGCATGCATTGCATATATATTATTGTGTGGGGTATTTTGGGGAAAATGCTTAAGTTTTGGCTTACAGTTGTTGGTTTTGTGGTTTCATGTGCATTAGATGATCAGTGCAAGGCGAATGCGTGATTGTACACGACGTCCGTGAGATTTTTGATTTAGAGATGTTATTGGATACTCTGATTTTATGATTATGTTTGGAAATAATGTTTTATATGACTTGTGGTTTATGAACATAGTTTTTGATAAACAAAAAACTTTTATCATGATTTTTGGGACATTACATTCTAAAATAACAACATACTTCTAGAGTTTCCTCATTTATAACGACCTATTTTCTACAAAACTATCTATTTGCCAGGGCTTTTCAAGCATTGATGAATTTACAGTAGCAATTCATGAGAAATTTGTAGCAGTTTATCATAATGCCCTTTTATATTACATGTCTTCTCTCTTGATTAAGTAAAAAATAATGCCCTTTTATATATTAAGGTTTAATTTATAAAAAACATACTATAACGGTGTAAACGAGCCGAGCCGAGCCCGAGCCTGACCAAGCTCGAGCTCGGATCGTTTAATTTTGAGGAAGCTTGAGCTCGAGCTCGATTCGAGCCTTAAAATGAAGCTCGAGCTCGACTCGTGAACAATTTAGTAGGCTCGTGAGCCTAATCGAGCCTAAACGAGCCTCTCTCTCTCTCTCTCTCTCTCTCTATATATATATATATATATATATATATATATATATATATATATATATATATATATATATATATATATATATATATATATATAAGCTCGTTTAGGCCCACGAGCCCATTAATTGAAGCTCGACTCGAGCTCGTTTAGTAAACAAGCCTCATGTTTAGGCTCGAGCTTGGCTCAGGCTCGTTTAATTCGATCTCGAGTCGAGCTTTTAACGAGCCGATCCCGAGTAGCTCGGCTCATTTACACCCATAACTTAAAGAGACAATACTTTGACATTTCGTTTCATGCAAAGCGGAGGTAACACTCTAGTTTTATTTTAAATTTATAGTTTATTTTAGTTGTTTCTAAGTTTGAATATATATATATATATATATATATATATATATATATATATATATATATATATATATATATATATATATATATATTATCTCAACTTAATTATATAATTAATTGAAATTTAATATTTTTCAAATATATGTAAATACTTTAATACTTTGATAATTTTAAACATGATAACATAAATGTTGTCCCTTTATTAAAAAAACCAACATAAATAATGTAACACCCATATATATTGAGACTAAAAGTTTTGACTTTTAGGAGTAAATTTTATCAAATAAATATAGAAAAAATTATTAATTTAGCAAAATTTGCTAATTACTTTTCACAAAATAGCTTTTTTTTTTTTTTTTTTTTTTTTTTTTTTTTTTTGCAAATAACCACTAAAATTGTAGATTCTATCTGCTATTTAGGCTTTTCATTTGCTATTTCACGAATGTTATAAAAAAACAAAATTTCCAATTAGGACACCAAATTACAGATGGACTTTGTTCCATTTGCGATTTCCTCTCTTCCCCATCTGCGATTTTACCTTTTTTTTTTTTTTTTAAGGTTAGGTTTGACCAATGTTTTAAAAACCGGTTTGAACCGGGAACCGGGAGAGAGAGCGGTTCAACTATAACCAGTTTTACATTGATATCTGAACCGGATTGAACCGGCCGATTTTTAGAAAAAACCGGTTGAACCGGTCAAAATAAACCGGTTAAACCGTTTATTCCGAATAAAAACACATGAAAATTAATTATTTGCATAATAAACTTTGGTATTTTTTTTTTCAAATATATTTAGTTTTCTCTAAATAAAAACATATGTTAAATTTTATAAAGTTTTTTAATGTGGTTGTATTCATCTAAAACTATATTTCGTTTCGGAATTATATTTTATTTTCTTTTTAGCATATATGGATTGATGTAAAACACTAAAACTTATGGTTATGTATTATTTTAATGTATTTTGATCCATTTACAACTTATTTTTATGTGTATTTTTAATGTTTAAACTTGTAAACATCAAATTCATAATTTATATATGTATGTATGTGTAGGAAAATAGAAAAAAACATGAAAAATATAGAAACCGGTTCACTCGGCGGTTAAACCGGGAACCGGTCACCATACCGATTCAACTAAAAAACCGGTTTTTAAAACATTGGGTTTGACTACGAATTTGGTTAGGTTGACTATAAATTCGTACATTGTTGACTATGAATTCGAGAGAATAAACGAAATCATCCTTTGTTCTTCAATCAAGGGTTTTGAGAAAGTTTTCCCAAATTGAAAGATGGAAAAATGAGGGCTTTAAAAAAAATGGTATTTATACTTGGCCCGGTCAAAATCGCAGATGGATTTGGTCTAAATTGTCGATGGAAGTCCATCTGTAAATGTACAAGTCTTTTATGTACAATTCTTGCATTAATGATTTGTACATTCGGACTTCTGATTTCATATATTATCCCTAAAATTACCTACGATTTTAGTAGCTATTTTGTGAAATTTGCTAATTTTTGGTTATTTTGTGAAAAGTAATTAGCAAATTTGGTTATATTTGCAAATTCTTCATAAATACATTATTGATATAAATTAAATAATTGAAATTAATTAAAAAAAATATATCTATAGGATTCATTAATTTTGTTTTGATTATTTTATTGTTTTTTGTATCTATTGTCTTCTTTATAATACGTATTAGTTGAAAACGTATGAGATACATGATCTCTTAAAAAAATTAATGGCAAAGCTTATTAATTTAAAGCTCTTTGAAAGAGCTAATGAAGTTTCTTTAGTAGTTTATTAGTTTGAAAAAAAGTCTTTAAAAACTTTTATTGTATAGTTGCTACAAATTAGCTTTTGGGTTGGTTATATAACAAGTTTTGTGCAAAAACATTCCCAATATAGATGCTCCAAGTATATTGCGTTAAGATAGTTTCTTTCATTTGGATATTAATGCAATCTTAAGATTAGATATTCTATTTGTTTTGTTTAAATACTTTTGCGGATATAGAAGCTAGAGGCTTAGATATTGTCATTAAAATTTTAAAGATATTGTTAATAAGAAAAAAATAATCGATTTAAATAAATTTTATCATGTATTTCAAAAATACCAAAAACGGGGACAGGGAGAAAATGAATAGCATAGTTGTAAAGAATCTGCCCGGCAACCCATAACCCAAACCCGGAGATCCCCATGCGGATATCAAATCCCACACGCACATGCTTGATCTACAAACTTCATATTTATATTTATTATTATTATTATTATTATTATTATTATTATTATTATTTTCGATTTGAAGATATGAGTTTCTACACCACATGCTCATTTGACTTGCACCCATAAAATTATATTATTTGTCATGAAAAAGATACGTCATATATAACGGTTGAACACTTATTCATTTAACGGTTTAGAAAAAGACATATTCACCCTCAACGATGTCTTCCTTCCTCCTGACCATCCTCATTGTCGCATCTTAAACACAATCATCACCGGCACATATAAAGCTAACCATTGTTGCCTCTAAACCCAACTCTCGACTCCCAAGTTCTCGTCAGTGCATTTGAATCCAACCCTCACTTCATCTGGATCCAACCATCGTTGTTTTCCTTCCCTGCAACCGGTGGCAAATATTGAGCTTTTGATTTGGAGGCCGAAAATATAATATGTATAAAAGTTGGAGAACAGGGGAGCCAAAACCCAAATTTTATATATTTAGGCCTAATAGAAAAGAGGGGGGGGGGGGGGGGGGGGGGGGGGAACCTCTTTTAGCCCTAAAGAAGCACCTCTCATGCATGCAACCACTAAACTTACAAATATGTGAAGATCGATATTACTGATTTTCTTTTCTGATTATGGGTTTTAAGTTGGAGACTAGGTTTATCTATTTTTCTTTCTGATTTTGTATAGATTTTCAATTGTCCAACCATGATTTTGTTTTAGGATAGACTAAATTTACAAAATATGAACAAGTAGCAGAATACTTGAAATGATAACAAAATGTAACAATGTATACATTCTAAAGTAAAATCTTTATTTAAGTTGCATACAACGCTCTCTTATCTTTTGAAGATCCTTGATTATCAATTTCTGTTGTGGTTTTCTTATCGCCTCTTGGTAAATCATTATGCGCAAACGAATCTAATCTTTTTACTTTGTTCCCATTGCTCAACAATCACTAATCACAAAAAAATTCAATTAGAAACATACTATTAAATTCTTATTCAAAACAAAATTATATGTAATATAATAATACACATAATACAATAATACAAATAATTAATTTATTGAAACACGTAATAACCTAATTTATTTTAGACATTCGATAAAAAAATATAAAATCAATGCAAATCTAAATTGGTAAGAAATAAGCCAACTTAAAATTATGTATTATGAAAATAAAAACAAGTAAAATAATAAAATAATATTATACTATCCCTAAATAACGAATTTACATGCACCGAAACTAGTCTGAAATAAGAAACGAGGGGAACTCTTCAAAAAGGGGCAGCATCAAATGTTTATCAGAAAAATACGTTTTTTCAATATCAAGTTTTTTTTTTTTTTAATGGGTTAGACCATATGAAGCCTAATTCCTTTTACCTAACAAGTACATATAGGCAAATATAAAATGATTTTGTGACTCATTTTCACGAAACGTATAGAATGAGCTTCGTTTAAAGTGATCAGTGTGGGCAACGGCCAAAGATATTTCGCTGAGGTGGAGGCCCTTCAACGCCGGTATAATGTTAGAAATATGGTTTAGTGGCACTTGGAAATCTGAGAATCGTGATAATTACTTTCAAATCGAAGTATTTGGGTGGTACTCCCAAATCCTCAATTGGATAAGACTCAGATAAAATCAAAGAGAAAGAGAGAATGAGATGGTGTAATTTTCGTGAGTACCAGAAAACTGACTAAAATTTGGTTATATACATTCCTTGTCTGAAAAACTGTCAAAAGTGTCATATAACAGTTTTTCTCAACAGTCAAAACTGTTATAAAATGCAACGACCCTTCTTGACAGTTTTTCTCAACAGTCGAAACCTCTGAAAAATTGTTATAACAGTTTTTCAAGGGTTTTGCGCTTAAATGACAGTGTACTTTGATATTTGATCAAACTTAAACAAGTGTGTACTCCACACCTTCCTTGTTTAATATTTATCAAGACCATTTTTAGTCAACAAAGTAATCCCATTACACTTAAATAACATTGATGATAACAAATCACCAACATATAACGCCACAAGCACCACCCCTTGGTTTCCCGTTGCTGCTGATTGTTGCCTAGTTAACATCCCATCAACACCCGTTTTTCTTTCTTCTTCCTATGTTTTTCTACTTTTCTCCTTTCTCAAGGTGGTTTCTAAAAATGAACACCACCCCTTTTAGATGTTATGGAAGAAAAAAATGTTGCAGCCATAGCGGATATGACTGTGACCCATACCCAACACTTTTAGAGTTTAAATTGTTTAGTGTATAAAATATCAAACTGTTGTTTTGAAATATAATTTAACATTCAATACATCTATTTTTTTTTTTTTTTTTTTTTTTTAAATAAATCTTACTTACAATAGTAAGCATGCCAAGTGTCTATCTATGCAGTTTTAAAAAAGGGTTTCTTGGTTTTATGAAGAGGCAAAGTAACATTCTCTCTTTCTAGCTGCCGCGATCTCGATTTTGTAGGTAAATTAAAACTTTCAAATATTAAATATTATGGGCATCAGATCCGAAGCATTCTCAAAACATCACACCACACACCCCACGTGCATCCACTCATCCTCTTTGTCCCCTTTTCTCTTTACATCTTTTATTTATATTTATTTCAGAAACTAAACATATATACTTATATTTATTTGAGTTTTTTCACTTGCTTACAAACCGACTAGTCTACAAAAAGTTAAAAAGGATTTGAGTTGATGCTGTAGCGTGGATTTTGACATGTTAAGGAATCAAATTCCAATCAATACTTATTTCACATATCAGCCTCACTTCACTTCGATGTTGAATTTTATTGGCTTCTTTAACCCTTAATTATTTTGTTTGTAAAATTTCGGATTTGAAGATTCGACCAATTAATTGTTTTTTACACATCACATCTAGTGAGTTGATATGTTTAGTCCATTGGCTCGTACTATGCAACTTTTTTGTTTAATAGGTTTTTAATTCTTCCAAAAAAGGGGTCTCTCAAGGCTTCTTAAGTAATTTCGCAGTGAGTACATGTTTTAAAAATTCTAAAGTAGCAACTAAGCATTACTATCGTATTGCAGTTTACTATAAATTCTGTTACTGTATCATGTCAATCATATTGAGTTCATGAATTTTAACTAAATTACTTCAAATACTTCTTTTTATCTCTCCTAGTTACAGATAATTATTTACATTGGCTACTTCGCTTAAATATTTGGAGAAGAAAAGATCAAAACAAGACAAATGTAGGCATATATGGGTTGCTAAAAAATATTTCAAAAAAAAAAAAGATTTTACAAAATAAACACCAATTTTGAGTTCACTAGTTACATCGAAATTAGTCCTTTTATTTCAGACAAATTTTTTAAATCTTTCCTCATTTTTAGTATTTTACATATTTTTTAGGAAATCTGTCTCAAAATCAGCAAATCATTATCATTTCACAATACCGATCTCTTTTTCTGTCAAAATGGTTTTTGAAGATCACAACAAATCAAATTTCAATTTTTTTCACAAAAATATAATTTTAGCAATAATATGAACAATTTAGGAGTTTGCAGCAAATAATGAATTTTGCTATAAGCCATTGCAAAATTGTCGGTTATCTATCTATAGAAAAAATAAAAATGGATATTTTGTAGCAAATCATATACGATAGTGCTAGGCAGCATTGTCTTTTTCTCTTCAATTTTAAAATAAGATGACTTAATTGGTGTAATTATAAAAATATATTTATTATTTATCCACAAACCTTTTTATTCATCGTGATTAGTATATAAACATTTAAGTATTTACTTGCTTTCTAGAAAGAATTCTAAGAAAAATAGTTGCTTCCACAACAAGAGCTTCCGTATCGAATTCCATTGAAATATATTGTTTTAACACTCAAGCATCCATTAATGGTGGATGAATTCTAATTTATATTTCAATGTAACAAATTAACAAACACAACACGATTAGTATGATGACTTTGGAGACGATACATAAAGCCTTTTTGTACTGCACAAGTACCAATTCTAAAAAGAACATTCACTGGTTAATTCAAAATGCAAAAAGTGTGACTACCAAATTACAAAAAAAAAGCCACTTTTTCCGTTTCTCACACCAAATTCATTAACGACAACACACATGCATTCGGATCCGGTTCGCTTTTAAGGGAAACAACTTTAAACTTATATAAAAATATAAAAAAGTCATATCTTATTATTTATACAAATAACTAATTTCAATTTTAATAACTTGTTTAATTTATGATTAAGACCCAAAAGTATTAAAATGCAACGACCCTTCTTGAATTGGAATAATTTGCTTTCATGTGGAAAGTATGATCAAGATAAGACTTTCCAATTCAATATACACCCATTTTGTATGGACGGATAAAATCAAACGAATAATGTCTACAACCCTACGAATATTATTAACTAACTATTTAAATTCAACAAATCCAAAGTTAAGAACACCAAAATTTGTGAAATTTGTAAAAATATTAAATTTTAAATATGGTGGGTTCAGATCCCTATGTTATGTTATGCAAATGGAAAAAAAAATTTAAAATAAAAATATATTGATAGTCATAGTCATACCCCACAAAAATTACTGACACTGTGGTGTGTAACAGTAGTGCAGGCCAGAAAGGAGGGACTGAAGTCTGAATAGATGTATGCAAATAGTGATAGTTATATATTTGTTGCAGAATGAGAAGAAGCTTCTAAAATGGTGTAGTACACAAATCAAGGAAATTAAAGCAGATGTTTTACACATAGTTAGGAATTGATGTGGCTATACATATAAAGAGTGAATTCCATCTCTGGATTAATTAATTAATTACTTACTGACATAGTTAACCTAAACAAACTGAAATATGAAATTAGAGACAGCGAGGAATTAATGCTTGTAAGAATTATTAAGAACAGTTAACGGAGAAGAAGAAAGAGAAGGCAAATCTGGTCATGTAATTTAGCCTAGTTTTCACCTGGTTGAATATCGGGGAATTATGGCTTTAAACGAACCCACTGGTATCTACCTTCCATTGGAACATCGTTCACGATATCATAGTTGTACCTGATGAATCAACAACAAAATTAGTGAAAAATGTAAATGCTGTTTGTACTTTATACTGGTCTGGAATAATAAAGCCTGTCATTGGCATGCTTACTTGTCCGCGAATCGTTTTTGTTCTTTCTTTTCCGCTATGGAGAAAAACTCATCGATCTCCGCCGCCGTTGGAAGATTTGATACTGTTACCGGTTTACGACGGGAAGTTGCTGCTGCCTGTGGTGGTGGTGGTGCGGAGGCTGGTGGTTGCGTCTTCATTGTTGACGGTGATTCCATTTCTTCTGAATCTCCACAAAGCTCACTTAGAGAACACGTGTCTCTACTGTAAATTACAGAAACACGAATCAAAAAGGTTACGCCGTTGAAGTTTTTTATATAGAGAACATGAAATGGTAAAATTAATGAAAATTAAGAATCGTTTTTATTAATTAGTTTTCGGTTTCAGAAAGTAGAAGAGGTTATTTGAAATTGGAATTCATGAAGAGGAAGATGAAATTAATTACTAACCTGAAACCGTCATTGCTGGACATGGAGGTTTCAGTTTGGAAACGAAGCTCCGCCTGCAATTAAACATTCAAACACTTAATTAATTCACCATAATTGATCAAATTTAAAACGATTTTCATTTCTCTCACATCCAGATTCCAGACGAAGCATATATAACTTGAGAATTTTGAAATTTACCTTCAGATCTAAGCTCAAATCATTGTTGAAGCATTGAGACGACAAAACATGATCACAACAATCAGATTCCGCCGAAGAAATGATATCCTCCGGGAAATTCACGTCAACTCCACTTCGGCACTGATTTTCCAGCTGAACAGCATTCTCTTGATCTAGAGGATCGAATCTTCTTCTCTTACCGGAACCGGAGCTTGTAGCCTCCGTCTCTCTGCTCCGCCGCACACCGCTATGTAATTTTGAATCGTCCATCACTGAAATCTGATCAGGTTCTCTCTCTAGAGATATCTATTAACACTACTCAACTCGTTGAGGAGAGAGAATAAACGGGCAATACATATTTATTAATCGGACGGTGGAAACTTACGGAGTTTGTTATTTTCGTTCGAAAAATTCTGCTACTTTCTTTTTACATTTACTGTTTTATTTTTTTTCTTAAAATAAAAACAGTTAGGTATTTATTTAAAAATTTAAATTACTTTTTCCTAAAAGTTAGTTCAAAGTTTTTTTTTTTCTTTACTTTTTTGCACACAACCGATAATGATATAACATGTATTCTTAATTCTTACAACGGATGTACAAAAACTTGTTTCGACGGATTAAATTGAATAAATAATTTGAAACTGCACTCGAGTCAGTTGGTTAACTGTTTTAATTTTTTTCAAAATTTTTGTTTTTGATTCCGTATTTATTTTATATATATTTTTTTGAACTTGAAGCAAACCGTTTTAAAGTTTGAAATTTTCATTAACCATTATGTGAATTCGAATCACAGGTTGGAGTGGGATTAAATTGATTTTAAAACAAAATCTGATAAACAGTAAAATTTAATTGAAAACTTAATTATGATATTACATATTTAGGGTAATAATCCAAAAAGTTATTGTATTTATTTGAGTTGGAAGAAAACTGTCTTGCCAAAAAAGTATTTTAAATAATAATTATATACTCAAAATATTTCACAATATAGTAAAATTAAGAAACTTTATAAAAATATTTATATCATAATTACAAAACAATTATGAAAATTTGGATATGTAATTATGTGTTTTACAAACAAATAATAATCACAATTATTTGCAGCATATTATAACAAATAAAATAAAAACTTCAACCCACTTCTATTTTCTATTATTTCCCTCGTTCTTTTCCAATTCTATTCCATTTATTTCCGAATTTTGGGGAAAATGAATAGTATAACATCATATTTGGTGTTATACTATTCATTTCTCCCAAAATAATGATGAACTTTGAGTTATCGATTTTAGTCTATCTTTTTATATATTTATATATTTTTGATTTTTTTATTTACTAATTATAATTTAAATGTAATATTTAATATTTATAATATTATGTTATATATTAAATTATATTAATTAATTATAAATATAAAGTTTGTTTTTATTTATAAAATTCATATTGTAATTTAAATACATATTGAAATTTTAGAACACGAAAACGAATTTTACAAAAGTTTATAATTAAGAAGTATAAATATAATATTATTGTAATGAAAAAAAAAGATAGATTATATATTTGTTAACGCCAAATTAATAGAAGGGTGTTTGACAATTTATATAAGTTAGAAGAATAGAATATACTTTTTGGAGATAAAAAAATAGAATATGGTTGAAGATAAAACACTATTTACCATATTTTTACTCTATTTTTAAGGTGAAAAATAGAAATTGGAGATGGTCTACATCATTTTACTAATTTTTTGAAGCCAACCAAAAATTTAAAGTAGTCTTGCATTCTTCACTGTTAAATATTATATTTAGAATATTATAATCTTATGTCATTAAACAAAGTACCTCCTAAATTAATTTTACCCCCCTAACATCAATCTAATCAAATTTTTTACTTTTGATTTGATATCATTTTTTTTCTGTTTTCTTTTTTTGTTATTTTTTCATTATTTATTATTATTATTATTATTATTATTATTATTATTATTATTATTAATTTCGATAATCATATAAAATTCGGACATCATTTTAAAATTTAGACAACATTATAAATTCGGACAACACTATAAAATTCGAATGACTATATAAAATGAAACAAAAATAAAGTTTGTTTTCAATCTGCATAACACACACCACATAAATGTAATATCGAACCAATTAATATATCCGTGATAAATAAAGACAAACTTTGATTTTGTTCCATTTTATATAGTTGTTTGAATTTTATTATATCGTCAAAATTTATAGTGTCGTCCAATTTTAAAGCTTCATATGAATTTTAAAATGTTTTCCAAATTTTATACGCTTGTCGAAATTTATAATAATAATAATAACAACAACAACAAGAAGATTAAAACAAAAAATAAAAAAGAACTAAAAACAACAAAAAAAAAAAAAAAACAACATAGACAAAAAAGTCACATCAAGTGGGTGAAATTGAAAAAGAATGGAAGATCCTTATAACATTAGTCTTAAACAATTGTAATTGAGTGATTATAAACTAGTCTTAAACAATTATAATTGAATTATTTTAAACTAGGTGTTATACACTCTTTTTGAAGTTTGAACAATATTACAACTTTTGAAGATTTTGAATCTTTTTAATTTTTAACAAATTAAAATTAAGAAAAAACCAAAAATGGTCTTTATATAATTTCTTTGGGTTGTTCAAACTCTTAATTTCTTTAGATTGGTGGTCATTTGGTTATCTTTGCTTATGATTTTGCTTTTCGGAAAAAATAAACTAAAATTTTTGATATATTTTTTAATGGTTTTTTCTATTTAATTTAAAGTTTTATTAATTAAAAAAATTAAAGGTCTCTCCCTCTCTCTCTATATATCTATCTATCTCTCTCTCTCTCTCTCTCCCTATATATATATATATATATATATATATATATATATATATATATATATATATATATATATAAATTATAACCCATGAGAACCATGATTATTAAATTAATTAAACTTTCATATTAAAAAAATCAAAACTATTAATCAATCATTTTAAATAAATTACTTACTTAAGACATATTTTTTTAGTTATATAAATTATAATCGTTGATTTAAATAAATACGTGAAATTATATCACCATATAATCTGTATTAATTTCATTTAATTTTTTATTTTAATGTTATTAATTAATATAATTAAAGTGAAAAACTTTAATTATAATTTGAATTGTGAGGTTTGACAATTAGTCTGAATTGTTTAAGACACACATATGAGCTATCTTGGATAAAGGTGTATGAGATTAAGAAGCCTTGATAAAGGATTATCAAAGCATTAGGTATTAGAAACATGAACTTAAGAAATTCAATAAGTATTGTTTTTCTGTAAGTTGAGCTGTTTTCTAAATACATGTCAAAGCTAGTGGGAGCATAAGTGTTATGTTTATAATAATTATCATGATAGTGGGAGCATAAATGTTATGATTGTATGATTATTAAGGCAAGTATTGCAAGTTAGCAATATTAATTATAGAAAACAAGAGTTATACTTTGCAAAGTAGTAAGGGTGTAAAGTTGTTTTGCTATAATTAAGGAAGAGAATATTGTATTGAATTCGTTTCAAAATCTAAAGCTTAGATTGAGAAATTTTAATAAATATAGTCAAAGGATACATAGTGCATTCTTAAATTTCGATTATGATTACGACATTCCTCTTCATATTTTGAATTATAAGAACGTAGCACATAAAATATTATGGCAAAAGATTGAGAAAGTATTAAATCTTCATGTAAGACATTATGCATCGTGTCTAATACGCTTCGGGTATAGGATCGATTGTGAATGCTGTAATATTTGACCATTCTAAAATATTCCAAATGTCTAGTGCATTTAGAGGGAAAAAGGACTAGAATTAGTTTTGACTAAGATAATTAAACAACTATCGAAGGACAATCCAAAGTTCGCCGAGGATTGGTCGCTTAATTGTGAGTAGTTGGAAGTATGATATTGGATGGAGCATATTGACATTATTATGAATAGATAAGATTCTATTAAGAATGAGTTGTGATATGGTAAGTATGGAAAGGTTTCCATATTGGGAGTTAGATATTGAGAATCTATGTCTAAGATTAGAAACTTTTATGCAAAAGGATGTTCAAAGGAATGTACTTTGAGTGAGAGACATCACATCTATGGAATTGTCTTGTAACAATTTTCGATAGAGAGTTTTGTAATTCATTGGCAATAGTCATTGTGACTTTAGTGCAGTGATATTATGAAAGGATTATCGCATAAAATGTTAGAATCTAGCATATTCTATAAGTGGCAAGAATTTGATATTCTTTCACCTATAGATAGGATTGGGAGTTGTGAAATGAGTATGATTGGTAATGTGTTCATTTGATCTATTTTACAAAGTAATAACCATAGGAAAACATTGTGTGCATGCTAAAAGCATGGGGCAAGTGTGGTAATAATTCAAGTAAAAAGTTGATTACCCGAAACAACAAATAATGAGTAATCGATATGGTGATAAATAAAAGGTGTTTTATTTATACTCAAAGGTTTGAGGCCATATGGGATTAGTATTATTCTTGTGTTTCACTTTGCATGTTTTGACTTCCTAAATAATTTAATTGGTTAAGAACAGTCAAATTATTTGAACGGACCACAGTCGTTCATATGTTGGAAGTAGGTATGAATGAAGACTGTCGTGAATTGGTGTGTGGATTGTCTAAAGTGTGTTAGACATAAGCAATTGTTTGATGCAACGTTCATGAGTGCTTATGAATATGATTTAAGCATTGGATTAAACCAACGCTCACTTGGATCACTTCATGGATTTTATCATGAGTGATTGGTGAGACGATAACATCTTATATTCTTGAAACCGAACTTGGTGTTATAAAACATATTGTTGTGTGTGATTTGGTGAGTGAGTGAAAGCGAGCATTGAGTCAAAGTTTATCCGTTCATTTTATCCAAGGTAGAATAAAAGCGATATCTGTGGGCCCCTCGATGATTTAGTGATGGCACCTAAGC
This sequence comes from Lactuca sativa, assembly GCF_002870075.4. Taxonomy (NCBI): domain Eukaryota; kingdom Viridiplantae; phylum Streptophyta; class Magnoliopsida; order Asterales; family Asteraceae; genus Lactuca; species Lactuca sativa. Next base: position 263,968,929 of record NC_056627.2, read on the forward strand.
GCTTGGCCAAGCCGGGACTAAATTGATGTGTTCAATTATAGTCCATTGTCAGTCGTCATAAATCTGAATTCAAGAAACAGCACATAGACAGAGAGAATGATTTAGATCCATGTCTCAGTCTATACGACAATATCTAGAATGGAGGAATATATGATCCCTTATCTAAAGGACACGCGTATCTGATAAAATTAGAGTTGACAGCGGCTTTAGAAAGCTACGATTGCATATCAGGATCTGAAGTCATATGCAGAATAGTTATTAGACTTATCCAAGTGGGAGACTGTTGGATTAGTGTCTAAGTCCATAACTATTTTGGTATGTACTCGACCCGATGGTGCATGGTCCTTTTGGGTTGCCTTCACCAAAGCAACTTGATAGGATGAATTATGGAGAGAAAGGATTAAATATGATTTATTAATATATTATGAGAATAATATATTAAAGGAGAAATCATATTGTTTAATTAATATTAGTCAAGAATTAATAAGAATTAAGTTTGTGACTAAAAGACATTAATTAAACTTAAGGGACTAGAACTGTCAATTGTGTGATAGTTGAATATTGAGCTAATGAACTCTTTATTAAGGGCGTGGATGAATTCTATGGGGAAACCCATAAGAAATCGTCTAAAGGCCTTAAGGAAAGAGTTCATGGGTTGCTTAGGGCCTAAGCATCCAAATTAGGGTTTCCTTGTTCGATAACCCTAATAGCCTCACTATTTAAAGAACCGTTATGCCCAAAAACGTGGACAAGACTTCTTCTAGGGTTTCCACACGTTTTGGGCAGCCTCCTTCTCTTCTCCTCTTCATCATTTTGCTCTTGGTGTTTGTGAGCCATTAGAGGAGTGACATTTGTGACTCTAAGCTTTCTAAAGTCAATACAAGAAGGAATTGAGATTGTTATTGCTATATAACAGTCAAGGTATGATCTAAACCCTTATTCATATGTTATTTTGATTAGATCTAGGGTTTTAAGTCTTGGATTAAAAGCATGTACAAGAGAGAAACCTAGATCCAAGCTTTAGGGTTTGCGTGAGCATATAGGATGTCTTTTGGCTAAACCCCATCAAAACCCTCATTTTATCAGCCTCTTTGTCCTCCTTACCCTACACTCAAACCCTAATTCCATGCTTGTGTGTTTTTGAGCTTAGAAGGTCATTTTAAGATGGATTTTGGTACTTTGAAGGAAGGTGGTCATCCTTGAAGCTTCATCAGAAGAGTGAAGGCTTTATAGATCCAGAACCCCATCATCATTTGGCACTTATTTGAGTTATATAGTCTTGAACTTGATGCTTTTTAGCTTCGATCTCTTTTGGTTTGAGTTTATGAACCCTTTTTGGTTTCATTGATGAGATCTTATGAGTTCATATCATTTCTGAAGCTTAGCGTTGCCACTCCTGGTGTTATTTTGGTCCTTGATTAATAAAGTTGCCATTTTCGGGTTTAAATCCATCCATGCATGAGTTAGGGCCATTTTCATGATAGTAGAATGTTATATTTTGAGTTTGGGTTCATTTGGGGTATGCAAAGTCACCAACTCAGTGATTTATGGGTCTTGATATTGTTTAGGACTCAGATCTGTGGTTTGAACCTTTGGGCTAAGCATTAAGTTCTTGATGGCAATCGTGGGCTTAATAGAGGAGTACGTTGGATGTACAAGCCTGTACGCGCAACGTACAAGCCATCAAGCGTGTACGCACAGAGTACAGCTGGGTACGCCCTACATACTCAGTCAGAATGGACTTTGCATTTGTGGGCCTCAATTTGGGCCATTTCTTGGACCTAGTTGTTGTGGGGCTTCGTGGGCCATCTTAAAGTAGGCTTGTGGACTAAGGAAATTATAGGCTTTAAGGTTTTGGGCCCAATTTGGAAAATTGAGCCATAAGTGGGCCATAATTGGGCTTTGGATGATTATTGGTTAATGCGCCATCGGAATGTAAAGTGTATTGGACTAGAAAGAAGGGTTAGGCCTTAAGGTAAGGCCCATGTAAGGGGCTTGGGCCCAATTTGGAAAATTGGGCCATTGGTTGATTAATTGGCCTTTGGGCCTTTCAGATTGTAGTTTGGGCCATAGATTTGGACAAGGCTAGGTTAGGGGTAAAATGGTCTTTTTACCCTAGGTATGGAGTTATGGTTATGTATTGGAACCCATTTGTTAATTGGGTATTGTTTTGTTATTGGTAGTTTGAGGATCTATTAGCTAGTAACCAAGGGTTTTCTGTATGATTCAGCAGTGCGAGGTGAGTCTTCTCACTATATCCATGGGTCGAAGGCACCAATCTCGGCCCATTATGTGTGACGTGGTATGTTAGTTGTCTCTGTGATGATAGCATGGAAGACCCCGGGGGGGGGGGGGGGGGGGGGGAGCCCGTGGCAATTGGCTATTAGACCATGGGGGCGCCCATGAGATTCCAGTTAAAGACCATGGGAGAATCCCATGGCATATCAGATAAAGACCATAGGGGAGCCCATGGCAACTATATATATGTTACATGATAATCTGTGGTTGTATGTTGTATAGTATTTTGGGGAACTCACTAAGCTTTGTGCTTACGGATTTCAGTTTATGTTTCAGGTACTCCGATTTTCAAATGAAGGGCTTGGGATGATTGCAGAGTATACACCGCATGTTTCCGCCTTCCGTGAATTACTCTGATTTGTCAATGTTTTGCTAAAAGTTAATTACTCTAGTTTCATGGGAAATATATGTGTTGATGATTTATTATTTAAAAAAAATTATGTTATGTTTTTCAGGACGTTACACTTCACACCTCAAAACACATCTCTCTCTCTCTCTCTCTCTCTCTCTCTCTCTCTCTCTCTCTCGATTTCCGTGCCACTGATTCCTGAGCGCCTCCTAAGTTTCGGGCTTCCAAATTCTACCCTACATCAACGGTTTCACATGTCAATGGTAAGTTCACGGCCCTACTTTACTGTTTTCAAAACTTTTACCAGGGGGAATATATGTTATAAACTATCATTTTCATAAATATTATTGACTTTATAAACTTAGTAATATGATTATGCCTAGAACATTAGGATGATATTATGTCTAGTTGATACTATGCCCAACTTTTAGGGATAATATTATGCCTAGTTGTTATGATGACTCACACTCATAGAAAATATCAAACCCAGTTGTTACGCTGGCCAGGAAACACTTTTTCTATAGACATCGTTATAGCCAACCTATGGATATGCTTAGTACCTAGTGGTTTCTCTGTCCAAATATCTTGGCTACACAAAACACTCAAACTTAGTTATATATATATATATATATATATATATATATATATAATAATAATAATAATAATAATAATAATAATAATAATAATAATAATAATAATAATAATAATAATAATAATAATAATAATAATAATAATAATAAGTATCTTGTATAAATACAACACGATTGACCATGGATGGCACCCACAAACAAGTGTTAGATGAGATACGATTCATCCCCAAGATGAATAACCTTTAGTTGTATAAGCCCTACGCCTATAATCGTTAAATATTAAGTGAGCAGGAAAAGATATGTATAGATCTATATAGAGTTGACCCCTCCATCAGTGGTTGCTAGCTACAACCGACGGTAGTCGGTGTATGCATAACTTTCTAAATACGAGAAACGTCTGTTGAAGCTTCAGGATACTAGGAAGACGACAACAAACAGTCATAGCTTGATTATAGGAACTCATCGTAATATTGTTTAACGAACTTATCTAAAAACTACTATCAGGAAATAAACCTAAGAAAGTAGAGATAGAACACAACTCAAGTATGTGAGTTTAGGAAAACCACAATAGTGGCATAACCAACTCTACAAAACTTTTAAAGTATACAAAACCTGTAAACTCACTAACATTATGTTGACCTTTCAAACCACACGTATTCTTAGGAGAATGAGTCCGAAAGAAGATGGGCAAGACCCTGCTGATGCAGCTAGAGGTTTATGTGTTTTATTATTGTACTCTTTTTTTTGTAACGTACTTATACCATGAACGCATGTGTAACATATACTATTTAATGAATAAAAATGTTTGAATAATATTTGTATTATTCAATGTATTCTATATCCATGATCCAACATCCTGACGTCGCACAACCCGATGTTTTTGCCGCCGGCTAGGGGTGTGACAGATTGGTATCAGAGCTACAGGTTATAGCGAACTAGTAATTCATTAGGAACTATGAGTATAATATATGGCATGCACTCTAAATTAGGTTTAACCTTTAATCCTATTAAATTAAAAGTATTATTATTAATTACCCTACCGATAGACTACTTACATGATATGTGTCTAGTTTGAACTATCGCTTGGGTTGTTGGATTTCAGAATGGCTATATGGTAAAATGGTCCTTCCCTCTAGTACTTCTCACCTGGCCAATCGTTAATTGAACGTCTTGAAGTACAAAACAAAAAATTAATAAAATACACTAAACCTAACAAAAATTTAAAGATATAGAGCTTTATAAATATTTCATATAAATATATCTACTCACTCCAACACAAATCCACGAAATCACATACCTAAGATTTTAAGTCAAAAACACTATCTAGATTTATTATAGTACAACGGTCTTACACAACTAGACCTAGATTGCGTAACTAAGTTTTATTATGGTCCTACCGATGCACAACTGAACTTGGATATAGTGGTTGGTAATCTAAGCACTTGAGGACTTCCGGATTGGATAAAATATTTGGAGATCCTTTCCTTTCTTCGAAATTAGAGATTTGCTACCTTGAGGATTCATGACTTAAAAACTAACCTTCAGGATTTACGACCTAGTAGGAAGGCTTAGGATTTTCAGGTACTATCTATTACTTACTTATAAATGGATATTATTTGTATTTAATTGATCTTCACAACTCTCATAAATCTTCTATGTTTGATGTCTTATGTAGGTTGTCGGAGAGCGATGGCAAACAAGAGATCTTGGATGACAGCTTCCCTGCCAGAGCCCATAGGAGATGCTATTACCTAACGATGCTGACCCTGAGGACACTCTGTCCCTAGCGGTCCCAACGATGCTCACCCCCACAGTTTCCGAGGAGGAGACCATAGAGAATGAGGCTGATGGTTTAGACTCCTCCGAGGCGACTGAGGATGACTACATGCCAACAACGCAAGAGCATATTAGCTCTGACTACGATTCAGATGAGGATAAGAAGGATATTTCTACCTCAGTGCATATTTCAACACCACCAGCACCTTCCCATAGATTTTACCGATCATGCCTTACTGGTACTCTGTAACACTCGGATTCCCAGGTATGATATTTGTTCCTTTATTTTTGGGTTTTATGGGGTAACTCGACGAGTTAGCGTCTAGACTCGCCGAGTAGGGTCGCAGATTCGTATGCGAGTTCACAGCTGGACTCGGCGAGTCCATGCTGTTTAGTGAAACCCTAATTTCCAGGGTTTGAGACCTATTTAAAGGGACTTATGGCCGTCATTTGCGGCCACCAACCCCCAAAGAGAAACCCTAAAGAGATCTAGAGCGTTTGTGAGGAAAGGAGAGGCAATCTTGAGCTTTTGTGGGTGTTTTTGCAAGAAGGAAGTGTTCAAGGCAAGAGGAGGATGAAGGAGGTGCGATTGTGGTGGTTTTTGAACTCTTTGAGGTTGCATTGAGGTATTATTCTCGGACCTTCTTTAGTTTTTGGTGTTGATTCTTAGTGTTAGGGTTTTCTAACCCTTTTAGAGGTTGATTTAGTGGAGTAGTTTGTCCCTTCTCGAGTTTGTGTTCTAGATCTGGACCCATAGAGGTCCAGAGACCTTAACCCTTCGAGCTTTATGAGTCATTTTGGGAGTATTGAGCTTGGAATGTCATTTTTGGGGCTAAATCACCATTTTGGACCATTTAGATGTTATATGTGTGTCAAGGTCCGAACTTTACATGATTATCATGCTTGGGGAGGCCAGATCTATGATTGTATGGAACAGATCTTACCTCAAAAGTCGTTTTGAGTTTGTGCATGGCATGAACTCGTCGAGTCCGAAGAATAGACTCGGCGAGTAGTATGAAGGTGGCCCGTTAATCACTCAGTGAGTGGACTTGTCGAGTTAGGGGAATGACTCGGTGAGTCAGGGGTTTGAGTCCAAGTTGGAACTCGCCAAGTTGTTCTTGAGACTCAGCGAGTTGAGTCGGGTGTCCTCGTGATTCATGCCAGGTAGAACTCGTTGAGTTGGGGGAAATACTCGACGTGCCAAGAGAGGGTCTAAGAGAGTCAGTGGACACGTGTAGACTCGCCGAGTTGCCCTAGTGCACTCGACGAGTCCGGTCAAAGTTTGACCATTGACCTTGTGGACTTTTAGAGTTGAGTATAGTTGTATTTATGAGAGTATTACTTTATGTGATTAGGCGGAGGCTAGATCACGCTTCTTGCGAGTCAGATATTTACCGAGACACCGAGGTGAGTATTCTCACTGTACGTTACCTAGAGCGGTACTATGCGATGACCAGAGGGTCTTATGTTCTATGTGTGAGATTATGTTCTATGTGATATTTGTATGTTGTATGATGTTATAGACCGGACCGGAGGGTCCAACGAGCTATGACCGGACCAGAGGGTCCAACGAGCTACGGGACTGGAGGGTCCCGCTGAAACACATCGACTGGAGGGTCGTATTATAGCCTCGAGTGGCGTATGTGCTGTAAGTGGTATTTTGGGGAACTCACTAAGCATTTATGCTTACATATGTTGTGTTATGTGTTTCAGGTACTAGTGATGAGCGCGGGAAGGCGCCGACATGATTCGTACACACACGCATTGGAGTTTTTGTAGAGATTCTGGGGAGATGTTTTGTGACAATAACATATGATACAATGTGTTTAACATTATTTTATGAATGAATGAATGTTTTAAAATGAAAAAATTATTTTAAAAATTTACGTTGTTACATACTCGGGTCAAGACCACCCCGAGGAAGACTATAACTATAACGATCCTATCTAGGAAGAGTCTATCATCCCTAATGCCAGCAAAGAAACTCTATAAATACTATTTGTGGATACCACAAATCATAGATCCAACAGAGACCTCCATGGTCGCGAAGAATTCAAGAATTTGTCAAATTGTGGGTGAGCAAGTTGCCGTCAAGATTATGTGTTTAAGAACATATATGGTGTCCTCCCATAATGAAGCTAATAAGCAAGAACCCCCTTGTTGTCAGAAGATACTTATGGAAGCTCTAAAGATCTTGAGAGAGGAGCATTGAGTGGATTATGCTAGGTATCAGATATAGAGAACATGGTTAGCTCACACTATGGGTCAGTGATCCTTGATAGAGATAGGTAATTGTTGATCTGTCGATTGGATTAAGAATTCGATAGAAGCATCTTTTTCCCGGATTTGATCAGTATGTGAGGGATCATCGGGTTTAGTTTTCTATCTATTTCTAATCGTTGGTTATTTCATTCCTCATCAACAATTGAGGTTGTTCGGAAGCTTCAGGATGTATCAGTTGAAGGTGTAGTTGAGGAGTCTACCTTCCTCAAGTTTATAAGGTGTATGTGTACTCTCAATTGTTTGGTTGTGGAATTGTTGTTCCTAGTAGAATTGAGTTAGCATTTGTCCCTGGTTATTGTGAGTTCGGATGTCAGAGTGACATTGTTTAGTTTTCAGGTGTGTCTGTATACTACACAAAGTCCAGTTTTGGTGCGTTACTTCGGCTGGGTTGGTTTTGGGATTGATTCGACCAGGGTGTTGGAAACATATCACAGTAATTTTTTGAATTCTTATATGAATTTGAAAGTTTTAATACACATTGGTGGATCTGTTCAACTTTATTTAAGGTGTGGGATCCTATTTTGATTATTAGAAGAATGTTTTGTTAGCATTTGAGGTTCGTCTCTTCGTTTGATCCCCTTGTACTTCACCCTTTGAGTAAGGTCATAATGAAGAAGGGAAATAGTCGGCCTGAAGAGTGTTGTGTTTTCTCTTGGAGATTGTGAATTGTTGGCGGTTGCATAAAATTTTTCGTGAGGGGTATATATGGACTGAGTATGATAGCATGAGAATACCTAGTCCACCTTATGGTATGGTTCGTCTGATGATGTGCCAATGGCATCCTAGACTATGGAAGGGTTGTGTGTTATAGACTTGCATGGCTCCTATTTTTTTTGGTGAATGTTGAGTTGGTTGTTGGTTGGGTTCATACATGTTGGCGGGATGATGACCATGTGCTTTTTGTCCCACCGGGTGCTAGTAGGAGTCTTCATGTTTGTGGTTGGGTGATAGCAAGAACGGTGAGGAACAATGAACTTTTAGATCCGGTGGCTGGTTGGTGTTAAAGTATGTTGTGAACCATTGTGGATTTCACTTATGTGTGTTGGACAGACACTTGTGTCATGAAGACCCATGTGTTTGGTTCATTGGTATTTAGCATAGCCGAGTGTTCTAGAAATAAGGAAATACTATTGATGGCTTTGTAGCCGACGTGTTTGGGTTGGGCTTTGGTAAGATGTTGACTTGTGGATAAGTCATAGTTGTGTATCAACAGTTCCTTGTTGGATTTCTTCTTATAGATTCTTGTTCGTTCTTATTAGAATGGCTTCATGAGAGCCAACTACTAGTGATGGGGTTCGTTGTAGGTCCCTTGGATGATGTGATAGGTGAGTGTGTACCTGAGCCGTTGTAGGATTTTGGATGCCACATGAGATTTTGATTTGATTGTGGTTACGCTCATGGGAGCGGTTGGTTAGTGATGAACTGATGATTATCAATAAATCAAGTGAGTATTTGAGGTCTTTTAGGCTTAATCTTCGGGTTTAGGTTTGGTTGAAATTCATGATAGGGACATCTAGGAGTGTGTATTCTACATGGTTTGCGGTATTCCTATTCAAGGGCTCGGGGTATGTTTGGCAAGTGGATGATCATTGGTTATTAGGGTTGGTTATTGGAATTTAGACTGATTGATTCCTAGTTTGGTGAAATATATTAATGGAGTTAGTTTATGGTAGAAGTTTTGAAAGTTTCCCGATTTGAATGGTTCTCCGTGAGTTGGGTATGATTGTTGCGGAGAGAGAGTTAGTGTTGCTAATGAGTACTTTCAAATGATCGGGTTGTTGTGGCATCGGATAGGTTTCGAGTGGTCTCTCAATTATTCTTTGTGGATGTTCGATTTTATGAAGTGGTTGAAGAAAGATTATGAATTGTGTTGGTGCTATTTTTAGAAATTCTAACTGAGACATATTTCGAGGACAAAATCTAGTTTAAGTGGGGGATAATTGTAACATCCAGTTTGGGGACGTTTCTTATTTCAGGATTATGGACTGTAATTCGATTATGTGAAAATCTTGGGCTTCTAGAAAATAAGTTTTAAACCTTATTGGATGTTGATAATATTGGTATTAGATCTAAGCCCGTGATTTGTGTTTAGGAGAAAAAAGGTAAATGGGAAAAGTGAAGTTTTATACTTCTTGCATGAATTAAGGAATTAGTTTGGTCTGATTTAAATCAAAATTAATTGGATAGAATTATGGGATTGCCAATACCTTCACGTGGATATAAAGATCACCAAAAACGGAGATCAAACGAAGAATTTATGACTGTTTGAAGTTGGAATGAAATTCGGTGAAAGCCCACCGCCACGAAGTGGCAAATCTGTAACACTCCAAAAATCAAACGAATTTAAAATTTTTAAAATCAACCATTAATCAACATTGTTTACAAAATAGTCATTGTTTCAAAAGCATTATTCAAAATTAGAGTTTTTTTCCCAAGATCCAGTGACATAAAACAGGAAGATGTGCACGATCACGCCTTCGTTTCCCCACGATGCTTAAAAGTACTTGAAACAATAAACTGAAACTGTAAGCTAAAGCTTAGTGAGTTCCCCCAAGGTACCAACACACTACAACAAACAAAACATGCAAATATGAGCCTTCAACATGACTGGACCGCCTCACAGGGCCTACAACATATCTGATCGTCCCCGGGTGTCTTGGCCTATAACACAAAGCATGACCGCCTCAATCCAAACACAATATGTCAACATATGTAACAGATAAACATTAACACAAAATCAAAAAATCCAGATAATCATACAGAACTACTAACAGTCATATACTAGCATAGTACTATCCTATAATTAAGATACATAATCTAGTGAGCCGACATTGGTGCCTTCGATCCATGGGTATAGTGAGGAAAACTCACATCTCAGTCTGAACGCAAGCTGAATAAATCTCTACTCCGAAACCGGCACTACCTGACACCTATTATCAAAAATAATTCCTAACTAAAATTAATACAAATTTACCAAAAATACCCTTAGGTCAAACTTTGTCAAGGGTCAAATTCAACATACCAGCCAAGTCAACCCAACCGAGTACGTTGGGCGTACTCCTTTGTACGTGGGGCGTACTCGATGGCTAACTAGGGATCGGGGGCTTGGTTGCGTACGTGCAACATACCAATTGCTACGCCCATCGTACGCAACCGAATTCCGTTTTAATGCGTTATGAGCTTAATACTCCACCTTTATGTCCAAAATGTAGATCCAAGTCCAAAATGTCATTCTTGACCATAAGGTTTCAAACTTTATGGCTTGGCATGGCCAATAAGTTCTAAATTTTAGAAACCCCAACCTCTTAACCCATTAAGACCACCAAGAACATACATGAGGAAGAGTTAAGAGCCAAGACCCTATTTTCATGCTTAAAAACTATTCAAAACGTCTGAAAGGACAGATTAAATGGGCTGGAGCATGCCATAATCAAAAAGGTCAAGTGTTGGGACCAAAAATGTTCATGAATCAATACTTAGCAAGATTTAAGAAACTACACGCCAATTTTAAAGCTTTATACCTCTTGGAGGTTGCTAGATAGGTGAAGTTCCTAGATCCAAAGCTCCTTCGAGCTCCCAAGATGCCTCTACTTCCTTCTTTCTCCTTCGAGACCATTAAAAACACACACAAGGGTCTAGAATGCTCAAACAAATGGCTAGGGTTTGCTAAGATCGTTTGGACGTGTTGGAGGCTGATGAGGGATGAGGTTTGGAGGCAATGAGTTGATTATATAGGGTCCAACCTTAAGAATTAGGGTTTGTGGCTCACACACTTACGCCCCGCATATGCTAGGAGTATGCCCTGTGTACATGAGCCCGCCTCAAAAATTACAAAAATGCCACTACAGGTCTTTATACAATCTTTCTCATGCACAAGGGCCAAAATGCAACAATTCTTTATACTTAGGGTTAAAATTGAAAATACCTCATCATCGGGGTGTTACAATTCTCCCCCACTTGAATTAGATGTCGTCCTTAAAGTCCGCTAATGTGAACAAATCTAGGTAATACTCCTGCATCTCAGTCTCGGATTCCCAAGTCCATTCGGAACCCTTCCAATGTTGCCACTAAACTTTAACAAATGATACCTCCTTGGTTGCGCAGGGTCTTCGTCTTCCGATCCAAGATTGGTATTGGACTCTCCATATAATTTAGGCAATCATCAACCTGAATATCTCCAAAGGAACAACCGTGGATTCATCAGCCACACACCTCCGAAGCTGATACATATGGAAGTTGTTGTGGATCTGGCTGAGCTCCCTAGAGAAGTCCAATCTGTATGTTACCTTGCTAACCCTGGCCATTGCCCAAAATGGCCCAATATAGGGGCCCTAACTTGACCCTCTTCAAGAAGCATATTACACCCTTACAGGGTGATACATTTAGTAACACCATGTCTCTGACCTATAACTCCAACTCAGATCGCTTCTTGTCGGCATAACTCTTCTGCCGACACTAAGCTGTCTAAAGTCTCTACCTGATTTATTGGATGAGCTTTGTTATCTGAAGTACTTCCTCAGTCCCTCCCATTACTCGATGACCAACCTCTCCTCAACACACTGGGGTGCGACACTCCCTCCTATAAAGGACTCTAAAGGTGGTGCACCGATACTGGAGTGGTAGTTGTTGTTGTACGAGAACTCGGATAAAGGAAGGTAAGAGTCCCAACTCCCACTAATATCAATGACACAATCTCTAAGCATGTCCTCAAGTGTCTGAATGGTTTACTCACTCTGGTTGTTGGTCTGCGGATGATAAGCAGTGTTGAGACGCAATCTCGTACCCAGTTCCTCATGGAACTTCTTCCAGATGCGAGATGTGAACCTAACGTCTCGATAAGATACAATGGAGACTGGAGTACCATGTCGAGCGACAATCTCACCGATGTATTGTTGGATTAGTTTCTAAGCCCGTAACCATATTTGGTAAGTACTTGACCCGGTTGTGCATGGTCCTTTTGGCTTGCCTTCACCAAAGCAACTTGACTGGATAAATAAATAGAGAAAGAGGTTATTATGATTTATTAATATGTTATAAGAATAAGATATTAAAGGAGAAATCATATTTGTTTAATTAATATTGGTCAATAGTTATGTAGTAATTAATTTTGTGATCAAGTGTAATTAATTAAACTAGAGGGGCTGAACTGTAATTATGTGATAGTTGCAAAATAGGGCAATGGTTATCCTTGTTAAAGTATGGACGAATTCAAGGATAAGGATATCCTTAAAATCGTCCAAGGTCCAAGAGATAAGGGTTTTTAAGGCTTATCTTGTGGTTGCTTGGTGGGCAAGTAACTGGATAAGGATAATGACTGAAACCCTAATCTCAACCCTATATAAAGACCCCTAAGGCCTTAGGATTTCATCCACTTGATCCCTAGAGCATCTAAGGACGATTTCTACCTCCTCCCTTCTCTCTCTATAGCCTCTCCAATTGCTTGTGGTGTTTGTGAGCCATTAGAGGCACTACACTTATGGTGCTTGCTTTCAAGACTAAGGGTTTGAAGATTTAAGTTGTTATTCCAATATAACAACAAGAGGTATGTGATCTAACCTTATATATGAATTTCAAAAAATAGCATGCTACATTAGGGTTTTATCCATGTGTTCATAATGTTGTGTATCTAATAGTGAAAACATAGATCCAAATTAGGGTTGTATGCACACATAGGATTGTTTGTATAAAACCCATCACGTATAAGTCATCCAATTTCTCGGCCGATGAGCTCTTGTGGATAGCTAAGAAATGGGCACACTTGGTCAACCGATCCACTATTACCCAAATTACATCATTCCCCTTAGCCGTATGAGGTAGCTTGATGATAAATTCCATAGTAATATGTTCCAAATTCTATATGGGAACCTCTAATGGCTGCAATTTTCCATGCAGCCTCTAGTGCTCAGCCTTGATCATCCGACATGTCAAGCACCTCTCGACATACCAAGCTATCTCCTTCTTCATGCACGGACACCAGTAGCTAAGTCCCAAATCCTGGTACATCTTGGTAGCTCTAGGGTGTATCGAAAACATGGAATTGTGTGACTCCTCCAGCACAGTCTGTCTTACCCCTCCAAAGCCTGGCACCCAAACCCATCCATACCGGGTCAATAATCTGCGACTGTCAGTAGTCAACCTGCCAATCTCGCCCCTAAGTCTCTCCGACTTCCAATTTTCGTCCTTGACTCCCTCGGCCTGAGCCTCTCTGATCAAATCCAAAATTGGCGAATCAATTAAAATCCTCAAACACTGACCTCCATTCGCAGAACTAGCCGCCTTGCGGCTCAAATCATTAGCCACCACATTGGCTTTCCCAAGATGATACAGGATCACACAGTCATAATCCTTGACCACATCAAGCCACCTATGTTGTCTCTTGTTCAGATTCGGCCGATCCATAAGATATCACAAACTCTTGTGATCTGTGTAGATAGTATACTAGACCCCATATAAGTAATGCTACCAAATCTTGAGGGCGAACACTACTACCCCTAACTCCAGATCATGAGTTAGATAATGGATCTCATGCGGCTTCAGCTGTTGTGAATGATAAGCAATAACTCTCCCACGTTGCATAAACATTGCGCCCAAACCCATGATGGATGCGTCACAAAACACCATAAATCCTTGACACCCTTGGGGAGGGTCAACACTGGGGCCTCACACAATGTTTGTCTCAGAATCTCAAATGCCACTTGCTGCTTAGGGCCCCACAGAAATTCCATTCCCGTCCACGTCATACGAGTGAGGGTACTGTAGTCTTGGAGAAATTCTGAATAAATCTCCAATAATATTCCACTAAGCCAAAGAAACCCTTGATCTCTGAGGGAGACTTCCAAACCTCTCACTGCATCACGACCTCAGTCTTGGCCGGATCGACCAAAATCTCTTTTTGGTTAACGAGATGTCCTAGGAACTGGACCTGTCGTAACTAAAACTCACACTTCGAGAACTTTGCATACAACCATTCTTGCCTCAACACTCCTAAAAGTTCTCGAAGGTGCTAATAATGTTGCTCCCTGGTCTTGAATACACCAATATATTATCAATAAAAACAACGATTGATTGATTGAGCATCGACCTGCATACCCGTTTCATCAAATCCATAAAGGCCACGGACGCATTGGTGAGCCCAAATGGCATCACCATGAACTCTTAATGACCATAACGAGGAATATGGTCTTCTCCACATCCTCATCTCTAACCCTCATCAGATGATACCCTGGCCTCAAGTCGATCTTGGAGAACTAAGACGTAGCCTATAACTAATCGAAGATGTCATCAATCTGCGGAAGGGGATAACGGTTCTTCACCGTTATCTTGTTCAACTACCGGTATTCAATCCATATTCGGTGTGAACCATCATTCTTTTTGACGAACAAAATTGGTGTTCTCCATAATGAACTGCTCAGTCTGACAAACAGCTTGCCCAACAGCTCATGAAGTTGCAAGGACAACTCCTGCATCTCAGGTGGTGCCAAACGGTATGATGCCTTAGTAACATGGGCTGCACCCGGAACCAAATTAATCATGAACTCGACCTGCCTCTTTTGAGGCACACCAGGTAACTCCTCCGGAAACACATCAACAAAGTCTCTAACCACTGGTACCTCTAAAATCGAGACTCGCTTCCCAACACAGGTATCAACCACATAAGCCAGATAACCCATACATTCGTGCTAAATATAATGTCGATCTCTGGCAGCAGAATAAAAGGCTGAACCCAATCTAGCCCTTTCTCCATAAATAACCAGCTTTCCCCCACTTAGGGTTTGAATTATCACCCGCTGACCTTCTCAATCGATTATAGCCCTGAATCTACTAAGCTAATCCATCCCTACAATCACTCACACAACTCCCATGGGAAAAGGGATCAAATGCATCGAGAATGGCACCCCAAAAATCTCCAAAACACAATACTTAAAAATACTCAATGCAGAAATCCCATGTTCGTTGGTGATAGAAACCCGCAATGGACATTCCAGCTCTCCAATGGTCATATCGAAAGCCCTATTAAAAGACTGAGACACAAAGGACCGAATCATGCCCGAGTCGAATAACACAAGAGCAGGCAAAGAATTCGCTTAGAAAGTTCCTATCAGAAACACATACATAAGCACACGACAAAATAATTGACAGGATGATAAAGGGAAACATACCAGTAACAATGTTCGGAGCCACCCTAGCCTCCTCTATTGTGAGCTAGAAAGCACGACCTCGAGCCATCGGGGGCTCGACCCTACCTTGATGCTTGTCTGTGATCCTCAGCGTAGCTTGTGCTGGAGCTTGCGCCGATCCCATAGTGAGCAAAGGATAGTTGGCCTTAATATGACCTACCTGTTCATAATGATAACAGATCCCGGTGCTTGGTTTAGGGACCTGTTGGTGTCAATCCTTAGTATATTTTCCCTCCTTTCCATATTTTTGGCACCCAAAAGAATATCGACAAGAACCCTCATGAACCTTGCCGTACTTGCCATAATTTCGACCCCTCAGACCCCAGATATCACATCAATGACCTTGAACCGCTTCACTACAGGCTGCGTTTGCATTGGAGCCTGCCTTCGCTCCCTCTCCTGGAGCTCCATCTCAATCTCCCGCCTCCTCTCGGCCTCATGTACCTCCATAAGCATACCATAACGATGAGTGGACACAAACTGGCGGATGTCTGTCTTGAGCATGCTCAAGTACTGGGTCATCTAAGCTTGCTCAGAAGCAACAAACTCAGGAAAAAATAGACCCCTATCATTAAACATCTTGGTGATCTTATTCACCGAATTATTCCCCTGCCTCAGGTCTAAATACTCTTGGGTCAGCCTCTCCCTCTCTACCAAAGGAACATATCCCATGTGAAACATCTCATAAAACTACTCCCATGTCACAACTGCTTAGGAGTGTACATGCTATTCACTAACCTCCACACGTCCTTTTCCCCTGACAGAAGAAGGTTTAGGGAGCACTTGATCTTCTAGTCAGCAGAGCGGGAGCACGTAAAGAAACACTGCTATAGATCGGATAACCACCTCATCGCAATGATCAGATCCGGAACTCCATCAAACACCGGGGGGTTCATATTATCGAAGTTCTGGTACTGGAAGTCTCTCTCTCCGTGAACCCTAATGGCTGTAACATTCATGGTAGTGGCCGCAACAACAGCCTCAGAAAGTGCCGCATAACGATCGTCGAAAAGATCAATCATGGTGGTCTTGATAGACCCAAACAACTCTGGTATCGATCCCCTGACAACAGTAACAACCTTAGCAGAAATCAACTCCCTAATATGATACTTAGTCAACCCTGGCCTATCCTGGCCGCCCGATCCCACTCCTGAACATGATCCCCTTGTGAGTATCATACTGAAAATAAGCCAAAAATATCAGACCAGACGCATTTCATACCATACGAGCTATTCTAAATAACGAAACTCTAAGGGTGGTGACTTCCCTGCTACACGTACGGGTCTTGTGCTTTCGTTAGTAGGGGCCCGTACTACCTTCACACCTACCCGTCTTTGTCTTAGAATGTAACACTTAAACCCTTGTATGTTTCATTATTTCCCTTGTATTATGTAAAGTTGCATTTTGGTCCTTGTGTTGTACGTGGGACATACCACATGGTAGCATACAAGCTAAGAAGGAGTATGTAGGGCGTACCACATGGTACACTTAGCGTACTCATGCGAGGCTTAGATGGGATTCTGGAGACGTATGTCGGGCGTACACTCTCATACGCGAGGCGTACGTAAGGAATCTTAAAACCCTAATTTTCGAAGTTGGACACTATGTAATCACCTTTATGGATTATGAAACCCTCATTTCTCATCTTCCTCTGACCTTTAGCCTCATATTCAAAACCATAAGCCTCTCCTTTGTGTTTTAAGCTCATTGTGTCCATTTTGTTGTGCTTTAGTCCATATTCAAGAAGTAGAAACTTGGTGCAAGGTGGTAGATTAAGGAATAACTTTGGGGATCTTGATTATTTGCTACATTTACAACTTGTTTGAGGTAAGAAGCTATGAACTTATTCATTAATGGAGTAGATCTATTATATATGAGTTTTGGTCCATTTTTGGCCCCAAGAATGAGATCTGGTAGTTTGATACCATACCAAGAGCTATGAGTTGACACTCTTGATGTTTCTGAGGTTCTAGATTCATGAAGTTGTCACCTTTATGGTTTAGAATCCCCCGTGCATGAGATTATGTCCATTGGTGAAAGTATAATGTTGTATCTTGAAGTTGGGTTCTTTTGGGGCATGCGAAGTCACCAAGTTAGTGACTTTATGGTTCTACATACCTATCAGGACTCAGATCTGTGATTTGGACTTCTGGACTTAAGAATTAATAGCTTAATGAAGTCTTTTTCATAATGGATGAGTACGTTGGGCATACAAGTCTGTACGCGTAGCGTACATGCCAAATACCATGTACGCTTAGCGTACAGCTGAGTATGCCCCGCATACTCAAACAGGTGGGATTTTGCATTTTGGGCTTCAAGTTTGGGCTTTCTTTTAGGCTTCGGTGTTTGAGTTCTTATTGGACCATCTGAGTGCAAGTGTTTTGGATTAGGAAAATGATTGGCCTTTAGGGTAAGGCCCATGTA
Organism: Lactuca sativa; assembly: GCF_002870075.4. Lineage (NCBI taxonomy): Eukaryota > Viridiplantae > Streptophyta > Magnoliopsida > Asterales > Asteraceae > Lactuca > Lactuca sativa. Next base: position 263,986,826 of record NC_056627.2, read on the forward strand.
AGGCGTTTAGGCCAAATTTGGAAAATTGGGCCATTATTGGGCCTTGGTTGATTAATTGGCTTTTGGGTGTTTTAGATTGTGAGTTTGGGCCTTATTCTTGGACCAAGATAAGTTAGTGGTAAATTTTGGATTAATGTCTAAGTCCATAACTATAATTTGTGAGACTTGACCCGACCCGACATGGTCCATTTGGGTTGCATGGCATCATGCATTTGGATAGAGTATAATGAGAGAAATAACACTTAAGGTTTGTTAACATATTATAACTTCTAATATATTAATAAGGTTATTTAATTAGTATTGATCAAGAATTAATTTGGAATTAATTAAGTGATCAAAAGGAGACTAATTAAATGTATGAGTTAATTGTGTAAATCATTCATTCTTATATATGTGGGCTAGTGATCCAAGATTCCTGATGTTGGACTAAGTCCATGGGGTGACTCATGGATACTCCATGGAGGTTAAAATCCATGGAGCATAAGGAATGGGTAAAGTTATGAGTTACATGGTGTAACCCTAATAGCCACCATATAAAAGAATCCCATGGCTCAAGAAATCGGCCACTATATGTGAGGAAAAAGGGCTAACCGATTTTCATGAAGTGTGGTTTTTCTCTTAAGTCATTCCATGTGTATTTGGTGTTGTGTGAACCATTTGAGGTGTCATACTTAGGGCACTAGGCACTCAAGCTTCATGAAGACAATCTACATCAAAGAGGTATGCAATTCTAACTTGATATATTCATTTGAATCAATGTTATTATGCTAGTTAGGATGAATACCTTGGAAAGTTCATATTTGCATGTATAATAGAGAAAACATAGATCCAAGGTATTTAGGGTTGCATGTACACTTAGGAGTGTTAGAATGCTCAAAACCCAACAGTGATATCAGAGCATAGACTTGTTTTCTTGTTATACTTGCAAAATTGGTTGAAAAATCGAGTTTTTATGCTGTCTGCTCAGCAGACTCGCCGAGTCCACTGATGGACTCGCTGAGTCCATGGCAAAATGCATCCAACTCGCCGAGTTTGTTCGTGCACTCGACGAGTTGGACCCCTAGACAACATATATTCGACTTTTTTGCTGGAATTGGACTAAGAACATTACCCTAAGATGTTTTTGGACTTATAAACTTGTTTTTAATGTGGTAATGTTCATGCTAATCCAATTTCAAAGATAATTGTCAATAGATTCATGTTTTGTATTAGTTTAAGGTTTAGACTAATTACATGAAAAAGATTGATTTGAATTATCTTGTTCTTATGAGTTGCTTAGATTAATAGAAAAGTTAATTGATTATGTGTTTTCAATCCATTTTAATCTAAGAGTTGATTCTAAAATGTGTTTTTGTAACTTGTCCTCAAGTTATATGAAAAGTCACATTTAAGTTTCATAAAACTTATAAAAGTTGGCAATGGTTACAAAATATGAAGAGTCTTGTCCTCAAGTTATGGAGGTTCAAGAGTCATTTGTCCTCAAGTTATGGAACTTGAAGAGTCTTTTATTAGTTTAATGTCTTCCATAAGTTGTCCTCAAGTTATGTAACTTGAAGAGTCTTTTATTTAAAACTACTTTAAACACATAAGTTATGAAATTAATTAGTTTTGAATAGTTTCAAAACTTGCCCTCAAGTTTTGGAATTTGAAAAGTTTTCACTTATGAATACTTTAATTCCAAGTTAGCCCTTAGAATTTTAAAAGTTAAAATTCAACCCTTATACTTTATAATATTATCAGTTAATTATATATATATATATATATATATATATGTATATGTATATGTATAAGAGCAAGTCAGTCTTACCGTTAGTAGGCCTCATTCACAAAGTCGGTCTATAAGGGGGGTATAAGGTTACTGCCTATAAAATGGCAGTTTAATGGGTGTCTACTCTCACCCACCGCTTCCTTGACTGGTGGAGGGTCGTTAGCTGAACGGGTAGGACAAGGACTATAATTCTCCCTTCATTAAAAGTATTAATGATAAATACTAAGTAACTAAACCTTTTAAAAATACCCAATCTTAGTTACTTAGGAATAAGTGAATAAGGTGCTAATCCATGAAATTACACTTTGCACTTAGTTTAAGTCGGTTGGTGGAGCGTGTGTGGTTAACCGGCACACTAACCTAGACTTAACAAGGTAGGAAAAGGGTAACTTAATATTTATCATAGTATCGGTGGAGCGTGTGTGGTTAACAGACACATCGATTAAGGGGTAAATATTAAGGGTACCCAGTATATTTTCATGGTTACTTCACACCTTGTTTTGTGATCCTCGGCATCCCAGTCACAAAACCTGAAGGGCACACTCGAGACTGAAACATGCCATTGAACAGTTCAATGAATCTCAAAAGATCTAGGAGTTTCAAATCCAAGTAAAACCTAATTAAATTATTTCGTTTTCATGGTGGAAATTGGTGAATCGTGATTCACCTACCTTCAAAGATTTTATAGCTTGGATTACGGCATCCCTCTTCCAAGTTATAAAAGTATTGCGTTGGGTCCTAGCCTTAATATTTCATATTGGGTGTTATATTAAGGATTTTAAATCAACTATCTTGAATATCTCCCAAAAGATGTCTGGTTTAGACATCTATGATCTTCCCAAATCTCTTGAACCAAGTTTTCCTAAATGAAGATGATATCCCATGGAAATCATACTTCTTTCACCTCCTCCAATTATTCTCCCTAACCCACAAGTTCTTGAAAAATTTAAGGTCACTCAAGCCCTATTGACAAGCAAATGTCTATGTGTGATCACATCTTGGAGATGTAGTCACATATTGAAAAGCCGGGAGAGTTGGGTGTCAAAGTCTTGAGAAAGTTGGTGGCTCAACTACTTTCTAAGTTACATAGTGAGTTACTTTGGGACTCCTATGAAACAGACTATGACAAGACCCTTAATGATCTTATCTATTTGCTAAGATCAACTTCCTAAAACTTTTGGACATTGACAATAGTGACATTGGATATCTAGTAAAGCTCTCTCTTCCCAATGGAAAGGGATCGACCATAGTTAACTCGGTTCACCTAATGGTAAAGAGAAAGGCTAAGTCTGTGATAGTCCCATGTTCCATTACCAAAGCGTCCATATGTTAAATTGCCAAAGGAAGGGGCATTGGTTGTGAAGCTGCCAATTTACCTAAGGGTGTTAAAGTCAATAAGCTTGACTCTACTTCAGGTAAAGTTCACTATCTAACTCTGCTAAGTTTCTAGTCTGAGATTCTTGATACATGATGTGACTAGGTCACATGGTGATGTTTTAAGAATCAAAGAAAAGTGAAGAAACTTAAAGAAAAGAATATGTTGAATCTGATCGCGTAGATGGATTTCTATCACATAGTTTGAAGATCGGATTCTTGAGCTACTTCTTAGGAGTTATGAGATATTGCTTAGGAATAGATAACAACAAGTTTTCATATGGATTGTAAGGATAATTTTTTCCGCAAAGTTTTAAAATAAAAGGAAATTTTTGATTTTATTTATTTTAAAATATCCTTACGATGGCATTTGAGGAAAAAAAATTGTTACTTATATGATTCCATTAATAGCAAGAGTGGAAATATGAAATTGATTCTTTCATTTGTGGTAATGTCTAAATTTACCAAATAAGGAAAGATCCTCATCACCCAAGTTTCAATTGGACTAGAACTTGGAATCATACAAGTTGTAAATTATGATGAATGAGAACTTTCAACTTTGGAAAATTAAGACTAGTCCTTGTTCACATGTATATGTGAGTCAAGTGAAGGACTAAGGGATCAAGTACACATTCGCGTGCACTGGTCAAGTCCACCACAAAAGATCGATAAGATTATTCATCATAATTTACTAAAGCTCATTAAATATGGTTATACTTACAAGCTTAAGTGTAATTCTTAGACATTGGAAAAGGTTCCAGTGTATGGCAAAGTGAATAAGAAGAATCAAATTAGGCAGAAGGATAAAAGTTTCTCAAATCTGAAAAGATGGGAGAGTACTTTAGTATCATGTTATGATCATCTTAATGATTTAGATACCTTATCACAATTCATCCTCTAAGTGCATTCTGATAGCTAAGAAGAGGAGCTATGAATTGTTGAAGAGGTTAAATCAAGAAGATGATTCATACTTCGTTCCAAAAACAATTCTTAGAGTTATACTCTAAGAATGTAACTTGAGTGACATGTCTTAAAGAAGGTTTACAACACTTGTCAAATGTAAGAGTAAAAGTTTTCTACTCTTGTACATTTGAAATTGGTAAGTTGTGATGTTTTGGATAAAACAAAGACCAACTAAGGCCAATTGTGTGAAGTGTTTGTCTTGATTAGAATCCACACTATCTCTTGAATGTTTGACAAGAATGTCTTATATGTCAAGAGGACAGTGGGAGTCTTAAAGGTCTTGAAAGTCTCAAGAACTAATCAAGAATAAAACCTGAAGTTCTTCACTAGAACACGACTTGAGGTTTATAACCTATCGTGTTGACATATTGTGTGCCTATTCCAATTAAAGTTGGCCTTGCATATGAGTTCTTATAGTTCTCAATTGGTTGCACAACAACTTGGAAGCAACGGCAGACCCTTGAGCTGCCAGGTGGCAAGAAATTAAGATTGAGTTCAGTCCATATGAGTTTGGATTTGTCACTATGGTTTTGACAATTCACATGGATAAGAGAAAATACACCATGAAATCTAAGTGTCATAAGGTTTCTCTCCGATTGATGAAAATGATGGTGAGGAAACACTTTCACTACGTAGATTTTAGCTAGATAGCAATTGTGATATTTGCATTCTCAAATTCGTTAGTGGAGCATGTGTGGTTTACCGGCACACTAACATGGACTGGTGAGAAGTGGCAAAGGTCTAAACAATCAAGACTATGATTACGGCATCCCTTTTCATAGTTCTTAAAATTGTTTAGACACACCTGTGAGCTATCTAAGATAAGGTGTATGATTATGATAAAGTTTTATCAAAGCAATCTAGTATCAGAAATCTGAAGTTTAGTAAGGAAGTAATAAAGTATTGATTTCTAGAAGTCCAGCTGATTTCTGAGTACATGTCAAAGCTAGTGGGAGCATAAGTGTTATGCTAATAATCATCATGTTAGTGGGAGCATGATAATTATGATAAGTATTGCAAGTTAGCAATGTTAATTATAGAAAACAAAAAGTTTCAATTGGGAAAGAGTTGTTTAGCTATAATTAAGGGAGAGGAAATTATACTTCATCTCAAATCTAAAAGCTTAGATTGAGGTTTTAATCGTATTTAGTCAAGCATATATATATATATATATATATATATATATATATATATATATATATATACATATATATATATACATATATATATATATATATATATATATATATATATATATATATATATATATATATGAATTTCATGTTGGTGTTGGGTTTTGAGCATTCTAACACTCCTAAGTGTACATGCAACCCTAAATACCTTGGATCTATGTTTTCTCTATTATACATGCAAATAAGATCTTCCAAGGATTTATCCTAATCTAGAATACAAAAACAATGAATGTAACAAGATAGAATACATACCTTTTTGGTGTAGAAAGTCTTCATGAAGCTTGAGTGCCTAGTGCCCCAAGTGTGACACCTCAAATGGTTCACACAACACCAAATACACATGGAATGACTTGAGAGAAAACTACACTCATGAAAATCGGCTAGCCCTTTTTCTTCACACACTAGTGGCCAATTTTGGTCAAGAATAAGATGCTTATATAGTTAGGGTTACACCATGTAAACCCTAATTGACATGGCCTTTCATTTTCATGATCCATGGGTACAAATACACCATGGAGCATCCATGGACCATCCTATGGGTTTTAGCCCAACTTGATTATCCATGGAGCATTAGCCCACTATACAAGTATGGATGATTTACACAATCAACCCAAATATTTAATTAGTCTTCTTTTGATCACTTAATTAATCCTAGATTAATTCTTGATCAATACTAATTAAATAATCTTATTATTCTTATTATTAATATACTAGAACTTATAATATATTAATAACCATAAGTGTCTTATTTCTCTCATTATAGTCTATCCAAGTGCATGATGCCATGCAACCCAAATGGACCATGCCGGGTCGGGTCAAGTCTTACCAATTATAGTTATGGACTTAGACATTAATCCAACAGTTGGAATGGCTCAACATAAGGAAATTCTGTATATGGGTCTATTATTTGCGTTCTCAAATTCGATTATGATTACGACATCCCTTTTCATAATCTGAATTATGAGAACTTGGCAAATAGAAATGGAAATGTTATAGCGGAAGACTGATTTAGTCTTTATGTGAGACATCATGAATCGTGTCTCATATGCTTCGGATATAGGATCGATTACATGTGCTATATTCATCCTTTCTAAAATTTTCCAAATGTATGGGGCATTAAGAAGGGAAAAGGTCTAGAATTGGATATGACTAAAAGGATTAAACAATTATCGAGGACAATCTAAGGATTACCAAAGATTGGTTGCACAAGGAGAGTTGGAAGTATAGTGATAATGCAAGAAGAATGTTTCCAAGGAGTTGATCTCCTTTGGAATGCTCTGTAATGTTTGTTGTCAAGTCTTTCTGACTTTGTGCATAATCATTACAAAAGGATCAATGCATATAAGTTTAAAATCTAACAGATTTCAGTAAATGGCATGAATTTGGAATTCTTGCATTTGCAGTAAGGATTTGGGACTATGAAAAGAGGATCATTGGAGTTATGTTCAATTGATCTATTTCACAAAGTAAAGATCATAGACAAACATAGAATGCATACTTGGTGTATGGCATGACTAGTGTTTAGAAAACATAGTATACATGCTTGGAGCATGGGACAACTATTGTTTTAAATTCAAGAATAAAGTTGATAGCTTAAACAGTATACAATAAATAATGTGTAATCATATGGTGATAAAAGGTGTTTTATTTATGTTTATAGGTTTTGATACCATATTGGATTCAATTATTATTGTGTTTCACTTTGCATGTTTTAACTTCCAGAATAACTAGGTCATTGTTCTGGATGACTAAGTTATTCAAACCATCCACAGTCGATCATATGTTGGAAGTAGATATGAATCATGATTGTCATGGTTTGGCTTGTGGAGGTCTAAGATGTTGGACAAAGGGCTACAACACTCATGAGTGCTCATAAGTTATGAGTATTGGATTCAACCCATGCTCATTGGAATCACTTCATGGATTTTATCACGATTGAGCATGAGACGATAATATCTTATATTCTTTAAACCTAGAGATATGAGTTGTTACTATGAGTTGGTTGTACATTTATTGCACGAAAACGCATTCGGTAACTCGATGTTATAAAACGTGCCTTTTTGTATGATTCAACAAGTAGTAGAACAAGCCATATGAGTCGAAGTTTATTCATTCCTTTTACCTTCAGGATAAAAGCGATATTTGTGGGCCCCTCGATGATTTGGTGATGACAAATGTAAGTGCTCGGCCGGGCCTGGACTGATTTGATTGGTTCTATTAGTCAGTCGTCATAAATCGAAAATGGGGAAACAACAAATGGACAGAGAGAATGATTATAATCCATGTCTCAGTCCATATGATATCTAGAATGGAGGAATATATGATCCCTTATCTAATGGACAAGTCATTGACAAAGGTTAGAGATCCTCGGCAAGGTCAGAGTTCGACAGAAGCTTTTGAGAGCTACGATTGCCAGTTGGTTCTTGAAGTCATACGCAATAATAGTTTTAGACTTATCCAAGTGGGAGACTGTTGGATTAATGTCTAAGTCCATAACTATAATTGGTGAGACTTGACCCGACTCGGCATGGTCCATTTGGGTTGCAAGGCATCATGCATTTGGATAGACTATAATGAGAGAAATAACACTTAAGGTTTGTTAATATATTATAAGTTCAAATATATTAATAATATTATTTAATTAGTATTGATTAAGAATTAATTAAGTGATCAAAAGGAGACTAATTAAATATATGGGTTGATTGTGATCCACGATTCCTTATGTTGGACTAAGTCCATGGGGTGACCCATGGATACTCCATGGAGGTTAAAATCCATGGAGCATAAGGAATGGGTAAAGTTATGAGTTACATGGTGTAACCCTAATAGCCACCATATAAAAGGATCCCATGGCTCAAGAAATCGGCCACTATGTGTGAGGAAAAAGGGCTAGCCGATTTTCATGAAGTGTGGTTTTTCTCTCAAGTCATTCCATGTGTATTTGGTGTTGTGTGAACCATTTGAGGTGTCACACTTGGGGCACTAGGAACTCAAGCTTCATGAAGACAATCTACATCAAAGAGGTATGTAATTCTAACTTGATATATTCATTTGAATCAATGTTATTATTCTAGTTAGGATGAATACCTTGGAAAGTTCATATTTGCATGTATAATAGAGAAAACATAGATCCAAGGTATTTAGGGTTGCATGTACACTTAGGAGTGTTAGAATGCTCAAAACCCAACAGTAAAATGGTCTTTTTACCCGAAGTATGGACTTATGGATATGGACTGGAACCCAAATGCTAACTGGGTGTTATTTTGGTATTGATCAGCTCGGGGATTCGTTGGACCAAGAGCCAGGGATTTTCAGTGAGATTCAGCAGTCGAGGTGAGTTTCCTTACTGGGTTTAGTGGGTCTAAGGCACCAATTCTGACCCTTATTGTTTATGTTAGGATGCTATGAGTCTTAGTGACTCTTGCATGTTTTATGTGCTGCTATGTATACCGGGCGAGGCTCAATTTTGGGCGGGGCCCGATGATTGAATTGTATGCTATTGGTTATGATCATTGTATCTGTTCGCATGATTATGTGATATGTATTGTATGTGTATAGTGGGTGGGGCTCGATGTCAGGCGAGGCGTAAGACTAACAGTTGTGTATACCGAGCGGGGCCCGATGTAGGGCGGGGGCCCAGTATGTGATTTATTAAGTATGGTATGAGGTAGTTTGGGGAACTCACTAAGCTTTGTGCTTATGGTTTTTAGTTTACGTTTCAAGTACTTCCGGTTCCAAGGGGAAGTGCTCGGGTTGACTGCATCGCACACACCACATAGATTCTGCTTTTGAGATGTCACTCTGATTGATATGATGTTTGATATACTTATTTTCATTTGAGGTGTATGGATAATGTCTTTGGAATACTGTTTCATTTAAATTAAAAATGAAATTTTTGGTTAATATTTTTGGGACGTTTCACAGAAGATCATCACAACAACCCTAACAACACACACTAGAATACACACACATCTTATTCTCACTCCTTAGAGAATGGCTAGACATTCCTCAACTGGCCAACTGATTACACATAACCCATCCATGAAACTTCCACTAACCCTGGAGCACTCGATTATGCTAATCATACATAACGTTGGATCCTATAGTCAGTCGAATACTTGATTCTACCCTAAGCCTTCATCAAACAAGAACATGAAATAAGGCAAAACCAAACATTCTCAGGCTATAGAAACTTATTTATGTACAACTATGATGTATACACTAAGCAACTACAGTAATGATCTCAATTCCATACAAGAAAGAATCCTAGCCTATTATGCATCACATATCAGACAATTCTATCATGCAATAACTGAAGATCCCTAGCCTACCACTAGCATGTTGTTCTAACATAAACATAATATCAAATAACAGTGTAGGTAACTTGGGGTAAACCTTCTTGCTTCGGTCGATCGTAAACATCACATCCTTCCTTAGTTACTTTTGAAAACAATTTTAAAACCATTTTAAAACTTTTGCAGTTCCCTAGTTTAAGTCAAGATTCACACGAATATTCATCCAATTCTCTCAAACCAAGACTCTGATATCAACTTGTAATACTCTAAAAATCAGAAGAATTTAAAATTTTTAAAATCAACCATCAACCAACATTGTTTACTAAAGAGTCATTGTTTCGAAAACATTATTTAAAATCAGAGTTTTTCCCTCATTGTTTCGAAAACATTATTTAAAATCAGAGTTTTTCCCAAGACCCAGTGAGATAAAAGAGGAAGTTGTGCACGATCACGCCTCCGCTTTCCCATGATCCACAGAAGTACCTAAAACAATAAACTGAAACTGCAATCCAAAGCTTAGTAAGTTCCTCCAAATTACCAACACACTACAACAAAAAAAACATGAAAATATGAGCCTTTAACAAGACTGGACCGCCTCACATGGCCTACAACCTATCTGGACCGCTCTACGAGTCTTCGGCATGATTGGACCGCCTCATAGAGGCTACAGCCTATCCGGACTACTCTACGGGTTGCTAGCCTGATTAGTCCGCCTCGCAGGGACTACTACCTATCCGGTCGTCCCCGAGTGTCTTGGCCTACAATACAAAGCAGGACCACCTCAACCCAAACATATGTCGACGTATGTAATAGATAAACATAAACATAGAACCAACAAATCCAGATAATACATATTTACTAATCAGTCATATACTAGCATAACATTATCCTATAATCAGGATACATAATCTACTGGGCCGACATTGGTACCTTCGACCCATGGGTACAATGAAGAAAACTCACCTTTCAGTCTGAATGCAAGCTGAATAAATCTCTACACCGAAAACCGGCCCTACCCGACATCTATTATCCAAAATATTGCCCAACTAAAATTAATACCAATTTACCTAAATTCCCTTAGGTCAAACTTGGTCAAGGGTCAAAGTCAATAACCAGCCGAGTATGCTGGGTGTACTCCTGTACGCAGGGCGTACTCGATGGCTAAATAAGGATCGGGGGATAGGCCGCATACGTGTGACGTACCAATTGGTATGTCCAGCGTACGCAGTAGAATTCCTTCTTAATGCATTAAGAGCTTAATACTCCACCTTTTACACCCAAAATGCAGATCTAAGTCCTAAATGCCATTCTTGACGATAAATTTTCAAACTTTATGGTTTTGCATGGTCAATAAGTGCTAAATTCTAGAAACCCCAACCTCTTAACCCATGGGAAAGAGTTAAGAGCCAAGACCATATTTTTATGCTTCTAAACTACTCTAAACGTTTGAAAGGACATGTTAGAAAAGGTCAACTCTTGGGACCAAAATGTTCATGAATCAAGACTTAGCCATATTTAAGAAACTAGAAGCCAAATTTAAAGCTTTATACCTCTTGGAGGTTGCTAGATAGGTGAAGATCCCAGATCCAAAGCTCCTTCAAGCTTCTATGATGGTTCTACTTCCTTCTTTCTCCTTCAAGACCACCAAAAACACACAAAATGGATTTGGTTTGCTAAGATCTTTTGGAGGTTTTGGAGGCTGATGAGGGATGTGGTTTGGAGGCCATAAGTTGATTAAATATGGTCCAAACCCTAAAAATTAAGGTTTTTGGCTCACACACGTATGCCCCGCGTATGTGAGCCAGCCACAAAAATTACAAAAATGCCATTACGGGCTATTTGGAAATCTTTTTCATGCACAAGGGCCAAAAATGCATACAAAATCAGATTGCCAAGAGGTGGCAACTAGGGAAACCCAAGCCCACATATTTTTGGGTTCTCAAGGTATTTAAAGGTAAGTATTCATGTTTTGGGGTGTTTTTCTTAGCCTCCATCACATCTGGCACTTCTTAGGAGAAACCCTAGCGTCCATCTTTAAGATTTAAACTACTTCTCTATCCTCTTTCCTCTTTTGGATGTTTTTGCATGTGTTTTAATGAAACTTGAAGATCAAGAAGGTCCTTTTGGGTGCAAGGAAGGTTGTTGCAAGTTTAGATCCATCAAAGCTACTTCATTTTTGGACTATTGTGATTATAAAGTGCATATCTTGCTCTTTAGTTCTTTAGATCTCTTCATTTGTGTTTTTTTTTGGCACTTTTGGTCCATTTTATGGGTGATCTTGGAGTTAGATGGTGTCAGATATCTTTTAAACATTTTGGAATGCTTCTTGGACCCCATGGACTAGGAAAGTTATTATCTTTTGTCTTCCTTTTTTATCCATACAAGTTATCTTGGTCCTTTAGGTCATTTTGGTGTATTAAAGTTTAGATCTTGAAAGTTTGTGACATTGTTATGGATAAATTTGGAAGCTTTATCCATCTAAACCTAATGTTGATTCAGATCTGAATGTTGGAGACTTAGACTTAATGGATTAAGTTGAGAAAGATGCATTATTGGTCTCTTTGAGACTTAAAGACTAGATCCTGGGTGTTTGGAGCATCCTAATGGATAAAGTTGAAAACTATAGTTGGAAACTTTATCCATTATGAAGCTATTAGGAACCAAATATGATGATATTAATTTTGGTCTTTATGGGTTAAGATCTTATTGAGGGAAAACTATTTTTAACCAAAACCACGACGTGACCAAGGAAGGTCCACAAGGTAGTGGTGCGATGTAGCACGTCTATTTTGTCTGTAAGTGACCACGCCATGGCGAAGGAATTACCACGATGGGGGGATCGTTTGAGTTGACTTTAATCGTTGACTTTTTTGACCAGTTTGACTTTTGGTCAAACTCGGGTAGAATTGAGTATCTAACCAGGGGATAGTCATGGTTTGGCTTTAGTAAGCTCGGGTTAATTGTTCTGTTGTCGATGATGCTGTTGAGCTTATACTATTTAGTTCAAGTGAGTTTTCTCACTATACTTTGTACTATAGCATGTGTCCTTATGTGTGTATGATGTTGGTATAGTGTATTGATTTGTTAGATTGGTAGATCTATATGATTATCTATATTGGTTGTTAATTGATTATATGTTTTCATATGTTGACATAGTATGGTTGGGTTGAGGCGGTATTGCTTTGTGTTGTAAGCCAACAAATCCGGGAGCAATCTGATCATAAGCTGAGGGTCTGGGAAGGGGCAATCCAGTCTTATGTTGTGGGATTGGGAGTAATCTAGTTATAAGCTGAGGGTTCAAGAGGGGCAGTCTTATGATGTGGACTCGGGAGCAAGCAATTCATAAGTCGAGGGCCCGGAATGGGGCAATCCATTCTTATATTGTGGGCTCGGGGGCAATCCAATCTTATATAATGGGCTTGGTACGCTTTCATGGTATATGTATTGTTGTCTGGGGTATTTTGGGGGAACTCACTAAGATTTGGCTTACAGTAATTGATTCAAATGTTTTTAGGTACTTAACGGATTGCAAATGTGAGACTGTACATACGCACAACTAACGGTTTTATGATTCGATATTCTGCATTGTTTTCCTTATAACTTTGATTTTGAAATATGGTTTATAAACAAATTGTTTGAATTTAGTGTAACTTTATAAAAATGAGTATTTATTCTATTTTAAAAATGAAAAATTTTATTCTGGAATTTGTGACGTTACAGTGTGATGTGGTTTTGTAATTATGTTAAATTCATTTGTTTTTTTCATTTGTTGTTTCATTTATGGGAAGATGCTAAAAGAAATCGATTTGAGAGAGAGAGAGAGGGAGAGAGAGAGAGAGAGATGACTTTTAGATACAACTGATAAACTATTGAAGAACTCCTCGAACTGAAGTTAGAATCATATTATACAAGATTAGAACATATTTCATGAAAAAAAATGTCATTTATCGGTTTAAAACTGAGTAGTATATAATACTAATTATTAAGCCCTTGGGTTTGGGATCTTAACGATTGAAGTAGGGATGTAAATCGGTTTGGAATCTAGAGAACTGAAAACCGATTAAGGAATGAACGAAGAGCTGAGAAACAACCAAGTACCACTAATGAGTTCTGGTTCGGTTCGGTTCTACTATGATATGTGCTATCTAACAAAGGGTTCGGAACTAGAATTGAAAATATCGAAAACCGAAAATGATGAGTTCGGGGACCGGATCAAATATCATTAATCGATTCCAACCCGTTCGTGTTCCGATTTGATATTTCGGTTAAAAAGCTCATACATTGATTAAACTACAAAATTCGATTAAAAGATGTTCATTGTTTAAATTTTGATATACTTAAAATATTATTAGTGTTCTGCGATTTACTATTCACATGATGGTGTATGAGACATGTTCGACATGGACCATCTAAATGACACGTCTCCTCACTTTTTTAGATGCATATTTAAATTGCAGGAACATTTTTGTTTGTTTGTAGACAAAATATTGAAATGAGATGCTGATTATTAAAAAAAAAAAAAAAAAAAAAAAAAAAAAAAAAAATATATATTTACTAAAGTATGTCTTGTTCAAATTTTATAATGCAATGTTACGATATTTGTCCCTTTTATTTTCTATGTTTTGGATTGAATTTTCAATATTATCTTCTCAATTTTAGTTACATCATATTTGTGTACCTTCTGTCTTTTCTTTTTTACAGCTTTACTGTAACTTTCTTTTACAAAACTATATTTTTTTTCTTACCATTTTTCCGAAAGTTATAAATTTTCTTTTATCAATGTTGTCCAATTTTTTTTACGAGTTTGGTTTTATATGCTTTTAAGAAATTAGTTTTGTTAATATTTTTTTCCAGACTTTTTACATCTATTTTTACAACTCAAGGTTTTAATAATCCATTTCTACAATTAAATTTATTTTTCCTATTTTTTACACATGTATTTATAGAGTTTTCCGTTTCTACAAATTAAATTGTTTTTTTTTCTCATGGGTTCCTATATTTTTGGTAGATTATGTTATTTTAACGAACACATGGTCTAGCGCAACGTTACACGTGGGATGCAAGCCCTAATTAGATATAAGATGTAAACGAGATAGCATATGTATAAATGATCATATTCTTGATGAAATTATAAGCAAAGTGAGTTTGGGTTAATTGTTGAACTTTAACCTAGTACATGCATAATCTATGAATTACAAGGGAATAAATGGACAGATTGATTGTTGTTGTAACATTGATAAATTTGAACTCTAACCTATATACTATATGTTATTGAAGTGCATTAAGTTGGGAATATTGGCATGCATATGTATATTCTTTAACTCATTTATAGAACGTCTTTTCATTCGAGTTGTAATTAAAAGATAATCTTTATAGTACTTGGCTACGATAAGTCGATAATGGACATATAAACACCTAACAACCTAACACCGAGGGGCCTCACTACTAACTCATCCAAAATGCCATTAGGTGTGTAGGACCAACAAGGAAAAACCTTTTTATTTATTGATTCATATAAGATCTTCTCAATTTTAAGAAATTTATTATTTTCTGATAATTTATTTTTTGTACTAAATTTTCAATCTAATTTATTTTTATAGTACTAATCGCTATATGACATTGGTAATTTTGATTTTGGTATACACCGGTTTCTCCTTTTAATTAAATACTAAAATTAGATTATTTGTTCAGTGAGTTTAAACGAGTTTTTCAAAATTGGATTTCTTAAATACAATTATATTGGTTTTAACTTTTGATTTTTTATAGTAATTTAGTTCGTTGTGTCCGATTTCTAAATATTTACGTATATACACAGAAAATAAATCAGAAGTGTAACTCGTTATCGCAAAATTACTTCAAAATTTAAATGATGTACTTCAATTATCGTAGATAATTATTTTAACTATTGTATAGTACCAACTGGCTTTATACACTGACGGTTAATATGTCATTTTCACTTTGTATCTACATCAACATGCATGATGTAGTTTTTATTTGTTAAGTGTTGGTAAAAATTAATTATTAGCTTTTAAATAGATAAAATCACGAAAAAAAAAAAATACTTGAAGTAGTTTTTCGATTCTAAATTTTTTGTTTAAAATAAAAACAAAAAATTCATATGATCAAACAAAACCTTTTCTTTTCCGACTTTTTTTAAACTCTCAAAAGCTCTCTAATACAAAGTTGAGCTTATTGTCATATTTTTTGAGTTTTATAAGTTGTCATGTGTAACAAGTCAAAAAATAACTTATAGTATATTCTTAACTTTTTAAATAACTATTTAGACTAGTTTTTTTTTTTTCTTTTTTTTTTTTTTTTTTTTTCTAAATGTCATTTTATATCTTCCATTTTTTATTAGATAGTTTTGTATTAAACGTAGGGGTGGCAAATCTGATCAGTGTATCATGTTTTTGTCTGACACGATACAACATGACAATGATCTATGTAACACGAACACAATATGATGTCATGTTTTTTTAACTAACATTAAAACAAACCGATTAAAAAACGACAAACACAACATGACACGACAAATATAACATAAAATAACAATTAGTTTATTTAATTAAAATTTAATCATATATAACATGACAAACACGACAAACAAATGCTAAATCGTATCAATTTTGTGTTGAATTTTGAACACAAACACGAATTCGAATTTCAGTTTCATCTCAATTTCGTTTCGTATTATGTATTTTGTCGTGTCGTGTAATTAATTGACATCTCTAACTAAACGTCAGTTTTAGCTTTAAAGCTAATAATATTAGTTAGATAACAGTTAATTTTTTCAGTTATCAACTAAACATAGCCTAAATTTAAAAACATATACACAAATCTAAAAGAAAATATTAATTGTAAAAAATGGTTAAAATAAAAATCAATATATTTTAGAATTTTTTTTTGGAAATACCTGTTTTTAGCTGAAACTTTAACTTTTTTTAAAAACAACCACCATAATGGAATATAAGGGCTTCGTTAACTTTGTTTAACCACAAGATTTTAAAAGTATAAAAACCACAACAGTTTGTAAATTTTGGTTTAACCACCCAAATGATTTTTTATATATTTTAACCACAAAAAGATTGATTTAAAATAAATAAATAAATAAAAATAAAAGACCTTAACCGGTTACAAGGAGTTTTTCCTATTATATTAATGACATGACAAATATTTTGCTACCAAGATCCATGAAAGTGATTTTCCCATTAAGTATAAAAATATTATTGGCAATATTTAATTAATTTAAAATATTTCAATGATCGGATCGTAATTTTGTTGTAAAATAGTATCAACAATATTTGATTGATATATCCCAATAAATTTTTTCCTCCGAACTGTTATAATATTTTTCAATATGATTATGTTCCATATATATTTAAAGTTATATGTAAAGTTTCATTAATAATCAAATAATTTTTTTATAAGACGTTAAAAACCACCAATATAATCGGGAAAGCCACTTTTACCTGGTTATGGTGTTTTCTTCAAATCAAAGTTTTATGGTTAAATAATAATGAAATTCTTTGGATGCTTAAATAAAAAAAATATTAAACTATGGATTTTAGACAATTCAAAGTTTCATGGTTAAATCATTAAGATATTATTTGGTGGTTAAACCTAAAAACCTAAAAATACATTAGTTTTTATACAATTCAAAGTTTTGTGGTTACCTGAGAAATCTTTATTTCCAGGTTATGATAGTTGTTTTAAAAAAAAAAAGTATTTGTGGTTAAATTGGAAAAAATAATATTTTCCGTGTTGTTAAATAGGTTTTTTTTCATCAAACGACAATGATTAAATTCCTGAAAAAATAGGTTCCCCGTTGTTTATAACAATAGCTAGAAACTTAGTACATATATTGTCAAATATATATTTTTATATAATACAACTAAAGATTATTTATGATGTTAGTGACTACAATTTTATGCTAGAAGTGTCGATACCTCTACATACAATCATATGTATGTATACGTGAATCGGGTTGATAGAGTGGACCTAAGAAGCTAAGTAGAGGAGGACCATTCTCTTTTAGAGTGTTTTCAAGGACCTTTTGATTGCAAGATTCTTCACCTTTATTTATGGTCCTCAAATTGTTGTATCGTTTTGCTTTTCTTTTAGTACTAGATAATCGACAATATGGATGCCCCACTTCTCAAGGTTTATAAAACATCTTTTTCCCAGAGGAAGAACGTAAGTTGATTGATTGAAAGAAAAAAAAAAGCGTTTTGTATACAAACTAGATATTTTGGGTTTGATCTTTAAATATCATGATCTATCATGTTAATCTTTCACTAATGATAGTTGTACTCTCTTTTAAACTTGTTTGACAATGGAATTTGATCGGTCATACATGGAGTATCTTGCATATAATCACCAAATAAATTTTGAACTTGAAAATCCAATATAAAGAAAAAGCAAAAAGACTTTTGAAACCATGTCAAGAAAAGATTCAAAGATTATCATTTCCTATGTGGGTCTCATATGAGACTTGTACTAGAAGTCAATTGCAAGCATCATTATATCATTTGATATATTGAAAATATATAAGGAAAGGAGGTAAGAAAGCAATTTTTCTCCCACCACTAAAACATAAACTTTTGCAAACTTTCTCTCTTTAGAATACTATTGATTATTCAACTAAATGCATAAAATATATTCATATATATATTAAAATACTAATGATTATTCAATTAAATGCCAAAAAATATATTCATAAATTAAAATAAATATGTTTGCTAAGTTTCGTAAAACTAGTTGTAAAATGGTAATGAAATGATGAAAGATAGAAGCTAACTTATATAAGTTTTTGAAATATTTAAATGATATAAAACAAAAATGATAAAGATTAGGGGTGAATATTGACTAATTTTCGATTATGACCTTCCTCAAACGCTGAGGTGTGGAAGGTCGATCCTTGTGTATGAAGATCCTTATGTATGAAGGAATCCTTGGAAGTTGCTTAGGGTTCAAGTCAGTAGAAATTGCTTAGGGATCAAGTAATGATACTTCTATATAGTCTTAGAGATCAAGTAGGACTCTAAGGAAGTTGGAGCAAAAGCTATTAGTCTGTATATAGATATCGAGTTCTAAGATATCGATAAGAGAGAGCTTTTAGAAAGGAACCACTGTAACATAGTTTTGAGCAGATTTCTATGTTATAATAAGAGTTTATTCTTAAATCTGTTGCGTACATATTATTATATTTATCAATTCCAAGTGTTAGTGTTAATGTGCTTTGGAAAACCTACACCATTAGTATTACAACACAATTTAAGTATCATCGTTATCATAACCATATCAATATCATTGTTAGTGTCAAAGTGTTTTAATTTGCAGCTTTTACATGTTAGATTGAACTTGCATCAAGGAAGAGTTGTTTTTTGGATGATTTGTTCTATAAAAATTTAATTGTCTTTATAGTAATTTTGTATTTTTGCAGTCTGTTTGTTTGTATTTTGGAGTTTGAATACTTTGTAACTTGATATTTAGAGTTTCTATGTTTTCTACACCTATTATTTGGTTCAAATTTAGTAAGTTTTTTTAATTAATTAGAAAACAAGCTTCTTAACGAGCTTAAATGATGCAAATGAGCTCGATCTTTGTCATATCACCAAGTCGAGCTTAAGCTCATTTAAACTCGTCGGACAAACAAGTCATGCCTAAGCCTATGTATGTTTCTTCACGAGTTGATCTCCAAATTCATACCACAAGGATTGAAACAAGCCGAGCTTGCGTTGAAGCCTTCAAATTTTAAGAGAATAAAGCTTGATTTTGGTCAGGACTATGCCCCAACTCGGATGTTTGCACCCTAATAAACTATATCACCGTTGTAGGATCAATTAGAAAAGTCCATCAATAAAGTTCACGAATCGTGCAAACATCAAACATAAACTCAAAAGAGAAGCTTACAATCGTTCAAAGCACTAGAAAAATTAAATCGCTTAATATGAGAATATCAAAAAATAAGGAACCATTTAACATTAATGAAAGTGACTTAATTGATATATAAATTTTAAGTTTAATGACCTACTGCACAAAAGAAAAACAATTTAGTGACCAAATCGGGTAAATGACAATAGTTGATTGTGTTATAGTGACATTTTCCCTTTTTATACATGGGAAAGGTAATGGGTTTAGAGTAAAGGGAGTTGAAACAAATGGGAAAGCTTCAACAAGACAATCTAAATCACTCTGGCTACTTCAACACCACCATGATGTTTTCCTAATACCCGACTCCTTAATCATGAAGATTTGTGAGAAATTGGCTGGGCTAGTGATGTGGCAGCACCAGAGTGCGCCATGTGGTAAGGTCGGCCGCCTACTCCAACAAGATACAAGGCGACGTGGCACGTTATGGATGTGACGTGTGGCCATGTAATAGCTATTTTCATGTATTCATTTTAACCCTTGAGTTGTGTTTTAATTACAAGTTTAGTCTCCAGTGGCAAGTTCATAATTTCGGAGTTAGCTGGAGTACGTAGGGCATACACCTGATGGGTTTTGGCAATAAGAACATCATATGTGCTCATACAAACCCTAATGCTTGGATCTAGGTTTCTCTATTGTACATGCAAGTTATCCAAGACTATAAACCCTAGTTCTAGCATACAAGTAATCATATTAACATAAGAATGAGTTTAAGATATTACCTTGATTGTTATGTAGCAATAACAATCACAATTCCTCCTTGTAATGACTTTAGAAATCTTAGAGTCACAAATGTCACTCCTCTAATGGTTCACAAACACCAATAGCAAGAGGATGAAGAGGAGGAGAGAAGGAGGCTGCCCAAAACTTGTGGAAACCCTAGAAGGAAGCTTGTCCACGTTTTTGGGGCATAAGGACTCTTTAAATAGTGAGGCTATTAGGGTTATCTAACAAGGTAACCCTAATTTGGATGCTTAAGCCCTAAGCAACCCATGGACTCCTTTCCTTAAAGGCCTTGGACGATTTCTAATGGGTTTCCCCATAGAATTCGTCCAACCTTATAATATAAGGCAATCCATAGCCCAATTGCAATTATCTTATAATTACAATTCCAGTCCCTTGAGTTTAATTAATCTCTTTTAGCCACAAACTTAATTCTTATTAATTCTTGACTAATATTAATTAAACAAGATGATTTCTACTTTAATATATTATTCTCATAATATATTAATAAATCATATTTAATCCTTTCTCTCCATAATTCATCCTATCATGTTGCTTGGTGAAGGCAACCCAAAAGGACCATGCACCATCGGGTCAAGTACATACCAAAATAGTTATGGACTTAGACACTAATCCAACAGTCTCCCACTTGGATAAGTCTAATAACTATTATGCATATGACTTCATATCCTGATCTGCAATCGTAGCTTTCCAAATCCGCTGTCAACTCTGATCCTATCAGATACGCCTCTCCTTTAGATAAGGGATCATATATTCCTCCATTCTAGATATCATATAAGACATGATTTCTAATCATTATCTTTGTACTATTTCTTGACTTCCGATTTATGATGACTGACTAATTGAACAAATCAAATTAGCCCTAGCCCGGCCGAGCATTTACGTTTGTCATCACTAAATCATCGAGGGGCCCAAAGATATCGCTTTTATCCTACTTTGGATAAAAGGAACGGATAAACTTTGACTCAATGCTCGCTTGCACTCACTCACCGAATCACACACAACAATATGTTTTATAACACCAAGTTACTGGTGTGTTTACATATTATCAATGTGCAACCGATTTGCAAGATACAACTCACACATCTCGGTTTCAAGAATATAAGATGTTATCGTCTCACCAATCACTCGTGATACAATTCATGGAGTGATCCAAGTGAGCGTGGGTTTAATCCAATGCTCAAATCATATTCATAAACACTCATGAACGTTGCAGAAAACATTTGCTTATGTCTAATACTCTTTAGACAATCCACACACCATTTCACGACAGTCTTTATTCATACCTACTTCCAACATATGAACGACTGTGGCCCATTCGAATAATTTGACTGTTCTAAACCAATTAAATTATTCAGGAAGTCAAAACATGCAAAGTGAAACACAAGGATAATACTAATCCCATATGGCCTCAGACCTTTGAGTATAAATAAAACACCTTTTATTTATCACCATATCGATTACTCATTATTTGTTGTTTCGGGTAATCAACTTCTTACCTGAATTATTACACTTGTCCCATGCTCTTAGCATGCACACAATGTTTACCTATGGTTCTTACTTTGTGAAATAGATCAAATTGAATACATTTCCAATCATACTCATTTCACAACTCCTAATCCTTTTTCATAAGTGAAAGAATATCAAATTCTTGCCACTTATAGAATATGCTAGATTCTAACATTTTATGCAACGATCCTTTTGTAATGTCACTGCACTAAAGTCACAATGACTATTGCCAATGAAATTACAAAGTCCTCTATCAGAGATTGTTACAATACAATTCCTTAGATATGATGTCTCTCACTCAAATTACATTCCTTTGAACATCCTTTTGCATAAAAGTTTCTAATCTAGACATAGATTTTCAATATTTAATTCCTAATATGGACACGTTTCCATATTTTCCATATGACAACTCATTCTTAATAGAATCTTATCTATTCATAATGTCGATATGGTCCATCAATACTATACTTCCAACTACTCACAAGCGACCAATCCTCGGCGAACTTTGGATTGTCCTTTGATAGTTGTCTAATTATCTTAGTGAAAACCGATTCTTGTCCTTTTCCCTCTAAATGCACTAGACATTTGGAAAATTTTAGAATGGTCAAATATTATAGCATTTGCAATCGATCCTATACCCGAAGCGTATGGGACACGATGCATAATGTCTTACATAAAGATTTGATACTTTATCAATCTTCTACCGTAATATTTTATGTGCTATGTTCTCAAAATTCGAACTTTGAAGAGGAATGTCGTAATCATAATCGAAATTTGAGAACACACTATGTTTCCTTGACTAAATTATTAACATTCCACAGCCTAAGCCTTTAGATTTGAAATGAAGCATAATATTCTCTCCCTTAATTATAGCAAAACAACTATTCAACCTTTACAACTTTGCAAAGTATGACCTTTGTTTTTCTATAATTAATATTGCTAACTTGCAATACTTTCCATAATAATCATGTAATCATAACATTTATGCTCCCATTATCATGATAATTATTATAAACATAACACTTATGCTCCCACTAGCTTTGACATGTATTCAGAAACCAGCTTAACTTCCAGAAAAACAATACTTATTGAATTTCTTAAGTTCATGTTTCTAACACCTAATGCTTTGATAATCCTTTATCTAAGCTTATACACCTCTCCCTTAGATAGCCCATATGTGTGTCTAAACAATTTAGACTAATTGCCAAATCTCACAATTCGAATCATGGAAAGGGATACCGTAACCATAATCGAATTCGAGAATACAATTTCACAATCACTATCTTCTTAAAATCTCTATAAGTGAAAGCATTTCCTCACAGTCATTTTCATGAATGAGGGAATCTTATGAAATTTAGATTTTAGTGGTGTATGTGTTCCTATCCATGTGAATTTGTCAAAACCAGAGTTTACGACAAATTCAAACTCATATGGACCGAACTTTCTTAATCTTGACTTCTTGCATTATGGTAGCACAACTGCCCATCATGTCTTCCAAATAGTTAAGCAGCTCACCCTTTCATATCAATGTACTTTCCATTGATCAAGGTGCCTGCCTTTTTATGTGTTCAAATGAGAACTCATAGAACTCACATGCATAATTAACTCGATTGGATTGGCACAGAATCAAAATAATGTCAACACGATAGGTTGTAAACCTCAACTTGTGTGCTAGTGATGATCGATAAGGTTTATTCTTGATTTGTTCTTGAAACCTTTCAAGACCATTAAGACTCCCACTGACTCCCTGACATATAAGATTCTCTTGTCAACAACATTTCTTGACAAACAAATATTCAAGAGTTAGTGTAGTTTTTATCAAAATACTTCATAAATTGGTCCTAGTTGGTCTTTGTCTTATCCTAGACATCACAAATTTCCACATTTGATGAATGTTATAAACCTTCTTAATACTTTTCACTCAATTTCACAATCTTAACTCTAAGACTTGTTTTGGAACGAAGTATGCTTGACTTCTTGATTTAACCATTTCTTCAATTCTTGATTCCTCTTTTTAGACATACAATTGCACTAAGACTCACTTAGAGGTTCAATTGAGATATGGTTCTTAATCATTAAGACCTATCATAAAGCATAAAAGGTACTCTCCCTTCTTCTTAGAATAGAGAAACTTTTATCTTTCTGCCTACTTGATTCTTCTTTTTCGTTCTGCTATTGATCTAAACCCTTTAATCAATTCAGAATTACACTTAATCTTGTAAGTATAATCACATTTACTAAACCTTTAGTAAATCATGACGAATATCTTGGTTACTCTTATGGTGGACTTTGATCAACACACAACTTTGCATACTCGATCTCCTAGTCCTTCACTTGACACTTTGTCAATGAATTAGTCTAATTTCCAAATATGAAATTTCTCATTCATCATGCAACCAAGTTGCGTGATTCCAAATTTCTGTCCGACTGAAACTTGGGCGATGAGAAACTCTCCTTATTTGGTAAATTTTCGATATTTCCATAATTAAGAATCTAATCCATTATTGCTAATAATTGAAACATTCTAACATCAATTTTTTCATGCATGCCATTGCAAGGATAAATAAATAATATAAAATCCAAATTTATTTTATTGCGGAAAAATTTGTCCTTACAATGCAATTCATTGAAAAACTATGATAATACATCTTTCTTAGCAATCTAATTCTAAATCTACGTAGTAGCTCAAGAATCTAATCTTCAAGTAATGAGATCGAAATCCATTTCTTTACGGTTAGATTCCGCTCACTTCTTCCCTTAAGCTTCCTCTCTTTTCTTCGATCCTACAAAACATCAATTGTAATCTTATCACATTATGTATTAAGAATCTAGAATAGGAGCTTAAAAGAGTTAGTTAATGGATTTTACCTAAAGCAGAGCCATACGTTTTGACTCTCCCATCTCTT
The DNA here is from genome assembly GCF_002870075.4 of Lactuca sativa. Lineage (NCBI taxonomy): Eukaryota > Viridiplantae > Streptophyta > Magnoliopsida > Asterales > Asteraceae > Lactuca > Lactuca sativa. Next base: position 264,011,508 of record NC_056627.2, read on the forward strand.
AGATCTCTTAGGTAAATAGGGCAGCTTTGTCTCCAATGCCCCTTCTCTTGGTAATAAAAGCAAATTGACTCTTTTGGAACAGGACATGGAACTACTTCATACATTGCCTTTCTCTTATGATCAAACTTTTCGATCATAGCATGTATTTTGTTGCCATTGTCTATATCCATAGAGGTCTTGAAGGCAGATTCACCAATCAACTTTGCTTTTCTATTGCGCCAAACCATTGCTGATTCAGCGGTAATAAGCATATAGGTGATATCTATAAGGATCACGTCGCAGTTCATCATATAGTACTCTCTTACGAACTCACTATATGAGTTAGGAAGTGACTGAAGAACCCAATCAACAGCCATCTCCTCACAGACAACGGATCCCAACATTCTTAACCTATCAATGTGTGACTTCATCCGTAGGACGTGTGCACACACCGACTTTCCTTCTTTATGTTTACTTGCCAAAAGGGCTTGAGTGAGCTTGAACTTTCCAAGTCTTCGAACTTGTGGGTTAGGGAGAATAATTGGAGGAGGTGGAGGAAGTGAAGCATGATCTCTTGTTCCTCGATCAAATCGTAAAATATCATCTTCATGCGGAATGCTTGTTCCACGAGATTTGGGAAGACCATAGTTGTCGTACTTTGACATCTACAAAACGGGAGAAAACAAATTCAAGTTAGTTGATTGATTGAGTCCTTAGTAAATCACCCAAATGAGATACTAAGGCTAGGACCCAACACAATATGCTACAACATAGAAAAGGATGTCGTAATCTAGTTGCAGAATATTTGAAGGTAAGTGAATGTCGATTCACTAATTTCCACCATGAAAAACGAAAAAGAAATTTAAGTTTTAAATCTATGAAAACTCCTAGATCTTTTGAGATTCATTGAACATTTCAATGGCATGTTTAAATCTCGATATGCCCCTTTAGTTTGTGACTGGGATGCCGAGGATCACAAAGCGGGTGTGAATAACCATGCAAACTTACATGGTGCCCTCACATGTTACAGTCACCTATTCGATGTGCCGGTAAACCACACACGCTCCACCGAACTATGACAAACATTGAGTCACCCTTTGCTACCTTTTCTTAGAACCATTTAGTGTGTCGGTAAACCACACACGCTCCACTAACGTCTTCGCAAGGGCACAAATTGTAATTTCATGGAATTGCAAAAATTCACTTTTGCCTAAGTAACTAAGATTGGGAATTTGTAAAACATTTAGTTACTTTTGTACTTCATTATACTTATAATGGAAGGTTTTTTCCTATCCTACCCGTTCGGCTAACGACCCTCCACTAGTCAAGAGTGCGGTGGGTAAGAGTGGATACCCATTCAATTGCCATTTTATAGGCAATTTCCTTAAATACCTCTTATAAACCAGCTTCGTGAATGAGGCCTACTAACGGTAAGACTGACTTTTACTCATACATATATATATAATGTTAGACTTTTAATGTTATATATAGTATAGGGTGTATTTTACACTTTTAAAATACTAGGAGGTCAAATTTAACAATTATACCTTTAATTCAATTAAATTGTAAACCTAAACTTTTATGGATTTATTAAACCTATTTTAATTATACACCTTAATTAATTAATAAAACCATAAAGGTGTGATTTGAACTTTTCAAAACAATACTAGGGTTTTAGAATTTAACATTCCTAATTAAACCTTTTAATCAACTTTTAAATTCCAAAACTTGAGGACAAGTTTTGAAACATTTCAAAACATTAGGGTCCAGAATTTAAATATACAACTTTTAATCAAAATTTAAATTCCAAAACTTGAGGGCAAGTTTTGAAACCTTTCAAAACATTAGGGTTTCAACTATTTAAATTTCAAAACTAAACTTTTGAGTATAAATTTAAACTATAAAACCTAAAGTGGAAAAATTGAAACTTCTCATAACACAAGGATCAAATAACAAATAATACAAATTAAACAATTAATTTCATCATTATCTATATTTGACCTAATTTCAGTTTCTTGCAAAATAAGTAACCCAATTAATACAAATAATCCGATCTTTATCATATAAGGAAGTTATTATCTAATCAATTGGTAGTTATCTTGTGTTTTGGCAAGGATATTCATTAAGAAACAATAAAATTCGTATTTTATATGTTTAAAACGAATATGGTAATAATCCTCAAGCAAAACAACAACAAAATCCGAAGTTTCCTCTGTCTGACGCTCCGACTCGCCGAGTCGCACTCTGGAACTCGCCGAGTAGGGCTGACTCGCCGAGTCAGGCCGAACAGAAGGCCAGATTTCGATTTCCAGGTACATAATGCATCAATACAATAGAAACCAATCAAGGCTCTGATACCACTGATGGGTTTTGGCCATAAGAACATCCTATGTGCTCATACAAACCCTAATGCTTGGATCTAGGTTTCTCTATTGTACATGCAAGTTATCCAAGACTATAAACCCTAGTTCTAGCATACAAGTAATCATATTAACATAAGAATGGATTTAAGATATCACCTTGATTGTTATGTAGCAATAACAATCACAATTCCTCCTTGTAATGACTTTAGAAAGCTTAGAGTCACAAATGTCACTCCTCTAATGGTTCACAAACACCAATAGCAAGAAGATGAAGAGAAGAAGAGAAGGAGGCTGCCCAAAACTTGTGGAAACCCTAGAAGGAAGCTTGTCCACGTTTTTGGGGCATAAGTACTCTTTAAATAGTGAGGCTATTAGGGTTATCTAACAAGGAAACCCTAATTTGGATGCTTAAGCCCTAAGCAACCCACTGACTCCTTTCCTTAAAGGCCTTGGACGATTTCTAATGGGTTTCCCCATAGAATTCGCCCAACCTTATAATATAAGGCAATCCATAGCCCAATTGCAATTATCTTATAATTACAATTCCAGTCCCTTGATTTTAATTAATCTCTTTTAGCCACAAACTTAATTCTTATTAATTCTTGACTAATATTAATTAAACAATATGATTTTTCCTTTAATATATTATTCTCATAGTATATTAATAAATCATATTTAATCCTTTCTCTCCATAATTCATCCTATCAAGTTGCTTTGGTGAAGGCAACCCAAAAGGACCATGCACCATCGGGTCAAGTACATACCAAAATAGTTATGGACTTAGACACTAATCCAACAACACCTTTGTACGCAGAGCGTACTCCAGATCGCATTAGTATGTTGCACGTATGCTGGTACGCTAGGCGTAAGCAGCTAGGGTGAAAACCCTAAATTTTAGGGTTTGGACCTTATTTAAACACATTTATGCAGCCAAGGTGCAAACCCTAAATCTTTATCCTCCCTTCTCATTTCAAAACTAAAAAGAGTGTTTGTGCATTGTGTAGCTTGTTGAGCCATTTTTGGTGCTATTTGGATCTTTTGGAGTAGAAGGAAGAGCATTGAGGTGGTGGTGTTTCACTCAAGGCTTTGGATCCCACATCTTGTCCCCCTTGTGCACCTTGTGGAGGTAAAAAGCTTCAACCTTGGTGTAGAAATCTTATGGATCTAGTTTTAGCTCAAAGTTGTTCCCATTTTGGTCCCAAACTTGGTGTTTGTGAGTAGAAGGTACTCCAAGGCATTTGAGTTGTCCTCTCAGAGGTTTTGATGGGCGTTAAGTCATAAAGTTGGGTTTTTGGTCACTAGTTACTCTCCATGCAAGTGCTAGACGGTCTTAATGGGTTAAGAGACTGGGGTTTATGGATAAAGGACTTAATATCCATGCTAGAACATAAAGTTGGAAACTTTATGGTTAAGAACATCTTTTGTTGCCTAGACCTGAAGTTTGGACGTAAGTGCTTAAAGGATTAAGCACTTAATAAGAGGGGTGGTGAGCAGTCGCGTACGCTGGGCATACCGAGGGGTACGTTGCGCGTACGAGGTCAACTTCCTGATCCTCGGCCAACTGTGAAGTACGCCCCATGTACAAGAAGAGTACGCCTCGCGTACACGAGGAGTATGCCTCGCATACTGACTCAGTCACCCCGGTTGACTCAGTTGACATTGACCTAGATTTTGAATAAGGTTTGACCTAGGGGTATTTTAGATATTAGAATGGTAGTGTGAGTTTTGGTTAAAGTTATTCGTGAACGTGACCAATAGTGTGGGTTTTAGAGCAGCGTGTCATTTCAGCTTTTCGTGTCTCTATGAGGTGAGTCTTTCTTACCACCTTAAGTGGGCCGAAGGCACCGAGGTTGACCCACTGTATTGTATAAGTAGAAATTGTATGCTTTTGTATGATGTGATTGTATGGTTTATGTATTGAGCTAGTTTAGGCTCGGAGTCATTACAAACTCGGGGTTGATACGGACTCAGGGGTTGATTCGGACCACACACAACTACTTGTTATTTTGGGTTGGTAAGGACAAGGGGGTTGATACGGACCTCACATGGCCACATATAGTTATATTATATGCATGTTGTATGCGGTAATTTGGGAAGCTCACTAAGCTTTATGCTTACAGTTTATGTTTATGGTTTCAAGTACTTCGACTTCAAAAGGTAAGGGCCCGGTGTGTTGGCACACCATCCTCCCCATATGATTTCCGCACTTGATGTATTTGTACTCTGATGTTTTGGAATATAATAATGAACGGTGGCTTTTGGTTAAATCAATGAATGAAAATTAATGGTTTTTAAATGAAAGTTTTAGTACTGTTTTTGGGACATTACAAGTTGGTATCAGAGCCTTAGTTTGAGGGATTCAGGCATACTCTCTGGTATGTCAGAACTCAAACTAATGAACTGATAGTTTTTCTTAAGTAAAAATGAATTTAAACTTTCAAGTAAGTGGTTCCCAAATTATCCAAACTTATGTCTTACGATTAGTATGCTTGATATGAGAATTGTGTGTTAGATTAGGGCTAAGGATACCATCGGGTTTCATATGATAGAATTGCCTGATTTGTGTGATGCTTTATAACATAGTGTAACTTGATGTTATGTATTATTTGGAATTGATATCGGCTCGGTTATTTACTAAGTGTATGCTTTCAAAGTTCTATACGATTAGGATTGTATAGCCCTAGAATGGTCGATTTGGCCTCATTTCCTGTTCCTTGTTTGGTTGTAGACTTAAGGTAGAATCATCATTTGACAATCTATGTGATCTTATTTTGTGTATAACTTGCATGCACAGGGCAACCAGCGATGTTGATTGAGGTTCTTGGTATTGCTAGTGGTGGGAGTTGAGGATTCCTAGGAGAGTCTAGGATATGTTTGTTGTATGCCATAGGATTAGTTTATGGTTTTAGTGTGGTGACTTAGAGGAATCAGGAATGACCTTAAGGAAGGTACAAGTAGGTGTGAAAGTGTAACACCCATGAAAATCATGCCAAATTTAAACTTTTCCAAAACACTTAAAACCATTTAACATTACATAATTTGTTTTCAAAATAATAAATATTGGAGTATCCCAGTATCAAATCATGAATCATAACAGTCGGAGGAACGGTATGATCATGCCTTCGCCTTTCCACGATCACCAGAGGTACCTGAAACAACAAACTGGAATTGTAAGCCCGAAATCTTAGTGAGCTACCCCCAAAGTATCCATACCCACGATAATATACATACAATCATAAACAGCATACTATGGGTCCAGTCAACCATCGGGTTGGAATACCCTTGGCCCAAAACCAACAGGTTAGAATGCCTACATACTATGAGTCCAATCATCCTCGAGATGGAATACTTGATGGGTTTTGAGCAAAACGTCATTGCTATGGTGTACATGCAAACCCTAATAGCTTTTGGATCTAGTTTGCCTAATGAACATGAAATTGAATATCCAAAGCTATAAACCCTAGATCTAGCATAAAATTAATCATATTAACATAAGAATGGGGTTTAGATCTTACCTTGATTGTTATGTAGCAATAACAATCTCAAATCCTCCTTGTAATGGCTTTAGAAAGCTTAGAGTCACAAGTGTCACTCCTCTAATGGCTCACAAACACCAAGAGCAAGAGGATAAAGTATGATAAGAGAGGAGGCACCCAAAAACGTGTAGAAACCCTAAGGAATTAGTTGGCCACGTTTTTGGTGCCCTAGGGGTCCTTAAATAGTGAGGCTATTAGGGTTATCTAACAAGGAAACCCTAATTTGACTGCTTAGGCCCTAAGAAACCCATGGACTCCTTCCTTAGAGGCCTTGGACAATTTCTAATGGGTTTCCCCATAGAATTCGTCCACTCCATCCTCTATGGAGTCCATTAGCCCAATATTCAACTATCACACAATTAACAGTTCTCGTCCCCTTTATTTAATTAATATCTTTTAGCCACAAATCAATTCTTATTAATTATTGACAAATATTAATTAAACAATATGAATTCTCCATTAATATATTATTCTTATAATATATTAATAAATCATAATTACTCCTCTCTCTCCATAATTCATCCTATCAAGTTACTTTGGTGAAGGCAACCCAAAAGGACCATGCACCATCGGGTCAAGTACATACCAAAATAGTTATGGACTTAGACACTAATCCAACAGTCTCCCACTTGGATAAGTCTAATAACTATTCTGCATATGACTTCAGATCCTGATCTGCAATCGTAGCTTTCAAAAAAACCGCTGTCAACTCTGATCCTATCAGAAGCGTGTCCTTTAGATAAGGGATCATATATTCCTCCATTCTAGATATCGTATAAACATGAGACATGGATTTCAATCATTCTCTCTATATTGTTTCCCGATTTCCGATTTATGACAACTGATAACAGACTACAATTGAACACATCAAATTACTCCCGGCATGGCCAAGCGCTTAGGTGCCATCACTAAATCATCGAGGAGCCCACGGATATCGCTTTCATCCCACTTTGGATAAAAGGAACGGATAAAGTTTGATTCAATGCTTGCTTGCACTCACTCACTGAATCACACACAACAATATGTTTTATGACATGAAATTACTGGTGTGTTTACATATTATCAATGTGTAACCGACTCGCAAGATACAACTCACACATCTCGGTTTCAAGAATATAAGATATTATCGTCTCACCAATCACTCGTGATAAAATCCATGAAGTGATCCAAGTGAGTGTGGATTAATCCAATGCGCAAATCATATTCATAAGCACTCATGAACGTTGCAGCAAACATTTGCTTATGTCTAATACACTTTAGACAATCCACACACCAATTCACGATAGTCTTCATTCATACCTACTTCCAACATATGAACGACTGTGGTCCGTTCGAATAATTTGATTGTTCTGAACCAATTTAATTATTCAGGAAGTCAAAACATGCAAAGTGAAACACAAGAATAATACTAATCCCATATGGACCCAAACTCTGGGTATAAATAAAACATTTTATTTAATCACCATATTCATTACTCATTATTTGTTGTTTCAGATAATCAACTTCTTACTTGAATTATTACTACACATGTCCCATGCTCTCAGCATGCACACAATGTTTAGCTACGGTCCTTACTTTGTGAAATATATCAAATGAACACATTTCCAATCATACTCATTTCACAACTCCCAATCCTGATCATAAGTATAAGAATATCAAATTCTTGTTACTTATGCTAGATTCTAACATTTTATGCAATGATTCTTTCGTAAAGTCATAGCTCAAAATCATCAAGACTTGGCCAATCTCTATCAAAAACAATTCTATAGATATGATGTCTCTCACTCAAAGTACATTCCTTTGAACATCCTTCTTGCATAAAAGTTTCTAATCTAGACATAGATTCTCAATATCCAACTCTCAATATGAAACGTTTCCATATTTCCCATATGACAACTTATTCTTAATAGAATCTTATCTATTCATAATAATGTCGATATGGTCCATCCAATACCATACTTCCAACTAATCACAAGCGACCAATCCTCAGCGGGCTTTGGATCGTCCTTTGATAGTCGTTTAATTATCTTAGTCAAAAACCGATTCTTGTCCTTTTTCCCTCTTAATGCGCTAGACATTTGGAAAATTTTAGAATGGTCAAATTTTATAGCATCTGCAATCGATCCTTTACCCGAAGCGTATGAGATACGATGCATAATGTCTTACATGAAGATCTGATACTTTATCAATCTTCTGCCATAATATTTTAAGTACCGCATTCTGACAATTCGAACTATGAAGAGGGATGCCATAATCATAATCGAAATTTGAGAACACACTATGTATCCTTGACTAAATTTATTAACATTCCACAACCTAAGCCTTTAGATTTGAAATGAAGCATAATATTCTCTCCCTTAATTATAGCAAGACAACTATTCAATCCTTACGACTTTGCAAAGTATAACTCTTGTTTTCTATAATTAATATTGCTAACTTGCAATATTTGCCTTAATAATCATACAAGCACAACATTTATGCTCCCACTATCATGATGATTATTATCATATAAGCATAACACTTATGCTCCCACTAGCTTTGACATGTATTCAAAAAACAACTGAACTTCCAGAAAACAATACTTATTGAATTTCTGAAGTTCATATTTCTAATACCTAATGCTTTGATAATCCTTTATCTAAGCTTCTTAAACTTATACACCTTTGCCTTAGATAGCTCATATGTGTGTCTAAACAATTCATACTAATTGTCAAATCTCACAATTTGAATTATGGAAAGGGATACCGTTACCATAGTCGAATTTGAGAATACACTTTTCACAATCACTATCTTCTTAAAATCTCTCTTAGTGAAAGCATTTCCTCACAATCGTTTTCATGAAGGAGGGAATATTATGAAACTTAGATTTTAATGGTGTATGTGTTCCTATCCATGTGAATCTGTCAAAACCAAAGTTTGCGACAAATCCAAACTCATATGGACCAAACTTTCTCAATCTTGATTTCTTGCCTGATGGTAACACGAGTGCCCACTACGTCATCCAAGTAGTTAAGCAGCTCACCCTTTCCTATCAATGTACCTTTCATTGATCAAGGTGCTTGCCTTTTATGCATTCAAATGAGAAGTCATATAACTCACATGCATAATTAACTCAATTGGAATGGCACAGAAACAAAATAATGTCAACACGATGGTTGTAAAGCTCAAGTCGTGTGCTAGTGATGATCGATAAGGTATATTCTTGATTAGTTCTTGAAACTTTTCAAGACCATTAAGAGTCCCGCTGACTCCTTGACATATAAGATTCTTTTGTCAATAATCATTTCTCGACAAACAAATATTCAAGAGTTAGAGTAGCTTTTATCAAGACAAAACACTTCATAAAATTGGTCCTAATTGGTCTTTGTCTTATCAAGACATCAAAACTTTCTAATTTCAAATGTGCAAGAATAAGAAAACCTTTTTCAAATTCCACATTTGATGAATGTTATAAACCTTCTTAAGACTTGTCACTCAACTCACAATATTAACTCTAAGACTTGATATTGGAACGAAGTATGATTGACGTCTTTATTTAACCATTTCTTCAATTCTTGATTCCTCTTCTCAGACATACAATTGCACTAAGAATCACTTATAGGATCAATTGAGATATGGTTCTTAATCATTAAGACCTATCATAAAACATAATAAAAAGTACTCTCCCTTCTTCTTAAAATAGAAAAACTTTTATCTTTTTGCCTACTTGATTCTTCTTATTCATTCTGCTATTGATTTAAACTCTTTCAATCAACTCGGAATTACACTTAATCTTATAAGTATAATCATATTTACTAAACCTTTATTAAATCATGACGAATATCTTTGTCACTCTTGTGGTGGACTTGACCAACACACAACCTTGTGTACTCGATCTCCTAGTCCTTCACTTGACACTTTGTCAACGAATTAGTCTAATTTCCAAATATGAAATTTCTCATTCATCATGCAACCAAGTTGTATGATTCCAAGTTTCTGTCCAATTGAAACTTGGGCAATGAGAAACTTTCCTTCTTTAGTAAATTCTTGACATTTTCACAAATAACATAATAAGAATCAAATTCATTATTGCTAATAATAGAAACCTTCAAACATCAATTTTTCATACACGCCATTGCAAGGATAAATAAATAATATAAAATCAAAATTTATTTTATTGCGGAAAAATTTGTCCTTACAATGAAATTCAATTGAAAAACTATGTTGTTACAAATTCCTAAGCAATCTATTCTAACTCCAAGTAGTAGCTCAAAATCTAATCTTCAAGCAATGCGATCGAAATCCATTAAGAGTCCCGCTGACTCCTTGACATATAAGATTCTTTTGTCAATAAACATTTCTCGACAAACAAATATTCAAGAGTTAGAGTAGCTTTTATCAAGACAAAACACTTCATAAAATTGGTCCTAGTTGGTCTTTGTCTTATCAAGACATCAAAACTTTCTAATTTCAAATGTGCAAGAATAAGAAAACCTTTTTCAATTTCCACATTTGATGAATGTTATAAACCTTCTTAAGACTTGTCACTCAGCTCACAATCTTAACTCTAAGACTTGATATTGGAACGAAGTATGATTGACTTCTTTATTTAACCATTTCTTCAATTCTTGATTCCTCTTCTCAGACATACAATTGCACTAAGACTCACTTATAGGATCAATTGAGATATGGTTCTTAATCATTAAGACCTATCATAAAACATAATAAAAAGTACTTTCCCTTCTTCTTAAAATAGAGAAACTTTTATCTTTCTGCCTACTTGATTCTTCTTATTCATTATGCTATTGATTTAAACTCTTTCAATCAACTCGGAATTACACTTAATCTTATAAGTATAATCATATTTACTAAACCTTTATTAAATCATGACGAATATCTTTGTCACTCTTGTGGTGGACTTGACCAACACACAACCTTGTGTACTCGATCTCCTAGTCCTTCACTTGACACTTTGTCAACGAATTAGTCTAATTTCCAAATATGAAATTTCTCATTCATCATGCAACCAAGTTGTATGATTCCAAGTTTCTGTCCAATTGAAACTTGGGCAATGAGAAACTTTCCCTCTTTAGTAAATTCTTGACATTTTCACAAATAACATAATAAGAATCAAATTCATTATTGCTAATAATAGAAACCTTCAAACATCAATTTTTCATACACGCCATTGCAAGGATAAATAAATAATATAAAATCAAAATTTATTTTATTGCGGAAAAATTTGTCCTTACAATGAAATTCAATTGAAAAACTATGTTTTTACAAATTCCTAAGCAATCTATTCTAACTCCAAGTAGTAGCTCAAAATCTAATCTTCAAGCAATGCGATCGAAATCCATTTCTTCACGATTAGATTTAGCCCACTTCTTTCCTTAAGTTTCCTTTCTTTTCTTCGATCCATCAAAATGTAATCTTATCACATCATGTATCAAGAATCTAGAATAGGAACTTAAAAGAGTTAGTTAATGGATTTTATCTAAAGCAAAGCCATACGTTTTGACTCTCCCATCTCTTAGATCTCTTAGGTAAATAGGGCAGCTTCGTCTCCAATGCCCCTTCTCTTGGCAATAGAAGCAAATGGACTCTTTTGGAATGGCACAAGGAACTATCTCAGAATCTACCTTTTCTGGATCTCCAATGTCACCATTTTCAATGTCCATTGAAGTTTGGTAGTTTGATTCACCAAACAAATTTGCTCAACCAGCTCGCCAAATCATTGCTGATTCAGCAGCTATAAGCAAATAGGTCAAATCAATGAGGGTCACGTCAGAATCTATCATTTAGTACTCTCTTACAAACTCACTATATGATTCAGGAAGCGATCAAAGAACCCAGTCAATAGCCATGTTACCTGAAATCTCGACACCCAACATCCTTAACCTATAAATGTGTGACTTTATCTCTAAGACGTGTACACACACAGTTTTCCATGTTTACTTGCCAAAAGGGCTTGAGTGAGCTTGAACTTTTCAAGCCTTCGGACTTGTGGGTTAGGGAGAATAACTGGAGGGGGTGGAGGAAGTGAAGCATGATCTCTTGTTCCCCGATCGAATCGTGGAATATCATCTTCATGTGGAAAGCTTGTTCCACGGGATTTGGGAAGACCATAGTTGTCATACTTTGACATCTACAAAACGGGAGAAAATTCAAGTTAAGTTGATTAGAATCATCGATGTGACACCCAAATGAAACATCGAGGCTAGGATCCAACACAATACTTCTACAACCTAGAAGAGGGATGTCGTAATCTAGTTGCAAAATATTTGAAGGTAGGTAAATGACGATTTACCAATTTCCACCATGAAAAAACGAAAAAGAAATTTATGTTTTAAATCTATTGAAAATTCCTAGATCTTTTGAGATTCATTGAACTTTTCAATGACATGTTTGAATCTCGATATGCCCCTAGATTTGTGGCTGGGATGCCGAGGATCACAAAACAGGGTGTGAATAACCATGCAAACTTACATGGTGCCCCCAATGTTACAATCACCTATTCGATGTACCGGTTAACCACACACGCTCCACCGAACTATGACAAACAATGAGTCACCCTTTGCTACCTTTGCTTAGAACCATTTAGTGTGCCGGTTAACCACACACGCTCCACTAACGTCTTTGCAAGGGAACAAAGTGTAATTTCATGGAATTGCATCAATTCACTTTTGCTTAAAGTAACTAAGATTAGGAATTTTGTAAAAGCATTTAGTTACTTTTGTACTTCATTATACTTGTAATGGAAGGTTTCTGTCCTATCCTACCCGTTCGGCTAACGACCCTCCACTAGTCAAGAGTGTGGTGGGTAAGAGTGGATACCCATTCAATTGCCATTTTATAGGCAATTTCCTTAAACACCCCTTATAAACTAGCTTCGTGAATGAGGTCTACTAACGGTAAGACTGACTGTTTACTCATACATATATAATACTAGACTTTTAATGTTATATATAGTATAGGGTGTGTTTTACACTTTTAAAATACTAGGTGGTCTAATTTAATAAATTATACTTTTAATTTAATCAAATGTAAACCAAAACTTTATGGGTTTATTAAATCTCTTTTAATTACACACTTTAATTAATTAATCAAACCATAAGGGTGTAATTTGAACTTTTCAAAACAATACTCGGGTTTTAGAATTTAACATTTCTAAATTAAACTTTTAATCAACTTTTAAATTCCAAAACTTGAGGGCAAGTTTTGAAACATTTCAAAACATTAGGGTTTAACTTATTTAAATTTCAAAACCAAAACTTTTAAGTTCAAATTTAAACTATAAAACCTAAAGGGATTAATTTGAAACTTTTCCAAACTTTGTCAAGAATATTCTAGATCACAAAATTCAAATAAGGCAATTAACAATTAATTGGTGGTTATCTAATTTGATCTAGTCCAAATTCTTGCAAGATAATTCATCAAATAACTCAAATAATTAAACATTATCTTATAAGGTAACAAATATTTGATTAATTGGTAATTATCTTCTATTTTGGTAAGGATATTCACCCAAAATCTATAAAAATCGGATTTTATTCATCAAAAACGTTTTTGGTAATAATCCTACGCCAAAATAGCACAAAATCCCGATTTTCCCTCTTTCTGACCAGCTGAATCGCCGAGTTAGTCCCCAGAAACCCTAAGTTTCGATCTTTAACCAAGGATAATCATTAATAGCATCAAATACATCAAACAAACAGCCATGACTCTGATACCACGGATGGGTTTTGAGCAAAACATCATTCCTATGGTGTACATGCAAACCCTAATAGCTTTTGGATCTAGTTTGTCTAATGAACATGCAATTGAATACCCAAAGTTATAAACCCTAGATCTAGCATACAATTAATCATATTAACATAAGAATGGGTTTTAGATCTTACCTTGATTGTTATGTAGCAATAACAATCTCAAATCCTCCTTGTAATGGCTTTAGAAAGCTTAGAGTCACAAGTGTCACTCCTCTAATGGCTCACAAACACCAAGAGTAAGAGGATGAAGAATGATAAGAGAGGAGGCACCCAAAAACGTGTAGAAACCCTAAGGAATTAGTTGGCCACGTTTTTGGTGCCCTAGGGGTCCTTAAATAGTGAGGCTAATATGGTTATCTAACAAGAAAACCCTAATTTGACAGCTTAGGGCCTAAGCAACCCATGGACTCCTTCCTTAGAGGCCTTGGACAATTTCTAATGGGTTTCCCCATAGAATTCGTCCACTCCATCCTCTATGGAGTCCATTAGCCCAATATTCAACTATCACACAATTGACAGTTCTAGTCCCCTTTATTTAATTAATATCTTTTAGCCACAAATCAATTCTTATTAATTATTGACTAATTTTAATTAAACAATATGATTTCTCCATTAATATATTATCTTTATAATATATTAATAAATCATAATTACTCCTCTCTCTCCATAATTCATCCTATCAAGTTGCTTTGGTTAAGGCAACCCAAAAGGACCATGCACCAGTGGGTCAAGTACATACCAAAATAGTTATGGACTTAGACACTAATCCAACAATACTCACGGCCCACAATCAACAGGTTGGAATGCCCAGGTCTATTGGCCTCCGCATAAAGCAGATAAGCCTTAACCGCCAAACAAACATGTGCATATATATAACAGATAATCACATAACAATATATAGACAACAATTGATCAAAACAGATCATACCACATAACACATAATACCATCCTGTCTATCAGGATACCAATCTAACAGATCATACTAGCATATTACATAATACCGCCCTATAACACGGACATTGACCTAACCAGATCGCTAAGCATAACATAAACTCATCCTAACTACTAGGATGCAAACCAATAAACATATCATGCAATAACCTGGTACAATCCATAAGGGCCAGCCTTGGTGCCTTAGACCCTATTGATAAAGTGAGGATAACTCGCCTCGCTAGTAGTGTTGAAATACTGCAAATCTCCGACTACTGTCTCACCGGGAATCCGAAACTATTACATAATAAAAACCAAAATTAATACCCAAAATAACCTTCTTGACTAAATGTCCACACCATTCATTAAGTCCACTCTCGTTATTGGGCCAAGGCCCAAATAACCAATCCTTGACTTGAAAGTCCATATAAAAGCCCATTATCGGCCCAATTTACCAAATTGGGCCCAACCTCCTAATTGGGCCCAACCCCATGATCCACGATCACTACCTGGCCCAAATTATCTTATTTACAAAGTCCAGCAAAGGACCAATTCCATTTAGTCCATAAACAGCCCAACACCCGAAGCCCATTTGTCAAAAGCCCAACAGAGACATACGTGGGGCGCACTCCTCTGGGTACGCAGGGTGTACTCATCCAATCGTTTACCACCATCCGATGGTTGACCCAGTACGTTGGGCGTACTGGATTTACGCTGGGCGTGCTGGACAACTTGTCAAAACCTCATTAAGCGCTTAATAGCTTAAGCACTTAAGCCCAAACTTTAGATCCAAGGACCTATCATGCCTAGGATCCATAAAGTCATGAACTTTATCACTTTGGACGTCCATAAAGTTCTTAATGCTTGGCCTTAATCCATTAAGACCTTATTTTCCATGCATGGGACACATTCAGCTTATGGGACCTCATTTTTCTCATTTAAGGTCCCTTCAAGAGCCCAGAAGGATAACCCTTTTCGTCCAAAACACAACATGCACCAACTTGTGGTTTTGGGACAAGAAATGGGTCTTTTAAAGAAAAATGAGAGATCTAATCATATAAGAATAATGTTTGGAACTTTATACCTTCTGGAGCTTCTTCAGCACGAGCTAACTTCAGATCTACAAGCTTGGTATCTTCCTTCAACTCTTTGATGCAAAGATTCCCTCTTAAAGCACTCAAGAACACACAAATGAGATTAAACACACAAAAAGGAAGGCTAGGGTTTGGGAAAGATGAGTTGATCTATGGAGGCTGAGATAAGAGGAGTATTGGTACTAATTATGTTGCTTAGATAGGCCCCAAACTCTAAATATTAGGGTTTCACCCAGACATTAGTACGCCAGTGTACGCCCAGCGTACTAAGGCGGGCCTTAATACGCTTAGTGTACTCCCTTTTTGGCCCAAGTTTGCAAACTTGGTCCTTAAACTTATCTTGGCTCTTCACTTCCAACCCCAAGGACTATAAATGACAAAGAAAAGGTAGAAGAGGGTTTAGGAATACCTACCAAATGTCAGGATGTTATAGAAAGGTAGTATTGGGCCCATACTACTAGAAGCACAAGACATGTACCTAAAACGAGTGCAGATCTGGAAACTCTTAGGAGGCCCGTGTAAAGGAGTCGCCTCGTGTCCTTTGTTGATCATTTTATGTTGTGTTTCAGTTTGGATGATGGTGATGATTACTCGAGGAGGTTCTTGCTATGGTTCTGGTTCAGATTCTGGCTCAGTCACGAAACCAACTGATGAGCGTTTGTGCAAGTTCATTTCGGTTGAGGTTACCCGTGGTATCTTGGATGTTACCCCCCGTGTTGTTCGATACCATCAATGAGTGGATTTTGGAGCTTTTGGATGAGATGCTCTGGACTTTTTAAGCTGAGATTGTTGTGGGTCAGATTGGAGCTCGAACTCCCTCGTTTTGGGATTTCAAGGATTGTGGAGCTCCTGAGTTCTTCGGGGTTTCGGACCTCATCGCTAGCTGTCGCTGGATCGTTGACATGGAGAATGCTCAGCAAACGAGCTTTTTCCTTGAGAGGGAAAATGTAGGATGTGCATCCTGCCTGCTGAGGGATAGAGCACGAGACTGGAGGGAGGGGGTTACCCAAGCTGTTGGGAGAGTGACAGTATCAGTGATGACCTAGGAGGATTTTGTTCAGAGATTACATAGGGGGTTTGCACCGGTGATCGAGGTACAGTAGCTGGCGAGGGAATCCCAAGACCTTCTCCAGACTACCGAGATTGTGTCGGAGATCACCACCAAGTTCTGAGAGAGGGATTTGTTGGTTCTGTAGTACGTTATGGATGAGGAGATGAAGAAGACGAGGTATCATGACATGTTGAGAAATGACATCAAGGAGTCTGAGAGCTTTTCGGGGTGCAAGACCCTGAATGATATGATTGAGCCGGAGCTTCAGACGAAGCGCAAGTTGGAGCAGGTGCAGACTGTTGTGGGCCAAACCAAGAAGCCCAAGGTTTCTGATTCGCATTCTAGGGGCCAGTAGGGTCGAGGCCGCTGCAGCAAGTGTGGTCAGCAACATAGTAAGGTGTGTCGGTCAGCGGGTTTAGGTTGTTACAGGTGTGGGAAAACTGGTCATATGAGTAGGGATTGCCCCCGGAGGGCACTAATTTGCTTCCATTGCAATCAAACCTGCCTTAAAAATGTTGATTACCCGAGATTGTCAGGGGGAGTTGTGGCGGCACCTGTGCCAGCCACATTGAGGATTACTGATGGTCGCCAGGGTAAGGTGAGGGCCATTGTGGTGAAGAGCAGGGTGTTTCAACTGACCACCGATAAGGCTCGTGCAGCACCAGATGTGGTTACGGGTATGTGTCTTACCTTTATCTTTTATTTCTTTCTTTATTTCATGTTCATATATATGCATGATTCTATATAGGGACCTTTTTTCTCAATGGTATGACTGCTCATGTTTTGTTTGATTCGTGGGCTACCCGATCCTTTGTATCTCTTGCACTCAGCAATATGTTTTGTGATGCTCTCGAGACTTTGGATTCCCCACTGGAAGTTAAGATTGCAGATGATCTTACTATGAGTGCTTCGAGGGTTTTCCGTGGGTGTGTCATGAATGAGTTTAGCGAGAGATTCTCTAACGATTCCCTTGAGAGGATCAAAGGTTATCATCGGGATGGATTGGTTGGGCCCCAATGGGGCCATGATTCATTACGAGCGGCAGTTGGTGAGAGTTGTAACCCCAAGTGGGGGAGAACTTGTTATTCCTAGAAAGGTAACTTTACATGGGCCAGCTCTCTGTTCAGCTGCGAGGGCCAGGAGATATTTGTAGCAGGGTTGTTCTAGGTTTATAGCTTATGTTGCGGACAGGGGACACGACGGATTTGAGTGGGTGCCCATTGTTCAGGATTTCCCCGATGTGTTTCCTGAGGATTTACTAGGAGTACCTCTCGAGAGGCAGGTTGAGTTTCGGATTGATTTGGTATCTGGTCCAGATCCGATAGCCAAGACGTCGTATCTTCTGGCGCCACCTAAGATACAGGAGTTGTCTAGGCAGCTACATTAGCTGCTAGACAAAGGTTTTATTCGTCTGAGTAGCTCTCCGTGGGGAGCACCGATTCTGTTTGTAAAGAAGAAAGATGGTTCACACAGAATGTGCATCGATCACCTGGAGTTAAATAAGCTAATGGTGAAGAACCGTTACCCACTTTCGATGATTGACGACTTGTTTGATTAGCTTTAGAATGCATCTTGGTTTTCCAAGATTGATTTGCGATCAGGGTACCATCAAATGACGGTCAGGGATGATGATGTACAAAAGACAACCTTCAGAACTCATTATGGTCATTACGAGTTTGTGATGATGCCATTTGGGCTCACCAGTGCACCAACAACATTAATGGACCATATCAACCGAGTTTGCAGCCTGACGCTAGATCAGTCTGTGATTGTATTCATCGATAATATTCTGTTCTACTCCAAGACCAAGGAGCAGTGTGAGGATCATCTTCGAGAGGTACTGGAGACCCTGATGAGGGAGAGGCTTTATGCCAAGTTCTCCAAATATGAGTTATGGTTGGGCGAGGTGCAATTTTTAGGGCATATCGTCAAACAGAAAGGTATATTGGTTTACCAGGCCAAGGTCGAGGATCGCATCTGAGATTCGGAGTTTCTTAGGTCTCGCAGGGTGTTATTGGAGATTTATCCATGATTTCTCCAAGATTGCAGTGTCTTTGACCCATTTGACGAAGAAGAATATGACCTTACGGTGGGCTCCTGATCAGTAGTTGGCTTTTGAGACCTGAGGTAGAGATTGTGTGAGGCCCCGATTCTTGCACTCCCTGAGGGATTGGATGATTTAGTTGTTTATTGTGACGCCTCTATTTTGGCTTTGGGAGTGGTTCTTATGTTGAGGGGTCACGTGATTGCTTACACTTCGAGGCAGATGAAGCCTCATGAGGCAGGTTACCCTACACATGATTTAGAGTTAGGGTTGGGTTTTACCCTCAAGATTTGGAGACACTATTTGCATGGAGTTCGGTGTACTATCTACACTAACCATAAAAGTTTGAGGTATTATATGGACCAGCCGAATCTGGATATGCGGCAGAGGAGTTGGTTGGATGTGGTAAAGGATTATGATTGTGAGATCCTGTACCACCGTGGGAAGGCCAATATGGAGGCCGATGCTTTGAGCCGCAAAAATGTGAGTTCATCTATCTGGGATACCTGCTTCAGGATGATTGTCACTTCGCATTTTATATATTTGATCAATAAGGCTCAGGTAGAGGGATTGAAAAAGGAAAACTGGAAGACCAAGTGGATCAGAGGACAGGTTCCCTTATTTTTCAGAAACAATTGAGGGTTGTTGACTTAGTGTGGTAAAGTTTTGGTTCCAAAATCAGGTGCGGTAAGGCAGACGATTATAGATGAGGTGCATAAGTCAAATTTCTCTATCCATCCAGGGACCACGAAGATGTACAAGGATCTGAGGTTGAGTTATTAGTGGACCTGTATGAAGAGGGAAATTGCTTGGTTTATGGAGCAGTGCTTGTCTTGCAGGAAAGTTAAGGACGAGCATCAGAGACCCCAAGACAAGATGCGGCCCTTACCTATTCCCACGTGGAAGTGGGAAGAGATTAGCATCGATTTCATCACAAAATTAACAAGGACTGCACATGGTTTTGACTCCATCTAAGTCATTGTTGATAGATTGACCAACAGTGCGCATTTCATACCGATTGCCGAGAGTATATTCACATAGAAGTTAGCGGACATCTATGTCCAGGAGATAGTAGTTCAGCATGGAGTGCTAGTATCGGTGATTTCGGACCGAGATGTTCGTTTCAGCTCCAGATTTTAGAGGAAGTTTCATGAGGAGTTGGGTACTCAGTTTCACTTTAGTACAACATACCACCCTCAAACTTATGGCCAGAGCGAGTGGACGATTTAGATGCTCGGGCTTGTGTGTTGGATTTTGGAGGGAGTTGGGATACTTACCTCCCACTGGCCGAGTTTTCCTACAAGAACAATTACCATGTCAGTATTGACCGACCACCATTTGAGATGTTTTATGGAAGAAGGTGCAGGACTCCGGTTTGCTGGGGGGAGGTCGAGTATCAAGTCGTGGGTAGTATAGAGGTTGTACTCAAGACTACTAAGTTGATTCAGAAGGCGTGCGACGGGTTACGGGTCGTGCATAGCCGATATAAGATTTATGCATACAGCGACGTTCGGATCTCGAGTTTCAGGTGAGAGACTTGGTGCTTCTGAAGGTGTCACATTGGAAAGGTCTCATCTGATTCTGGAAGCAGGGAAAACTGGGCCCCAGATTCATTGGACCTTTCAAGATACAACTCGGGTGGGCAAGGTTGCCACCGGCTGGATTCGCTCATTGAGCTAAGCTAGATTCATATCACCTTCCATGTGTCTTAGCTTCGGAAGTGTGTAGCCAATGAGTCTACAGTTGTTCCTCTGGATGACATTTAGGTTGATGATTTCCTGAATTATATGGAGAGACCGATGGCGATCTTAGATCAGAAGACGAAGGCTCTACATAACACGGAAGTGTCACTAGTCAAGGTCTAGTGGAAACATCAGAATAGTTCCAAATGGACGTGGGAGCCTGAGGTGGAGATGCAAGAGAACTACCCAGATTTATTCACGGCAACAGACTTCAAGGACGAAGGCTAGTTCAAGTGGGGGAGATTTGTAACGGCTATTTTTCAGGTATTCGTTTTAACCCTTGAGTTGTGCTCTATTTGCAAGTTTAGTCCTCAGTGGCAATTTCGTAATTTTAGAGTCAGCTGGAGTACGTGGAGCGTACACATTCTTATGCAGAGCGTACTCTGGATCACATTATGTGTATGCAGGTACGACGGGCGTATGCAGCTAGGGTGCGAACCCTAAATTTTAGAATTTAGACCCTACTTAAACACATTTATGGCCACATGCACCTTATTATTATAACACCCCGTTCTGAATCGTTTCCTAATTCGGGGTCATAATCCAAAGATCAGTTATCATAAGGCTTAGTTCCTTTGGGTAAGATAGAATTAGACCTCCTTTTAGGTGTGGAAAATGTAGATTGGATGACCCGGGAGTTCGGTTTTTGTTTTGGAGCCCAAGGGTATATCAATAAAGTGACAGTTCAGTCCTTTTATGAATTTTTGGGTTTAATTTCAGAAAGTTTTAAGGCAAGGTAGAGTTGACAGAAGTGTAGATCTTCTTGTTACCTTTCCGGGGATATAAGGATCGTCGAAAATGGACTTAGCACGAAGAAGTTATGGCCTTCGGAAGTTTGGTGGTATTAGGGTTAAGCCTAGTGCACTGGGTGTACTAGGCAGATGGATTACGGATGCCCTCTTGAGTACGCTAGGGGTACCAGAGTATGCAGGGTGTACTCAAGTCAGGTGTATACCCTAATTTAAGTTCTTGGACCTGATTTCATGGCCTTAACTCAACTCCAAACCTTCCTATCTTCAGCTTCCATCCCATTAAACCCTATATACGAAACCCTAGCCTCCTTTTAAGTAATTCTTGAGTTCTTCGTGTGATTTCATGTGTTTTGGTGCTCATTTAAGAAGAAGGAGTTTCCACAAGGAGTGTTAGATTGCTTGAAACTCGTAGATCTAGACTTTATGCATCTTGATCAATCTTCTGGACGTATAAAGCTTCAAACTTTATGGTTCTTTAGTGTATATCTAGTTATGGGAGTTGTTATAAGCATATTTGGTCCCAATATTGTGGTTCTTGTCAGTAGAAGCTACTCCAGGACCTTTGAGCCTTATATTTGGTCTTTGTTGAGGTTATTAAGTCATAATGTAACGACATGCTTTTCAAATAAAATTTTCCATTTTTAATATTCATAAAACATATGTCTCAACATTACATCTCCAAAAATCAATCAACAATTTTTCACAACAATTTTTCAATTCCATGATCCACAAATACAACTCCAAATCCAAAGTGTGTGTACAATCACGTTGGTGCCTTCCCGCAATCCTCTGAGGTACCTGAAACACATAACACATAACACATAACACGGTAAGCACGAATGCTTAGTGAGCTCCCCAAAATACCACATGCATATAAATTAGCCACTCGAGGCTATAGCTCTATGATGCCTTCTGGCCAATGTGTCTTAGTGGACCTTCCGAATCCACAACTCTGGTAGACCTTCTGACCCTACCCTGATGACCTTCTGGTCCTACTATGTTGACCTTCCGACCCAACTCTGTTGACCTTTTGGTCCATATCTGTTAACCTTCCGGCCCAACTTTATTGACCTTCCAGTTCAAGCCCTGTCGACCTTCCGATCCGAACCAGGCAACTCATAACATAGCATATCACCTAAAACATATATCACATATCACATATAAGCGCATACGACCTTCCGGTCACATATAATTACCACTCTAGGTAAGGTATAGTGAGAAGACTCACCTCGAACTATCTCAGAATAATCTCGGACTCAAATCTCCGGTCTAGCCTCCGTCTAATACACATAAACAGAAATTCTTATTGAATAACAACACTCATTAAGCTAGACCACCCCCCCCCCCCTTAAGCTCTCACAAAAGGGTAAAAGACCATTTTACCCCTTCTTGAATCCAAAAGTCCATTTGTTGACCGAACCCTAAAAGTCAACAAAAGTCAACGTCTGCGAGTACGCTGTGCGTACCAGATTACTACGATGGGCATACTCGCCCACTACGGTAATATCGGGCTGATTGAACCCTACGCCCCGTGTACTAGGATTTATGCTCATCGTACATCCCAGTTTCATTATTTCCTCACTTATGGTCTTAATCAATTAAGACCTTGGATCAAAATGCAGATCTGGACCCCCTACAGCCTCCTAATTCATAAAGTTGAAGACTTTACGCCTTTGCATGGCTGGTTTGGCCTTAAGCACTTAAAACCTTCATCCATTTTCTTTCTCAAGCCCATATCCCATGCAAGGTTAGCTCTTAATGACCAAGATTGGATTTTTATGACTTTATAACACGAAATACACTAGAAAGGGACAAATCTAGGTTCTTAGAGCTCATCAACTCACAAAGCCATTAACTTTTGGAACAAAAACCCTAAGACATCCCATATAAGAACACACAATAGAAAAAGGAAGAAATGTTGAAGCTTTATACCTCCAAATGAAGCTTCTCACACTGCTAAGCTTAGATCCAAGTGCTTGGGCTCTTACTCCTTCTTCTCCAAAGCTTTCTTTCCACTAGTATGGCTCAATAACACACCAACAAGCTCTCAAGGGCACTCTCAAGCTTCAAGAACGAGGATTAGGGTTTTGGATAGGCAAGTCTCTAGAAATGGTGGCCAACAATGAGGTCATAACGTTCTTTAAATAGGGGGCTCACTTAGAATTAGGGTTTCATTCTAGGCTTGGTATGCCACGCGTACACCTCGGTACGCCCCGCGTACTAGGCAACCTCCGTGTCATGAATATGCTCACGAGTATGCGCGACGTACTCTATATTACGCCCAGCGTACTCGATCATCACACAAACTACACAAGGGATAAAACTGACAACTTAAGGAAAGAAGAAGGGCCAAGGAGGTATACCTAATTTCGGGATGTTACACATAAAAATGTCATCTTGTGGGGCTTTACTCCTTCATGCAAGTATTGGTGACCTTTTATGAAGATTAGGAAGCTTAGATTATGGTTTGGACTCCATTAAGCCATGCAAAGTCATAAAGTCAGGAACTTTATGACTTAAGATACCCCTTAAGGGTTAGATCTATGTTTGGACATTCTAGAGTTAACCCAATAAGAGCTTATTATGGATTTTGGGTCTCTGATGAGTACGTTGGGCGTATGTAGGAGTACGCTCAGCGTAATGCGAGTTTCACGCATCAGCAGCTTGTACGTTGTGCTTCGGGGGTGAGTACGTGGGGCGTACTCCCCAAGGTGTTCAATTTGGGCCTTTTGGGGCTTGGTCCATGAGATGTTGTACCCATTTTGGGAAGGGTAAAATGGTCTTTTACCCTTTAGAACAATGGATTATAAATTGGGCCTTGGTTTTCGGGATATTGGTTTAATTATTAATTAAGGTTATATTTATTGTTAGTTGGTGCGATATTATACAGTTCAGGGACCCGAGTAGTTATTTGGTTTTCAGCGGATTGAGGTGAGTCTCCTCACTGTACCCGTGGGTCGAAGACATTAATGTCGGTCCACTAGGATATGTTATGCTAGTTGTCTTTTTGACTCTTGCATGGTATGTTGGGCTAGGCCCATTTGTATGTTAGGATAGGCCCATTATATGACGGGTTAGGCCCATATGTATGTTGGTCTAGGCCCATTCAATGTTGCGTAGGGTGCTAGCTGTCTCAGTTGACTTTGACCTGGATTTTGACTAAGGTTTGACCTAGGGGTATTTTAGGTATTTGATTGGTAGTCTGAGTTTTGTTTATTGTTGTTCGTAAAGGTGACCGGTAGCATGGGTTTCAGAGAAGTGTGTCATTTCAGCTTTTTGTCTGTCTGTGAGGTGAGTCTTTCTTACCACCTTAAGTGGGCCGAAGGCACCAAGGCCAAGCCCTCGCTATCATATCCTCAAATTTCTTGCAGTTGGACTGGCTCACAAACTATCTGATATCACTCCTCAGCATCTCATGATGTCGGACCTTTTTCATTTGCTCGTCCGCCACATACTGCGGAACGAGAAGGCCCCTCTTCCTAAACTTGGCGGTAATCTCTACCACTATCCCTGTCGTCTGCTGGAGATCCTGGAACTCCCTAGCAAGCTGTTGCACCTCAATAACAGGTGCGAACTCGGCCCTAAACCTGGTCGTGAAATCACTCCAAGTCATCGCATCCAATACTGTATCATCATCAATGGCTCTCCCAACCTCCTCCCACCAATCACGTGCCTTGTCCTTTAGAAGACAGGACGCAAGCCTAACCTTGTCCCCCTCGGGACATCTGCTGGTTCAGAATGCGTTGGCGACATCCGCCAACCATCTGGTACTCACAATGGGGTCTCGAGCCCCATGATAGTCGGGAGCTCCACAAGCCCTGAACTCCCTGAAAGTCAGTGTGCGTGACCCCATCATAGCCGCCACCTTAGTGCGAAAAGCACTCAACCTCTCATCCAAAAGCTCAAGAATGCCCTCCTTGATCATGCCAAAGATCATAGGAGTCTGGTCTAATATGTTGTGCGTGATCTCTGAGGAGATGAACTCCCTGGTCTGCTCGTCTAGCTGCTCATCTCCAGAGCCTGAGCCTAATCCCTCACCGGCACCTGAACTGCCGACTGCTGGTCTAGGGCGTAAAACCACCATTCTGAAAAACACATCATCACAAACATCAGAATATTGAACATAACTAGAGGGATCTCAAACACTACAAGTTCCCTGGCTTTATCTCAACCTTCCTTGATTCGAGTACGGATCCTCTGCTTTCAGTAGTACGGGCCCATACTACCTTCCACATCTATCCGTACTTTCCTCAAGAAGTTCCTTGAGTCCACCAAGTTCCATCTACTACTACTGCCTCACGCGCTACTCTTTTCCTAGGCTTTCCCTAGGGTGATCACCATCCCACTCTCCGCCATCAGATGCATAAGAAGTCCCTACTACCTTCCCTTAATTAGCTTGCGAATACTATTACATATTACTCAGGCTAGATAATTCTTCGAATGAGAGATCCTACCCTACAACGGTTAGACTCAAACAAGAGCTGCGAAATAGATCTAGACCTAACGTTCTGAAATTATTTAGTCCTTGCAATATGTAACATAACATATTCATTTACTAGTTAGTGAAACACAACTAGAACTCCTAAAAAGCATAAAGCAAGTTGCATTCAGACATTAAGTATACATAACCAAGCATATACTACTTAGCTATCATACTGTCTAATCTGTACTAGCATGTAATTCATAAAGCCGATACACATATAACAGGAACATAAGGCATCATTCCTAGATCCTTAGTCCTAATCTAGCATGTTGTTCTCATAAAGCTGAAAAACATATCATAACATAAAATTGTATGGGTAGTTTGGGAGTACTTACTTGAGTTCGGTTGATTGCATGCACCACACCCCTTTTCTCTTTTCAAAATTCCTTTTCTATTTTCAAAATCCTTTTTGTAAAAACAATTTTCTTTTGAAAATTTTATACCACTTCCATAGTTTGAGCCCAGACACACCCGAAAGTGTGCCCGAATCCCTCAAACCAAGGCTCTGATACCAACTTGAAACATCCCCAAAATACGGTCCAAAATTTTCGTTTTCAAATCATCATTTAAACTATAAAACATTCATAATCATAAATAAAATCGTGTATCATGTATCATAATATCTGTCACGTAACAAATCTCATATCAAAATATCAGAGTAAAACTCCCAGGCTGAAGACTGTGGTGTGTGCCGTGTGATCATCCCAAACTCTTCCCTTTGCTAATGGAAGTACCTGAAACCAAAACTGAAAACTATAAGCACGAAGCTTAGTGAGCTACCCAAACTACCACATACCATACAAATATCATGCAACTAGGACGCACAGGCCCTGCCCACTCTCATGGAGATTTGGGCCCCGCCCATACTTCGCTGTCTAGGAGATTCGGGCCCCGCCTACTCTCATGGAGATTCGGGCCCCGCCTACACTCCACTGTCTAGGATATTCGGGCCCCGCCCACACTACGCTAGTAACATGCATACAAGTATCACACAGAAATAAGTATATCTACTAAGTAATCACCTATCTATGCTCAGTAATACTAAGAGAATCGGGCCCCACCCACACTAGACTGCTATGAGATTCGGGCCCCGCCCACACTCAGCTACTAACATATCATATAGATGGGTCGGCCTTGGTGCCTTCGACCCGTCCCTACTGAAAGGAAAATCACCTCGTATGACTGATTGCTGAAAATTTGGGTGAGGAATCCCTGTCTGCTGCTCCGGCGACTCTTCAGCTATAAATTCCATAATGACACTTAGTCAAAAACTGATAACTATTCTTAGGGTAAGATGACCATTTTACCCCTGGTCAAAGTCAACATCCTGGTTAAGGTCAACTTTCCAAGTTGACCAAACTCGCTAAGTTAACCTTGTGAATCGCCGAGTCCTAGAACTCAGAACCCTGGAATCGCGACTCGACCCGTCGAATCACCCCATGCTCGTCGAGTCCCAAGCTACTTTTCATCGCGATTGGTCAAACTAACTCGTCAAGTCGTCCTCAGACTCGCCTCGCCCTAGCATAATCATAAAAAGGTATAAGATCATCCAACTCACCGAGTCCTATGAATATCATCGAGGTTTCTTCATCGGACTCGTCGAGTCCCTTGCAGATCTAAACTATACCACTAATTTCTCCCTTCTACAACTCCAAAATACAGATCCAGGTCGTTTCCATGGTCTATTTCTATAAAGTTGGAGACTTGATGGCTTTGCACACCTCAAATGGACCCAAACTCAAATTATAGCAACCTACTTTTATGAACATGACCATGGCTTGGACAAAAACGGTTTCAAGACCCCTTTTATGACTCTAGACACTAAATATCACAAGAAAGATGGATTGCTTAGCATAAAACCCATGAAAAGCAACTTATCCTACTCAAAAGGGTCAAAAAGACCCATAAATCAACATTAAGGGAGATCTAAGTTATGGGTTATCAAGCTAAGAGATTTTTACCTCAGAAGGCTGCCAAAGATGAATGTAATCCTGGATTATGATCTTCTTCCACAAGCTTGATAGCTCCAAACTCTTCCAAGTCTCTTCTATAACACAAAACACACTTAAATTCTCAATAATCTCTCAAATGTGAAGCTCTCAACGGATTAGGGTTTCTGGAGGACAGGGAGGCTGGTAAGGGAGGCACAAAGGGGGATTAAGTGGCTAAAATAGGGTGCAAAACCCCGAAAATAAGGTTTCCTCCATGCAGACTTACTCGTCGAGTCCATGCTTGGACTCACCGAGTAGACCCTTTAAACCCTACGGCCTTACTGGAATCTACTCGATGAGTTAGGGCTACCAACTCGTCGCGTAGCTCAAAAATAAATACTTTAATAATTTAACTGTATACCAAGAACGGGGCGTTACAAAAATCACTATAACTTAAGCTACACTTATTTTATTTCAAGTGTAACTTATATTTATGCTCATAGTCATTATTAAGAACCTATAAATAATATTTATCAATAATTCTAAGTCATTATACTAATTGATCTACTTACGGGGATGATATCTAGTCTAGATTTAGTGAGGTATTTATCAAGTAAGTGTATAGTTACTTTCATATTACACATAGATATGAAGTATTTTGATAATTGAATGATATATATGCTTACGTGCAAAGATGTTATGTATTAGGTGAAATATTATAAGGATAGATTTTATATGATATATACCATATATGTGTAAATATAGTACATGGGGTAACAAAGGGTAATAAAAGATGTGATAGTATGATGAAAGATAAGATGTCATAGTATGATGAAAGATGTAGGAAACGATAGGATGCCACGACTTTAGAATTGGTATTAGAGTACTAATGATGTAGAAATTGTACTAGTGTACTAACGATGTAGTCATCTAACAGAGTAAAGGTGACGACCATGAGACTATTTGATGATAGTCCCGTGGAACACAGACAGGTTCATAACCTGTAGGTGATGGACTTTGTGCCCATTTGATGTACTCTACTTCCCACTGACACGTATTGCGGAGAAATCCATGTAATAGTACTGTCAACAATGATGATTAAGATGATCATTAGGATAGATTCATAGGAATGAAAATAGAAAGAAACCTACTAACATGTATTGCGGAGAAATCCCTGAAACAATATTATCTGCAACGATGACTATGATGATCCTTAGGATAAATCCTTAGGGAAGAATAAAGAAGAAAACATGGATGGGTAATCAGGTTAATTCTTTGATAATTTAACAAACTAACTACATTATTGTGGGTTGAAAATCCTATTTACTCACCTGACTTTCCATCCTAACCCGCTAAGCTTCTTTATATCATAGGTAGTGGTACAAAGGTACATGGATGATGAGAGATTCAAGGAGATGTAGAATGTTAGTCTAAATTATTGTAAGACCTATTTGTGCTTATGTTTTGTATCAGTTATTACATCCCAAGTTTTTATAAATCAATGAAACACATTTCTTTAGAAATAATTTTACGGGACCAAAATTTATATTTATAAATAAACTTTGTTTTAAATAAGCATAAGTAAAAGGTTTTAAAATGACCGTAAAAATGAGGATGTCACAAGATTGGATGTGATGGTGCTTGACAAAGAAGATGACTAGTGCGGGTAGTGAAACTATGCGGAATTTGGTTTTTCATACAAGCTTTCCAGGGCCGTAGAAACCCATATTAGAGGACGGTGTTGTAGGTGTTGCTAGGGGTGCTGGTACATAGCCAAATAAGTGTCCCTTA
Organism: Lactuca sativa; assembly: GCF_002870075.4. Lineage (NCBI taxonomy): Eukaryota > Viridiplantae > Streptophyta > Magnoliopsida > Asterales > Asteraceae > Lactuca > Lactuca sativa. Next base: position 264,040,952 of record NC_056627.2, read on the forward strand.
CAAGTCAGCCAACGACTTAGGCTCGGTAACCAGGGGCCCGTTAAAAATTAACGAAAGTGATTTAATTGAGATGTAACTTGTAAATTTAGTGACATATTGTGCAAAAAAATAGTTTAGTGGCCAAGTCGGGTAAATGACAATAGTTAATTGTGCTACATTTACATTTTCTCTATAAAAAGGGTGGATGACTGATGAGTGGCACACTGTCATATAAGCTTCCTCAACACGTCACACTTCCACGTAGACTCGGTAATTGAGGAACCATTTAAAATTAACAAAAAGTGACTTAATTGAATGGTAACTTGTAAGTTTAATGGCCTATTATGAAAAAAAAATAACTTGGTGACCAAATCGGATAAATGACAATAGTTAATTGTGTTACAGTGATATTTTTCCATTTAACATATGTACAGAAGATAAAGCAAGATACTATGGATTCTAGACTTTACCTAAGTTATTATCTTTTTTTTTCTGTACATAATTTACCTATAATACACTAAGTTTTGGGAAAAAAAAAACATGTTTTTAGATATGGTTGTCGAAGTCACCATGTTGGGTCATATCAACGTCATATAAACAAATGGCCACATCACTCTCAAAGCAACCAGGCAAATCCAATGGCAACGTGTAAAAATGATAAAAATTGCCCAAAAAAAATCAATAAAATAGTGGACTTTCATAAACAAAAAAATATGAACGTTAAGTTAAAATTATTGTCAGAGAAAACTTCACCAATAAAAAAATTAATGATGGATAACAAAATTAAAAAGGAAAAATAGTTTTAAAAATATCAGTTTAATCCATACATGATTGTCAATGTCCGAAAAGAAAAGATTTTTTTAGATACTTGTTACATGACATTTGGCGATAAGTTTGGGCTTGTTTAGAGGGATCATCATAAATGATTGAAGTGTGTTGTTCACTGTACATAAAATATTCACTGGCAGACGATCGTGTTTTTGACAGGATTTATCGTTATTCAAAATTTTCGGTAATATTCTGTTAAACCTAGAAAGCCTCTCAACCCCTTGACAGTACTGGGTTGTGGCCACTTCTCTGAAAACATGGTTCATGCCCCCTCTCTCCTCCCCCCTTTGAGCTTGTCCATTCGTTGGGTGATCCCCTTGCTCTCACGTTCGAGTGTTTGCTCGTCATTTAGGCCGGTGAATGAAATTTCTGCTCATTGCAGTCACCTCCGGGCTTCTTCGCACCTGGATAGTACACTAGGACCCGGTCATATCAACAACATATAAACAAATGGCCACGTCACCCTCGAACAACGCATACAAACTCAATGGCAACTTGTAAAAATGATGAAATTGCCAAAAAAAAATCAATAAAGTAGTGGACTTTCAGAAACAAAAAATATGAACGTTAAGTTAAAATTATTGTCAGAGAAAACTTTACCAATAAAAAAATTAATGACGGGTAACAAAATTAAAAAGGAAAAATAGTTTAAAAATATTAGTATAATCCATACATGGTTGTCAACGTCCGAAAAGAAAAGATTTTTTAAATACTTGTTACAGGCTGACATTTGGCGATAAGTTTGGGCTTGTTTAGAGGGATCATAATAAATGATTGAAATGTGTCGTTCACTATACATAAAATATTCACTGGCAGGCGATCGTGTTTTTCACAGGATTTATCGTTATTCAAAATTTTCAGTAATAGTCTCTTAAACCCAGAAAGCCTCTCAACCCCTTGACAGTAGTGGGTTGTGGTCACTTCTCTGAAAACATGGTTCTTGCCCCCTCTCTCCTCCCCCCTTTGAGCTCGTCCATTCGCTGGGTGATCCCCTTGCTCTCACGTTCGAGTGTTTGCTCGTCGTTTAGGCCGGTGAGTACTCCGGGCTTCTTCGCACCTGGATAGTAATAGGACCCGGTCATATCAACAACATATAAACAAATAGCCACGTCACCCTCGAACAAACGAGACAAACTCAATGGCAACTTGTAAAAATGATAAAATTGCCAAAAAAAAATCGATGAAGTAGTGGTTTTTTAGAAATAAAAACTATGTGCGTCAAAATTATTGTCAGAAAAATTTTACCAAAAAAAATTAACGACGGATAACAAAACTAAAAAGGAAAAATAGTTTTAAAAATATTAGTATCCATACAACAAACCATACTTCAAATTTAGAACTAACATAATATAATTTTTGCCATTTATTTCATTTATTCCTGAACATTTTAATTGATCAAATACTTGGACAATCAATTAATTATTACAAATTTAAGTTGTAAGAACACAATCAAACACTTTCTATTTGAACACGTCTACAGCCAAAATTAGCTCATCTAAATATCCCATTATGAAAAATATATAATAAAAATGGTCTAAAATTCACTAAAAGAAAGGAATGGGGAAGTTTGTTGGAAGGAATCTCGACTGTGGAAGTGCATGATTACCACATATATTTATGGGAAGATGATAATGGGAGTGCATAGGATTCCTCACAAGAATGTGATTGATGATGACTTTAGCTTAATAATAACCCTTTTTAAACACCTAACAAGTAACCACCCTCTTTACTTCCACTAAATGAATAAACCTAACCCCTACAAATCAACTCCAAAAACCTCCTAAAAACTTTCTTCATTACCTGTACAGTACAACCTCCAAAAGCAGATAAAAAGTGCAATTGCACTTGAGGGAATCCAATGGTGCAATAATTATAACCCTTTTCAAACGGCCTAATCCATTAGATTTATCATTTACACAAAACGTTTTTCTTGCTAAACCAAAAAGATTTATGATTTTTCTTCTTTGTTACTTAATGGTTAAGCACTTAATCCCAGACAGTTTTACATGCTTGTTTCCTTTTGCTTAGTTTGGACAAAATGAAAAAAGACTCTGTTATTTGATAAGACACTAATCATTTACCTATTTATCTTTCGTCTTTTTCCCTAACCATAACGTCATTGAAATCATTTACCTATTTACTAACTGGGTCTAATAAATAAAAATTTTGATCAGCCATTGACTCATTGAGATCTTATTCAATCAACAACGAACTAGAACTAACGACCCCTTAGTCTCATTTAAATGGTTTATTATATCTAGAAAAGAAACAGATCTTGATCTTACTAATGCACCAGTTTATCTAGGGGACATGATTACCCATTTGGCTGCAACTAGATGAAAAAAAAAAGAAGAAGAAACAACAGCGCCTTGTTTAGTTGTACAGTATAAGTAGGACATGCAAATGGAAAGTGATGTATCACAATGAAAAAGTGCAAATGTACTTGTGGGCATTCAGTTCTGCAATAAGATACACAAGTAACTTATAAACTGGTAATGGTAAAGAAGGTATATATAATAAGATAAAGGCTGGACCATAAAAGTACAAATACAACAAATATCATCCAATCAAAAACAAGGCCACTGCTTGTGTTTTTACTCCAACTCGCTTTCAGGTTCAGACCCCCACACTTACTGCTTAGTTTTACCTTCATTATCACCTTCCCTACACTATTTAATGCCTACTAAAAATAAGTCAAAATTACCAATGCATTTATAATTATATGGAAGAAAAGTATCGTATTAATCAGAGTATAAAGACAAATGTCTATGTTCATTTGATCTAATAATCTAGAAATATAAAAATTATACCAGCTAAGCCAAGAAAAAACTTATAGGGCTTTCTTGACTTGAAAGAAGTTGGATCTTTCTTTGTTGGCAGCCTCCACGTCATCAGGAGATGCCACTGCTACCACAACTCCTTTCTCTTTGATAGCATCAATTGCATCACCAAATTCCTTGAAGTCATTTAGCCTTTCAAAAATAAAACAAATCAATTAATATGCAATATGCAACTATAATTTATTAAAATAAAAAGATTGTGGTTATACCTTGTTGATAGTATTTCCTCACGTCTTACTTGTCTTTCTTCTTCTGTAATTCCCAACAAGTACCGCAATAAGCTACAAAAGACATTAGTGTCAGTCTCAGTGAAACTCTGTTCTGTTGTGTCTTGTTCTGTATTTTTAGCGGAAAAATGTATTATTTATTATATCAGATAACTTACCTACTATACCCTTTGGCATCGGGTAATTGGTATGAATCTACATCACCAATTGTTCCGATGATTGCTTTTGTAAGGGTATCATCGTCCATTTCCATTTGACGTAGAAAATCACAGGTTCCATCGTATATATCCAATGTCTTTAACAAATTAGGGTCCCGATAAGATAGGAACGAGAATACTCCTGTTTACAGAAATTGGTTAAAAAAATTAATTACATTTTTATAAAAAGTTGATTGATTTTTGACCTGAATGAGAGTCGAAATCACAGAAGCCTCCGTAGGCCCCACCACTAACACGCACACGATCCCATAGCCAGGTGTTACTTATGTGTTTTGATATAACATATGCACTACCCTTAAGTTGGTATCCAGTTTCATACACATTTGCAGCTTTTCCAACGTAATTCACCTGTCAATAAATAAAATAATTTAATAACGAAAAATTAAAAATATATAAGTTCGTTTAATGATCTTTTTTCTTAAATAAAAAAACAACCTGTGTGGGTATCACGATTGCTTCATTTATCGAAGGAATTCGTGCATTCCAAGAAGATGATGCAACTGGAGAAGTTACTGGAAGCAAATCAAGAAACTTTCCGACATGTTTTTCTGAGTTTTTAAGGTTTTTCCCATCGGATGTGAGATTCACAAGGCAACCCTTCTTTGAGAGAAGGGTTTTACGGATCTCTTCAAGGGAATTGGAAATTCCATTCCAGTCCTGTTCCACTTTCTCTTCAAGATCTTTCAGATATTCCAGGTAACTGCAAGTATAAACAATATTATTATTAATCATTTTTTCCCACTTATTTTATTTAAAATGATGAATTTAATCCAACCTGACACCACCCATCTGTTCACTAATCCACCCTGCACTGTTTAACTTTGCATCCATTCTTGCAGCTGCAATGCCATGCCCACTGCCCCTTAATCGATTCTATATTAAAAAATATTATAAACTTCAGACCATATTTTACTAATTGGTGTGAATTGTGATAATCAAATTGTATAATTTTTATATTATATGATTCCAATTAATACCTCCATTCTAGCTTTACTTTGGGAGACAAACTGCTTGAAGCGCTTTTGATCTGCAAACTGAACATCTTGGAGAATACAGTTCACCTGAAATAACAGTGAGTTATAATAAGTTCATTGGAGAAAAATATTTATCAAAAAAAATTATAAATATTTAATTTTAGTTAAATGAATATAATAGACTTACAAGGTTGAAAAGATCTTCAGTGCGTGCTGACATGGCTTTGCCTCGAACAATAATATGACTAATAGGAGCTTCAGACCCTCTTTTTGATGAGGTGAAAGGGAATACTGATATGCCACCTGTCTTCCTTCCAATTAACTGATTTAACTGCACAAAGTCCAGGTCTTTTGTACCCATCTCCAGTAATGATTGACTGTTTATCAATAAGTATAAACATAATGAATAATAATAATGATATATAATTACTTAATTACCATTCATGTGTCCAAAAGAATCTTACCAAAAGAGTGGAACCAGAGGAAGAAGTTCTTGCTTCAGTGAACTCATGTCAAATACTATTTCAGTGTAAAGAACATCATTTGTGAAGAGATCATGCTGCAAGACTTTCACCCCATTGATATCTCCAACCTTAAAATTATCAAATTTTGTTAAAGATTATCAAAAATCCAGGAGATAAATGAACTACAAGATAAGATAAAATAAAATTACCTCGATTGGGATTTGAGTGGGCTTTTTGGGAATATCTTGCAGTGAGAGACTTGGAACAGATTTTAAAGCTTCTGGTGGGTCAGGAGTTTCTTGTTTCAACTTTAGCTCGTGGGTCATACGTGCCAGCTCAGCAAGATCTTCCTCAGTCATACTTTTTTTAACTTTTTCCAAACTTTCTCTCTCAACTGCTTCATCTTGTGAAGCTTTCTCTGGATCAGGCTGATTAAAAAGTGTATTAAAATTAAATACTGATATCATGTCTTGTAACTGAAAAGGAATAAAATCCTAAATCCAAAATACCTGCATTTCAATCGTGACAAGGTGAGGATTATTTAAAATATATTTCTCTATCAAAGGAGCAAATACTGCTTTTGATCCTTCCTTTTCAATTCTAGCTTTCAATGCTGCAAGAGGTTCTTGGTATTTCAATGGTTCAAAAGGATCCATATCATATATCCACTTTCCCTGTAAACAAAAAGAGTAAAAAAAAAGCCATATTTCCAGATAAGACTCAAGTACAAGAAACGAAGCCAAACTTACAATAGAGCGAAGCATCAAGGCAAGGCCACGAGGAAATGATCCGGTGTTATTTTCTCTGAGAGAAAACTCGATTGTGTTCATGGAAGCTTCCACAGCCTCCATGTTAAAACCTTCTTTTGCCAAATTTGTAAGTGTGTCCATGATTAAAGTTTCAACTTTCTGAATGTTTTCTTCAGAAACACCCTTGAGTCCAATGCTAAATTGAGGTTGAAGGAGCTCATCTTCTATCCCACCACCAACAATGGCATCTCCCAAACTACTTTCAAGCAAGATTTTCCTTAAAGGTGAAGCAGGAGTTCCCAACAACAAATGATCAAGAAATCCAAGGGCAAGCTCGGTTTCAAGGCCTAGAGGCTCATCAGAAAGCAACCAATTAAGGCATACCATGTGGTTTTTCTTTAAATCACCACCTTCAGCAGCAGGGTATTTCTCAACAACTCTAACTGGTTTTGAAAACAGTTTCTGGGTTTCAATCTTTGATTCAAGGCGAGCTGGACTTGCATCGAACAAATCTAGATATTCTGTAATTGTTGTTCATTTCATAATGTTATGAGTAATATGAGTAATACCACAAAAATTGAACAAATATTAGACAGATGAAAGATGTGTACCACTTAAGATTCGCAGGCGTTCGTTTGTATCATCATCTCCATAAAACCAAATCCTGGCATTGCTTGGATGGTAATACTTACGATGAAAATCCTGTGTATTTTGTATTTGGTAAAAAGGGAATAATCTGATGTAACAAATAAACACAACAATGTAAGTTAAGATGGACATAAACACACCTTGAACTCTTCATATGTGAGTTTGGGTATGACTTGGGGATCACCTCCACTGTCAACACCATAAGCATTGTCTGGAAAAACAGCCTGCAGATATTACAATTGTGGCATCAGTATGATGTTTGAGATGTTAACTCAAGCTTGTAGCAGAGAAAAGACTTTCTTAAATGAAAATATATTTTTACCTGTTGAGATGTTCGGCCTAATATGTTATCAGGCTGAGAGTAAACACCTTTCATCTCATTGAATACAACACCTGAAAGCATCATATATAATAGGAAACATGAAGAGTTGTTAATTTAGCATTACAAGATTTGATAACATAGAGAAGGAAACTTGATATTAACCTTTATAAGTTATTTCTTCTGAAGGGTCATTCAGCTCGTAATGCCAACCCTCTTGTTGGAAAGTCTTAATGTCCTCCACACATTTAGGAAAGAAGACAGCATCCAGGTATACATCAACCAAGTTATAAAAATCCTACAATTAAAGAAAAAACATGTATTATTAAACTAGATTTGGGAAGGCTATCACCTATGTTTGTTTCCAATAATTAGTCAAAAGTTATTAACCTTTGTGTTTGTGGATGCAACAGGATAGCATGTCCTATCAGGATATGTGAACGCATTTAGAAAGGTGTGCAAGCTCCCCTTCAGTAGTTCAACAAAAGGTTCTTTCAGAGGATACTTTCTTGAACCACATAATACACTGTGTTCCAATATGTGAGGAATTCCAGTTGAATCTTTCCTGCATTAATAGTTGGATGAAGTGACGATTAGTATAACATATGCAGTTATGCACTAATGGATTATGGATTAATCAGCTGTCTCAATTACAATGCATACAAGCATTAAACAATACACAGCAGTTTTCAGATTCTGAAAAGGAAACTTACGGTGGAGTTCGGAAAACTACGCCAAAGACCTTGTTCTCGTCGTCATTTGATACAGACATTACTTCGCAACCGGTTTTCTTATGTTTATACAAAACAGCTGTCGACTTACACTCCTCAATAAACTGCTCGGAGACCTTCTCAAATCCAAGCTTCTCAGCAACATCATCGTGAGCGCCAATAGCATCTGCAAACAAGCAGTAAACCCTAAAATTAACATTAACAAGTGATAATGAGTGACTATGACAACCTAATCCGGTAAATCAGTCGTGAATAATATCATGTCCTCTCAGCGGTATTCGAAAGACAGCTAAAACTTGAGTTCTGAATTCAAATAGGATAAATTGTAATTGATATAAAAGTGAATAACATTTGAAGGACAACTGTAATTTAAAACTCCGTATGTCTGTATAGCAATTAACATAAAAAGGACTAATGCTGAATTGCTGATGTAGAATTTGTAACAAACTCCATATCAATTTTCTTTCCAAAAAAGTACGAAACTTTAGCTCTTTGTCAACGAAGCGGAAGGAACATGAATTAGTAGTGATATTAGTCATACCAGGTGAGAACTGTGGAGATGAAGTTGCGATGGCTTTGGGGGTTACAGGCGAGAAGCGAGAACTGAAATGAAGGCGGGATGGCAAGGCGGTGGAGATTTGGCGGAGGTGGCGGCGAAGAGGAGAACGGCGGTGGATATTGGGGATAAGACGGTGGCGATTGGAGGAAAGACGATGGGAAGAACGAGAGAAGGTTCGAATACACGCATGTGAAGTACATGAAGAGATAGAGCGAAGAAGAACAGCTCTCTCCATCATCAATGGATGTAACGAAAACCGCGATGTGGTTGCAGAAGGCAAAATGGAGCTTATATGTTGTGTGGTGGCTTGGAGAGAACGTTGCAAGATTTCAATGGTTCTTTTCTATTTTATTTTTTTATTTTTTGTGGTTTTGGACTTTGGCCCAAAGTATCCAAAACTCATTGATCAAATTATACGCCACCGAAGAGAGGAAGGCCGAAGCAACTTATATTTTGTAATGTTAAGATTTTTTTATTACAAATAAGACCGAAAGATGTGCCATTTTCTGTACTTGTGGCGGTGCGGGAAGGGTTGGGGCTGCGTCAAGGCACCGGGAGTTTTATTAAGGGTGTTGATCGGATAAAAATTTTGGGTTTCGAGTAGATTGGATCAAATAGATCAGGTTTTCCTTAAAATAATAATACAAGATACCCAACCTATATTGCAATTTGGGTTTTCGGGTTTTAGGTCGGATCGGGTATTTTCAGGTATATCTAAAATTACTTAAGTATCATTAATTGGATTTTATTACATTTGGGTTTGAATGCAAAAATTTTTATGGTTAGTTTGGGCATCGTGAAGTTAAACATAAAAGCTATATATTACCATGAAATTAAAGGTATAAGATTTCCGGCAACAATCATTTTGCAAGAATTAGGTCTATGTAAAACTTTGTAGTTTAATAACCATATATTAATTATTTGTTTCTTAAAATTTATGCGATGACTAACATTTTCTTTACTTTTTTACTATATTTATTTGTATCAGATTTATGATTTTACTTTGAAACATTCATTTTAATTTTATAAAAGTCAGTTTGACTAAATAACAATGAAGGGTTAAAATGTAAGTATATATAGTCATTTGGATCAATAGGTTAATAACATTATATGGTTTTTTAATCGGGTATTCAAGCATATACAGATTTTTTTAAACCTACCCAACACCCGAACTATATAAATATCGGGTTACCCGATTACCCGAATTTCCTAACCTGATACTCGATTTACACGACCCGATCTACCTGAATTCAAAACGGGTCGGGTTGGGTAATCAGGTATCAGTTATTTTCAACAAGCCTAAGTTTCATTGTACCAATTTTTTAACGTTGCTCTTTTGACCGTTTTTTAACGGATATATTTAAAAAAAAATCATTTTGTACCACCTTTTGTTCAAGTAATTTCTTTTTTTGACCCTAAGTATTTAATTTGTTGCAAAGCGGTTTGTAACATCCCAAAAATCAAGGATAAAATTTCCATTTTTATTATAATTAAAACATAGATTGTAACTTGATCCAAATATTTAAAAACATTTCTAAGTGACACAATTATCAGAGTTGAATCCCAGAATCACATATTGCGGAAAACACGGGTGTGTGCGCTGCGATCAAGTTGGGTCCTTCGCTTTCGAACTATAAGTACCTGAAATCAAAACCACAAACTGTAAGCATGAAGCTTAGTGAGCTCCCCCAAATATCACATACCATACATAACAACTAAGCCATAATTAACATTCATATCATCGAATCATACTTATCATTCATATATCACAATCAATAAGTGTGTTATGAGCCATCTATAGTCTTGCTATTATGTAACGAGCCGCCTCGTGGTCTTCCTTGCCAAGTCGGGGGGCTAGTTCATCTAGACGTGTGGGGTCCTTATAGAGTGTCTACTAGAGAAGACTATAGGTTTTTCTTGACTATTGTGGATGATTTCACAAGGGCTACTTGGGTTTATCTTTTAAAAAGCAAAGATGAAGTTTATATTTGCTTTACTTCATTTTGTAATATTTTGTTAAATCAGTTTGATTCTAAAATTAAGACAGTCCGTTCTGATAACGGGACTGAATTTTTAAATCATAAGATGGAGTCTTTTTTTGAACTTAATGGTATTATTCATCAAACTTCATGTGTTTACACACCACATCAAAATGGGGTGATTGAAAGAAAACACAGGAATATTCTTAATGTTGTCAGATCTTTGCTTTTTCAGTCTGGTCTTCCTATAAAATATTGGGCAGAGGCTATTCTAACTTCAGTTTTTTTGATTAACAGAATGCCAACCTCTGTTTTGAAATGTCAATCTCCTTATGAACTAGTTTGTAAGAAAATATTTGTTTTTGAACACTTAAGAGTTTTTGGTAGCATGTGCTTTGCTACTAAACTTAATAATCATGAAAGTTTTCTGAACGTGCTGAAAAATGTGATTTATTAGGTTATTCTTCTGAGAAAAAGGGTTATAAGCTATTAAGTCTTGATATAAATTATGTTTTTGTTTCCAGGGATGTGAAGTTTTAGGAATCAGTTTTTCCATTTAAACTGAAATCAACAACTGTTGACAATCAATTTGATTTTAACAATTCAGTAGACCCTTTTTCCTATGATGATCAAAATAATTCTGAATATGTGAATGATTTTGAAGGGTTTTGAGCATTCTAACACTCCTAAGGATTACATGCAACCCTAAATACCTTGGATTTATGTTTTCTCTATTATACATGCAAACTTGAACTTTCCAAGGTATTACCCTAACAAGCATACAAAAGTTTATACATGGGTAATAAAACAAGTTAGATAACATACTTTTTCTTGTAGTTGGAAGCCTTGGACCTTTAAGAACTTAGTGCCCCAAGTGTTGCACCTCAAATGGAATCACACTACACCACCAACAATGGAGGAACTTGAGAGGAGGTTACTTGAACTCATAAAATCGGCTAGCCCTCTTGTGTAACCACTAGTCACCACTTAAGTGCCAATTTCATGAGCTAGAGGGGTTCTTATATAGTGTGGCTAACTAGAGTTACACCATGTAAGCCCTAATGACTTTCCATATCCCTCATGCTCCATGGGTTAAAACCTCCATGGAGTATCCATGGGTTACCACATGGGTTTAGCCCAACATGAAGAACTATGGATCATAAGCCTACTTTATAAGAATGAATGATTTACCAAATCAACCCCTTATATTTAATTAGTCTCTTTTGATCACAAAATTAATTCCAAATTAACTCTTGATTAATACTAATTAAATAATATGATTTCATATTAATATATTAGAACTTATAATATATTAATAAACCATAAATAACCTCTTCTCAATTATCCATCCTTTATATTGTTCCGGTGCCATGCAACCCAAATGGACCATGCTACTATCGGCTCAAGTACATACCAATAATATTTATGGGCTTAGACACCTAATCCAACAATCTCCCACTTGGATAATTCTAATAACTATCATTGCAAGCATGACTCCAACCCAACTAGCAATCGTAGCTCTTAAAAGCCGTTGTCGAACTCTGACCTAGTTAATGACACGTCCATTAGATAAGGGATCATATATTCCTCCATTATAGATATCATATGGACTGAGACATGGATTATAATCATTCTCTCTATCCATTTGTTGTTTCCTGATTTCCGATTTATGACGACCGACTAATTGAACAAGTCAAATCAGTCCAGGTCGGGTGTCATCACTAAATCATCGAGGGGCCCACATATATCGCTTTTATCCACATGGGGTAAAAGGAACGGATAAACTTCGACCCAAATGCTCTCTTGTACTTACTCATAAAATTACACACAGTGATATGTTTTATAACATCTAAGTTACTGATGCGTTTACATATGTCAATGTGCAACCAACTCGTAACTACAACTCACATGTTTCCGTTTCAAGAATATAAGATATTAGCATCTCATGATCACTCGTGATAACATCCATGAAGTGATTCAGATGAGCATGGGTTGAATCTAATACTCGAATCTTATTCCATGAGTACTCATGAACACTGCAACCACCTTGTCCTAGACAAACTACAGACCTATTCATGACAGTATTGCCTCAATACCTACTTCCAAAGTATGATCGACTATGGATGGTTTGAATAACATAGTTATTCGGGAAGTCAAAACATGCAAAGTGAAACACAAGAATAATATTAATCCTATATGGCCTAAAACTTTGAAGTCATATTGATTACTCATTATTCATTGTATAATGTTTCGAATAACCAACTTAATACTTGAATTAAAACAATATTTATGCTATGCTCCAAGCATGAACACTATGTTTGTCTAAACGATAGTTATGTTATGCACCAAACATGCACACTACGTTTGTTTATGGTCCTTACTTTATGAAATAGATAAATTGAAAAACATTTCAATGATGCTCATTTCAAACTTCCAAATCCTTATTGCAAGTGTAAGAATTCCAAATTCTTATAATTGTTAGAAAGTGTTAGATTCTAAACTATCATGCAATGATTCTTTTTTAATGTCTAGGTGCAAAAATTACAGAGACTTGACCAATGATATTACAAAATATTCCTTTGGAGATTGTTACAAGACAATTCCATGGAAATGAAGTCTCAAATTCAAAGTACATTCCTTTGAACATCCTTTTTGAATAAAAGTTTATAACTTTCTCATCTATTCTTCAACTCCCAATATGGAAACATTCCATATTTTCCATACGACAACTCATTATTAATAGACTCCTATCTATTCATAATAATGTAAATATGGTCCTTTCATTACTATACTTCCAACTGTCCTTAAGCGACCAATCTTTGGCGAACCTTAGATTGTCCTTAACATTGCTTAACCACTTTAGTCATATCCGATTCTATTCCTTTTTCCCTCTTAATGCGCTAGGCATTTGGAAAATTTAGAACACGAGAATATCATAACATATGCAATCGATCCTATACCCGAAGCATATGGGATACAATTCATAATGTCTAACATAAAGACATGATACTCAATCAGTCTTTTGCTATAATATTTCTATTTTCCATGTTCTCATAATTTTGATTATGAAGAGGGATGCCATAATCATAATCAAATTTTGAGAATGCAATTAACATTTCTATATATAGAATTTCCTTATGTTGAACCATTCCAACATAACATTCATATATATTTGACTAAAATTGATTAAAATCTCAATCTAAGCTTTTAGATTTGAAATGAAGTATGAATTCCTCTCCCTTAATTATAGCAAAACAACTTTTCAAACCCAGCATCTTTGCAAATTGAAACTTTTGTTTTTTATAAGTAACATTGCTAACTTGCAACATTTACCATAATTGATTATGCTCCCACTAGCATGTTAATTACATCCTTATTAGCATAACACTTATGCTCCCACTAGCTTTACACGTACTCAGAAATCAGTTGGACTTCTAAAAATCAACACTTAGTTGACTTTCTTACCAAAGTTCAGATTTCTGATATGAGATGCTTTGATAAGACATGAACTAGGCGTCTCAAACTTATACACCTTTCCTCAGATAGTTCACATGTATGTCTAAACAATTTAAGAACTTACAACAATAAGTCTCAAATGTTTAGACCTTTTGCCATTTCTCATAATTTGAATTATGAAAAGGGATGCCGTAATCATAATCAAATTTGAGAATGCAAATATCACAACTACTATCTCCTTAAAATCTACTTAGTGAAAGCGTTTCCTAACCATCATTTTCATGAATCGGAGAGAAACCTTATGACACTTAGATTTTATGGTGTATGTGTTCCTATCCATGTGAATTTGTCAAAACCATAATCACAAGACAAGGTCACTGAAAAATCCAAACTCATATGGACTGAACTTGTTCAATCTTAATTTATTGCCACTTGGCAACACAAAGGCCTACCATTGCTTCCAAGTAGTTATGCAAACAACTGAGAACTCATAGAACTTACATGCATAGTCTGACAACCCGAAATTTCTATCTTGTACAAACACCACATTTCAATCAAAGTCAAGCTTGCTTCTGCTAACTTTTAGCACTTTTGGAGTTTGTTTGGGTGTTTTAATCTTCAATACATTCAAGGAATGAATGTTAGGAAGTACCTGCTAGAACCACTGAACAACATTTAAGCCTTAAACACCACCAATATGAGTTCACGGCCACAACACTTAGAGTTTACGACTGTAAACTCCAAGTGGGCTGTAAACTCACCCTTATATATATAAGTCTTAGCCATTTCTTTCATTCTATCTTTCCTTGGCTGATTTTCTCTCATTCTCTCCCAAGGATCATAAGACTTTTGCTTCAAATCTTCAAAAATGTAAGTAATCTTTCCATTTCAACCTGATATCCTTCCATATCTAGTGGTTATACATGATTTCATCCATGAAATCCTTTCATTTTCATAGATCTTCAAGTGTTCTTCATTTCACCAATAACACCAAGAACACACACTACTGTTCTTAGACTTTAAGCACCCTTACAAGCTTCTATATTGTAAGTACTCTTACCCTAGCTTCTTATATGTCTAAAGCACTTAGTTTACACCTTGAAAACACCAAGAACTCAAAGAACAAAGGGTGTTTACGGCCAAGGCAATCTCCCTTGGCCGTAAACTCAAATGATCGGTGCAAAGTTGCCTTAACTCATTCTTTAGCCTTAGAACTAGGTCTAGAACATCTCCAAAGTGAGTTAATGACCTTAAACATCAAAATGGCACACCTTTCCATGATTTTACGGCCGTAAACACATTAGGGCCACAAACCCTAGGTCGTAAACTCAAGGGGAGTTTGCTCTTGGGCCGTAAACTCAATGGTACACCCCTACAACCCTTAGATGCAACCCTTTTGTACTTATAACACTTGAATCAAAGTGTTTTCCATGATCTAGGGTGTCTATACTTGTTAAATTAGTTGCTTAATCACTAATTAGATGCATATATGTGTCATTATATGCCAACTAGGATCCTTGTGTGTGCTCAAGTCTTCACTTGACACCTAGCATCTTACACCACATGTTCATCCAATCTACTCACTACAGGTGAGTTCATACCCCTTAATCTACCTTTTAAATTATTTTAAATGCTTTTATGGGGGGGATACAAGTTGAAACATTATAGTTATTATATCAATCACATGTGATTAATAATTGTCAAACAAATGGACTTACTATACTTTCAACTGTTTTATCAAACAAAATACTTCAACTATTTACCCAACTCGGTTTACACGTTATACTCTTATCAAACTTGTTTCTATATGCCAAACTGCTTTTAAATCGTTTTATAAAATGACATCAAGTCATCAATATTTATTTAAACTCTTCAAAAGGCTTTACAAAACTCTTTTTAAACATATATATGTTGTCAAAATCATGTCTAATGCGTATATAGTTATATAAGTAAGGTTTGAAGGACTTAGGACTGATAACTCACTTTATTTCATGTTCCTTGTTTGGTTGTTGACTTAGAGTACCCGGTTGTTTGTCCGAGTGTCGTTTGATCTTTAGTTATATATTATGTATATATGTATAAGACATAAAAGTTCTTATCTCAGTTCAATACATTCAGTATACAAACAATTCTACTAGTAAACTATAATATGTATAGTTTAGGAAGATACTACTTATTACTTCTAGTACAATGAAACATACAAAGAGTCGGTTCATACATGAGTCAATACTTACTATATATGAAACAGGACAAACTTACTATGATGAGAATCAAACACAACTTACTATTATGTGGAACAAACGAGTACATATACATAAACATTTACAAGTAAACAGAAGGAACATACACCAACATAATGATTAGAATATGAGATTTACTTCTACATGACGCGGATTCCACCGTTGTCACGTTGGTAACCAGAGTCTCCTGGAGGGAGAGCGGGCATTGTGTGTATAGATCTATACGGGACAGACTATCCCACACCCTGACTATTAGCTACAGTCCCCGACCGACCAAGCCAAGGGGTGACATATGTCACATTTATTTCGACGTCTTTCATTGTCGTGTTCTTCAGCCGTCAATCAGTATGGTTACAAATCTCACCTTACCTTATAATTCATTGGCTTTAAGGTAAGTAGTACTACGGTAGTTTCCATATACAAAACTACAGTTCCATAATGTTTTCCCTAATACATTTACTTTGAAACGTTTTCTCATTAAACGATAAAGTACAACCTACGTTAATAACAATAGTTAGACTTGGGAAAATACATACTTTTACAAACGAACAAACCGAACATTTGGGTCTTGGTAGAAGACTACAGTTTAGTAGAAAATAAGGGATTTTCTAGGAAGATACAAACATTGTACAAACGGTTTACAAACATTTACAACGAACATTTTACTGCAAGCAAACACTTATAACTTTACTACCAACATTTGCAAACTTATACACTCAAAACACTTACAACCATTTTCATATAAACAAAGACACTAAAATGCTTATGAACTCACCAGCTTTAATGCTGATAAACTCTTTCAAAATAACTTGTATTCTCAGGTCGTCAGTAGACAGGTACCAAGGCTGGATTTTGAGAAGATGGAGCTCGTTCAAGACTTATCTCTTATTTTGATTTACATTTTTGGTGTCTTATAAACTTCACAGAACACACTTGTAATCAATTATATTATTAATGCAATGAATGATGTTGTTTCTTGTTTACTACTATGATTTGTTGTGATACTGTACCTGACGTCCTCCACAACCCCACCGTTTCCGCCGTTCCGGTTTTGGGGTGTGACAGATTGGTATCAGAGCATTGTTTATAGTGAATTGAGTATATCAACCCATAAAAGATATATTAAATATAAACACAATGGGATTAAAATACTCTGACCAAGAGTTTATACTTTTAAATAATAAAATATTTAACTAAGTATACATACCTGCATTCATACTAAAAATCAATGTCACTAGGACAGAACAAAAGTATTACGATTGTTGAATATCACAAGTAGGCTTGGGGATGTATGGTCAGTTCTGGGAGTGGCATAGCCTGATCAACTATGCTGGTCCGGGAAGTGATTAGCATATGCCCAATAATGGTTGTGATATGGCAACAAATCTAAAAACTTACCGACACTACTACAATGTTAACATTAGAACAAAACATAATTCTAAAATACTATAGGAGTATTTTGTGTTACAATAATTCTTATATGAGAACTAAAAAGGTCTTTATTGGTAGGTCAATAGTTGCTAAGTGGATACGCTAAGGTTATATGTAACTAGGATGTTATAGACATAGAATCTGTGGTCTTTGCTTAACTCCATTTTCCTTGTCTGGTTGTGGGTTTTGAGTTAGGGTCACTTATTCAAAGGTCTATCCTATTTTGATTACATATATCTGGTATGCATTATGCAAGTATTGAAGTAACTGATAAAGATCATATTATAATTATCTAGTTAGTACGTCCATTAATTACTTCTTTATCCCTATTCACGCGTAGATAACATGGTTGGATTCCATGCCCACGACGACCCGTACTTCCCTAACCAAGGAGATGCAGGGTGGCTTGAAGAAGAGCCAGATGATGACCATCCAGTCCCTTTGAATGATCACCTCACAGAAGGCTCTTCGGATGGTTCTGACTCCGAGCCAGAAGTTGAGAACCTACCCTCGGTGGCTCCTGTCCCAAATCCTAACCCTCGTCCGACTTTTCAAGGCCTGGCGCCTCCATGGGTGGAAAGTTTGGAAACATGGAACCAAGAGCAGAATCAGCCCACGCCATTAAATGGAGACTGAAGCTTTCATGACTTGAGCGAAGGAGGCTCAACAGACAGAGTCTTGCCAATCCTGGTCCACAAAGTTACCCGAAACGAAATTCGGGGCAGGACAACTCTCCATCGAATCATAAAAGTTAACGCCAATGCAAGAATGCATACCATCCGAACCATTCATTTGGAAGAGGCTCATGAGAGATCAAGGGGAGACCACGAGGCCCTGCAGCAAAAGCTAGCTGAAACTCGAGCTGAATTCATAGAGCTCTGAGTACGCCAAAAGGTGTACGAAAGGCACCTGCTTGATATGGAGCGTCAGCTGGCTGAACTAAGGGTTTACCCGAGGGATAACCGTCACCATTAGGAGATATTCTACATTTCTTTCCTTGGTTTGAGGAATCGATTTCCTATCTATGCTCCAAATAACACTTTTCTAAGTAATTATCCTTGTACTGTAAGTACTTTTAGTCAGGCCTTTATGCTGTCAAAACTTTTCTACTTCGAATATGATGTAAGACCTACTCCAAGGTCATTTTTTCCCAAACGTAGTACATCTTAAATATTAATGATATTGGCAGTCGGCTAATTCCCATGACAATCCTTGTTCAAATACTTTCATTCTGCTATCGTTAGAATTCTATCTAAACCTCACTTTCGTCAAATTATTGAGTTGTGGTAAATTAGCTCAAGGATCACTTCCAATTCTTGTTGAAGGTTGGATCATGTTATCCACCAACCAATGATAGCCTAGTTCGAAATAGCAATCGTCTAGTGACCAATCTATGAACTTACCTCAACTCTTTACCAGTACTACATCATAGGGATGTAGGTCCAACTACAGAGAGTGGTTTAACAAAACGGAAAAATTTACATTTACATGGATGAATAGAATACATCTAGGGCCAACCATAATAGCCCACAAACTCATTTTTACTTATCATGTAATAGAATCATGCCATCGAAGAAAAGAAAATAACCCATCAACAAAACACCAACCCTTCAGATAGATGCGGCTACCTTTCAAGCTACGGTCTCAGCTGTCGTGACTCACCTTAACGATAACAACGCAAATGTTAGTGGAATTGTTACCAGTAATTCTGATCAAAGTAACAACCAAATACATCAACGAGTATCAAACTACCACGGCACCCCGAACCTCAAACCCAATGGCAATAAACGGAAGTTCTAGGATAAATTTAAGGTCAAATCACCCCAAGGGACGACCAAAAGACAGCAACCTGTGACAGCCTTCACGGCCACGACATCTGTAACTCCTACTACCGCTTCGACTAATATCCCAGTTGCCCCTATCCCTGCAAGGCGTTATGCCAGAAATCTACCCAAATGCACAAAGTGTAGTTTCCATCACATGGGTACCTGCCGAGAGTTACATTGTCAAAAATGCAACAAGAACGGACACACTACCCATTTCTGTAGGACTCGGATCCAACACATTACTTTGACCACCAATGTTGAAATTTCTCGGATATGCCATCTATGCGGTGTAATGGGACATTTCAAGAGGGACTGCCCGACAGAGAAGAATGACAGGGGAACAGGAGGAGTTTGACCTCAGGATAACAAAAGGCATCAAAGGATCCTACTATAATATAGGTAAACTTCCAAACATCAGTAATTAATTATACTTTTAAACTGTTAAAAACTAGTGCAACTTGAGTCTTACCTTTTTGCGAAATCCCGTCAATCAAGGGACTCTCGTGCTGTGTATACATGCTTTGGTAGTATACCTTGTTCGCAGCAGTAGTTTCATAGATAAAACTAAAGTACTGTAACTCTGTCAAAGTTGAGTTTTTGTAACACCTTTCTAGATTAGTCTAACGCCTTTTATTCCGAGTAGTCCTACATTATCAGGTGACTTGAGTCAAATCGATCCTCAAAATGCCAGTTTTGTGAGTAAATTTATTTTCCCCATAATCGCCTTTCTAGCGAAGTCGTCATTCCAGAACTCAGAGGTACTCATGCGTAGAGTATCTTATCTTTCGTATCCTTCCTGAAGAAACCTCAGCAGACCTCCCTGGAATACCACTCGTACAGTACGTCAAGTTCAATCCGAATACCCATATGGTTAATCTATCATGGAGGAATGTATACGCAAGGGTAGTATATAATCAAGGTTCTACAGACGTAGAATTGATGATTCCGCTTTAACTTCTTTTCGTTGTTCGGATGTAAGCTTAGAGAAGAATCATTTGTTTGACTGCCTTTTCAATCTTAATTATATACGACTTGTATACGCGAGGTTGTAATTGATGAACCAAGTATGACTTCTGATAGATGAACTTCAAGACGGAGACTGCTCAAGGCTACGAGTGATCGTGCTGCCATGCGAATAAACTTAGAATCCAATCAAGTGTCTTTCCTGCCGATCGGGACAAGAGATACAGATAGAACAGAAGTACCTATCATTTTCCCTTACTTCATGAGTAATCGTACTTTCTTTTGGATTTTCCCGACATCTTTCTAGAAGAACTCCCAGGATTACCTCCACGACGTCAAGTCGAGTTCAGAATTGACTTAGTTCCAGGGGCTACCCCTATAGCCAAATCTTCCCATCGCCTAACACCTGTTGGGATGCAAGAACTGTCTGGACAACTCAACTAACTGCTTAGCAAGGGATTTATTAGACCAAGCTTCTCACCCTGGGGAGTACCGGTCTTGATCGTCAAGAAGAAAAATGGATCGCTTCGTATGTGCATCGACTATAGAGAGCTAAACAAACTTACCATTAAGAATCGTTACCCTCTGCCTCGCATATACGATTTATTCGACCAACTACAAGGGGCGAACTACTTTTCAAAGATAGATATAAGATCCAGGTGTCACCAATTACGAGTGCTAGAGGAGGATGTCCCGAAGACAGCCTCCCGAACTCGTTACAGACACTACGAGTTAGTACTGATGCGATTCAGATTGACTAATGCGCCCGCAGTATTCACATATTTAATGAATAGGGTATGTCGTCCTTACTTGGATCAGTTCGTCATTACCTTCTTCGATGACATCCTTATCTACTCTAGTAGTAAGGAAGAGCATAGTAAGCATCTACGTCAGATCTTGGAAACGTTACGATCCTAGAAGCTCTACGCGAAGTTCTCTAAATGCAAGTTTTGGAATTCGAAGACTCGAATTCTTGGGTCACGTTGTTAGTGAAGAGGGAATTCATATAGACCCTTCCAAAAATCAAGGCCATTGAGAACTGGTCAGCACCAAAGACGCCTACTGAAATTCACCAATTTCTAGGTCTTGCTGACTACTGTCGTAGGATCATTCAGAACTTCTCTCAAATTACAAAACCTCTTACGACTTTGACCCAGAAGGGCGTGGCCTTTGACTGGGAAGAGAAGCAAGAGAATGTGTTCCAAAAACACCTGTAACATTTTGAAATAGCAAGAGTAGGGTTGAAGGGCTAAAAATGTTAATTGGGAAAGAGTGACTCGGCGAGTCCATGGATGGACTCGGCGAGTAGAGTCGCGGCTTGGTCGCTTGTTAAGTAGCCGACTCGGTGAGTCAATGAGATGCACTCGGCGAGTAGGCGCTGAGTGGAGAAAACCTTAATTCTCGGAGTTGAGCCCTATATAAAGAGCATTATGTTTCCTCCCCAGCCTCTTTATTTCCCCCTTGAGTCCCAGAAACCCTAAATCGCGGAGAGGCACCATTGTTGAGTGGATTGGAGCTTGGAGAAGTATTTGTTGAAGAAAGTTTGGGAGTTTGAAGGTGTGGAGTAAGGGGCTTTGCTTGGATTCGAATTTCCTTGAAGTTGAGGCGTTCTTCTGAGGTAATATCTTGTTCCTAGGCTGTTGTTATCTTGTTTCTTCATTTTGGGGTTTGAGGGAAGCTTATCTTGGGCTATATTGGAGTCTAGAGGTTAGATCTGAGTTTGCTACCTCAGATCTGAGATGAAGAAGAATCAGAGAGCATGAAAGTCCCTGTGTTGGAGTGTTTAGTGAAGCCTTCATGTCCCAAACCCTAACTTAAAGTGCAAAAAGCCTAGATCTCGTAGGATTCACGTAAAGTTTGCCACTTTACGTGATGAATGGGTTGTAGGAAGCTAGATCTATGTTTTGGATCAATTGCATGGCCTGGAGTGCTTCTGTATGGATTCAGACCGGTGGTACTCGGCGAGTCACATGGGTGTACTCGACGAGTTGGTTGAAGATGAGCTGGGACTCGACGAGTTGGAAGAACAACTCGGCGAGTCGGATGAAGATGGCCTGGAACTCGGCGAGTTGTATAAACAACTCGGCGAGTAGGTTGAAGATAGCCTTAGACTCGGCGAGTCTGTTCTTGGACTCGGCGAGTCTTGTCGAAGAGTCCCGATGTTCTCTGGATGAGTCGAGAATCGGTGAGTTGTGTGCGAGTGGACTCAGAGTTATTGGACTCGGCGAGTCTCGGGGTGACTCGGCGAGTTAGGTCGCGGATTGAGGGAAGTTGTGAGTATGGGGACTCGGCGAGTCATCGGGTTGACTCGGCGAGTAGGATCAGTCAGGGGTTGACTTTGACCTTGTCTTGGACCAAGGGTTGTCCAGTGGTTTCCAAGGGTATTTTAGTAATTGTTGATTATTGTTTTGAGTTCAGTGCCTTGGTGATTGACCAGTGGTGGAGATCGTATCAGTGATCAGAGCAGCTTGAGTTATCTGTTCAGTCGGCAGTTTCGAGGTGAGTTATCCTCACTATATCGACAGGGTCTACGGCACCAAGGCCGGCCCTTTATCGGATTGAGATCCGGTTATTTGTTGCTATGCTGTTATTGCTATGTTTGCATCCTGGTAGTTAGGATGGTATGTGTTAGAGACCTGGGTGAGGTCGGTATCCTGTTCTATAGGGAGGTGTTATGCTAGTGACCGGTTAGGTCGGTGTTCCTGGTTAGAGGGGTTGATATGTTATGTGATATGCTTGATCAGTTTGTTGACTGTTATCTGTTATATGCCTGTATGTTATGTGCACATGGTTGTTTGGATTGGAGATGGGTTGAGGCGGGTCCTGCTTTGTGCTGTAGGCCAAGATACCCAGGGCGGACCGGTTGTTCCGAAGGCCCAGCGAGCGGTCCGGATAGGCTGTAGGCCCCGAGAGGGCGGACCAGATGTGCCGAGGCTCGGAGAGTGGACCAGATAGACTGAAGGCCCGGTGCGGGCGGACCAGTCACACTGTAGACTCAGAGAGTGGACCAGGTGGATTGAAGGCCCGGTGCGGGCGGACCAATCACACTGCAGACTCGATGTACACGGCTAGACACGGAGGGTGGATTGAAGGCCGATACGGCGGGCCAGTCACACAGTAGACCCGATATGCATGGCTGTTCTAGGATATGTTATGTTATGTGTGTTATTCATGTTATGGGCCGGAAGGCAGTATGTTCTGGACCGGAAGGTCATGGCCTGGAAGGGCGTATAGGTGGTTGGTATTTTGGGGGTATCTCACTAAGCTTTCGGGCTTATAGTTGTGGTTTTATGTTTTTCAGGTTCTTCAGGAGACCGTGGCAAGGCGAAGGCGTGATCGTACTGCTCCTCATGTTTTTGGTTGTGATGTAATTCTGGGAATACTTTAAAATAATTTGTATTGAAAACCTTTTTGTAGTGATTTTAATGAAAACGGATTGTTTTTGAAAAATTTAAAATTGGTTGTATTTTTCGGTCGTTACAAGTTGGTATCAGAGCCTTGGTTTGAGTGAATTGGAGGAACATTCGTGTGACTCCAGTCTCAAATCGAGGAGGGTTTTAAAAAAGAAAAATTAAAATGGTTTTCAAATTAAGTAAAAGGAGGACGCGGAGGTACGATCAGCCAGAGCCAGTAAGTAACCCCAAAATACCATGCATGTTTTTTTTTTGGTTGCACTTTGATAGAACAACATGCTAGAGTTAGGCTAGGGATCTTCAGGAATTCATGATAATGTTGCCTGATTTGTGATGCCTGTAGCCTAGGGTTCCTTATAGGAGATTCTCAGTGTTCCTCTAGTGGTGAGGGTTGAGCGTTGTTATGCATGTTTCTCTAGGGTGTTGTGGTAGTACTTCATACAAATATGGGTAGGTGTGGAAGGTAGTATGGGCCCGTACTACTGAAAGCACAGGACCCATACGCGTATCAGGGAAACCATGATCTCTAGGGTTGGGTTGAGAGAGAGTTGGATCCTAGGTTTGTGGGAAGAGTCTGAGTTTTTGTGTGGTGTTTTTCAGTATGGAGATTCCAAGGCATGATGAGAGTGGATCCGGGTCAGGATCGGGAGATGGAGAGAGAGTTTCGGGCGGATCGTTGCCGCCCGAGGTTATCGGTCAGGTGAGCACGAGCGAGTTGGATGCGAGGATTCGTGAGATCCTGCGTGATGAGATTGCTGAGTTGTTTCGGGCTGAGTTGCCAGAGCTGTTTGGGTCGATCAAGACCGCCATCGTTGAGTATTTTGATGAGCGCTATGCAGCTCTCACTGAGACAGCTGCCGCGGCGGCTACAACGGCTGTAGCAGCGGCAGGGGGAGGAGCTGGTCGGGGCTTTCAGAATCGGGACTTCGCTAATACGAAGCCTCCCACCTTTGATGGAGTTCAGGACCCAATCGTCGCTATGAGATGGTTATCAGACGTGGAGGGGTGTTTCTTCACGTGTTCATGCCCTGCTGATCAGAGGGTGAGGTGTGCTCTGAACCTGTTGAGGCTCGGGGCGAAGGATTGGTGGAGATTGACCATGGGGTCATTTTCGGATGCGCAGAGGGCTATGGTTTCATGGGATCAGTTCAGGGAGATGTTCACCACTTGTTATGTTCCGCAGGTTGAGAGGGAGAGATTGGCTCAGGAGTTCCTTGAGCTGAAGCAGGATTCGGAGTCGGTCACTGAGATCACCAGGATGTTCATTGAGAGGGAAATGCTTTGCCCTGAGTTCGCTTTGGAGTAGGCTCAGATGTCCCGATATCTGAGTTTGCTCAAGAGGGACATCAGGCAGTTTGTGTCTGCGCAAAGGTGCGGGACATTGTTGGAGTTGCAGGAGGCCGCTAGGCGGCGTGAGTTAGAGATTGAGTTGCAGTTGCGTGAGCTGAGGCAGGCTCCGGTGCAGTCGCAGCCGGCGCCGAAACGGTCCAAGACCGTTGATGTTAGAGTGGGGGATCTGAGCAGCCACACTTGTGGAAAGTGTGGGAGGAGTCACGCCGGAGTTTGTAGGTCCGGTGGTACATGCCGCAAGTGCGGAAAGGAGGGGCATTATGCGAGGGATTGTCGGCAGTCAGCGCCAGTTCGGGATTTGAGGATTTGCTATCTTTGTCATCAGGTTGGACATTTGAGGGTCAACTGTCCACAGCTTGCTGCAGGATCGGTGCAGGCTCCAGCACCGGCCACCTTGAGGATCACAGGTGGAGGTCAGGGTGGAGTGGAGCCCCCAAGGGCTCAGGGTCATGCTTTTCAGCTAGTAGCAGAGGAGGTCGGGGCAGTGCCAGAGACAGCTGCGGGTATGATTCTTTCTTGATGTCTTGTTATCTTGTGATTATTGTGGTGTATTGTTTTGTGCTGGTATCTTTGTGTGGTTTTCGATGGGGTATTTGTCATTTTGCGGGATTGAGGTTTTGGTTATGGGTTATTGTTTTGGGAATTCCGTTGGTTATCATTCATGAAGGTTATTAGTGGAAACCCGACATTGGGTTGCAAGTCGGGTAGCATCTGCTTTTTGAGGAGTGGTTAGATGCAGATTGAATTTCTTTCGAGTAGGTTGATCGGTATTGATGAGAGATCTCATTGAGGTTGTTTATGCTTGGGGGAAGCAGTCCGTGTGTAAGTGTTTCCTTTGTGCAAGAGTCGTCCTGGGAGGTCGGTGATGGCGACCGGTGGTTGATAGTTAGTGCCCAAGTGGGGGAGAATTGGAGAATTCTCTGGGAGATTGATGAGTATTAGAAAGTGCTTAGCTGTTGGGATTCAGCAAGTGTTCCGTCAGCCCAGAGTATAGGCTGATAGAAGTAAGTGTCGGGCATGCGGGGCGGGATACAGACCTAGGGCATTTGATTGTGGAGGGCCTGGGAGCAGGCCGGGATCCAGTATGCATGATGGAGTTAGAGTTCGGAACCCCTAGAGGGCTAGAACAGTATGCATGGGAGGATTTCCAGGGAGGATAGCCGGAATGTTGAATGCTAGTTGAGCGGTCCGGATAGACTGAAGACCGGTAGGCGTACCAGTCAGGCCGAAGGCTCGGAGATCGGTACAGTCAAACTGAAGGCACTGAGAGCGGCCCAGATTGGCTGAAGGTTCTGAGAGTGGTCCAGATGGGCTGAAGGCCTGGTGAGGCGGTCCAGTCATGCTGAAGACTCTGCAGGTATGGTTGGATCAGTGTGAGGATATGGATTGTGTATGTTGCAATGTGATTGCATTAGAAGGTCTGGCCCCGGGTAGTGATCTTGATTAGTGGAGATAGTGCAAGAACTTGAGAGTCCCTACGATGAGAGTCAGAGTATGTGAGTAGGATGGATAGCGGATACGCTAAAAGGGTGGTGTAGCGTTGGGCGAGCACCGTGGCACTTGTTGGAGTGACAATGTGGCCAAGTGGACTCCTTGGAAAAGGAAGAGAGAAAGGTGTGTAACTCCGAGAGGGAGTGCAAGTTCACGGAAGTGAAAGCGGCAGAGCAGAGTTATGATTAGAGTAATTCGAGGATGATTATCGCGCAGCATGCTTGCGGCAGTGAGTTAGAAGCTCATTAGGTTTGGGATGTCTACTGAGGTCGCGGAAGGAATTCCGCAGGTGTAGAGCCAAGAGGCTCGGAAGGGATGCAGGGAGAGAGTCTTGGGCTCTCAGTGTGATTCTGATCAGGGTGTTGGGTATGTATTAGTGGTCCGTCCTGGGGGATGTTTGTGAATATCATCAGTATATCAGGCTTTCCCAAACTGAGGGTGCTAGAGTTAGTTCAACATGTGTATGTGATTGCAAGGGGAGAACTCGTGGGAGTTGCTCTGAGATTAAAGAATGGATCTTTTCGTCAGCACGGACTGGATAGAGTGGGATTCGGATCGGGGATCCGATGGTTCATGGCTTTCTAGCCCTTATGGGTCGAGTGATTGTTGAGATTCGGGGCAGTGATGCTTCATGGGTAATTCTCGGATTGTTGAGTGTGGTTATCAGAGGGCACAGCCGGTGCCCGGTTCGAGACGGTGGTCAGGACGCCGTAAGGGAAGGGAGAGTGTGTTCGAGTTTCGATGGGTATGCCTAGAGGGACCTGGTCCGGTTAAGGCCAGGTGGCGCGTTGTGGGAGTATCTTTGGAGTTGAATTGCTGTAAGCTTCGAGGACGAAGCCTAATTTAAGTGGGGGAGAATTGTAACATCCCGAAATAGCAAGAGTAGGGTTGAAGGGCTAAAAGTGTTAATTGGGAAAGAGTGACTCGGCGAGTCCATGGATGGACTCGGCGAGTAGAGTCGCGACTTGGTCGCGTGTTAAGTAGCCGACTCGGCGAGTCAATGAGATGGACTCGGCGAGTAGGCGCTGAGTGGGGAAAACCCTAATTCTCATAGTTGAGCCCTATATAAAGAGCATTATGTTTCCTCCCCAGCCTCTTTATTTCCCCCTTGAGTCCCAGAAACCCTAAATCGCGGAGAGGCACCATTGTTGAGTGGATTGGAGCTTGGAGAAGTATTTGTTGAAGAAAGTTTGGGAGTTTGAAGGTGTGGAGCAAGGGGCTTTGCTTGGATTCGAATTTCCTTGCAGTTGGGGCGTTCTTCTGAGGTAATATCTCGTTCCTAGGCTGTTGTTATCTTATTTCTTCATTTTGGGGTTTGAGGGAAGCTTATCTTGGGCTATATTGGAGTCTAGAGGTTAGATCTGAGTTTGCTACCTCAGATCTGAGATGAAGAAGAATCAGAGAGCATGAAAGTCCCTGTGTTGGAGTGTTTAGTGAAGCCTTCATGTCCCAAACCCTAACTTAAAGTGCAAAAAGCCTAGATCTCGTAGGATTCACGTAAAGTTTGCCACTTTACGTGATGAATGGGTTGTAGGAAGCTAGATCTATGTTTTGGATCAATTGCATGGCCTGGAGTGCTTCTGTATGGATTCAGACCGGTGGTACTCGGCGAGTCACATGGGTGTACTCGACGAGTTGGTTGAAGATGAGATGGGACTCGACGAGTTGGAAGAACAACTCGGCGAGTCGGATGAAGATGGCCTGGAACTCGGCGAGTTGTATGAACAACTCGGCGAGTAGGTTGAAGATAGACTTAGACTCGGCGAGTCTGTTCTTGGACTCGGCGAGTCTTGTCGAAGAGTCCCGATGTTCTCTGGATGAGTCGAGAATCGGTGAGTTGTGTGCGAGTGGACTCAGAGTTGTTGGACTCGGCGAGTCTCGGGGTGACTCGGCGAGTTAGGTCGCGGATTGAGGGAAGTTGTGAGTGTGGGGACTCGGCGAGTCATCGGGTTGACTCGGCGAGTAGGATCAGTCAGGGGTTGACTTTGACCTTGTCTTGGACCAAGGGTTGTACAGTGGTTTCCAAGGGTATTTTAGTAATTGTTGATTATTGTTTTGAGTTCAGTGCCTTGGTGATTGACCAGTGGTGGAGATCGTATCAGTGATCAGAGCAGCTTGAGTTATTTGTTCAGTCGGCAGTTTCGAGGTGAATTATCCTCACTATATCGACAGGGTCTACGGCACCAAGGCCGGCACTTTATCGGATTGAGATTCGGGTATTTGTTGCTATGTTGTTATTGCTATGTTTGCATCCTGGTAGTTAGGATGGTATGTGTTAGAGACCTGGGTGAGGTCGGTATCCTATTCTATAGGGAGGTGCTATGCTAGTGACCGGTTAGGTCGGTGTTCCTGGTTAGAGGGGTTGATATGTTATGTGATATGCTTGATCAGTTTGTTGACTGTTATCTGTTATATGCCTGTATGTTATGTGCACATGGTTGTTTGGATTGGAGATGGGTTGAGGCAGGTCCTGCTTTGTGCTGTAGGCCAAGATACCCAGGGCGGACCGGTTGTTCCGAAGGCCCAGCGAGCGGTCCGGATAGGCTGTAGGCCCCGAGAGGGCGGACCAGACGTGCCGAGGCTCGGAGAGTGGACCAGATAGACTGAAGGCCCGGTGCGGGCGGACCAGTCACACTGTAGACTCAGAGAGTGGACCAGGTGGATTGAAGGCCCGGTGCGGGCGGACCAATCACACTGCAGACTCGATGTACACGGCTAGACACGGAGGGTGGATTGAAGGCCGATACGGCGGGCCAGTCACACAGTAGACCCGATATGCATGGCTGTTCTAGGATATGTTATGTTATGTGTGTTATTCATGTTAT
Source organism: Lactuca sativa (assembly GCF_002870075.4). Classification (NCBI taxonomy): domain Eukaryota; kingdom Viridiplantae; phylum Streptophyta; class Magnoliopsida; order Asterales; family Asteraceae; genus Lactuca; species Lactuca sativa. The sequence goes on from NC_056627.2 coordinate 264,070,462, forward strand.
GGGCCGGAAGGCAGTATGTTCTGGACCGGAAGGTCATGGCCTGGAAGGGCGTATAGGTGGTTGGTATTTTGGGGGTATCTCACTAAGCTTTCGGGCTTGGAAGCCTCTAGAGACCGTCAGAAAAGCTACTCTGAGAAGGGAAGGAAACCCTTGGAATTTCAGGGTAGAGACCGCGTTCTTTTGAAAGTCTCACCCTGGAAGGGCTTGATATGTTTAGGAAAAGCGTGGAAAGCTAAATCCAAGATACATAAGGCCTTTCGAGATTCTTCCTAGAATCGGCCCTGTAGCTTACAAACTCAACCTACCCCACCTAACTTAGTAACGTACATTTTACTTTCCACGTCTCGAACTTGAAAAAGTGTCTATCTGACGAGACTCTTGTTATCCCACTCTACGAGATCGAGATCAACGAGAGCCTCAACTTGGTGAAAGAACCAGTAGAGATCATGGACCGAAAGGTCAAGCAAACGAAACAAAGCGGTGCCCCGATAGTGAAGATTTGCTGGAACGCCAAGCGAGGACCCGAATTCACTTGGGAGTGCGAGGATCATAGGAAACAAAAATATCCTCATCCTTTAGCATAGTCTTCTATTCTTGCTTAAACTCTAATTTCGGGATGAAATTTCCCTCTAACGGGGGGATGATGTGACAACCCGAAATTTCTATCTTGTACAAACCCTGCATTTCAATCAAATTCAAGCTTGCTTCTGCTAACTTTTAGCACTTTTGGAGTCCGTTTGGGTGTTTTAATCTTCAATACATTCAAGGAATGAATGTTAGGAAGTACCTGCTAGAACCACTGAACAACATTTAAGCCTTAAACACCACCAATATGAGTTCACGGCCACAACACTTAGAGTTTACGACCGTAAACTCCAAGTGGGCTGTAAACTCACCCTTATATATATATATAAGTCTTAGCCATTTCTTTCATTCTATCTTTCCTTGGCTGATTTTCTCTCATTCTCTCCCAAGGATCATAAGACTTTTGATTCAAATCTTCAAAAATGTAAGTAATCTTTCCATTTCAACCTGATATCCTTCCATATCTAGTGGTTATACATGATTTCATCCATGAAATCCTTTCATTTTCATAGATCTTCAAGTGTTCTTCATTTCACTAATAACACCAAGAACACACACTAGTGTTCTTAGACTTTAAGCACCCTTACAAGCTTCTATATTGTAAGTACTCTTACCCTAGCTTATTATATGTCTAAAGCACTTAGTTTACACCTTGAAAACACCATGAACTCAAAGAACAAAGGGTGTTTACGGCCAAGGCAATCTCCCTTGGCCGTAAACTCAAATGATCGGTGCAAAGTTGCCTTAACTCATTCTTTAGCCTTAGAACTAGGTCTAGAACATCTCCAAATTGAGTTAATGACCTTAAACATCAAAATGGCACACCTTGCCATGAGTTTACAGCCGTAAACACATTAGGGTTGCAAACCCTAGGCCGTAAACTCAAGGGGAGTTTGCTCTTGGGCCGTAAACTCAATGGTACACCCCCACAACCCTTAGATGCAACCCTTTTGTACTTATAACACTTGAATCAAAGTGTTTTCCATGATCTAGGGTGTCTATACATGTTAAATTAGTTGTTTAATCACTAATTAGATGCATATATGTGTCATTATATGCCAACTCGGATCCTTGTGCGTGCTCAAGTCTTCACTTGACACTTGGCATCTTACACCACCTGTTCATCCAATCTACTCACTACAGGTGAGTTCATACCCTTTAATCTACCTTTTAAATGATTTTAAATGCTTTTATGGGGGGGGGGATACAAGTTGAAACATTATAATTATTATATCAATCACATGTGATTAATAACTGTCAAACAAATGGACATACTGTACTTTCAACTGTTTTATCAAACAAACTACTTTTACTATTTACCGAACTCGGTTTACACGCTAAACTCTTATCAAAATTGTTTCTATATGCCAAACTGATTTTAAATCGTTTTATAAAATGATATCAAGTCAATTTAGAGATAATAGAGGTCGAAAACGACTTTTCGACAAAAGATTATTTAGAATAAATAATCTTAACCAAGTTGTAGAATACGTCTCAAGGGTTCCGTACATATAAATAACGCCGAAATCCGAGTTATAACGAAGAAGTTATGGTCCGTCGAAGTTTTACGGCAAAACCGGCACGACACCGGGAGACGTAAATAGTGAATTTACGATGGAGGAGTTTTTGACCTTAGTAATCTAAACCAAAGTTGTAGTATACGTTAAACCGAGAGCGTCCGTAAAAAGAACACCCAAATCTGACTTCGTATGAGGAAGTTATGAATTTTCTAAGATTTGGCTTAGCAGTGCACACGCCGAAACTCAAATTTTAGATCAAGCGGTTTTTGGCCTATGCGACCTAAATGAGAATTGAAGATCTCATTAATAGGAACTCAACGGTAAAAGACAGATGAAAATAGAGTCCGTATGTAGAAGTTATGAATTTTACGCGGACAATTAACAGTATAATCTTCTCATACTGTTAAATTTAAGATCGGTTGAGAATTAGCCGACAGAGTCAAAATGAAAGTTGTAGATCTTATTTTTACCTACGCGTTGATATAAAGAATGTAAAAATGGAGCTTGTATGTGAAAGTTACGGATTTTAGAAGTTGGAAATGTGCTATGCGAAAATGGGTGATGTGGCACAATCTTGGTCATTACTTTCTCCCCAAGTCTTGCCACCAAATGGTGACATGTGGCACCAAGTTCAGCCATATTTCACCCTATAAATAGAGCCTCTTCCACCCTCATTTTCTTCACACCTTTCTTGTTCTTTCTTCACTTTACTCTCTCTCTAGAACCTCTCTATAGCCCCGAAACCCTGAAAAGCCTAGGGAACCTCCCTAGCACGAGGCGGAAGCCCCGGAGTGCTGGACGGCTTCGAGAAGAAGAGCTTTTCGGCTCGGGAATTCTACTCCAAGCAAAGCCCGGTTTTCTATAAAATCCGTTGTACGTGAGCTATGCCTACGCTGTTTTTAATATAGCTTTTATTTAATTATAGTAACATTATTAGGAACTTATAATAAGTACTTGGGCTATTATTATGGGTTATATAAGTATTGTTTAACGCTTATATAATAGTAATAATAGCTAGACTATTAATTAGTCTCGACGAATAATAGACTAAACTCTAGTGGTAATAATACTAGGTTTCGTCGTAGGAAATTATTTTTAAGAAGCGAAGCGCTGCCTGAGTTCGGAATCACCACCTTTTCAAGTGAGTGCATGGTCCATTTCATCTTACACATAGATATGAAATATTTAATATATATATTACGTGTTGTGAGTGCATGATCCCTTTCATCTTACACATAGATATGAAGTATTTAATATAAATTACGTGCTGTGAGTGCATGGTCCCTTTCATCTTACACATAAATATGAAGTATTTTATATAAATTACGTGTTTTGTGTGCATATCATCTGAATACTTGCTGTCTGTGTTGGATGAATGATTTTATACAAGTTTTATATGATTTAAACTGTATACGTATTTATATCTACGTAATATGCTGGGTAAAACATGAGTAGATGAAATATGAGTTGGATGATGAGTTGAGAGGTGATATAGACCATGAGATAAGGGTGAGAGGTGGACGATGTGAGAAGCCTTGTTCCCAAATGTTGGCCTCGTCATCTAACAGAGTATGGATGACAACCACAAACTATTCTAGACAGTCCAGTGGAACACTAGCAGGCTCGCAACCTGTAGGTGTTGTGAACGATGTGTTCACTGGTGTACTCTAAAAACCCATTGACATGTATTTCGAGTGGACTCTCGAAAACGATACTGTCAATAAACGAAATAACCTTAGTAGTTGTGCCCGAAGGACAATACCGGCAGCTGCGCCTCATAGAGTGGACTATGTGTTCACTGGTGTACTCTAAAACCCATTGACATGTATTGCGAGTGGACTCTCGAAAACGATACTGTCAATAAATGAAATAACCTTAGTAGTTGTGCCCGAAGGACAATACCGGCAGCTGCGCCTCATAGAGAATGTCACAATTCTGGCAGCCGTGCCTAAGTGATAGAACTAGCAGTTGTGCTTGACAGCTGTGTCATTGACAACGATGGACTTCGTACCTGTTCCTTAGGATAATTCTTAGGAATGAATGAATTAGAAATAACTGATTCTTAGGGTAGATCCTTAAGAGCAAATAAGATAATGGGGATGGGTAATTAGGTTAACTGTTTGATGATTAAACATAATAATTATATTATTGTGGGTTGAAAACCCTATGTACTCACCAGGTTTCCCAATCTGACCCACTCAGTTTATTTATATCACATGTGTTGATATGAAGTCACATTACACTGAGAGATTAAGGAGATATAAATCACTAGTGATAATGAATGAAAGTTTTTTTATGCTTATGTTTTTGTATTGACGATGACATCTCAAATGTTTTAAAATGTAAAAAAAATACTTTTCTTCGGAAATGCCCTGATAATGTATTTATCATGTTTTACTGGGAACAAATTCCGCACATTTTTATTAAAAGAGGTACTGTATTTTTTATAATGAACATTTTACGGCAAGAAAATACTTACAACTTTACTACCAACATTTGCAAACTTATACATTCAAAACACTTACAACCATTTACATATAAACAACGACACTAAAATGCTTATGAACTCACCAGCTTTAATGCTGATAAACTCTTTCAAAATAACTTGTATTCTCAGGTTGTCAGTAGACAGGTACCAAGGCCGGAAAAATTTTTTCCTTACCATGCAATTACAAATGAAAACTATGTTATTACATATTCTCTAGCAATCTATCTTAACTCCTAAGTAGCAGCTCAAAAATCTGATATTCGAACCATGCGATTGAAATCTATCTTCGCGATGAGATTCAACATACTCTTCCTTTAAGCTTCCTTCCCTTTGCATGATCCTACAAAACATCAAAATGCAACCTTGTCACATCATGTATTAAGAATCAACAAATAGGAACTTAATAGAGTTAGACAATAGACTTAACTGAAGCAGAGTCAAACTTCTCGATTCTACATTTTCTCGGATCTTTCAGGTAGTCAGGGAAGCTTCGCAACCAATGCCCCTTCTCTTGGCAATAGAAACATATAGACTCTTTAGGAATGGTACACTGGACAATCTCAGACTTAGCCTTTCTCTTTCCCTTGGAAAGAAAAATCTTTTCTGGACTTCCAATGTTTCCATTGTCAATGTCCATGGAAGTTTGGAGAGTACATCTTCCCATCAAATTTGCTTTTTCCAGTGCGCCACGTCATTGCTGATTCAACAAAAGCAAGAAAATAGTTAGGATCAATAAGGGTCATGTCTGATGGGTTTTAAGCAAAACATCAATCCTATGGTGTACATGCAAACCCTAATAGCTTTTGGATCTAGTTTGTCTAATGAACATGCAATTGAATATCCAAAGCTATAAACCCTAGATCTATCATATAAGAACTGAAATAAGGGTTTAGTAATTACCTTTGATTGTTATATAGTAATAACAATCAATTCCTTGCTTTGATTTGCTTCAGAAAGCTTAGTGCCTCAAGTGTTGCACCTCTAATGGAGTCACAAACACCACTAAGCAACAAGATGAAGAAGAGAAGAGAGGGGAGGCACCAAAAATAGTTGGAAACCCTAATCCAAGTGTTAGCCACGTTTTTGGTGCCTAAGGGCTCCTTATATACTTAGGCTATTAGGGTTATCAAGCTAGGAAACCCTAATTAGACTGCTTAAGCCCTAAGCAGCCCATGGACTCCTTCTTTAGAAGCCTTGGACGACTTCTAATGGGTTTCCCCCATAGAATTTGTCCACTCCACCTTCTATGGAGTCCATAAACCCATCTATGTAATTATATTATAATTAGACAATAAGTCCCTTAAGTTTAATTAATCTCTTTTAGCCACAAAATTAATTCTTAATTAATTCTTGACTAATATTAATTAAACATTATGATGTCTCCTTTAATATATTATTCTTATAATATATTAATAAATCATAATTAAACCTTTCTCTTCTTAATTCATCCTACATATTGTTATGGTGAAGGCAACCCAAAAGGACCATACTCATAATCGGATCAAGTACATACCAAAATAGTTATGGACTTAGACACTGATCCAACAGTCTCCCACTTGGATAAGTCTAATAACTATTTTCCGTATGACTTCAGAACCTGATCAGCAATCGTAACTTTCAAAAGCCGTTGTCAACTCTGATCTTATCAAATAGCGGTCCTTTAGATAAGGGATTATATATTCCTCCATTATCAAGATATCGTATAGACATAAGACATGAATTTTAATCATTCTCTCAATATTGTTTTCCGACTTCCGATTTATGACGACTGATAACAAACTATAATTGAACACATCAACTTAGTATCGGCTTGGCCAAGCGCTTAGGTGTCATCACTAAATTATCGAGGAGCCCACAGATATCGCTTTTATCCCACTTTGAGTAAAAGGAATGGATAAACTTTGACTTGTATGCTTAATTGTATTCACTCATCGAATCACACACAACAATAAGTTTTATAACACCAAGTTACTGGTGCGTTTACTTATCATCAATGTGTAATCGACCAGCAAATAACAACTCACACGTCTCGGTTTAAAAAATATACAATATTATCGACTCACAATCACTCGTGAAATCACAAAGTACTCTATCGGAAATTGTTACAAGACAATTCCATAGACGTGAAGTCTCACATTCAAAGTACATTCCTTTGAACATCCTTCTCGCATAAAATTTTCTAATCTAGACATAGACTCTCAATATCCAACTCCCAACATGGAAACATTTCCATTTTTGCCATATGACAACTCGTTCTTAATAGAATGTTATCTATTCATAATAATTTCGATATGGTCCATCCAATACCATACTTCCAACTACTCACAAGCGATCAATCCTCAGTGAACTTTGGATCGTCCTTTGATAGTTGTTTAATTATTTTAGTCAAAACCGATTCTACTCCTTTTTCCCTCTTAATGCGCTCGACATTTGGAAAATTTTAAAATGGTCAAGTATTATAGCATTTGTAATCGATCCTATACCCAAAGCGTATGGGACATGACGCATAATGTTTTACATAAAGATATGATACTTTATCAATCTTCTGCCATAATATTTTATGTGTCATGTTCTCACAATTCGAACTATGAAGATGGATGCCGTAATCATAATCGAAATTTGAGAACACACTATGTATCCTTTGACTATATTTATTAAAATTTCTCAATCTAAGCTTTAGATTTTGAAACGAAGTATAGTATTCTCTCCCTTAATTATAGCAAAAACAACTTTTCAACCCATGCAACTTTGCAAATTGAATCTTTGTTTTTCTATAATTAATATTGCTAACTTGCAATACATGCCATAATAATCATACAAACATAACACTTATGCTCCCACCATCATGATGATTATTATCATATAAGCATAACACTTATGCTCCCATTAGCTTTGACATGTATTCAGAAAACAACTGAACTTCCAGAAAACAATACCTATTGAATTTATGAAGTTCATATTTCTAATACCAGATGCTTCGATAAGCCTTTATCTAAGCTTCTTAAACTTATACACCTTTGCCTTAGATAGCTCATATGTGTGTCTAAACAATTCAGAACTTATATCAATAAGTCGCAAATGTTAGACTAATTGCCAAATCTCACAATTCGAACTATGGAAAGGGGTGTCGAAACCATAATCGAATTTGAGAATATAATTTTCACAATTGCTATCTTCTTAAAATCTCTCTTAGTGAAAGCATTTCCTCACAGTCATTTTCATGAAGGACGGAATCTTATGACACTTATATTTTATGGTGTATGAGTTCCTATCCATGTGAATTTGCCAAAACCAAGTTTGCGACAAATCCTAACTCATATGGATTGAACTTTCTTGATTTCTAGCCTTATGGTAACACGAGTGCCCACCATGTCTTCCAAGTAGTTTAGCAACTTATCCTTACATATCAATGTACTTTCCATCGATCAAGGCGCTTTTGTCTTTATGCATTCAAATGAGAACTCATAGAACTCACATACATAATTAACTCAATTGGAATGGCACATAAACAAAATAATGTCAACACGATAGGTTGTAAACCTCAAGTCGCGTGCTAGTGATGATTGATAAGGTTTGTTCTTGATTTGTTCTTGAAACCTTTTTCAAGATCATTAAAACTCCCACTGATCTCTTGACATATATGATTCTCTTGTCAGGTTACTTTCCTAGACAAAACAAATATTCAAGAGTAGTGTAGTTCTTATCAAGGCAAAACACTTCACATAATTGGTTCTAGTTGGTCTCTGTCTTATCCAAGACAGCACAACTTACCAATTTCAAATGTGCAAGAATAAGAAAACTTTTCCAAATTCCACATTTGTTGAGTGTTATAATGTAACACCGTAAAAATTTGAAACAATTTTTCACTTTTGAAAACCATAAAATATCATTCACATTCATTTTAAAAACATTGTATCAACATTGTATCAGTACAAGACCCCAAGATCAGAATACATATAAACTCCAATGTGTGTGTGCACGAATCATGTCGGCGCCTTCCCACGCTCATCACTGGTACCTGAAACACATAACACAACAACTGTAAGCACAAATGCTTAGTGAGTTCCCTAAAATACTGCATACAACACATACGCCACTCGAGGCTATAATGCGACCCTCCGGTCGATGTGTCTCAGCGGGACCCTCCAGTCCCGTAGCTCATTGGACCCTCTGGTCCGGTCATAGCTCGTTGGACCCTCCGGTCCGGTCTATATCATCATACAACATACATATATCACATAGCACATAATCTCATACATAACACATAAGACCCTCCGGTCATCGCATAATACCACTCTAGGTAACGTATAGTGAGAAGACTCACCTCAGTGTCTCGGTAAATATCTGACTCGGAAGAAATGTGATCTAGCCTCCGCCTAATCACATAAAGTAATACTCTCATAAATACAACTGTACTCATCCCTAAAAGTCAACAAGGTCAATGGTCAAACTTTGACCCGACTCATCGAGTGCACTAGGGCGACTCGGTGAGTCTACACGTGTCCACTGACTCTCCTAGTCCCTCTCTTGGCACGTCGAGTACTTCCCCTGACTCGACGAGTTCCACTTGGCATGAATCGTGGGGCCACCCCTACTCAACTCGCCGAGTCTCAAGAACAACTCGGAGAGTTCCGCCTTGAACTCCAGTCCCCTTGACTCTCCCTGAATCACCGAGTTATTTCCCAACTCGGCAAGTCCACTCACTGAGTGATTTACGGGAAACCATCATCCTACTCGCCGAGTTTGTTCTTCGGACTCGGCGAGTTCATGCCATGCACAAACTCCATAGGCCTCCTGAGGTCAGATTTGTCCCATACATTCATAGATCTGGCCTTCCCAAGCATGATAATCACGTAAAGTTCAGACCTTAACACTCATATAACATCTAAATGGTCTAACTTGGTGATTTAGCCCCAAAAATGACATCCCAAGCTCATGGCTCCCAAAATAACTCATAAAGCTCCAAGGGTTAAGGTCTCTGGACCTCTTTGGGTCCAGATCCAGAACATAAACTCGAGAAGGGGCCAAATGCTCTACTTATTCATCCTCTAAAAGGGTTAGAAAACCCTAACACTAAGAATCAACATCAAAACTGAAGAAGGTCCGAGCAAAATACCTCAATATGATCTCTAAGAACTCAGATTTCATCACAACCGCTCCTCCTTCAGCCTCCTCTTGCCTTGGTCACCTCCTTCTTGCAAAAACACCCACAAAAGGATCAAGAATGACCTCTCCTTCCTCACAAACGCTCTAGATCTCTTATGGTTTCTCTCTGGGCGTTGGTGGCCGCAAATGACGACCCTAAGGGCCTTTAAATAGGTCTCAAACCCTGGAAATTAAGGTTTCATTAAATAGCATGGACTCGCCGAGTCCAGCTGTGAACTCGCATACAAATCCGCGACCATACTCGGCGAGTTTAGACGCCAACTCGCCGAGTTTCCTCACAATTCCCAAAAATAAAAGAACAAATTAGGATACCTGGGAATCTGGGTGTTACATATAAACCTTCTTAAGACTTGTCACTCAATGTCACAATCTTGGAGTACGACTCTAAGACTTGATATTGGAATGAAATATGATTGGCTTCTTGATTTAACCATTTCCACAATTCTTGATTCCTCTTCTTAGACATACAAATGTACTAAGACTCACTTAGAGGATCAATTGAGATATGGTTCTTAATCATTGAGACTTTATCATAAAACACAATAAAAGGTACCCTCCCTTCTTCTTAGAATGGAGAAACTTTTATCTTTCTGCCTACTTGATTCTTCTTTATTCGTTCTGCTATTCATTGAAACTCTTTCAACCAACTCAGAATTACACTTAATCTTATAAGTATAATCATATTTACTAAACTTTAGTAAATCATGACGAATATCTTTATCACTCTTGTGGTGGACCTGATCGACGCACAACCTAGTGTACTCGATCTCCTAGTCCTTCACTTGACACTTTGTCAAAGAATTAGTCTAATCTCCAAATATAAAGTTTCTCATTCATCACACAACCATGTTGTATGATTCCAAGTTTCTGTCCAATTGAAACTTGGGTGATGAGAAACTCTCCCTATTTGGTAAATTATTGACATTTCCACAAATAACATAATTAAGAATCAAATCAATTATTGCTAAGAATAGAAATATTCAAACATTAATTTTTCATACACGCCATTGCAAGGATAAATAAATAAGAAAATCAAAATTCATTTTATTGCGGAAAAAAATTTGTCCTCACAATGCAATTCGATTGAAAAACTATGTTATTACATATTTCTTAACAATCTATTCTAACTCCAAGTAGTAGCTAGCTCAAGAATCCAATCTTGAAGTAATGCGATCGAAATCCATTTCTTCACGATTAGATTCAGCTCACTTCTTCCCTTAAGCTTCCTCTCTTTTCTTCGATCCTACAAAACATCAAAATGTAATCTTATCACATCATGTATTAAGAATCTAGAATAGGAACTTAAAAAGTTAGATAATGGATTTTACCTGAAGTAGATCCATACGTCTTGACTCTCCCATCTTTTAGATCTCTCAGGTAAATAGGGCAGCTTCGTCTCCAATGCCCCTTCTCTTGGCAATAAAAGCAAATGGACTCTTTTGGAATGACACAAGGAACTATCTCAAAGTTTACCTTTTCTGGATCTCTAATGTCATCATTTTCTATGTCCATTGATGTTTGGGAGTTTGATTCACCAGACAAATTTGCTTGACCAGCATGCCAAATCATTGCCGATTTAGCAGCTATAAGCAAATAGGTGAGATCAATAAGGGTTACGTCGTGATCCATCATATAGTACTCTCTAACGAACCCACTATATGATTTAGGAAGTGACTGAAGAACCCAGTCAACAGCCAATATCTCTGAGATATCGACACCCAACATCCTTAACCTATCAATGTGTGACTTCATCTCTAAGAAGTGTGCATACACAGACTTTCCATCTTCATGCTTAATTGCCAATAAGGCTTGAGTGAGCTTGAAATTTTTAAGCCTTCGAACTTGTGGGTTAGGGAGAACAATTGGAGGAGGTGGAGGAAGTGAAACATGATCTCTTGTTCCTCGATCATATCGTGGAACATCATCTTCATTTGGAAGGCTTGTTCCATGGGATTTGGGAAGATCATGATTGTCAGAACTAGACATCTACAAAACGGAAGAAAATTCAAGTTAAATTGATTAGAATTCTTGATGTATCACCCAAACGAAACATCAAGGCAAGGATCCAACACAATACTCTACAACCTAGAAGAGGGATGCCGTAATCTGGTCGCAGAATATTTGAAGGTAGGTAAATGATGATTTACCAATTTCCACCATGAAAAATGAAAAGGAAGTTTAAGTTTTAAATGAATTGAAACTTCTAGATCTTTTGAGATTCATTGAACTTTTCAATGGCATGTTTAATCTCGATTATGCCCTACAATTTGTGACTGGGATGCCGAGGATCACAAATAAAATGTGAATAACCATACGAATAACGTGGTGCACTCGATGCTACTATCACCTAATCAATGTGCCGGTTAGCCACACATGCTCCATTAATCTATGATAAACATCGAGTCGCCCTTCGCTACCAATGTCATCCCCAAATTAGTGTGCCGATTACCCACACACGCTCCCTAACGTTTGATAAGGGTACGAAGTGTAATTCCATGGATTAGCATACAATTTCACATTTTGCCTAAAGTAACTATGATTTGGGAATTTGTAAAAGCATTTAGTTACTTTGTACTTCAATATACTTATAATGGAAGGTTTCTGTCATATCCTACCCGTTCGGCTAACGACCCTCCACTAGTCAAGAGTGGATACCCATTCAATCGCCATTTTATAGGCAATTTCCTTAAACACCCCTTATAGACCAGCTTCGTGAATGAGGCCTACTAATGGTAAGACTAACTCTTTACTCATATATATATATATATATATATATATATATATATATATATATATATAATATTAGATTTTTAATGTTACATATATATAGTATAAGGTGTATTTTCCACTTTTAAAATACTAGGTGGTTTTATTAACTTTCTCTTTTAATTAAACTTTTAATTAACTTAACAAAACCATGAGGGTGTAATTTGAACTTTTCAAAAATACTAGGGTTTTAGAATTTAACATTTCAAAATTAAACTTTTAATCAACTTTTAAATTCCAAAACTTGAGGGCAAGTTTTGAAACTTTTCAAAACATTAGGGTTTAACTTATTTAAATTTCAAAAACAAAACTTTTAAGTTCAAATTTAAACTATAAAACTTAAAGGGAGTAATTTGAAACTATTTCAAACTTTATCAAGAACATACTAGATCAAAAAATTCAAATAAGATAATTAACAACTAATTGGTGGTTATCTAATTTTGACCTAGTCCAATTTCTTGCAAGATAATTCGCCAAATAATTAAATTTAATCATATAAGGAAGTAATTATTTAATTAATATGAAGTTATCTTTTATTTTGGCAAGGATAATCACCCAATATTATAAAAATCTGATTTCTATCAATAAAAAACGTTTTGGTAACTATCCTACAGCCAAAGATGCACAAAATCCCGAAATTACCTCTTTCTGACCAGCTAACTCGTCGAGTTCACCATGGACTCGGCGAGTCCAGGCCTCAGAAACCCTAATTTTCGATTTTTAAGCAAGAATAATCCATTATAGCATCAAATACATCAAACAAACAGCCTTGGCTCTGATACCACTGATGGGTTTTAAGCAAAACATCAATCATATGGTGTACATGCAAACCTTAATAACTTTTGGATCTAGTTTGTCTAATGAACATGCAATTGAATATCCAAAACTATAAACCCTAGATCTATCATATAAGAACTGAAATAAGGGTTTAGTAATTACCTTTGATTGTTATATAGTAATAACAATCAATTCCTTGCTTTGATTTGCTTCAGAAAGCTTAGTGCCTCAAGTGATGCACCTCTAATGGAGTCACAAACACCACTAAGCAACAAGATGAAGAAGAGAAGAGAGGGGAGGCACCAAAAAACGGCTGGAAACCCTAATCCAAGTGTTAGCCACGTTTTTGGTGCCTAAAGGCTCCTTATATACTTAGGGCTTAGGCTATTAGGGTTATCAAGCTAGGAAACCCTAATTGGACTGCTTAAGCCCTAAGCAGCCCATGGACTCCTTCTTTAGAAGCCTTGGATGACTTCTAATGGGTTTCCCCCATAGAATTCGTCCACTCCACCTTCTATGGAGACCATAAGCCCATCTATGTAATTATATTATAATTACACAATAAGTCCCTTAAGTTTAATTAATCTCTTTTAGCCACAAAATTAATTCTTAATTAATTCTTGACTAATATTAATTAAACATTATGATTTATCCTTTAATATATTATTCTTATAATATATTAATAAATCATAATTAAACCTTTCTCTCTTTAATCCATCCTACATATTGTTATGGTGAAGGCAACCCAAAAGGACCATGCTCATAATCGGGTCAAGTACATATCAAAATAGTTATGGACTTAGACATTGATCCAACAAAGTCGTGGTATGTCACATATTAGTCCTTAATGAACTCACTATATGAATCAGGAAGTGACTGAAGAACCCAGTCAACAACCAACTTCCTTGAGACTTCGACACCCAATACTCTCAGCCTGTCAATATGTGACTTTATCTCCAAGACATGAGTACACACAGACCTTCCATCTTCATGTTTCATTGCAACTAGGGCTTGAGTGACCTTGAATTTTTCAAGTCTTGAATTTGTGGGTTAGGGAGAATTATTGGAGGAGGTGGAGGATGTGAAGTATGACTTCCACGATCCAACCGCGGGACATCATCTTCAAGAGGAAAACTTGTTCCAATGGATTTGGAAAGACCACGGTTGTCTGAACTAGATGTCTACAATCGGAGAAATTCAAGTTAGTTGATTTAGGTCCTTAATATAACACCCAAATGAAATATTAAGGCTAGGACCCAACACAATATTTTACAATTTGGAAGAGGGATGCCGTAATCCAATTTGCAAAATATTTGAAGGTAGGTAAATGATGATTTACTTGTAACGACCCAATTTTTATCAAGAAATTTTTTCATTTTTAATTACTCAAACAATTCCCATAATTCATAAATTTCCAAACCATTTGTTTCTTAATTCATAATTATTACAATTTCATTGTACTTATGAAAACATCAGAGAGTCCCAACACACAAAAAGAGAGGTAGAGTGCACGCCACATCATCACGCCTTGCCTTTGCCCTTCGGCTCTGAAGTACCTGAAACAATCAACAACCTGTAAGCGAAATGCTTAGTGAATTTCCCAGAGCATACCACACACACAAACCACATATCATATATCCTGTTAGCTATAAAAGCTACACATATATCACGTAAGCCATGCATACATGAAACTTGTGAGATTGCCATGGGCTACCCCACATGGTCTTTACCTAGGACTGCCATGGGATCCCCCACATGGCCTTACATCCAATGCCATGGGCTACCACACATGGTCTTCACCTAGGACTGCCATGGGCTACCCCACATGGTCTTACATCCAATGCCACAGGCTTCCCCCGAGGTCTTCATACAAAACACACAATCACATAACAAGACACAAAATGTCTAACACATATATCATAATCACATAATGGTCCGGCCTTGGTGCCTTAGACCCATAGGTATGGTGAGAAACTCACCTGTCACGAATGCTGAACTGACACTCTGCGACCAAATATACCCCACGGGCTGCTCCACGCAACGGCCTAAAAAGGATCATACAATATCCAGTCATTTCCCCAAAGTCCATCCTGGTCAACTACAGCCAAGGTCAAGTCAACGGTCCATGTTGACCCTAACTCGCCGAGTACAACTAGTGACTCGCCGAGTTTCCCGGAATACCATCTACTCGCCGAGTCATCGAGGTGACTCGTTGAGTTCATACAATCTTGATTGATAATCTAAGGTCATTCGTCGAGTTCCCTTGCTTGACACTCGACACGTCTACGAACATAACCATTGGGAAATCTTACTCGACTCGCCGAGTTGTTCTTTCAACTCGCCGAGTTCTAGGTAATCTTCATCTGACTCGCCGAGTTGTTCATCCAACTCGCCGAGTTCATGGCAATATTCATCGGGCTCGCCGAGTTGTTCATCCAACTCGTCGAGTCCATGCTTGCCTTCAAATGACTCGCCGAGTCACCCCCTGGGACTCGCTAAGTCCTATCAGATCTCAAGCCATACAGACCCTTTTTGAGCCATGCAATGCTTCCAAACTACAGATCTAGGCTTCTGAGGCATGCTTTCCACGTAAAGTTGCAAACTTTACGTGCATGCAAGGCTTTAAGACCCCAAAATAGCAAATCTAAGCTTGGAACGGGGTCATACACTTGAGGGAAGGTACATGTTAAGCTCAATTGATAACTTTATGCATCTTAAGGCCAAAAGGAGTTCAGATCTGAAGTTACAACTTCAGATCTTGGCTTAAACACAAAAGCCCTTTCTTAGAATCCATGCACAAGAGGGTTTCGGGTGGAAATGAGCCAAGAGACAGCTTAATACCTTCAGAAAGTGCTCCACAGAAGTAGATCTAGAATCCACCATGAGCCCTTGCTTCTTCTATCTTGATTCCTCAAGTGATTCCTTCACCAAATCCCTCATTCAAGCTTTAAAATCACCAAGAACACACTCACACTCGAATCAGGGTTTTAAGGAGGTATAGAGATATAAAAGGGAGGCCAAGGGAGGCTAATGACCCTTTAAATAGGGTGCAAGGCCCTGAAATCTAGGGTTTCATCTGCCAACATCTACTCATCGAGTACCATAATGGACTCGGCGAGTAGATCATTAAACCTCGCGCCCAAACGCGCTACTACTCGACGAGTAGAGAGGCCAACTTGCCGAGTAGGTTTTCCAAAAAAATCCAAAACCGAAATGTTAATATTAATACATGAGGATCAGGGTGTTACATTACCAATTTCCACCACGAAAAACGAAAGAATTTTAGGTTTTAAGTGAATTGAAACTCCTAGATTCTTTGAGATTCATTGAACAATTCAATGGCATGTTTAAATCTCGAGTATGCCCTTCAAGTTTGTGACTGGGATGTCGAGTATCAAAAACAAGGTGTGAATAACCATGCAAATTAGCTTGGTACACCCAATGTTACAACCACCTAATCAATGTGTCGGTTAACCACACACGCTCCATTGATCTATGATTAACATCAAGCTACCCTTTGCCACATACTATCAGTACATATTAGTGTGCCGGTTAACCAAACACGCTCCACTAATGACTTAACAAGGTGCAAAGTGCAATTTCATGGGTTAGCACCATATTCACATTTTCCTAAGTGACTAAGATTTGGGAATTTATAAGTGTTTAGTTAATTTCTATTTATCATTATACTTTTAATGAAGGATTTAAATGTCCTGTCAAACCCGTTCGGCTAACGACCCTCCACCAGTAAAGGAAGCGGTGAGTGAGAGTGGACACCCATTAAACTGCCATTTTATAGGCAGTAACCTTATACCCCCTTATAGACCGACTTCGTGAATGAGACCTACTAAAGGTAAAACTGCCTTTACTCTTATACATATATATATAAATATTAAACCTATAATATTATAATAGTATAAGGGTTGAATTTTAAACTTTTAAAATTCTAGGATTTGGAACTAAATGTTTCAAAGTCAGACTTTGCATTTACAAATTCCAAAACTTGAGGGCAAGTTATGAACTATTCAAAAACTTTTGGAATCCGGAACTTATGAGTTTAATATAGGTTTTATGAAAAGACTCTTGACATTCCATAACTTGAGGACAAGTTATGGAGTTCATAAAAACATTTATGGGGAAAAGACTCTTCAAGTTCATAACCTATGATTTTAATGATCTCTTTAAAAGAAAACTTTTCATTTTCCATAACTTGAGGACAAGTTATGGAATTCACCAAAACCATTTAGATCAAAAATTCTAACAAGAAAAACAAACAATTTGTCTATGAACTAAATTAAACTCATAAGAACAAGACAATTCATATCAAACACATTTCATGTAATTAGCCTAACCATATAAACTAATACAAAACATGAAACTTTGACAATTATCTTTTAATTGGACAAGAATGAACATTACCCTATTGAAAAACATGTTTCTAGGTTCAAAAAACAGTTTAGGGTAATGATCCTAATCCAATAGCTAGCCAAAACTCGAAAATTTTCTCACAGGTGCATCACCACCTCGTGGTAAAAGCTGTCACGTCGTGATGAGTAGTCAGATGCAAAAATGGCAGATTTTCTAACTTTGAAAAACAAGTAGCATCAAGTATATGAGAAAGGAAGCCTAGGCTCTAATACCATTATAGGGTTTTGAGCATTCTAACACTCCTAAGGTGTACATGCAACCCTAAATACCTTGGATCTATGTTTTCTTTATTATACATGCAAACTTGAACATTCTAAGGTATTACCCTAAGTAGCATACAAAAGTTTATACATGGGTAAAAAAAAGTTAGATAACATACCTTTTCTTGTAATTGGAAGCCTTGGACCTTTAAGAACTTAGTGCCCCAAGTGTTGCACCTCAAATGGAATCACATAACACCACCAACAATGGAGGAACTTGAGAGGAGGTTACTTGCACTCATAAAATCGGCTAGCCCTCTTGTGTAACCACTAGTCACCACTTAAGTGCCAATTTCATGAGCTAGAGGGGTTCTTATATAGTGTGGCTATCTAGGGCTACACCATGTAAACCCTAATGACTTTCCATATCCTTCATGCTCCATGGGTTAAAACCTCCATGGAGTATCCATGGGTTACCACATGGGTTTAGCCCAACATGAAGAACTATGGATCATAAGCCTACTTTATAATGAATGATTTACCAAATCAACCCCTTACATTTAATTAGTCTCTTTTGATCATAAAATTAATTCCAAATTAATTGTTGATCAATACTAATTAAATAATACGATTTCATATTAATATATTAGAACTTATAATATATTAATAAACCATAAACAACCTCTTCTCAATTATCCATCCTTCAGATTGTTCCGGTGCCATGCAACCCAAATGGACCATTCTACTCTCGGCTCAAGTACATACCAATAATAGTTATGGGCATAGACACCTAATCCAATAGATTTGATTGATCTAAATGACTTGAGTGTTAACCATCACATGGATAGTTTTGATGCAGCTCAGAATCTGGATGAAACTTTTTTTGATACTACATTAAATAATAATAACTAGACTAGCGAGGTATCTGAACCTTCATCTGATAGGACTATGCCAAATCATTTAGATTCAATTGAGGAAAGTAGTCATTAAGACTCATTTCCTTCTCTAGGACAGTCAACAGGGGCATCTAGGTCCAGAAGGGAGTCTCGAATGCCTGTGAAATTTAATGATTAAATTGTTGAAGGGAGGCATAGATATGGTATTGAACATACATTAAATTACTCTGTTCTTAGTGTAGAAAATAAGTGTTTTTGTTCTAATCTAAATAAAACAATTGAACCAAAAAGTTTTGAAGAAGCCTCTGTAGATCCAAATTGGGTTGAGGCAATGAATATTGAAATGGAAGCATTATATCGTAATCAAACATGGGATATTGTAGATCTTCCTAAGAAACGAAACCGATAGGATGTAAGTGGGTTTATAGAATTAAGTATAAACCCAATAGAGAAGTCGAAAGGTATAAGGCCCTACTTGTAGCCAAAGACTATAATCAAAGAGAAGGGGTTGATTATCAGGAAACATTTTTCCTGTAGAAAAGATAGTTACAGTTCATATAGTTATTTCTTTGTCTGTACATAAATCTTGGCCTTTATATTAATTAGACATTAATAATGTATTCCTTTATGGAGACTTAACTGAGGATGTGTATATGAATTTACCTCAAGAGTATCACACTAAAGGTGATACTGGAGTGTGTAAATTGGTTAAGTCGTTATATGGGTTAAAGCAACCTCCTAGAAAATATAATGAAAAGTTGTGTTTTGAATTGTTTAGTTATGGTTTTACTCAAAGGATAAATGATTACTCTTTGTTTGTTAAAAAGAAAAATAATTCAATTATTGTTTTGTTAGTCTATGTAGATGATATTATTCTAACAGGAAGTAATGAAATTGAAATTCAGAATGTGAAATCTTTTCTAAATTCAAAGTTTTTAATAAAAGATTTGGGAAAATTAAGCTATTTTCTTGGAATTGAAGTTTTAAGTACAAGTGAAGGTGTGTGTTTAAATCAAAGGAAATATTGTCTTGAACTTTTACATGAGTTTGGGGTTTTAAGTTGTAAGCATGTTTCAACTCCTATAGAGGGAAATTTTGTCCCAAAAAGAAGTTGTGTTAATAGTGATCATTTACTTGAGTATGTTCCTGAATTTCAGAAATTAATTGGAAAACTTATATATCTAACTCTTACAAGACCAGATATATCTTATTGTGTTTAGATTCTCAGTCAGTTTATTCATAAACCTCATAAGTCACATTTAAATATAGCATTTAGATTGCTTAGATATTTGAAGGGTAGTCCTAGAAAAAGGTGTTTCTATTGTCAAGTCAGAAAATTTTGACTTAGCGGGTTATGTAGATGCTAACTGGGCAAAATGTCTTAATTCAAGAATGTTAGTTACCGGATATTTAGTTTATTTTGGAAATTCATTAATTTCCTGGAAAAGTAAAAAACAAGAAATTGTATCCAGATCTTCAACAAAGTCTGAATACAAGGCTTTAGGATCTGTTATTTGTGAAATTATTTGGATTTTAAAACTGTTGTTTGATTTAGGTATAAAAAAAATTGATACATGTAATAGTTTTTTGTGACAATGAGTATGATATTAAGCTAGCATTAAATCCTTTTTTTCAAGAAAAACAAAGCATTTTGAAATCGATTTACACGTTGTCAGAGAAAAAGATTACAAGTGGTGTTTTAAAAGTTGAAAAAATAAATTCTTCTAAACAAATGGCTGATAATTTAACAAAGAATTTAAGCATTTCACAACATAATTTTTTGTTAAATGAAATTGGTTTAATTAATCATTTTAATAAAAATTAATATTCTCCCTTAAATGTCAAGTTTGTCGAGATGTGTCAAATATTGTGAATACTACAAACTTGTCATTTCAAGAATTGTGTAGGGTGTTATGTGGAAAATATCTAGATTGATTCTTATATATATATATATATATATATATATATATATATATATATATATATATATATATATATATATATATATATATATATATATATATATTTGTGACATCTGGGTTGATTGTGTCATTTGTTTGAAGTTGTGGATTGTGGTGCATCTTGGTGTTAATATAGGCGTGTTAACATGCTGGTTGAAGGATCCGTTTACTCGGAGTATATATGTTTGAGCTGTTGTGTTAAACGATTCATTACTCACTAGATATTTTTAGATCCTTCTTGTTCTCTCTCATTGTGTAAAACGATTAGGATTTGTATACTCTTATCTGTTCTTCAATTGTTCTTAATCGTTGTAGATTAGGTTGTGTGTGATCATTGTGAGAGTAGATTGAGGTTTATGTAATGAGTTTTTTTTTTTTGTAAGTACCTGAAAACCATTTTTCTATTTGTCCTAAATTGATATAATAGATGATGATGTTGGAAAAATATGTTTCTACGTTTTTTCACATTTCATCTTCTATCTTCTATCTTATGGCTTATGCTATGATATAAAGTTATTTATTTCTCTATGCATCTTATTGAATTAAAATTTATGAAACTTTAATACTACACATTTTTAATTGTGACCGGTGTAGAGTTTTTTGGTGTTGTGTTTCCTTTGTGTGAGATTTGCGCTTAATTCATACATATATGGTGACTCAAATTTACTAAATAAAATACATTTTGTGGTGGTCAATCGTCACCCATGACAAAGTTTCTCCTCAACATCTTTATCTAAAATTAAAGTACATTTTGACAGTGTTGTGTTAAACGATTCATTACTCACTAGATATTTTTAGATCATTCTTGTTCTCTCTCGTTGTGTAAAGCGATTAGGGTTTGTATAGTCTTATCTGTTCTTCAGTTGTTCTTAATCGTTGTAGATTAGGTTGTGTGTGATCATTGTGAGAGTAGATTGGGGTTTATGTAGTGAGTTTTTTTTTTTTTTTGTAAGTACCTGAAAACCATCTGTCTATGTGTCCTAAATTGATATAATAGATGATGATGTTGGAAAAATACGTTTCTAAGTTTTTTCACATTTCATCTTCTATCTTCTATCTTATGGCTTATGCTATGATATAAAGTTATTTATTTCTCTATGCATATTATTGAATTAAAATTTATGAAGCTTTAATACTACACATTTTGAATTGTGACCGGTGTAGAGTTTTTTGGTGTTGTGTTTCCTTTGTGTGGGATTTGCTCTTAATTCATACATATATGGTGGTCAATCGACACCCATGACAAACTTTCTCCTCAACGTCTTTATCTAAAATTAAAGTACATTTTGATAGTGTTGTGTTAAACGATTCATTACTCACTAGATATTTTTAGATCGTTCTTGTTCTCTCTCATTGTGTAAAGCGATTAGGGTTTGTATACTCTTATTATCTGTTCTTCAGTTGTTCTTAATCGTTGTAGATTAGGTTGTGTGTGATCATTGTGAGAGTAGACTGGGGTTTATGTAGTGAGTTTTTTTTTAAGTACCTGAAAACCATCTTTCTATTTGTCCTAAATTGATATAATAGATGATGATGTTGGAAAATTATGTTTCTATGTTTTTTCACATTTCATCTTCTATCTTCTATCTTATGGCTTATGTTATGATATAAAGTTATTTATTTCTCTATGCATATTACTGAATTAAAATTTATGAAGACTACACATTTTGAATTGTGACCGGTGTAGAGTTTTTTGGTATTGTGTTTCCTTTGTGTGGGATTTGCTCTTAATTCATACATATATGGTGGTTAGTTGGTACTCACCACAAGGACTCAAATTTACTATATAAAATACATTTTGTGGTGGTCAATCGACACCCATGACAAAGTTTCTCCTCAATGTCTTTATCTAAAATTAAAGTACATTTTGACAGTATTGTTTCACAAAATCACAATGGCTCAAATTCCACATCGGATGTTATCGTTAATGGTTGCATGTCTTTTTGAATGGTCTAAATTTTTTTTTTTTGGTTGCTACTACTAACATTGGATTTGGTGGTTTCTTCAAGCTTGACTCATTATTATTGTTTATGATTTCACTCTTACAGGATAATTCATATACATACACACTGTAGTACTCTACACAAGTTGCTTGGTGATGCTGCATTTGGCATTTTCATGGTATTGGGTATAAATAGTGTTGTTGTTGGTTCAAAGGTCATTGATATTGACAAATTTTCTGAAGTGATCGAACTACATAGACAAAAAATCTCTAGTTTCAAATTTTCATTGTCGATTCCTTGTTGTCGACATACATGTTGCTTTATATCTATTCCATTATATTTTTAATTGTTGGTGTTAGGTTAAGCAGATTAACAAGATTTGCTATTTTTAGTCTTTATTGTGTTGTATTTGGCATTACACTGCCTAGTATATTGGGCACTTTCATTTGTTTCTCAATTATAATATCTTTAACAATAGCCATAAATATAAATAGCTCTCGTCAAATCATTGTTGTATACACTCAATTTGTTGTGAGATTTTACTAACCAAATATTAGATTATCATAAGTTTAACCAGGACCGGTCCAAGACAAATTGAGGCCCGGGGCAAAATAAAAAAATGGGGCCTTTAGCAAAAAAAAAAAAAAAAAAAAAAAAAAAAAAAAAAATCTTGTTTACAAGGTTTTTTTTTATGCAAAGTAATCAATTATAGTATCAAGTTCAAGAAATTGTTTTTATTGTTTTGACATTATCTTGTTCATTTTCTTATAAGTAAGAAGAATTTAAGTTTTTTTTTTTATAAACTTCGTCATGATACTTTTTAAGTTTCAATAAATAGTTTGCCTTTTGATTTTTTAGTTTTGCACTTCCACACATATTTTCTAGGAATCATTTTTAACATATACAAGTAGTAGAGGTCATAGATTGAAAAAGTTAAATAAGAGTATCTGTAACATGCTAGAAGATGATGTATAAGAAAATGAAATACAAAGAAATCAAAATACACATCATAAATCTGAAAATCATAATGAGATAGTGTAAAAAACCAATATGATAGTTGCTATGTAAAAAGTCTGAAATTTATAATATAACTGTGTTAGAATAAGAAAATCAAAATGCAACAAAAGTCAACTAATCGAAATCACAACAAAATTTGAAAATAAAATCAAGTTTAACAATCAAAGAATACAATATAGAATAATTAAAGTCACAGGCATCAAATTAAAAAAGTCGACTTTGAAAGTCAGAGAATGCAGCAGAACAGAATATTTATAATATGAGTCGCAACATCAGATTACGAAAAACTCAATTTAACAGCCAAACAAATCAAAACTTGTATCACTATGTATGAAAAAAAATCATAATTTGCATCTGATTATAAACTTGAATTCAAGAGCCTAAAATATCAATATTTGTATTACAGGGTAAGAAAAAAAAATAGAATTTTGCATCAGATTAGATAATCATCGAATTGAACATACATTGATTCAGAAAGTAATTGCGTGATTTGCATCTTTGAATTCTCTGATTCTTAAACTGATTCAGTCTTTCACAAAGAAATACAAAGAAATAGAAATTAGAGGAGTGATTTAGAATCAAGAATAAGAATTGACTGAGATATGAACCGTTGGATCAGAAATCAGTGAGAAAATCGATCAGGTCTCAACTCTCAATCGGTGTAAGGGTCAAGACCACAAGATCTTGACAACTCTCAACTCAAGGGCATCCATCAGATGGGGAACAAGAAATCGTGAGATAAGAAAATCAGAAATCAGAAAAGAAGAAGAAGAAATCGACAAATCGAATAAAAAAAAATCAAGTAACCATTGTTGGTTGGTGTTTAGAATGGAAGTGCTACAAATGCATTTGCAGTTTCCACAGAAATCGCTTATGAGCCTTGGAAATCGAAATTCACATTGCACGTTTGACGCAACGTATTCCAACTCCCACTTTCTCAATTTTTCTTTGTCGCCTGCGCCTGATAATGTTATGATTGGGCCTTGAACCAGTGGACTAGGCTAAAATATAATGGGCTGAATTAATACAAGTAGTATAAAATGGGTGCCTTTGGCATTTGGGGGTCCGGGGAGGTCGCCCAGCTTGCCCAGGCCCTAAGTTTAACCACAACTATTTTTTAGAGTTGATAAGAAAATATTACAGAAATAATAGTAGTAGTATTTTGTATATCTTGGAGTTTGTACAAAGACAAATCGTACATTCTATAAAAAAAGTTAACTATATAATCTACATTTTGTGCAAAGTGTAGATATTAATATGGTTAAACATATTTTGGTAAATTTTATAACGATTGTTGATTTATAAATAGTTGAACTTATTATGCTACTATATGTACGGATCATTCATTTAAAATATAGTCAAATATATGGGGTAAACATTCAAAATTAGCTAAACATAAACTATGTTTCTGTCTGTTTCTCTTCCGACCCCTATAAAAAAGTCAATCTTTAAATTCAGCAAAAGATAATATTAAAAAATAATAAATTACAAAGTAAAGCTAAAGCATGAGTGTGGAATACTTTTATGTCGACGAACAATACATTCCTCTCAAGCATTATTGATGAATTTACAAACTCTAGTACGCAAACTACAAGCATTTGCACAAGAAGGGTCGAATAAGAAAAACACATGTTCCTCTCCTTCATCCTCCACCACTTCCAAATCTCCTTTCCACCCACTCTTCTCGACCAAATCTTTGTAATACAATCCCCTCTCTCTCATCAAATCATTCCCACCGATAAAAACCATCATCTTGGAGCAACCCATACCCGATATTTTCGGATCTATACCCGGGTTGATCAATGGGTCATCCGGCCCGCTGCTTCCCGGGTGCGCCACAGCCCATGCGTCATTAAAAAGAGCAATCAACCGGGGTTCAAGAAAGTCGGACTCCTTACCAACCCGTTCCTTGCCCCAGAAATACGGGTGAAACAAGATAACACCCTGGAACCGTAAACCGGCGGGGGTATTCGATCCGACCCGGATCGCCATGTGGTGTGCTATGTTACCTCCGGCACTGTCGCCGGCGAGGAAGATGTTTTGAAGATCGGCGTATTCGTTCAACCATGGCTCTGGACCATTTCCGTTAACATGCTCGGCAACCCACTTGATCGCTTCCCATGAGTCGTCATAAGCGATCGGGAGAGGAAACTCCGGCGCTAGTCTGTAGTCGACGGAGACGGCGACGACGTTGGATTCTGATACGACGAGGTTGAGGAAGTTGTGGTACAAAGAGGACTTTGCAGATTCGATCATGAAACCACCACCGTGATAGAAGATTAAAAGCGGGAGTTTGTGGTGGGGGATTATGGTTGTGGTTTTTGGAACGTAAAGCCTAGCAAAGACATTGTTCTGTGGTGAAAAGACGACGTCTTTGGAATTGACGCCGGAGGAAGGATCGACGCCGGCTGGAACAATATCAGGAACTTGGAGCTTGTGGATGCGACCGTCTTCGAAAATACGAATTATACCAGGGATTTCTTTGATGATTTCGTTGGTGGACGATTCCATGTTGAAAATGAAAGAAGCTGAATATAGATATTATACATATATAACTATAAATATTGTACATATATATGGGATATCCTATTCTTAACATGATTTTATTATTATGAAGGGACCCTACAATAATTATATATATAACTATAGATATTATACATATATATGGGCATATCTTATTCTTAACCTGATTTTAGTATTATGCAGGACCCTGCAAACATTAATCAGTAGTCGACTTTCACATTATTTTTTAAATTCCAGGGTTTTTTTTTTTTTTTTTTTTTTTTTTTTAAGTAATAATTTTTGAATTTTTAACCCATGTAAGTGGTGGCAGCAAATCGATGGCGATGGTTGAGGATCATGGTTCCAGGAAGTCAAGAGATTTATTTTGTATTTTTGGTTAACATATCACTTAGGGGTGCTTGGATAAATAAGTTTTTAGGTTATTAGCTTATTTGTGTATTGTGGTGAGAATAAACAGTTTTTTAAAAAGTGTTTGGATTATCTTATTGCGGTGAGAATAAACAATAAACGATAAGCATTTCTAAGTGTTTGATAAACAAAACAGCTTATATGAGTAAAATGATCAAAAAGAGTTTCCTCTTATATTTTAACATATTTTTCTTATTCAAACAAAACATTTTTGTTTTCTAAATAATAATAATAATTTTCTTATTTATAAGATATTAAGAACTAAAAAAACATTTAACACATTATTTTTACACCTATTTTTAAATTAATCGGATACACCTTGGAAATTTCATTCCAAAACCATATGAGATCACAAATTTCATTCTAAATCCATATTATCCAACATATTATCCATAATATACAAAATACTTTCATGCTACTACATTAAACTATAAAATGAAAATAATAAATCGTTTCACAACAAATCATACGCCGTTACGTGCACGAGTGTTTGACCTTGAAAATGTCTGTCCCGCAATCATATCGCGTATTGCACTCATATAGATATCGTCACTTCTACGTTGTGAACTTGATACTTCGTCATGTGGCTCAATACCATCATCAAGTACTTCATCATTGCGCGTAATATAAGATTCTTCTTGTGCTATTTGAACTGATGCATCACTACTACCGCTCATTCTAATGTAATTGTGAATTGCCATTGAAGCTAGCACAATTTTATCTTGGATCTCGAAGTTGAAATTTACATTCATATCTCTTAGTAACCCCCATCGAGCCTTCCAGACTCCAAAAGTTCGTTCAATTACATTGCGAAGTGACGAATGATAATAGTTAAATTTTTCTTTGAAGCATTTTGGTTCCCGCGAGGCACGAGTCTGTCAACGTCGAAAATCAGGAATATGATAACGGATGTTTGAACCTTTGTAGGGAGCAAGATAACCTTTTGTATTAGGATATCCGACGACTACAAGGTAAAACTTACCTATAGAGGTAAACAAAAATGATTGTTATTCATTTATACAGTTTGAAAATATAAAACTTCTATTAATAAGTAATGATGCTAACCATCGGCTAGAAGTGGAAACTTAACTTCACGTCTCCTTCGCGTTTCATTGAAAATTCTCGTGTCATGTGCACTCCTCTCCCATCCAGCCCACACAAAGGTAAAGCACATGTTGAAATCACATGCTGCCATAATATTTTGAACAACGCAATTCTTTCGTCCAATGTATTTGATTTGGTCACGTTGCGGAACAGAGGCCTTCACGTGTGTTCCATCGATGGCGCCAATACAATCCTACAAATTCAAAAAAGATAATAACTTACCAATTATTTTTACAATTACACAAATTCGCCAAATAATATAACTTTGCAACAAATAAGTACCTTGAAGTATGGATAATACCGAGGGTTATTTAAAATATGTTATGGTATAATTTTGTTGTAGTTAGCATTTGGTTTGATGATGTCCTTACTTAGGTTAACCACAACATCCAAGACTTTATGAAAATGTCTATGGATTGTTTCCCCAGAATGATTAAAGAACTCTTGAACTAACCGATTTCCACATCCATGCGCTAAGTACAACAAGAAAATACGAAGGGATTCTTTAATAGATACACGACATGATTTCTTTAACACATAATTTGCAACAACATCCCTACATAACATGTTGAAAACCGGGACTTGTAATCTGAAAAGTTCGTAACATCGGCTTTCATGATCGTTAAGTATTTCATTGATAAGCATGCTTTTTGTGTGTGAAGATGAACGACGACGTCTACATACATATTTCGATTTATGAGTCAATAGTAACCCTTTTACAGCAAGCCCACATAAAAAAGTGTTTGAATCTCTTCATTTTCTTCAATTTCATCACATAAGTCATAACTGTCATATGAGTTGTCACTTTCACAATCACTGCCCATGAATATAACCTGTTACTAAACGAAAAGGAAACTAGGGTAAGATTGAAATTTACCACATACTAGATATAATCATGGCAACATCATGGAAAATAAAACAAGAGCAAAATCATGGGGCAAGGGAAAAATTGACCACAAAACAAATATGAAATGACATTGCATAAAACAAACACTAAACAACCGTTTAAATGCAACATAATAGATGAAAGGATAGGTCTAAACGATGACAATCGTTTAAAGTCTTCCTAATACATAAAATCATTGAAAAGGAAACAAAAACAAAATCATGGGACAAGGGCAAAATTGACCATAAAAGCAGAGTATGTCTAACACATGAAGTAAAAGGATAGGGCTAACACATGACATAAAAGTAGAGTATGTCTTCAACTACGTCTCTTTCTCTATAAGCCTCTTGAGAAACTCCATCTTTGTTTCATTAGTCTTTGGAACCATAAAATTCTGACGAGCTGGCTTCTTTAAAAGGACATCTAACGCTTCTAAATATCCTATTGAGCCTTCTTCAAAACCCAGGAAAGTAGAGACAATTGCCATGCAATCTTCTATTGTGGGTGACTATGTGGTTTGTCTAGAGGGTTGAGTGCTCCTTGTTAACAAAACATCAAAAACAGTTTCCAGTTTCTCTTCATATGACGAGTTTGTCATACTTTTTCCTTCATTTTTTCTTTCATTTTTCCCTTTAAATTTTCTTTTGTTGTCACGCCTTGGAGTTAACTTCTTTCCCCTCCTTTTCATACTAGAACTATCATATGTGAGAAAAGGATCAACATTTTCAAATAAGCGGACTACGTTAGTATCCACTTTTCCATCCGTAATATTCACAAACTGTACATCATCCGGAGTGCTACCGTTGCTAAATTTTCAAGGTACCTTAGCCTTGTCTCCAACAGCTACGGTATCCCGAAATAAAGCCTCATAGTATGTTTGATATACATCCAAATTCTTATCCTTAAATGTAACATCCCAAAAACACAGTCTAAAAATTTCGTTTAATTTAATAATAAAAACCATAGTCCATAAACCTCATATAAAAATCATAAGCAATGTATCTCAAAATATTATAACAATTGTCAAGTATATCAGAGTATAAACATCCCAGGCTGAACAAATGGTATGTGCACTGCAATCTTCCCGAGCTCCTCTTTTGAAAACTGAGTACCTGAAACTGTAAGCACGAATGTTAGTGAGCTCCCCCAAACTACCACATACCATACAATAACATATAAACACATATTGGGCCTTGCCCACTGCATCGGACCGAAGTCCGGAAACTACATCGGACCAAAGTCCGGAACTGACTGGGACCCTGTCTCCTGCATCAGACCGAAGTCCGGAACTGACTGCATTGGACCAAAGTCCGGAACTGACTGGGACCTCGTCCCCTGCATCGGACCGAAGTTCGGAACTGACTTCATCAGACCGAAGTCCGTGACTGACTGGGACCCCGTCCCCTACATCGGACCGAAGTCCGGAAACTAACTGAACATAACATATCGTAAACATATCAACTAGCATGAATACATATACTGCATACTGCATCGGAACAGAGTTCGGAACACATAACACAAAACATGCTTGAATCACAAAGACATCAAGCACTCTAACTACTACATCGGACCGAGGTCCGGAACTAATGCTAACTAAACTGGCTGACATTATGGCCATAGACCTGTTCCTACTGGAAGGTAACTCACCTCACACTGCTGAATTCCCGCTAACCAAAACCATAGCTGCTAGATGATAGATTCCCGATCTGTCATTATCAAAATAATGTTGGATTAGTGTCTAAGTCCATAACTATTTTGGTATGTACTTGCCCCAATGGTGCATGGTCATTTTGGGTTGCCTTCACCAAAGCAACTTGATTGGAGAAATAAATAAAGAGAGAGAGGTTATTATGATTTATTAATATGTTATAAGAATAATATATTAAAGGAGAAATCATATTTGTTTAATTAATATTGGTCAATAATTAATTAAGAATTAATTTTGTGATCAAGTGTAATTAATTAAACTAGAGGGGCTGAATTGTAATTATGTGATAGTTACAAAATAAGGTAAGGATTATCTTATATATATGGTGGACGAATTTGAATTAATAATCACTTAGAATTCGACTATGATAAGGATTCAAGGATTATCTTATGGGTTGCTTGGTGGATAAGCAACTAGATAAGGATAATGACTGAAACTCTATCTTTACACCTATATAAACCCTCTAGGGCTTAGGAATTCGTCTAACCCTTCCCAAGAGGTCCTAAGGACGAATTCCTACCTCCCTCCTCTCTCTTTATACCTTCTCCACTTGCTTATGGTGTTTGTAAGCCATCAGAGGAGTGACACTTGTGACTCTCAGCTTTCCAAGGTCAATTCAAGGAGGAATTAGATTGTTATTGCTATATAACAATCAAGGTATGTTCTTAAACCTATTTACATGTGAATTCTGATTTCCATATGCTAGAATTAGGGTTTATAGTCTTGGATTCAAAGCATGTACAATAGAGAAACCTATATCCGAGCTTTAGGGTTTGTATGAGCACATAGGATGTCTTATGACCAAAACCCATCAGTGGTATCAGAGCCATGATTGGTTTCTATTGTATTGATGCTTGATGTAACTGAAAATCGTGTTTTGGCCTCACTGTTCGACCTGACTCGGCGAGTCACTCTTGGACTCGGCGAGTCAGCCCTACTCGGCGAGTTCCAGAGGGTGACTCGGCGAGTCGGTGCGTCAGATAGTGATTATCTCGGGATTTCTTGCTGTTTTTGCATTGGGATAATTACCTTATCATGTTAGATTAATATTAATCCGATTATATGATATATTTGACTATATTTTAATCTAATTGAAGATATTTATCAATTAATAAGATAATTGTTTCCTTATAAGATAATTGATTAATTATTTTAAGTAAATTGATAAATTATTTTGCAAGAAATCATCAAATATGGATAATTATGTAATTAAATATTAATTTGAATTATTTGTTATTTGAACCTTGTTGTTATGAAAAGCTTCATATTTGGCCCTTTAGGTTTTATAGTTTAAATTTGAACCCCAAAAGTTTTGTTGTTTTGAAATTTAAATAGTTGAAACCCTAATATTTTGAAAAAGGTTTCAAAACTTGCCCTCAAGTTTTGGAATTTAAATTTTGATTAAATAGTATAATTTTGATGCATAACCCTTTTGGTTTGAAATGTTTCAAAACTTGCCCTCAAGTTTTGGAATTTAAAAGTTGATTAAAAGTTTAATTAGGAATGTTAAATTCTAAAACCCTAATATAGTTTTGAAAAAGTTCAAATCACACCCTTATGGTTTTATTAATTAATTAAGGAGTATAATTAAAAGAGGTTTAATAAATCCATAAAAGTTTAGCTTAACAATTTAATTGAATTAAAAGTATAATTGTTAAATTTAACCACCTAGTATTTTGAAAGTATAAAATACACCCTATACTATATATAACATTAAAAGTCTAACATTATATATATGTATGAGTAAAAGTCAATCTCACCGTTAGTAGGCCTCATTCACGAAGCTAGTCTATAAGGGGTGTTTAAGGAAATTGCCTATAAAATGACGATTGAATGGGTATCCACTCTTACCCACCGCACTCTTGACTAGTGGAGGGTCGTTAGCCGAATGGGTAGGATAGGACGAAACCTTCCATTATAAGTATAATGAATTACTAAAGTAACTGAATGTTTTCATAAAATTCCCAATCTTAGTTACTTAGGCAAAAGTGAATTGATGCAATTCCATGAAATTACACTTTGTGCCCTTGCGAAGACGTTAGTGGAGCGTGTGTGGTTAACCGGCACACTAAATGGGTCTAAGCAAAGGTAGCAAAGGGTGACTCAATGTTTGTCATAGTTCGGTGGAGCGTGTGTGGTTTACCGGCACATCGAATAGGTGACTGTAACATGTGAGGGCACCATGTAGTTTGCATGGTTATTCACACCCGCTTTGTGATCCTCGGCATCCCAGTCACAAACAAGAGGGGCATATCGAGATATAAACATGCCATTGAAAGTTCAATGTATCTCAAAGGATCTAGGAGTTTTCATAGATTTAAAACTTAAATTTCTTTTTCGTTTTTCATGGTGGAAATTAGTGAATCGTCATTCAATTACCTTCAAATATTCTGCAACTAGATTACGGCATCCCTTTTCTAGGTTGTAGCGTATTGTGTTGGGTCATAGCCTTGGAATTTCATTTGGGTGATTTACCAAGGACTCAATCTATCTACTAACTTGAATTCATTTTTCTCCCGTTTTGTAGATGTCAAAGTTCGACAACTATGGTCTTCTCAAATCCCGTGGAACAAGCATTCCACATGAAGATGATATTCCACGATTCGATCGAGGAACAAGAGATCATGTTTCACTTCCTCCCCCTCCTCCAATTATTCTCCCTAACCCACAAGTTCAAAGGCTTGAAAAGTTCAAGATCACTCAAGCCCTTTTGGCAAGTAAACATAAAGAAGGAAAGTCCGTGTGTGCACACGTCCTAGGGATGAAGTCACACATTGATAGGTTAACAATGTTGGGATCCGTTGTCTGTGAGGAAATGGCTGTTGATTGGGTTCTTCAGTCACTTCCTAACTCATATAGTGAGTTCGTAAGAGAGTACTATATGATGAACTACGACGTGACCCTTATAGATCTCACCTATATGCTTATTGCTGCTGAATCTGCAATGATTTGGCGCAATAGAAAAGCAAAGTTGATTGGTGAATCTGCCTTCGAGACCTCTATGGATATAGACAATGGAAACGAAAGACATGCTATGATCGAAAAGTTTGATCATAAGAGAAAGGCGATGTCTGAAATAATTCCATGTCCTGTTCCAAAAGAGTCGATTTGCTTTTATTGCCAAGAGAAGGGGCATTGGAGACGAAGCTGCCCCATTTACCTAAGAGATCTAAGAGATGGGAGAGTCAAAACGTATGGCTCTAAGATAGGTAAAATCCATTAACTAACTCTTTTAAGCTTCTATTCTAGATTCTTAATACATAATGTGATAAGATTACAATTCATGTTTTGTAGGATCGAAGAAAAGAAAGGAAGCTTAAGGGAAGAAGTGAGCAGAATCTAACCGTGAAGGAATGGATTTCGATCGCATTTCTCGAAGATTAGATTCTTGTGCTACTACTTAGAGTTAGAATTAGATTGCTAAGAAAGATGTATTAGCATAAGTTTTCAAAAGAGTTGCATTGTAAGGACAAAATTTTTCCGCAATAAAATAAATTTTGATTTTAAATTTTATTTATTTATCCTTACAATGGCGTGTATGAAAAATTGATGTTAAAATGGTTCTATTATTAGCAATAATGGATTTGGTTCTTATTATGTTATTTATGGAAAGTCGAGAATTTACCAAATAGGGAGAGTTTCTCATCGCCCAAGTTTCAATTGGACAGAAACTTGGAATCATGCAATGTGGATGCACGATGAATGAGAAATTTCATATTTGGAAATTAGACTAATTCGTAGACAAGGTGTCAAGTGAAGGACTAAGAGATCGAGCACACAATGTTGCGTGTTGATCAAGTCCACCATAAGAGTAAAAATGATATTCGTCATGATTTACTAAAGGTTTAGTAAATATGATTATACTTACATGATTAGGTGTAATTCTGAATTGATTAAAGGGTTTAAATCAATAGCAGAACGAATAAGAAGAATCTAGTAGGCAGAAAGATAAAAGTTACTCCATTCTAAGATGAAGGGAGAGTACCTTTTATGCTTTATGATAGGTCTTAATGATTAAGAACCATATCTCAATTGATCCTCTAAGTGAGTCTTAGTACAATTGTATGTCTAAGAAGAGGAATCAGGAATTGAAGAAATGGTTAAATCAATAAGTCAATCATACTTCGTTCCAATAACAAATCTTAAAGTTAAGATTGTGACATTGAGTGAAAGGTATTAAGAAGGTTTGTAACTTTCATTAAATGTGGAAAGTTGTGATGTCTTGGATAAGACAAAGACCAACTAGGACCAATTTATGAAGTTTTTTGATAAAAGCTACACTAACTCTTGAATATTTGTTTGTCAAGAAATGGTTTTTGACAAGAGAATCTTATATGTCAAGGAGTCAGTGGGAGTCTTTATGGTCTTGAAAGGTTTCAAGAACAAATCAAATAAACCTTATCGATCATCACTAGCACACAAGTTGAGGTTTACAACCTATCGTGTTGACATTATTTTGATTCTGTGCCAATCCAATCGAGTTAATTATGCATGTGAGTTCTATGAGTTCTCATTTTGAATGCATAAAAGGCAAAGCACCTTAATCAATGAAAGGTACATTGATAGGAAAGGGTGAGCTACTTAACTACTTGGAAGACATGGTGGGCAGCTGTGCTACCATAAGGCAAGAAATCAAGATTAAGAAAGTTCGGTCCATATGAGTTTGAATTTGTCGTAAACTTTAGTTTTAACAAATTCACATGGATAAGAACACATACACCGCTCAAATCTAAGTGTCATAAGATTTCCTCCTTCAAGAAAATGATTGTGAAGAAATGCTTTCACTAAGAGAGATTTTAAGAAGATAGTGATTGTAAAATTGCATTCTCAAATTCAATCATGGTTACGACATCCCTTTCCATAATTTGAATTGTGAGGTTTGGCAATTAGTCTAAATTGTTTAGACACACATATGAACTATCGAAGGCAAAGGTGTATAAGTTCAAGAAGCCTTGATAAAAGATTATCAAAACACTATGTATTAGAAACATGGACTCAAGAAATTCAATAGGTATTGTCTTTCTGGAAGTTAAGATGTTTAAGAATACATGTCGAAGCTAGTGGGAGCATAAGTGCTATAATTATAGTGGGAGCATAAAAGTTATGATTGTATGATTATTAAGGAAAGTATTGCAAGGTTAGCAATATTAATTATAGAAAACAAGAGTCATACTTTGCAAAGTCGCAATAGTTGAAGAATTGTTTTGCTATAATTAAGGGAGAAAATATTATGCTTCATTTCAAATCTAAAGGCTTAGATTGAGAAATGTTAATAAACTTAGTCAAAGGTACATAGTGTGTTCTTAAAATTTCGATTATGATTACGGCATTCCTCTTCACAATTCGAATTTTGAGAACATAGCAAATAAAACATTATGCGTCGTGTCCCATACGCTTCGGGTATAGGATCGATTGCAAATGCTTTAATGATTGACCATTCTAAATTTTTCCAAATGTCTAGCGCATTTAGAGGGAAAAAGGACTAGAATCGGTTTTGACTAAAATAATTAAACAACTATCAAAGGACAATCCAAAGTTCGACGAGGATTGGTCGCTTGTGAGTAGTTGGAAGCATGGTATTGGATGGACCATATCGACATTATTATGAATAGAAAAGATTCTATTAAGAATGAGTTGTCATATGGAAAATATGGAAGCGTGTCCATATTGGGAATTGAATATTGAAAATCTATATCTAGATTAGAAACTTTTATGCAAAAGGATGTTCAAAGGAATGTACTTTGAGTGAGAGACATCATATCTAAGGAATTGTCTTGTAACAATCTCCGATAGAGGACTTTGTAATATCATTGGCAATAGTCTTTGTGACTTTGGTGCAGTGACATTACGAAAGGATAGTTGCATAGAATGTTAGAATCTAGCATATTCTATAAGTAACAAGAATCTGATATTCTTTAACTTATGAAAAACAGATTTGGAGTTGTGAAATGAGAAGGATTGGAAATGGGTTCAATGTGATCTATTTCACAAAGTAAGAACCATAGGTAAACATTGTGTGCATGATAGGAGCATGGGACAAGTGTTGGAATTCAAGTAAGAAGTTGATTACCCGAAACAACAACTAATGAGTAATCAATATGGTGATAAATAAAATGCGTTTTATTTATACTCAAAGGTTTGAGGCCATATGGGATTAGTATTATTCTTGTGTTTCACATTTGCATGTTTTGACTTCCAGAATAATTGAGTTTATTAAGAATAATCGAATTATTCGAACGGGCCACAGTTGTTCATATGTTGGAAGTAGATATGAATGAAGACTGTCGTGAATTGGTGTGTGGATTGTCTAAAGAGCATTAGACATAAGCAAATGTTTGCTGCAACGTTCATGAGTGCTTATGAATATGATTTGAGCATTGGATTAAACCCACGCTCACTTGGATCACTCCATGAATTGTATCACGAGTGATTGGTGAGACGATAACATCTTATATTCTTGAAACCGAGATGTGTGAGTTGTATCTTGCGAATCGGTTGCACATTGATAATATGTAAACGCACTAGTAACTTGGTGTTATAAAACATATTGTTGTGTGTGATTTGGTGCGTGAGTGCAAGCGAGCATTGTATCAAAGTTTATCCATTCCTTTTATTCAAAGTAGGATAAAAGCGATATCTTTGGGCCCCTCGATGGTTTAGTGATGACAAACGTA
The DNA here is from genome assembly GCF_002870075.4 of Lactuca sativa. Taxonomy (NCBI): domain Eukaryota; kingdom Viridiplantae; phylum Streptophyta; class Magnoliopsida; order Asterales; family Asteraceae; genus Lactuca; species Lactuca sativa. Next base: position 264,107,512 of record NC_056627.2, read on the forward strand.
AATGCTCGGCCGGGCTAGGGCTAATTTGATTTGTTCAATTAGTCAGTCGTCATAAATCAGAAATCGAGAAGTAGTACAAAGAGAATGATTTGAAATCATGTCTCATATGATATCTAGAATGGAGGAATATATGATCCCTTATCTAAGGACACGCGTATTTGATATGATCAGAGTTGACAGCGGCTTTGGAAAGCTACGATTGTAGATCGGGATCCGAAGTCATACGCAGAATAATTATTAGACTTATCCAAGTGGGAGACTGTTGGATTAGTGTCTAAGTCCATAACTATTTTGGTATGTACTTGCCCCGATGGTGCATGGTCCTTTTGGGTTGCCTTCACCAAAGCAACTTGATTGGAGAAATAAATAAAGAGAGAGAGGTTATTATGATTTATTAATATGTTATAAGAATAATATATTAAAGGAGAAATCATATTTGTTTAATTAATATTGGTCAATAATTAATTAAGAATTAATTTTGTGATCAAGTGTAATTAATTAAACTAGAGGGGCTGAATTGTAATTATGTGATAGTTACAAAATAAGGTAAGGATTATCTTATATATATGGTGGACGAATTTGAAGTAATAATCACTTAGAATTCGACTATGATAAGGATTCAAGGATTATCTTATGGGTTGCTTGGTGGATAAGCAACTAGATAAGGATAATGACTGAAACTTTATCTTTACACCTATATAAACCCTCTAGGGCTTAGGAATTCGTCTAACCCTTCCCAAGAGGTCCTAAGGACGAATTCCTACCTCCCTCCTCTCTCTTTATACCTTCTCCACTTGCTTATCGTGTTTGTAAGCCATCAGAGGAGTGACACTTGTGACTCTCAGCTTTCCAAGGTCAATTCAAGGAGGAATTAGATTGTTATTGCTATATAACAATCAAGGTATGTTCTTAAACCTATTTACATGTGAATTCTGATTTCCATATGCTAGAATTAGGGTTTATAGTCTTGGATTCAAAGCATGTACAATAGAGAAACCTAGATCCGAGCTTTAGGGTTTGTATGAGCACATAGGATGTCTTATGACCAAAACCCATCAAATAACACCCAATTAATAATTAGGTTCCACTATAAATACATACTTTGGATAATTACAACATTACCCCAAGCTTAGATTACCCAAGCCCAAGGCCCAATCCATAGGCCCAAAGTTAACTAGGAATCAAAGCCCAACATATGGCCCAATTTTCCAAATTGGGCCCAAACCTATACATGGACTTCCCTTAAGGCCCAATTGTTCAGTCCAGTCCAACATGTCTCATTTTAAGGGCTCAATATCATACAACCATCTAGGCCCAAACTATGGCCCATCTATGGCCCAATTTTCCAAATTGGGCCCAATCCTTCATATGGGCCTTACCCTAAAGCCCAACTAAATATTCTAGTCCATAATCATTCTTGGATGGCCCATTATTGGCCCAATTACAATACCCAATTGAAGAGCCCAACTCAAGGCTCATGTGACATTACGGTTTCACATAAAATGACAATTACGGTTAAGTCACTCAACCCATTAAGTACTTAACCCACTATGGACTTAATCCATTAAGGACTTAATCCATTAAGTCCTTTACTCTGCTAAATAAATGACATGGAATAATTGGGCTTAATATTCAATCCAATCTTAATGGCCCAAAAAGTGGGTCCAATTAAGTCCAAGGCCCAATACTCATAATTAGGGTTTTCCACCAAAACATGGCCCAATAGGCCCAAACCAATCTCTAAGCCCATTAGGGTTTTCTAGCGGGGCACCACCCACTACCTCCTCGGGTAGTGGTGGTCAATGGCGGCACACGGCGGCGGCCACCACCTCAAGGTGTGACAACCCGAAATTTTTTTACTTTTAAGACCCAATCAATCAACTCAACTGAGTGTCAAACTCATTAGTATTGAGTTCTAGCCCGGTTAATGGTCATTCTAAGGAGTTTTGAGCCTAATACACTTAAGGAATAAGTATTAGTAAGTACCTGCTAGAACCACAATGTAGCAAATCAAACCATAACCTCCTCAAAATGAGTTCACGGCCACAAGACCATGATTTTACGGCCGTAAACTCATGTGGCCGTAAACCCAAGTGTATATAGATGATACTTGGCTATTTTTCTCATTCTTTCCTTCTTTGGCCGATTTTCCTTCAAATCCTCTCAAGTATTATCAAGACTTTCTTCCTAGATCTTCAAAAGATGTAAGTATTCTTCCTAGATTTGTTGATACATCTCTTAATCTAGTATCCTTCCATGATTTCATCCATATAAATCACTCTTTTCTTAGATCTTCAAGTTTCACCAAGAACACACACTAGTGTTCTTGGCTAAAACCGACCATTTCAAGCTTCTAGATCGTAAGCACTCTTCCCTATACTTCATATCTAGTTAGGACTCATTCTTAGAGACTTGAAAACATCATGAACACAAGGACAAAAGGAGTTTACGACCAAGCCATCTCCCATGGCCGTAAACCCCTTAAAGGGTGCCATTTTGGCCATCAACCCTCCTAGATGCAAGGCTTGTGACCCAGAACCGTTCCTTGATGATTGTAGGACCTTAAAGTACTCTCATAAACATAAATGGTCATGAGTTTACGGCTGTAAACTCCTTTGGGCCGTAAACTCATCAAAAGCCTCATTAGAAGTGGTATTTCTCATACTAGTGTAGAGCAAAAGTCCCTAAAGCTTCTCTAGCCTTCAAACTTACACTTATACATGAGTGACCATGAGTTTACGGCCGTAAACTCCCTTGGGACGTAAACCCATGGTATTAAACTCATGTGAGTGTCATTCTACCCTCCTTTTGTTGAATCACATGTGATTCCAACACTTAGTCAAAGTGTTTCCTAGTCCCAGAAGGTGTTTCCTTTCATATAGTTGTTTATAAACACTATATTCATGCCAATATGTGTCATTATATGTCATTTAGCACCTATTGTGTCACGGGACTTCATTCGTAGAACTTCTTATCCTTACACGCATACCCGTTTGAATCACCCACATCAGGTGAGTTCATACCTCGTAATGAATCTTTTAACTGTTTTAAATGCTTTTAGGGGGGGGGGGGATACAAGTTGAACACAATGATAATTTTGTATATTTTTTGTTATAAACATCTTTCAAAATGTTACTTATGTCTTCAATAAGTGGTCAAAACATTTCAAAAACTATTTTACAGTTATGTTGCTTTTTAGCTTAACAAAACTCCGTTTTTAAGGTACAAGCATAACTTGGTAGTAAAATGAGTCTTTTCAATATCAGATCAAGACGAATACTAGTAAACTATAATGGATATAGTTTAGGGCTTTAGTTCATACTAGATACAATACTCGATAACAGAAAGAACATACTAAGATACTATAACAAGAGAAGATACTAAGATACTATAACAGAACGAACATACTAAGATGCTATAGCTTGGCACAATTACAGGATCTAATTATACCAATGAATCACTAACACATTGTTCTAAAAAAAAGGTGATATTTATATTGGGTACACATGATCACATAATTTTAATGTGGATGTTCACGGCTTGCAATTGATTGTAGAGGTTGCGTTTGGGTCCCAGAATCTTTCGACTGGAAGAGCATTTAGTATGGGATCTAGCCATCACATTATACCTTGATAATCAATTCAAGGCATTTAGTACAATAGTAGTTACTATATACAATACTAAAGTACTTACATTTTTACAAACGACAAACAGAACAGTTGAGTCTAGTACATAACAGTAGATGCCTTGGTAGAAGGCTACGTTTGACAGAAGATGCCTTAGTAGACAACTACGTTTAAAAGAAAGGTCCATAATGTTAGTCTTATGATTCCTTAATGTATACATCACAGGATATATATATACCAATAGGGTCTGACAAGTAATAGGATGTGTTCTCTCCGCTTCATTTCTTGTTCCTTGTTTGGTTGTGGGCTTAGAACGAATTCACCTAATCTATTTTCTATCCGATTCTATATATATGTATGCTCAGTATACATTAAGTCATCATAAGGGTACTAGGTATGGGTCAGGTTATAGGACACAGATTCAAAGAACAGTTTTTCTAGTACAAAACATACTTTCCAAAATCAGTACTTTTAGTATACAAAACTAGAAACTTCCCAGTAAAGGGTTTAATCCATTTTATTAAACCAGTACAGTTTAAAGGACCTTAGGTGAGTAACTCTAATACCTTAGTTTATACATCATTTTTATATAATACCCAATAGGTAGTTGGATGTGTGTTTTCCGCCTTACTTCCTGTTCCTCGTTTGGTTGTGGGCTTAGGGCAGATTCACTCAATTAACTTTCTATCTGATATTACATTATATATAGCAGTATAAACTAAGCTATTATAAAAGTAGTCACTGTGGTCACCATTTTATAATAAGAAATATGGGTTTTCTTAAATAACTTTTCATTAGATATAAAGGAACCATTATAATTAACTCCATGATTAACAAGTGAATACACTGGGGATATATATGGCAATGATCTAACAACCAATGGGATGTGTGCTATCCGCCTTAATTTTTGTTCCTCGTTTGGTTGTGAGCTTAGGGCAGATGCGCACAATCAATTGTTTGTTTACTCTGAGTCTTATATAACTTGTACCCACTTAGTACCCATAGAAAGGGTTGTAGTGACATTTTACTTAAACTTCCATCAACGTAGGAAATATAGGATTTTCTAGAGGAACAGGCGAACCTTTTCAAAATAGAACTTACAGCTTACAACATCTTACAACTACATTTTCAACACCATTTTACCTCTACATTTTCAACAACATTTTACAACTCACTTTCATCACTAAAGTCTTATGAACTCACCAGCTTAATTGCTGATCAACTCTTTCAAATAACTTGTATTCTCAGGAGACTATTAGACAGGTGCTCGTGCTGGGAATTCAGAAGATGGAGCATTATAGCTTCAACCCCTGTTTTGTTATTTGTTTATGAATTCTATGTTTTGTGAACACACACATTGTAAACACTTTCTTTCAAAATGAAATGGTAGTTCATTACTTGCTTACCATATACATATCTTGTGATACTAAACTTGACGTCATCCACCCCCGAACGATTCCGCCGTTCTGGTTTTAGGGTGTAACACACGGTGGTGGTTATTATTATTTTCATTATTCAAAGATTATTACATTTTACAAAGCCAAATCCCGATTAACCACACAGACACACTAAACTAAACTAATCACACACACAGCCACCCTAGTGGTGGCCGGCGGTGGCTCGTGGCGGTAGTGGCTTTCCGGCCAAATAAACACACCAAACACAACACACCTTACAACAGAACAAACAACCATACAATTTATTGCTTGCCAATAGATCCAGCAACCCTCCTGGTGGTGGTTGGCGATGGCAGAACTATGGAGAAGCGGCATCAGTAGAGGAGCAACCATATCGGCAATGGCGGCGGCTGCTGGCGTTTCACCACAGCAGCGACAACGTAGCAGTGGGACGATGATGTCGATCCTCAGTGGTCGTAAGGTTCTAACAGCGGCGGCTAGGGGGAAACATACCTTCATGGCGTCGTCAACAGCACCAACGACGGCGATCCAAGGGCTGGCGATACCTACGACCGTCACACACAGTGTCAAATCACCGAAAAGAACGAAGGATGGAAGAGATAGGTCACGGTTTAAGCTTACCTAGGGCCTTCCCTTCGTTCACAACTTGAGTTTCATCTTTCTCGGTTCCTTTCCATCGGTCTCAGCAGTCTTCCAATGGCACACAGCGTCTCCGGCAACAGGTTTCGGTGGTCGCGCTTCAATGGCATGATGGCCGCTAAGCGGCTTGGTCTGATCGAAACAACGAAGATGGTGGCGGCTGGAAGGGGAATGCATGGCGGCGACTTCATAAGTACAGGGTTAGGGTTGTTGTATCATTAAAATGAGAGGGAGGGAAGGGTACCGGGTTTAAACTCGTGTCCTATCTAAACGTGAGTCCGATATATTAACATTAGTCCCTCCTCTTAAAATCTTTTTCAATTCAAATTCAGAATTCACCCCTTTAGTCACTGATTCCAAAAGTCTTTTCAATTTAAGTTCAAAACTTACCAAACAACCCATGTCTTTGAAAATCTTTTCAAATTAAACCAATAATTTACTAAAGCACCCTCAACCTTAAAAATCCTTTACAAATCAATCTGAAAATTACATCTTAACCCCCAACTTCTAAATTTCTTTATCATTTAGTCCGGGACTTATATTTATTAATTTATTTAAATAAACGGGGCGTTACAACTCTCCCCCACTTACATCAGATTTCGTCCTAGAAATCATTCCATACCATATCTTATACGCCAAACCACTCTAGTAACATGGTCACCATCATGGGCACACCCTAGCCTTCTGAATTATGCTGTTCTTGAGGTGGTCTAGATCCCTAACAGACCACTCTTACTAAATCATTATTGCCGAAACCTCGTCTCTCAGCTACCTACTCATCTCCTGATAATTTGAGGCTCCCACTAGGAAAACAGAATCACAGATCCATTATCCCTGTGATTCACTCATACTTGGCCAAAACTCAGATGATCCCGCTTTAAGTGACTTAGCATATTCCAAGCTATTTGTGACTACTGTTTGAGACACTGAACTGTCCGAAGCATTGAAATTTCTGAAACACTGACTGCTTGAACACTGAACTGCCTGAACACTGAACTGCCTGAAACATGGAACTAGCTAAAATAAAATGCCTGAAATGCTAAACTGCCTGGAACATGGAACTGCCTGAAATACTGAACTACTTGAACATTGAGCTGCCACATGGCTGCTTCCCAACATCTACCGAGACCTACCTGTTCTCAATTTTTTGCTAATCATCTGAAATATCGGGTTCCAGCCCGACTGCGGAGCTAAAGGACTCCCTACATAGTCGCCTCACACGACTTCTAAACAAAATCCTTCTCTGGAACTAGTTGCTACTAATTATCTTGTCACTGTGGCCCTAGTGGCCTTCTGATTTGACTGGTTGGTTCCATGCATCGAATCCTGACGTCATCAAATCCAAGACAAAAAGTGATTGCTACATGACCAAAGGTAGCCTTAAATCACAAACGACCTCACATGGTCCATTGCTTTTCTAATCCCATAACTATAATGGCGCTCCTACAGTCTTGTCACTGGCTTAACCAGGTCTAATCCGTCTGGGTAATTCTAAAATCCAATATGTGGATATCCTCACTGCTACACCCGAACTGGTGGGTACTATTGTTCCTTTCGCGTCCTAACAATGAACTCATACTATCTACCAACATAGTGAATGCTACGGCTACACCCGTAGACTTACAACACTCGATCACTATCTGACTGCTAGTGAATGCTACGGCTACACCCACAGACTTACAACACTCTAACACTATCTGGCTGCTAGTGAATGCTATGACTACACCTGCAGACTTACAACACTCTAACACTGGATCGAACACGCGCTTGACCCGCACTCAACTATATTCATGTCCTGAACGGAATCCTCAACCTGATTCCCTAAGGCCGACTATCAACATTCAGAGGACGCAATCTCATTGGTGGCAAGTTTTTCCGAACTTCCAACTCACACTATTCTCAAACCATACAACCACTTGGGCTATCTTCCTTCATGACAAGGGTGTGAAACTTATCCCAGTTTCAAAACTGCTCCCACTTTTGAATCCTTGGATGATTCTCCCCCACTTTGATTCAACTAACGTCTTACATAACACAATACTGGAAGGATTCTCAATCCTCCTTACCATTCTATGCCCAATCTGCTGCAAATCACGCTTACCATTGCTGGTGATTCAATACCAGCCAATTCAAAAGATCACACCACTTCCAAGAACCCGAATAGATCTCTGGGAATAACCCGCTAGACCCAGGGAACTCCGAATCTCAATTGGAGACCTCAAAATCTCCCACTGCATCACGACCTCTATCTTGGCCGGATTGACAAGAATACCCTTCTGATTGACAAGGTGCCCAAGAAATTGCACCTCGCGCAACCAGAACTCACATTTGGAGTACCTTGCAAAAAGTCTCTCCCTTCTCAAAGTCTCTCGCACCTTCCTCAGGTGCTTCTCGTGCTGCTCCCCAATCTTGGAATAAACCAAAATGACACTGTACTCTCCCAATCCCACAACTGGGGATATGATCCTTCGCTATCCACTAATAATTCTCGGTATGCAATTGGTATATGACATCTCTTGAAAATATAATTCAGACACAAACCGAGGATAACTCAGGGTTACACTTACTTAAACCCTTGGAATGAAAGACTCCATCTTGCAGTTTCCCGCATGTGCTGGATTGAATCTAACCTTGCTGGTCTCTCAAAAGCTGATACAAAATCTAGGGTCTCCTCCTGAGACACCTCAATATAAGCAACTGATCTAATTCCCTCTTACCAATGTGCTCCAAGTCCATAACTCGTTCTAAAGCTCTAGAAGTCATATCATTCAGGGTCTTGCACCCTGAGATACTCATGATCTCCCTGCTATCACTCTATAGTATGTTTTGATAACTTACCTTCTTCATTTCCTCATCTGCTGCATACTGTGGTACCATATAAGCTCTTTCTCGAGACTTGGCAGTGAGCTCTGCCACAATCTCAGTCATCTGGTGGAGATCTAACAACTCTTGCGCCAACGGCTGCGCCTCAATCGCCTAGGCACAATTTGCCTAGAATCTAGTTTAAAAGTCATCCCATGACATAGCATCAACCGCATCATCACTCGAATCACTACCAACCTCTTCCTATCAATCTCGTGATCTATCCCTCGGGAGATAGGAAGTAACTCAGATCTTGTCTCCTTTTGAGACAATATCTGGTACGGAAAGTATTGGCGACATCTGCCAACCATCTGCTGCTAACCATGGGGTCCCTAACCCCCTGACAATTTGAAGCTTCATAAACTCTGAATTCCCGAAACATCAACGTACGGGTCCCTATCATGACTGTTATCTCAGTGCATAATGCACTCGGCCTCTCATCACAAATCTCTATAATGTCCTCCTTAATCACACTGAGGTTCACAAGAGTTTGGTCAATGATATTGCGCATAATTCTCAGATGGAATGAACTCCCTCATCTGATCATCAATCTTCCCGGCTCCAGAGTCCGAGCCTGATCCCTCGTCGACACTAGAACTACCATCTGGTATACCACGTAGCGTCACTATATCGGCAATATACCATCACTAACATCGCCACACTCATCAAAACTCGAGGGATCTCACACACTATAAGTTCCATGGTCTTATCTTAGCCTTCCTTGATTCGAGTACAAATCCTCTGCTTTTAGTAGTATGGGCCCCTACTACCTTCCACATCTATCTGTACCTTCCCCAAGAACTACCTAGACTCCACCAAGTCCCTTTTACTACTACTGTTGATGTCATGCTAATCTCATCGTAGGCTTGCCCTAGGGTAATCACCAACCCACTCTCCGCCATCAGCTGCATAAGAAGTCCCCACTTTCTTCCCCTAACTAGCTCGGGAATACTATTACATATCACTTAGACTAGATAATTCTTCGAATGAGAGATCCAACCCTATAATAGTTGAACTCAAACGAGAGCTGCGAAATAGAGCTAGACCTAACCTTCTGAAATTATTTAGTCCTTGCAATATGTAACTTAAAATATTCGTTTACTAGTTAGTGAAAGACAACTAGAACTCCTAAAAGCACAAAGCAAGCAACATTCGGGCACTGAGTACATAATCAAGCATATACCACCCTGGCTATCATACTAACTAATCTGCACTAGCATACAATGCTAAGCTCATACTATGAGCCATAACCTAACCAGGCTATTCTACTATTGGCTACTCAATACTAGCATGCAATTCCTCACAAATCTGAAACTCATATAGCAGGCCCATAAGGCATCCCCGTAGATCCTTAGTCCTATTCTAGCATGCTTGTGACATCCCCAAAATCACGGCCAGAAAAGACCGATTTCATTTATGCTTTTTAAAATCATTTCAGAGTAAATCCTTTTGATTTAAAAGAGTTGCGGAATTTGTTCCCAAAACAAAATATGATAAAATAATATTTATCAAGCATTTCATCAATAGATGCATTTTCATTATATAATCAAAACTCGGGATGTCATGTTCCGATACAGACCATAAAGCATAAACGATAACATTACAAGTCATTCAACAAATATATACATATACAGACTTGTAAACAAAACAACTCGATGATTCATCCATCTTATGCCCTTGCGCCACTTCCTGTAATACAAATAAAACTGAGTGGGTTAGGCTTGGGAGCCTAGTGAGCATATAGGGTTTTCAACCCACAATAAATAAATTATATTTAATTTCACCAACCAACAATAACCCGATTACCCATTCCCGTTATCCTCACTTTACGTCCCTAAAACAACATCTATCTCAAGGGACCTAATCTAGGATTTTCATCGGGACGGACATTACTGCTAAGGGGTTTCCTCAACAATAGATATCCTAAAGGTAACCATGAGGGGGATAGAGTACACCGGTGAACACATCGTTCACAAAACCTACAGGTTATGAACCTGCTAGCATTCCACAGGACTGGCTAGAAAGAGTCTGTGGTCGTTATCCATACTCCGCTGAATAACTAGATCAACAACAACAACATCGAGGCTTCTCATATGTTTATCACACACCAACTATATACCCATGTTCTACCCAACATATTAGTAGATAGAAATATATATTTTTATACATAGTTTAAAACCTGTACAACATTCTCATTCAATACATATTCCATATAATAGATGAGGCACACCCATATAACACGTATTTCATAGAGAATAAATCATATCTATGAGATAGAAGAAAGTGAATAACTGAATATACATTCACACACATAACAACAAAATTATACACATAACACGTATTTCGTATAAAATACTTCATAATTATGCGTTAGAAGAAAGTAACTACACACTCACTTGATCACAAGATGATCGGACAGCACTACGACTTGCAGAAGTAGTATTCTTCAGTAGATCTGGAAGATCTTCACAAAAACCGGGCTTCTCGCGAGCAGAGCTTCGGCTCGGGAATCTTACTTCTCGGGATCTTCGAAGCTTCGGAACTTGCTTTGGGGCTTGGGAATAATACCGGGGCTTCGGGGTATAATTGGCACGCAAATCGAGGCAAAAACTAGAGAGAAGGTAAGAAATTGGCAAAAGAATTAGGCTGCCCTCGCATGCCCTTTTATAGGAGGCTGAGGCCTCGCAGTACGCTGGGCGTACTCCTCCAAAATCGTCACTGCTTACGTATCCAAAGAACTCGAGTGCGAGGGTCGTCATGCTTTGCTGTACACTGGGCGTACAGCCTTACGCTGGGCGTAACCCGGATAAGTCCGGTGACTCCCCTTCGGATAATATCGGATTTAATAATTAAATTTATATATTAATTATTTAATAAATTTCAAAAATTCATATCTTCTTCATACGAACTCCGTTTTCGACGTTTTTTATATCCACGCGTAGGTGAGACTACGCTCTACAACTTTCGATTAGACTCCGTCGGCTAATTTTGACTTTATTTTTATTATTTATTTTTAGTAGGCCGGGACAAGAAAACTCCGTTATAAATTCATAACTTCTTCATCCGATGTCCGTTTTCGTCTGTCTTTTCTCCAATGCGCTACTATCAACGAGATCTTCGATTCTCGTTTAGATTGTTTCAACCAACAATCACTCGATCTCTAATCGAGTATTCGGGCTGCATACTGCTAAGTCGAAACTTCAGAAAATCATAACTTCCTCATACGAAGTCAGATTTGGGCGTTCTCTTTATGCACGCTCTCGGTTTAACAAACTCTACGACATTCGTTTAGATCACTAAAGCTAAATATCGCTCTAACGTAAATTTCACTTTTTACGTCATTCATCGTTGCCGGTTCTATCGCAAAACTTCGACAGGTCATAACTTCTTTGTTATAACTCGGATTTCGGTATTCCTTATATATCCGGAAACCTCATATCAACTACTACAACATTATACATAGATATCAGCTTTATCTAACATTTTATTTTGATGCTTATTTTTATTCTCAATTATATTAAGACACACAATTAAGCACAAAACACATAATACTCAAATAATAAACTTGTATTATTTCCAAAACGGGTTACAAAGGTTAACCTAGACTATTATATCAACATTAATGACAAGCCCAGAAACACATGCGTTACAATGCTGTTCTACCGAAACTAAAATTGATAATCATTACATAAATTTGTATGGGTAATTTGGGAGTACTTACTTGAGCTCGGCTGAATGCATGCACCACACCCTTTTCTCTTTTCAAATTTTCTTTTTGCTTTTTCTAAAACTCTTTTCTTCGTACTTTTTCAAAAATTGTTTTCTTTTCTCAAAATCCTTTTGTAAACATGGTTTTTCTCTTGAAAACTTTATATCACTTCCTTAGTATGAGTTCAGACACACCCGGAAGTGTACCCGAATCCCTCAAACCAAGGCTCTGATACCAACTTGTAACATCCCAAAAACATAGTCTAAAAATTTCGTTTAATTTAATAATAAAAACCATAGTCAATAAACCTCATATAAAAATGATAAGCAATGTATCTCAAAATATTATAACAACTGTCAAGTATATCATACTATAAACATCCCAGACTGAACAAATGGATGTGCACTGTAATCTTCCCGAGCTCCTCTTTTGAAAATTGAGTACCTGAAACCAAAACTGAAACTGTAAGCATGAAGCTTAGCGAGCTCCCCTAAATTACCACATACCGTACAATAACGTATAAACACATATTGGGCCTTGCCCACTACATCGGACCGAAGTCCGGAACTGACTGGGACCCCGTCCCTTGCATCGGACCGAAGTCCGGAACTGACTGGGACCCCGTCCCCTGCATCGGACCGAAGTTCGGGACTGACTGGGACCCCGTCCCCTGCATCGAACCGATGTCCAGAAACTGACTGAACATAACATATCATAAACATATCAACTAGCATGAATACATATACTGCATACTGCATCGGAACAGAGTCCGTAACACATAACACAAAACATGCTTGAATCACAAAGACATCAAGCACTCTAATTACTACATCGGACCGAGGTCTGAAACTACTGCTAACTAAACGGGCCGACATTATGGCCGTAGACCCGTTCCTACTAGAAGGAAACTCACCTCACACTACTGAATTCCCGCTAACCAAAACCATAGCTGCTAGATGATAGATTCCCGATCTGTCAATATCAAAATAACACCCAATTAATAATTGGGTTCCACTATAAATACATACTTTGGATAATTACAACATTACCCCAAGCTTAGCTTACCCAAGCCCAAGGCCCAATCTATAGGCCCAAAGTCAACTAGGGATCAAAGCCCAACATATGGCCCAAATTTCAAAATTGTGCCCAAACCTCTACATGGACTTCCCTTAAGGCCCAATTATTCAGTCCAGTCCAACATGTCTCATTTTAAGGGCTCAATATCATACAACCATCTAGGCCCAAACTATGGCCCATCTATGGCCCAATTTTCCAAATTGGGCCCAATCCTCCAAATTGGGCCCAATCCTTCATATGGGCCTTACCCTAAAGCCCAACTAAATATTCTAGTCCATAATCATTCTTGGATGGCCCATTATTGGCCCAATTACCAATACCCAATTGAAGAGCCCAACTCAAGGCTCATGTGACATTAGGGTTTCACATAAAATGACAATTAAGGTTAAGTCACTTAACCCATTAAGGACTTAACCCACTAGGGACTTAATCCATTAAGGACATAATCCATTAAGTCCTTCACTCTGCTAGATAAATGACATTGAATAATTAGGCTTAATATTCAATCCAATCTCAATGGCCCAAAAGTGGGTCCAATTAAGTTCAAGGCTTAATACTCATAATTAGGGTTTTCCACCCAAACATGGACCAATAGGCCCAAAACCAATAAGCCCATCAGGGTTTTATTGCGGGGCACCACCCACTACCTCCTCGGGTAGTGGTGGTCAATGGCGGCACACGGCGGTAGCCACCATCTCACGGTGGTGGTTATTATTATTTTCATTATTCAAAGCTTATTACATTTTACAAAGCCAAATCCCGATTAACCACACATACACACTAAACTAAACTAATCACACACACACCGCCACCCTAGTGGTGGCCGGCGGTGGCTCGTGGCGGCAGTGGCTTTTCGGCCAAATAAACACACCAAACACAACACACATTACAACAGAACAAACACTCATACACTTTCTTGCTTGCCAACAAATCCAGCCACCCTCCTGGTGGTGGTTGGCGACGGTAGAACCATGGAGAGGCGGCATCGGCGGAGCAGCAACCATATCGGTAATGGCAACGGCTGCTGGCGTTTCACCACAGCAGCGACAACGTAGCAGTGGGACGATGTCATCGATCCTCGGTGGTCATAAGGCTCTAACAGCGGTGGCTAGGAAGCAATATATTGTCATGGCATCGTCAATAGCACCAGCGACGGCGATCCAAGGGCTGACGATACCCACAACTGTCACACACAGTGTCAAATCACCGAAAAGAACGAAGGATGGAAGAGATAGGTCACGGTTTAAGCTTACTGGGGGCCTTCCTGTCGTTCACAGCTTGAGCTTCATCTTTCTCGGTTCCCTTCCATCGGTCTCGACAGTCTTCCAATAACACGCAGCGTCTCCGGCAGCAGGTTTCGGTGGTAGCGCTTCAATGGCATGATGGCCGCTAAGCGGCTTGGTCTAGTTGGAGCAACGAAGATGGTGATGGCTGGAAGGGGCATGCATGGCGACGACGTCATAAGGATAGGGTTAGGGTTGTTGTATCATTAAAATGAGAGGGAGGGAAGGGTACCAGGTTTAAACCCGTGTCCCTTCTAAACATGAGTCCAATATATTAACATTAGTCCCTCCTCTTAAAATCTTTTTCAATTCAAATTCAAAATTTACCCCTTTAGTCTGTGATTCCAAAAGTCTTTTCAATTTAAGTTCAAAACTTACCAAACAACCCATGTCTTCGAAAATCTTTTCAAATCAAACCAATAATTTACTAAACCACCCTCAACCTTAAAAAACCTTTACAAATCAATCTGAAAATTACAACTTAACCCCCAACTTCTAAATTTCTTTACCATTTAGTCTGAGACTTATATTTATTAATTTATTTAAATAAACGGGGCGTTACATTAAACTTAGCATACTCTTTATCTTCCTATATGTACAAAATGAGAATGTCACGAAAAACACAATACATATAATATATTGTTAGATAATTTTTTTTTAATTATTACCTTTATTTTCTCATCCCACCATTCTTATGATGCTGAGATTATATTTCTCGTGGGATCAATTGAAATTCCCGTTTCTAGTCTTGTTAAACGATCATAATATTTGAACTCTTTCCGCATAATGTCCCATTTGTTTTTCATTTGATTTTTGTCCAATTCTTTACCCGTTCGTTCCAAAAGCCTTTTACATATATTTTGGCACACGGCCTGTTTGAAATAAGTACACGGTCTATTCCCGTTTTTTTAGCTCGGTCATACATTCCTCAAGAAATACCTTGAATGTATGAGGATCCCAATGAAACATATTTGTAACTTTCACTTTGGGTGTATCAATATCCACATCATGAACATTGACAGTGTCCATTACCTATATTACATCATCATAAAAAATGAAGAAAATTCTTAAATTTCAACCTAATGTTGAATCAAAACAACAGAGAAATTTATAAATACAAACAAGAATCATTACCATCAATAGGAACAAATAACCACAAGTATAATGAAGAAAAAATAGAAGCATGACAGGGGAAGTTTATAATCAAACATCACATGGCAGTTTACCATCATAGTGCAGGTAGGAGCAAAAAAAACATCATACCTAGTTGCGTCAATAGCAACTAATAACAAGAACAATCAAGAATGAAGAAAAAAAGAACAATCAAGAATCAAGAATGAACAGGGCAGTCTCGTATGTTTCTGCATGATCGATAAAAAAAGAAAAAAAAAGAAGACGAACAGATTGCGTACCAAATCAGAAAAAAAGTAGCAATTGCGTTACCTGATCCTCGATCGATGGCTGATGGCTTGAAGATCGTCGATGGCAACAGGTAAAGGGAATATTGAACGGTAACCATTGATCGATTGATCGACCAAGGGTTATGGGTTTATGCTATATTGTTGTTTTGAAGGGTAATTGGGTAATTTCCGAAATCATTAAAATTAAGCAATAAACATTCCTCCATTGCTTATTAAAATCAGCTTATTTAGCTTATTCCTACCACAATAAGCTGATTTTTTAAGCATCCTATCCAAACACTTCAATTCAACTTATTGTAGTGAGAATAAGCAATAAACAGCCACTTTTTTCCGTATCCAAACACCCCTAAGTACTGCCATCGTCGTCGGAGAAGAAAGGAACGAGAAAGAGAATCCGACTAAGACTAACCACTGCCATCGTCGTCGGAGAAGAGAAGAAACTCCACTACTACCGTCACCGAAGAAGAGAGGAAACGCTACTACCATCATTGCTAGAGAAGAGACGAAACGCCACTGCCACCATCGCCTGAGAAGAGAGGAAACGTCACTGTCATCGCGTGAAGTTGCCTAAAACATTGTGTGAGAAAAAGATTGTCGTCTTAAGGAAAAACATAGTTGCCTGAAATGTCGTCCGAAAATCACCTGAACGACTGCCAAACATCTGATCCAAACAACTTAATTCATACCTATGGTGGTCAATTTGTACCCAAGGACTCAAATTTACTATATAAAAGACACTTTCTGATGGTTAATCTGACACTCATGACAAAGCTTCTTCGCAAAGCTTTATCTAAATTTGAAGTACACTTTGAAGTTTAGTAATTGGTTGGTAATCATGTAGCGTTGTTTACAAATTCACAACGGCTCAAATTCCACATTGGGCGTTATTGTTAATGATTGCATATCTTTTTGAATGCATTTAATTAGTTTTTCTGGTTGCTGCTACTAACATTGGATCTGGTGGTTTCTTCAAGCTTGACTCATTATTATTGTTTATGAGTCACTTTTAGAGGATAATTCATAATTTCATATACATACACACTTTACACAAGTTGCTTGGTGATGTTGGATTTGGCCTTTTCATGGTGTTGGCTATAATCGTTGTTGTTGTTGGTTCACAGATCATTGACTTTGGCGGATTTTTTGAAGTGAACTAATTGGACAAATTAAATCTAAAGTTTCAAATTTTCATTGTCGATTCCTTGGGGTTTAGTAGTTTTAGAGGATTTAATTGTTGTTTCTGGTCTTTGTTTTGTTGTGTAGTATACTTTCTGGAGCCTTTTATGTTTCTTAATTATTATCTCTTCAACAAAAGATAATATTAAAACATAATAAAATTACAAATTAAAACATGAGAGTAGGATACTTTTATGTCGACGAGCAATACATTCCTCTCAACTCTCAAGCATTATTGATGAATGTACAAATTCTATTATGCAAAGTACAAGCATTTGCACAGGAAGGCTTAAATAAGAAAAAAACATGTTCCTCCCCTTCATTCTCCACCACTTCCAAATCTCCTTTCCACCCACTTTTCTCCACCACTTCTTTGTAATACAATCCCCTCTCTCTGAAAAAGTCATTCCCACCAATAAAAACCAGCATCTCGGAGCAACCCATACCCGATATATTCGGGTCCATACCCGGGTTGATCAACGGGTCATCCAGCCCGCTGCTTTCCGGGTGCGCGACAGCCCATGAGTCTTCCAGAAAACCAATCAACCAGGGTTCAATAAAGTCGGACTCCTTACCAACCCGTTCCTTACCCCAGAAATACGGGTGAAGCAAGATAACACCCTGGAACCGTAAACCGGTTGGGGTATCCGATCCGACCCGGATCGCCATGTGGTGTGCTATGTTACCTCCGGCACTGTCGCCGGCGAGGAAGATGTTCTGAAGATCGACGTATTCGTTCAACCATGGCTCTGGACCATTTCCGTTAACATGCTTCGCAACCCACTTGATTGCTTCCCATGAGTCTTCGTACGCGACCGGGAGGGGGAACTCCGGCGCGAGTCTGTAGTCGACGGAGACGGCGACGACGTTGGCTTCTGAGACGATGAGGTTGAGGAAGTTGTGGTATAGAGAGGACTTAGCGGATTCGATCATGAAACCACCACCGTGATAGAAGATTAAAAGCGGGAGTTTGTGGTGGAGGGTTGTGGTTCTTGGAACGTAAAGCCTAGCATAGACGTTATTCTGTGGTGAAAAGACGACGTCTTTGGAATTGACGCCGGTGGAAGGATCGATGCCGGCTGGAACAATATCAGGAACTTGGAGTTTCTGGAATCGACCATTTTTGAAAATACGAATTATACCAGGGAGTTCTTTGATGATTTCATTGGTGGACGATTCCATGTCGAAAATGAAAGAAGCTGACGATAGATATTATTATACAT
The DNA here is from genome assembly GCF_002870075.4 of Lactuca sativa. NCBI lineage: Eukaryota > Viridiplantae > Streptophyta > Magnoliopsida > Asterales > Asteraceae > Lactuca > Lactuca sativa. Next base: position 264,125,946 of record NC_056627.2, read on the forward strand.
ATATACAATGCAAAATGTTTATTTATATGTATATTGTGTTAAACATTTAAAATCGAATTTTATTAAGAATCTAAGGTTTAAAAATGTAATAAACATATATTTTATCTCTTATTTGTTTATCGTAAAAATCTGTAATAATTCAAAAGAAAGAAGAAAGAGTTTTGAGAAACAGAAGGATAAAATATAATGGTAATCTTGTCCATGAGAATAAGTTTTGTGAAAATAATTTAGGTTTAAACTTTTAACGATTGAACAAGAGAAACCAAGTTATGTGTGTTCGGTTTAAGGAAATTGAGTACTCTATCTGTTGGTTGTTTTTTTTCAAATAACTTGTTTTAAAAAAAATAATAAATAAAAAAATAACTATTTGGTCTGGAATGCTCATTTTGAACCCGAATTCCGTAACGATTAAATGGTCAAACTCGTTAATGTGGCCCCTTAGGCCATCTCCAATGCATTGAACTCTTAAGAGTTCAATGGATTGACACATCAATATTCCACTAACCATACAATTTAACTCATTAAACTTTACACTCCATTAAACTATTAAAAATTCAATAGATTGCTACATCATCATTTTATTTTTTTATAAATAATATTAATAAATAAAACTAAAATATTACTTTAATTAGACATTCAAAATTACAATTATAAAATATTAATTATAGTTTACAATTTAAAAATTAAAAGTTACGAATAATACATTAAATAAAATGTTATCTTTTTAAAATATTTTTATGATTTATATATTTTTTTATTCTTTAGAATAAAAAAATATAAAGTAACTTAATAAACTAAATTATTGAATATAAAATAAAATAAAGATAAATAAAAAAAATAATAATATATAATATGTTTGTTGAAAAAAAAGTGTTATTTTCACTAGAAATTGTTATATTAAATTGAAAAAAAAAAAAAGAAAAAAAAAAGCATTACACGGTTCAATGGGAATTGAACTCCCCATTCAATAAACTCAAGCTACATTGCATTTTTACTCTATTGAGTGCCACATCACTACTTTTTATCCCATTAAACTCTTTATAGAATCACCATTGGGGATGGCCTTATATATAATATATCGGACGCCTTGTACCAAACACTTTTTTCAAATCATCCTTGTTCCGAAGTTCATCAATTTCGAACAATGTATTTTTCTAGTAATGAAAAGATCCAACATTTGTGGGTATGTGTCGATTCTTTGTTATTATATGTGATTATATGTTAAAAACGTTTTCGTATTTTTTGTATGATTTGATGCGATTGATTAGCAGCAAGTCATTTTCCTTCTGATATAAGTGGTTGTTAGGCTTTCGTATGATTATATGTGTGTGATAGGACAACTAAAATCATAAAAAACAAAAAAACTACTTTTGAATAGTTCGGAATACGCAGAACTAATCTGGAACACGTAGAATACATCTGGAATAGATGAACAAGTCCGGAATATTTAGAATTGTCATGGAATATTGTCCGGAAAACTATTCTTATATTCCGGAATGATGTCCGGAACACTGCCATTTTATTTCAGAATATTGTCTGAAACACTACTCTTTTAGTCTTGAACATACAACAGTGGGATAATTTCATTTTTTTCATTGTAGCCTGAAAAAAACATATGATGCGGTTGTCACTACAACCTGCAAACCTGAACTGAGCAGGGAAATCATGGTCCTTGTACACACCCCTGAACGTGCGGCCACGTTTAGGGCTTCCTGTTTCGGTGCATATGTTAATATACCGATGGGTGTAGAATGTCACCCGTTACTATGTCATTACCTTATATGCAACTGCAAGGAGGTTGCTACTTATCATCGGTCTAACCTGGAGGAACTTCTATTCCCAATAAGCAACTATCAGGTTTTCTTTGACAAGAGAGGCTTCTGACTTGTTACCGGGTTGCGGTTCGTGAAGTATTGTCGGACTACTTCATCTTCCACACAGTTCAGAGAACATGTCTTTCCATTTGTATTGGGTTCAAAGTTAGTGAAAGTTGTTGACGTAATTTAAGTGTTTAATATTTCACTTCATCTATTATCAGATGCAGACGATGTGTGAGTCTCCCTACTGTATAAGTTAGAACATGGATTTTTTGGCAGATACCACTTACAACCATTACAGTATCAATACCTTGCACTAGTCTCTAATTTGGATGAGTTTAACATGTATGACGTTATTTTTTATTATATTTATGAAGTATATCAAATGATTCTTTTAATTAATTGTTCTCAAATACAAAAGGTGACACATCTACCCATGGGAAGAGCAATACAGGATTTTACTTATAGACAATTATTTACTGTTTTTAATAAGATTGAGGCGCCGCCTTGATTCTACACACGAGACGGAGTTATATTTTGAGGATCCTGGATTGTGTTTAAACAATAATTGAACATGTGTTTTGATACATTGTCATATTGGGATTTGTGAGATATTTTTATGAGAATTGCGTGATTTTTTAAAAATGAAAAATTTGTTTGAAAATTTACGGTGTTATATAATTTATATAAATACCTCTAGAATCACACCATTGACACCACCAGTGTTGCATTATTACTTGAAAGAAGTCAACCAACATTGTTATTAGTAGTTTCCATGTGTCTTTTGATAAAGCTTTGATGAACTCAACGTTGTTTGATGTCATTAAATTATACTAAACCACATGGAAACACAACCTTTTTCCATTTATGGTTACTGATACTATCTATCCATATATGGTAGTCATCATATAACGTACACTACCTAGCCAAGCTTTCTTTGACATCAGTCTCTCGGTAAGTGTTGTATGTCTCCTAAAACAAATGTTTGGTTTTGTCTTATTTTCCTATCTTTGTTCGCATATTCATCAAAAAATGGTGAAAGTAGAGTTTGTGATATGCGTTTGGGAACACGACTTGAATGGTTTTTTCAATGGAATTGGCTCTATCAAACATGATAGCCAAAAGAGGGGAATTGGCTCTATCAAACATGATAGCCAAAAGAGGCCATGTCACTAATACATTCTTTGAGTCTTGATAAAAACCATATCCATTATTCCTCACATTATTTTTTTCAATACCAAATGCTATTGGGAGGATTTGGTTATTCTTATTCATGCCTAATGCTAGGATCATTGTGACTACGTATTTCCCTATAAGATGTCCTCCGTCAATGATAATAATTGGATGCAAACAAGTTTGAAATGCTCAAACCTACACAATAATTTAGTAGATTAGTCATTAAATCGAATACAACTATAACAAGAATTGAAATTACTCAAGAAATATTACAACACAATTGATAGTCATGAAAAAGTATTCAACTTTTTTGTCGCAATATGTATTTCTATGTGTAATAGTCCCTGGATTCTTCGTTTCTAAATTGTAACGATATAAAGGAAGTCTTTGAAATCTTTCTTTTGGGGTTCCTCTCAACAAATTTAGAGCATATATTTTTTGCACTACATGCTTTCCAGTGTGAAATAAGTACACTAAGATGGTTATTTAAAGTTCGTTGGATTTGCTTTCACCAAAACATTTTACCTGTACTATCAGCTAATATGCTCTTCGAGAAGCAACTTAATACTTTTCCTTGGCTTAGCGATGATGGGAGAGGAGCTGTGTGTTTGAGCAAGTGTGGCTCTATGATAGTTTATTAACTTCAAATGAATCAATATCTTTATGTTTTGTAGCACATAAATGCCATTTACAATTTTTCCCCAAAGCAAACAACTTCATACCTGTCATTTATGGGTTTGCGAACTTTGATTTGAAATCCCTTAGTGACATATTTGAATAATAATTTAAGGTTAAGGTCGTCTTTTCCTTTGAAGAGTTTAAAGAGCTTCACATAAGAAGAATAATTGTGGGCTACAACACCTTTATGTTTTATTAACCTAATTTGGGAAGTGGTAAAGGTTCAGGCATCCCGCGATGAGTGGTTTGTGTTTCTTCAGAATCATAAAAATAATAAGGGTATTTTTCCTCTCATGGTTTTCGAGCTTTTATGGTCTTAGTTTCCTTTTCTTCAGATTCAGTCTCATCCCTAACAAAGTCAGTGAAACTCTATAATTGTTCAACTGACTCTCCATGTGGAATTATAATTTAAATCATCAGCCAACAACATTAGTTTTTCCTGATCATTTACATATTCATTAACATCAAATGATGGAGAAACATCAGCTACATCCTTACATTTATACCTAAAATCACCCCTTTTTATAGACACAATGTAAGAAGGAAGTAATAAATTACAAATTTGGTTACTTCTAGCACTCGAAGACCCATTGCCACCACAACGATTTACCCGGGAAATCGATGAATACCAATTTCCGTAACATTATTAACAATAAACAATTATACTATTTTAGGAGTCATACTACTAACAAAACAAAAAAAATATATTTGACATCCCTATCATCATGAATCTGCATAACTATATTTGATCAAAGACATTTAAATATAAACGTATATGATTAGTATGTAACCTAGACTTGGACGCAACCACTGTAAATAACCCATCGAAGTTGATGTCACTGCTTATATCTACACCAAAGCATGTGTATTATGGAACAATATACTAGATAGATCCCTCGATTCGCTGCCATTGACATCCACTAGAAACTGGCACTTGAAAAAAAATATTTATACGAACTAGTTTTTTAGTATCCAAAAGCTAATTGCGTTTATGCAGTAATAGAAACAATACATAAATTTTGTAAAAAGTTGGTGTTTATGAAAGAGAAAAAAAACCTAAAAATACCCTAATTTTATCAGTCCGGAACACACACTCCGGAATGACCATGCATTCCGGAGTTATGTCCGGAACACACTTTTCTAGTCTGACACGCATGTGACACATACGGGTGTCAGATTCCGGAATCAAATCCTGACAATCATCACCAGCTCCGGAATGGCCATAAGTACTCTGAATGTGGTATTCTGGAGTAAGTTGTCATTTTACGAATTTTATAAAGAATTGGTTATTTTTCTAAAATACTTAATATATATTGGTAAGTTTAGTGAATTTCCAATTTTTATATATAATTTAAGTATAAGGATTGGGATTAATGTAGAATTATACGAGAGAGTAATGGGTTATACATATTTGCGTAATATTTTACCATAACTCAATTAATCATTAAAAAATGAAATATATAAATACAAGCATGTCGAGACTAACAAAAAGGTCGGCTCTTCTAGGTATACATCCATATCTATGTGTTCAACTTTTTGATGTTGAACGAGATTAGTGAAAAAATAAACGACACTCACATAATTATAGTAAACAATAATATATGTTAGAGATGGATGATGGAGCTCACAGAGAATATTACAGATCCATCACATCTTAACAATCGTGTTGGCAACTCCTTGATACTAAACATCTATACTTGCATGGTATAATGTACCTTGATGTTTAGATGACCATGAGAAAAGATTATGAAAAAGAAAAACATAGTAACCTAAGGTCTCGCCCAGTTAAGAGTAGAATAATCGTAAGATCTTGCGATGGAGATGAAAAGAATTATAGACCATGATTAATAGTGCAATGAAGGTACCTAAGGATCCTATTGAGAGTGTAAAGTAAGGCTCATGAAGATCATGCATGAACAAACAAATCTCTTGAGTTGAATAAGGTAAGTCTGACCGAGTCAATGTAAGATGCTAAAGAGCACTAAAAAATTTGTGAAATAAATTAGGGTGATAGATAGGCAGACTGGACCTGGAAAATTTAGCAGACTTGTCTTTTGGTGCACGAAAGGGCTTACAGTTCAACATATTGGCCTTTTGTAATATGTCCATCACATACTTTTTGTTGTAATATGTCCAAAACATACGTACACTAAGAAAGAATCATATTTTTCCTGTCTTGGGTGATTGCCATACTAAGTAAAACATTGAGATCACTGAGATTTATCATCGAAAACTTAGTGCTTAAAGTGCGGTAATATGTTGTAGAAGCTCAAAAGAGGGAGCAGTCAGAATGATGTCATCAACGTACGATAATAGGTAAGCAATATGAGTGCCATGTCAGTATATAAATAACGAGGAATCATATTGGATGTTTGTAAATCCAAGTCAAGGATTAATATCAGAAGAGTGGTGAAAACATGCATGAGGGGTCTGCTTGAGGAAATAAGGAAATATAATGATCTCTTCAACAAACACGCATGACGCATGATCAGTATAGTTAAGGTTTTGAAATTAAGCCTTGTGATGCATATATATGATTTTAGTGATGTGCCGTGAAGAAAATAAATTTCACATGTAGTTGACAAACATGCCAACTTTAAGAAACTGCAAGAGATAGGACCATAGGGGTGGTGGTGGGTTTCATACTAGGATAGTTACAGCCGATTTTAGGACATTGAATACAAACATTTTCCAAAAGGTGAGCATTATTGTAACGACCAGAAATTTTAAACCAAAATTTTCATTTTTAATATTCATATATGTCTCAACATTAAATTTCCAAAAACCAATCAACAAGTTTTCAAAACAATTGTTCAATTCCAGGATCCACAAATACAGCTCCAAATCAAATGTGTGTGTACAATCACGTCGGTGCCTCCCCGCGATCCTCGGAGGTAAAGCACGAATGCTTAGTGAGTGCCCCAAAATACCACATACAATCATTCGCTACTCGAGGCTATACTCTGCAAGACCCTCCGGTCTATGTGTCTCAGCGGGACCCTCCAGTCCCATAGCTCGTTGGACCCTCTGGTCCGGTCTAGCTCGTTGGACCCTCCAATCCGGTCTGATTGAGAACCCTCTGGTCTCATAGTTTGTTGGACCCTCCGGTCCGGTCTAAGCAACAAATAATATAACATACAGTACATATCACACAATCATGCATAACTTAAGCAAGCGCATAAGACCCTCTGGTCACACATAAATACCACCCTAGGTAATGTTGAGAAGACTCACCTCGGGTAAACTCGGATGATCTCAAACTCGAAATACTAATCTAGCCTCCGTTTAACACATACATAATTCACTTCTAATTAATAATGGATCTCAAAGGCTAGACTAGTCCCTTCCTATATTCACTCAGAAGGGTAAAAGACCATTATACCCCTCTAATGGTCCAAAGGTCCACTCGTTGACTAAACCCTAAAAGTCAACGAAAGTCAACCCTAAGGAGTACGCGACGCATACAAGCTCTGTACACTGGTTGTACTCGGATGCTATACAGAATCAGGGATACTCGACCCCTACGCTGCGCGTACTGGGATTACGCCCAACGTACGCCCCAGTTTCACCAACTTCATGATTTTGCTCTTAATTGGTTAATACATGAGCTCAAATCCCATATCTGGTCACTCTAAAGCATCTCAATCCATAAAGTCGGTGACTTTAAGCCTTTGCATGGCTATAAAGGTCACCAACACCCAAATCACACCACTTCCTTTCTTAAGAAGCTCATAACTCATGCATGGTTCACTCTTAACATCAAAGATTGGATTTTTATGGATCTAGAACACAATATACACTGAAAAGGGGCAGATCAAGTTCTATGGAGCACCTTTGCTCATAAAGTCTCCACCTTTGGGACAAAAACCCTAAAAATGGTCCATAATGCATAAATCCAAAAAGGTTAAGAAAGCTTTGAGCTTTTTACCTCCAGCTGATGCTCCAACCTCTGCAAAGCTCAGATCCAAAGCTTGCACCCCAACTCTAGCTTCTTTAATGGCACCTTCATCTATTCAAAGGCACATAAGAACACTTATCAAGCTCAAATACACACACAAGCTCTAGAACGAGGGTTTGGCACTCTTAGGGTTTCACTCTCTGGAAATGGTGGCTAAAAGTGAGGCCAATATGTTCCTTTTATAGGGTTCACCCCCACAATTAGGGGTTCATTCTGAACCTAGTACGCACAGCGTACACTATGGTACGCCCATCGTACTGGGTAGCCTCCACGTCAAGAACACGCTCATGAATACGCGCAACATACCTTCCAGTACGCCCAGCGTACTCAATTGCCACAATTTATTTTCAAGGACTAAATTTGATAACTTGAGGAAAGAGATGATCAAAGAGATAAACCTGAATTCTGGGATGTTACAAATCTCCCCCACTAGAACTAGATTTCACCCCCAAAGTCATGCTCCGCAAACAACTTTGGACGCTGCTCCCACATCTCTGACTCCGATTCCTAAGTCATCTTGGACCCTCTCCGATGTTGCCATTGAACCTGAACCAAGGTATTTGTTTGTTCCTCAAAGTCTGCGCCTTGCGAACCATAATCGCGATCCGTCTCTCAATATACTTCAGACCCGCATCTACCTGAATATCCTCTAGTGGAACTACTTCCGTTTCATCGGCCATGCACTTTCTCAACTGTGACACATGAAAGGTGTCATGAATCTGACTCAGCTCCTCGGGCAACTCTAAACGATAAGCTACATTACCCACTCTAGCGGCCACTCTGAAAGGACCAATGAATTAGGGTCCTAGCTTTCTTCTCTTCCTGAACCGAATCACTCCCTTCCACGGGGATACCTTCCGGAGAACGAAATCCCCAACCTGGAACTCAAGCTCGGACAGCCGCCTATCCGCGTAACTCTTCTGGCGGCTTTGGGCCGTCAATAACCTCTGTTTAACTTGTTGAATCTGCTTGGTCATCCTTAGCACTATCTGTGTGCTGCCCATCAGCCTCTAACCCACCTCTCCCAAGTAAATAGGGGTTCAACACCTCCTCCAATACAGGATTTCGAAAGGTGGGATACCAATACTCGAATGATGGCTGTTATTATAAGAAAATTCAGCCAATGGTATGTAGGTGTCCCAACTTCCTCCGAAGTCCAGGACACATGCACGCAACATGTCCTCGAGCGTCTGAATCGTCCACTCGCTCTGCATGTCCGTTTGTGGGGGATACGCAGTGTTGAAGTGTAGACGCGTGCGTAACTCCTCATGGAATTTCTTCCAAAACCTAGAAGTGAAATACACATCCCGATCTAACACTATGGAAGTTGGCACTCCATGCCGAGCCACCACCTCTCTCATATATATCTCTACTAGTATCTCTGTAGAAGAGCTCTCACTGATAGCAATGAAGTGGGCACTCTTCGTCAGTCGATCCACAATCACCCAAATCGCATCGACACCCTACGCGGTCCTCGACAATTTGGTGAAAAAATCCATGGATATTTGTTCCCATTTCCACTGGGGAACCTCTAACAGCTGCAACTTGCCATGCGGACGCTGATGCTCGGCCTTGACCCGGCGACAGGTCAAGCACCTCTCGACCACCCAAGCCACATCCTTCTTCATACAGGGCCACCAATAGTCTCTCTTCATATCCAAATACATCTTAGTGGCCCCGGGATGGATCGAAAATCTCGATCTATGCGCCTCCTCCATCAAAATGCTACAAGCTCCGCCCGTATAAGGCACCCAAACCCAACCTCAAAAGGTCATAAGTCCCCGGGTATCCGTCTCAAACTCGGATACCTGCCCAATCATATGCTCCTTCTTGCGGTTCTCCAGTCTTACAGCCTCCGCCTGGGCCTCTCGAATAGTATCCAACATCGGATTCATCACTGTTATCCTTATACATATATCTCGAATCGGGGAATTCTCCGCCTTGCGACTCACGGGATCGGCTACCACGTTTGCCTTGCCCGGTTGATACAAAATTTCACAATCATAATCTTTTACCACGTCTAACCACCTTTTATGGCGCATATTCAGGTTGGGTTGGTCTATCAGATACTTCGATCTCTTGTGGTCCGTGTATATGGTACACCAAACCCCATACAAATAATGGCGCCAGATGTTGAGGGCGAACACCACTGCCCCAACTCTAAATCGTGGGTGGGATACCTCGACTCATGAGGCTTCAGCTGCCTCTATGCATATGCTATCACATGCCCTCTCTACATAAGCATTGCATGTAACCCTGATGTAGATGCATCGCAGTAAACCACAAAGTCCTCCATTCCCTCAGGAAGAGCCAACACTGGAGCTTCACACAATCGATGGTGAAGTGTCTCGAACGAGGTCCGCTGCTCTGGACCCCAAGTAAAAGCAACACCCTTCCGGGTCAACTTGGTGAGCGGAACGACAATCTTGGAGAAATCTCTAATAAATCTCCGATATTAGCCGGCCAACCCCAGAAAACTCCTGATCTCGGTGGGGGATCTCGGCACCTTCCAACTCATAACCGCCTCAATCTTGGCCGGGTCGACCAAAATCTCATTTTGATTAACGAGGTGTCCCAAGAACTGGACCTCTCGTAACCAGAAATCACACTTGGAGAATTTGGCAAAAAGCCTCTCCGATCCCAATGCCCCAAGGACTTCTCTCAAATGCTCCTCATGCTGCTCTCTAGACCTCGAATACACCAAAATATCATCGATGAACACGATCACCGAACGATCCAACATAGGCCTGCATATCCGGTTCATGAGATCCATGAACGTTGCTGGTGCATTGGTGACCCCGAAAGGCATCACCATGAACTCGTAATTCCCATAACAAGTTCTAAATGTTGTCTTCTGAATGTCCTCTTCACGAACCCTCATGTGATGATAACCAGACCACAAATCGATCTTGGAAAACCAAGATGCACCCTGCAACTGATCGAACAAACCGTCGATCCTCGGGAGGGGATAACAGTCCTTGACCGTCAGCTTGTTCAACTCCTAATAATCATTGCACATCCAATGTGAACCGTCCTTTTTCTTGACAAAAAGGATTGGTGCTCTCCACGGAGAGCTACTCGGCTGGATAAATCCCTTTCCTAACAGCTCCTGCAACTGTGAGAATAACTCCTGAATCTCTGGCAGCACAAGGCGATAGGGTGCCTTGGCGATAGGTGTCGCCCACGGAAGTAAGTCAATACGAAACTCCACGTGTCTCTCGGGAGGCACACCTGGTAATTCCTCGGGGAAAACGTCCGGAAACTCACTCACTACCGGAACCTCAGTGACAGAACCTGGTCTCCTCGTATCGTCACGCGTATCCGCCACATATGCCAGAAAACCCATGCAACCCTGTTGCAAGCTCTGCCTCGCTCGTGCAGTGTAACAAAATGTTGACCCAGACCGGGTACCCTCGCCGAACACTGTAAGTACTCCTCCACTAGGGTTTCGGATGGTCACCAGCTGATGCTCAGAGTCAATCATAGCTCTGAATCGACTCAACCAATCCATGCCCACAATGACACAGACATCCCCCATCGTGATAGGTACCAAATCTATCAGAAACTCGACTCTAAAAATCTCAAGCACACATCCCCGGATCACATTAGTCGCAAAAACAACATGCGCATCAGCTATGGAGACTCTCAAGGGTCGACTCAACGCCTCTCGTCGGATACTAATGTGATGGCTAAATGCTAGCGATACAAAGGACCGACTCACACCCGAGTCAAACAACACTAAAGCAGGTATTTAACTCACAAGGAAAGTACCTAATCACAACACAATAAGTACCATATACATATATAAACAAAAGAATAAGCAAAAGATCACATACTAGCCACAACGTCGGGTGCTGCACGGACCTCCTCTGCAGTCAATTGGAAGGCTCTACCGTGAGCCTTCGGTGCCTCAGCCTTCACTGGCCGACTCTATGTGGCTCGAGCAGCAGAAGGTACAGATCCCTGCGCTGATCCCTGAACCAACTGCGGGCACTCGGCCTTCCTATGGCCAGTCTGGTTTCAATGAAAGCAAAACGAAAATCCCTTGGGGCAACCCCTCGTGATATGCCCCTCCTTCCCACACTTGTAACACGCACTTTCTCTACACTTCCCATCATGGCTCTTGCCAAACTTCCCACAAGTGTGGACCTTCTGACCTCGAAGCAGCGGGCTTTGCCCACTTGGCCGCCGACTGAGACTGTGCCGGCTGCCTCTGAGACTCCGCCTCCTCCCTGGCCTGAGTCTCTAGCTCAATATCCCTCTTCCGAGCATTTTACTGGAGCCCGGAAAATGTCCAGTATGTCGAGTTCACCACGAACTCATGAATGTCTCTCCTCAGTATGCTCAGATATCGGCTCATACGTGCCTGCTCAGTAGACACATGCTCAGGGCAAAATAACGCCATCTCATGAAACATCTGTGTGATCACAGTCACAGTCTCAGTCCCCTACTTGAGGGACAAGAACTCTTGGGCCAATCGCTCCCTCTCCATCGGGGGAATGTACTCATCTCGAAACATAGCGGTGAACCTCTCCCAAGTCACCGCGGTAAGCTCTGTAGTAGTAAAGTTGGCTGTCACAAACTTCCACTAGTCCTTCGCTCCCAAGCGAAGCTGGTTCAGCGCGAATCGTACCCTTAAATGTTCTGGGTAGGAACAAGTGTAGAAACACCCCTCAATGCCAGAGATCCATCTCATATCAGCAATCAGGTCCTGCGTCCCGTCAAACTCTGGTGGCTTCGTGTTGCTAAACTCTCGGTACAACAACGAGTCACCCCCTTGCGGCCTAGCAGCGGTGATAGCTGCAATGGCTGCAGTAGCATCAGCCTCAGTCAGAGCAACATATCGCTCGTCGAATGTCTCAATCAGCATGGTCTTGATAGACCCAAACATCTCTGGTATCTCAGCTCGAATGGCTGCAACCACCTCCTCGTGGATCAACCTACGAATCTCCTCATCACTAGTACCACTGGTACCACTGCCTCCTGGGTTATGGCGCGTACCCACCATGATGCCTCTGAAATACGACATAAAATAATCAGAGACTTGACCGAGATTACTCACACTCGATCAACCATTCCTACTTGTTCCTTAGCACCTTAGGGATTCTTATTTGGAATGCTTACCGATCCGGTGCTTTCAGTAGTACGAGATCAATACTACCTTCCACACGGTATCCGTAACCACACCAAGTCCTCCTCCTAGGATCCCAACTCGCAAGTACTCTATGCTACCCTGAATACAACCAACTCTCTAGCAGACTTCTCACAAGCTACTCTCTGCTACCTACATGTACTCAAAGCAACTCACAGCAGCAGAAACTCCTAGGCTAAGTCATCACATATCAGGCTACTCTAGTCCTAAGATATGAATTACCTAGCCTACTCTAGAATGCATAACACATCTCATAATATCATAACACATAACGTAAGGGTATTTTGGGAAATCATTTTTCGGGCGCTGGCTGATTGTACACATTGCTCTTTTTCGCTCTTTATGGAAATCCTTTTCTCTTCTTTTTTTTGAAAAATTGTTTCTTTTTGAAAACTTTTCTCAAATCCTCAGTTTGAGTCCAGATATGCCCAAAGGTGTATCCGAATCCCTCAAACCAAGGCTCTAATACCAACTTGTAACGACCAGAAATTTTGGTTAAAATTTTCATTTTTAATATTCATAAAACATATGTCTCAACATTAAATTTCCGAAAACCAATCAACAAGTTTTCAAAACAATTGTTCAGTTCCAGGATCCACAAACACAACTCCAAATCAAAAGTGTGTGTATAATCATGTTGGTGCCTTCCCGCGGTCCTCGGAGGTACCTGAAACACATAACACATAACACGGTAAGCACAAATGCTTAGTGAGTTCCCCAAAATACCACATACAACAATTCGCCACTCGAGGCTATACTCTGCAAGACCCTCCGGTCTATGTGTCTCAGCGGGACCCTCCAGTCCCATAGCTCGTTGGACCCTCCAATCCGGTCTGATTGAGAACCCTCTGGTCTCATAGTTTGTTGGACCCTCCGGTCCGGTCTAAGCAACAAATAATATAGCATACAGTACATATCTCACAATCATGCATAACTCAAGCAAGCACATAAGACCCTCTGGTCACACATAGATACCACCCTAGGTAATGTATAGTGAGAAGACTAACCTCGGGTAAACTCGGATGATCTCGAACTCGAAATACTGATCTAGCCTCTGCCTAACCCATACATAATTCACTTCTAATTAATAACGGCTCTCAAAGGCTAGACTAGTCCCTTCCTATATTCACTCAGAAGGGTAAAAGGCCATTCTACCCCTCCAATGGTCCAAAGGTCCACTCGTTGACTAAACCCTAAAAGTCAACGAAAGTCAACCCTAAGGAGTACGCGACGCATACAAGCTCTGTACACTGGGTGTACTCGGATGCTATACAGAATCGGGGACACTCGACCCCTACGCTGCACGTACTGGGATTACGCCCAACGTATGCCCCAGTTTCACCAACTTCATGATTTTGCTCTTAATCAGTTAAGACATGAGCTCAAATCCCAGATCTGGTCACTCTAAAGCATCTCAATCCATAAAGTCGGTGACTTTAAGCCTTTGCATGGCTATAAAGGTCACCAACACCCAAATCACACCACTTCCTTCCTTAAGAAGCTCATAACTCATGCATGGTTCACTCTGAACGTCCAAGATTGGATTTTTATGGATCTAGAACACAATATACACTGAAAAGGGGCAGATCAAGTTCTATGGAGCACCTTTGCTCATAAAGTCTCCACCTTTGGGACAAAAACCCTAAAAATGGTCCATAATGCATAAATCCAAAAAGGTTAAGAAAGCTTTGAGCTTTTTACCTCCAGCTGATGCTCCAACCTCTGCAAAGCTCAGATCCAAAGCTTGCACCCCAACTCTAGCTTCTTTAATGGCACCTTCATCTATTCAAAGGCACACAAGAACACTTATCAAGCTCAAATACACACACAAGCTCTAGAACGAGGGTTTGGCACTCTTAGGGTTTCACTCTCTGGAAATGGTGGCTAAAAGTGAGGCCAATATGTTCCTTTTATAGGGTTCACCCCCACAATTAGGGGTTCATTCTGAACCTAGTACGCGCAGCGTACACTATGGTACGCCCATCGTACTGGGTAGCCTCCACGTCAACGTCGTCAAGAACACGCTCATGAGTACGCGCAGTATACCTTCCGGCACGCCCAGCGTACTCAATTGCCACAATTTATTTTCAAGGACTAAATTTGATAACTTGAGGAAAGAGAGGATCAAAGAGATAAACCTGAATTCCGGGTTGTTACATTTACATTGAGCGAGAGAGCCATCTATATTTTCTTTCTTTTTAGAAAACAAAAAGCAATTAATATGTAACCCGGTAAAATTTCCAAACAAAATTTTCATTTAAAAATCACATTAATTTCATTATCACAACCATAAAATCACCAAATATCGAGTTATCAAAATCATGTGTTCATTAATTGTTTAAAACACAATCTAGGATCCTCCAAAACATATCTCCAACTCGTGTGTGTACAATCAAGTCGGTGCCTTCCCGTGATCCTGAGAAGTACCTGAAACACATAACACATAACATGGTAAGCACGAGGCTTAGTGAGTTCCCCAAAATACCACACACATATTATTAGCCTCTCATGGCTATACTCGAATAAGACCCTCCGGTCAATGTGTATCAGTGGAACCCTCCGATCCTAAATCAGTAAGCTTAGAATAGTACACAACATAAATCACAAAGACATAATGCAGGATATCACAATAGTCAATATAAGCACATAAGACCCTCCGGTCACACAAAATTACCACTCAAGATAAGTATAGTGAGAATACTCACCTTGTAAGAAATCGGATAACCTCGAACTCAAATCACCGGTCTAGCCTCCGCTTAATATATACGAAAATTATCTCTAATTAATAATGGCTCTCAAAGAAACAAGACTAAACTCTTCTACAAACTCACAAAAAGATAAAAGACCATTTTACCCTTCCATGGCCTTAATAGTCCACAAATTGACCAAACCCTATAAGTCAACTAAAAGTCAACAACAGCACATATGTTGCGCGTACGAGCCCACTACGTTGGGCGTACTCCTTCGCCATGCATGCATCGGGGATTCTCGACCCTACGCTGCACGTACTGGGATTAAGCTCAATGTACGCCCCAGTTTAGCTCTTCCTACCTATTTGGTCTTAATCCGTTAAGACCTTAGCTCAAATCTCAGATTTGGACTCCCTAAAGGCTCATACTTCATAAAGTCTTTGAATTTAAGCCTTTGCATGGCTGAAAAAGTCACAAACACCAAAACTCCCACTCTCTATTCTCAAGAATGCACATATCTAATGCATGGGGTGGTTTTGACGTCCAAGACTCTTTTTTTATGAAACCACTCCATTAGAACACTCAAAGGGAGATATATTAGGCTCTGGAGTTTCAACAACTCATAAAGCTTCAAGCTATGGGGCCAAAAACCCTAAAACATACCACATAAAGCACAAATCAAAAAGGAAGAGAAAGCTTTTAGCTTTATACCTCTAACTGAAGCTCCAACCACAGATTAGCTCAGATCCAAAGCCTGGACTCCCACTCCTTCCTCTTGAAAGCTCCTTCTTCACTCCAAAGAAACCACAAGAACACTTAATAGCTCACAAATGGACACACAAGCTCAAGGGACGAGAAATTAGGGTTTTAGAGGGTTGATGTATGGGAATGGTGGCCAGAAATGAGGCCATCATGTCCTTTAAATAGGGACACACCCATAATTAGAGTTTTCACTTTGGGCATAGTACTCCCAGCGTACCCTCTGGTACGCCCAACGTACTAGGTGGCTTCCACATCATGCACATGAGTACACTGAGTGTACACATGCGTACGTACCGCGTACTCATTTACCACCTTTTCTCAAATAAGGGCCAAACTTGACAATTACCAAAAGAACAACGGTTTATAAGGTATACTTGATCTTGGGATGTTACATAATAACATTTGCATTAAGAGGTCGTGTGACTTATACTCACATATCATTAGACATAAGAGTGTTATATTCATCCTTCATATCATTTATCTAGTTAGAATCTCGAAAAGCTTGTAAGTAATTTTGAGGTACCAGGGAAGAAGACTCAACATGAAGGTTACGTATCTATACAAGTTAGGAAATATCATGACAAACGTGATTGCTCATAGGGTGAAATGAGATAGATGTGAAAACAATCGGAAGGGCTATGTTTGGTGAGACCGGAGTGATTGATGATGAATCAGAAAAAAAATCAGGTAGAAGGAAAAATTGTCGTGACAATGTTGCAGCAGTGAAAGGTGAAGGTGCTGAGTCAGACTCAACAGTAGGAGACATGGGTTTTGCATCTGGAACAGTAAGAGATGTAAATTTTGAGCAACGTTGGTGGTATCAGGTATGATAAGGATAAAGTATATGGATTATTAGGAAGCATGAAGATATTAAGTTGGAGTTGTCTACGGTGTCAAGAAACTCATATGATGGAGTAAAGTTAGGCATCACTATGCCAAAATGAGAAAAACGTTTCATCAAAATGTTGATGATTTCTTCTTTATAGGTATGTAAAAAAGATGTGCATTTGTTTCTAGTATGACCTTTTTGGTGGCATCGAGAACACTATTATATTATTGGACCCTCCCATGTCATGGGATATGGTCAGTATTTTTGGGCCTTACGATTTGGTGTCCGTCTACTATTGGTTCTTTAACAATCATCTAAATTGTACTTCCTTGTTCCGATGTTGAAATACCACTATAGAATCTTCAGGTAAATGAACTATATAAGTATCATTACCGATATCTTACGTGTATCTCTCGATAATGCATTGGCTCTTGACCATTTGTTTGGATTTTTTGCTTTTAAGTATTCTTTGTAATTTCCCCAAAAATATAGAGTAAAATTTTAATTTTTAAATATACTAAAACATCACCGTTTCCTTAAAAGATAATTAGAGTAATAACTTATTGTTTCAAAACATTAGAGTGAAAATCATAAAAGAAATAGTGTGGAATCTGCAGTACATGCAATGCAATCAAGCCTGTCCCTTCCCCTTGCTACAAGAAGTACATGATACATTTAAACTTAAAACTATAAGCATAAAGCTTAGATAGTTCCCTAAAATACAACATACCATACAAGTAACGACCTATTTCAGCCAACATGTATGTTTCAACCCGACGGTCTATTTCTAGCAACAACCTATTTTTGCCAACAATTATGTTTCAATCAATGTCTTATTTAAGCCAACAAATATGTTTCGACCCACTGGTCTATTTCAACCAACGACCTCTTTCATCCCATGTAAATGATATTGTCCACCCATAGTCTTATAATCACTTTTGTTGCTACAGTCCACCTACGGTCTTTCCTTCCATGGTCCACCAATGGTCTTTCATGCAAAAGTTTTAAAGACAATCTAGCATCCTACATAGTATAATGTGAGGACACCTAAACTAAACAACAAAAGTTCAACAGCAACCTCAACAACCGAACAACTAACCCGAGCTACCTAAGGCCAAACCAAGGCTAGTCCTTAGACAAGTACTCAATTCTACTAAACTTGGCCTAAAGTCAACATGGTTAAAAGTCAATGGTTAACCCACCGCTTAGTGGCCAACCGCTAACAGTGTCGTGGCAACAAGGCAACAAAATAAACACAACTAAAACCTTCCACTGCATTGTGATCCACTACTCACTACGCCGTGGTGAGTGTCTAAAATTGCTTAATGGATTAAGCAATTAATCCTTAACCTTTAGAGCTCAAAAGCTCTGGTCTAATCCTTCTAAGGGTCTTAAAGGAGAACATTTCCAACTTTATCCATTAGGACATCACAATAAGCCAAAATCTAAAACCATGTGACATCCCCAATTTTCATGGTCATCTTAAAACTTTTTATTTATGCTTATTTAAAACATTTATTATTGTGGAATTGGTAACAAAATATTCTTGACATGATATAATATAAAAATGAAGGGATTTTTAGAAGAAATATTTTGATTTATATTTTAAAATCATGGGATGTCATAACTAATAAAAAAACATTAGAATACACTAATGATCTACATCTCTTTTAATCTCTCAGCATAATGTACCTTCATATTGTTACCTGTGATACAAAGAAACTGAGAGAATCGGGTTGGGAAACCTGGTGAGTACATAGGGATTTCAATCCCATAATGTTATATATATATATATATATATATATATATATATATATATATATATATATATATATATATATATATATATATATACACACACACACACCTTATATAAGCAATCTACCCTATCCCATCGATCCTCACATTCTATCTTATCCATGCTCTCGGATTCAGAAATGAATGGCTTTACCTAATCCATACTCTACGACCAGGTGTAAATTACTATATCTAAATATACTCTCGAATTAGGAATGAATAACCATCTCTAATCCATACTCTCAAATCAGTGAGAAATAACTTTGCCTAATGCATAATCTCGAACTAGGGACAAATAACTATGCCTAATCCATACTCTCAGACCAGGCGTGTCAGAATTTTACTCTTTTTCATGTCTCCTATGTACTCTTAAGACGATTCTACCCATTATCCAACTTAATTAAAGTTAAGCCTCTTTTGCACGTCTTTATATTATCTCTTGGTAAGACTACAATGCTCAACTCCTATTACCAACTCTGCTTAGGCAACACTATCCTACTTTAGTGTATACATAGTATTTAGGTATTAATAAAACTTTATCCTTCTCTCTAATGCAACTTCTACTATTTTTATAATAAAATAATGTATATATATCTTAGCACATATAGAACCATACTTGGTTCGCATATCATATATTATCAAATATGCTCTTAAAACATAATCCAGGCAATAAGCATATGTCTTGCATATAAACTTTTTAAAAGATATTTAATACTTTAAATAATACTTGTGTTAAAATCATGTTCATGAAAGGGACTATGCATTCACTTGATAAGAGTGGATGCCTCAGAATTTGGGTAGAACATCGCCTTGGTATTTTATATTTTCCTCTAACGTAAGCTAGGTACGTATATCACTAAGTCTTAATTTCTCATTTTGTATGATTAATGATAGTCTATATTCCTCAACAATCTCAATGTCTACAACAATATCTATCAAGTAAGGAACAACCAGATATGATTATATCGGAGGTAGGCTCCATTTGGTATACATAGTATACTGTTTGGAATCCTACTTTAAACACCTCACTAAATCTAGCATAAACATTATCCTCGTAAGTAGATCAATCAGTATAATGACTTGGAATAAAAAATAAATCTTATTTATAGGTTCACAATAATGACAAAGACTATAATAAACAGTTACACGTGAATAAAATAAGTGTAGCTTAACCTACAAAGCTTTCTGATGAAAACCAAGAATTATGGGGGGATAACTCTGACTTGAGAGCTTCTAATCGTTGGCTATCTGACACCGTCGGGCTTCGGAAAAGACTAAAAACTAAGGGAAATGGGGCTAATATTGATAGAAACTCGAGATAAAATTGTTGAATGGGTGTGTGATTGAACTGAAATCCAAATGCTATTTATACCCAAAAAAGGCAGGTGAGCGCCATGCACCCTGGGCTCGCCGCGTAAATGGTCAGAAGGCTGGCTAACATGGCAATCATCTACCAGTGACATGTGGTGAGATCCTAGGGGCTGTCAGAGGTGCACCGCATCCTCTATCTGTGCGCGGTTGCGTGCAAATTTTTATAAAATCTTAGAGAATTCATATCTTCTTCATACGAGATCTGTTTTTTACGGGTTCTACATCCACGTGTAGCTATCGACGAGATCTATAACTTTCAGTTAGACTTTGTCGGCTATTTTTGATTTATTTTTGAAGTTATTTATTTAATAGGCTTAGATTGTTTAAGTCCGTTAAAAATTCATGACTATATCGTTTGACGTGCATTCTCGACTGTCCTTATATTGGCGGATTCCTATTAATGATACCTTCGATTCTTGTTTATATTGTTTTTTCTAATAATCGACCATTATGAATTTCAATACCAGTGTTGCACACTGTTTCACTAAAACTGAGAAAAATCGTAACTTCCACATACAAAGTTAGATTTGGGCATTCTCTACATGCACGCTCTCGGTTTTATTATTATTACGACTTTCTTTTAGACAACTTAGGCTGATAAGAAATTTATCTCCTATTTACTATTTACGACACTCGATGCCGTATCGGTTTAATCATGAAACTTCAAAGAAGCATAAGTTCTTCATACGAAGTCATATTTCAAAGTTCTTTATATGCACGAAATCCTTTTCACATATATTATACATTTGGTTAAGATTACTTCTTCTAAATAATATTCTATCAAAAAGTCATTTTTATTGCTTATTATAATTTAATTGACTAGCATGAAGTTACGGACATTACAAACCCTAAGTCCAAAAAGCTCACCAAAAGGCCATAATTTGTTCATGGACACAAATCAACCTCATTTATTCATTGACAAAGGTCCATAAGCTAAATATACCACTAAGAAGTTCTAGAGTTCTTCAAACTCCATGGACACAAATATCTTTGGACCAAAACCTCATGAAAAGAACCCAAAACACAAGATACACATAAATCCAAAGGTAACATGTGTTTCCTTGAATGGATCAATGGATGGTATAAAGGAGTCAACTGAATGATTTTTTAGGAAAACCGTATGCAACAAACATGACATGAAGGGTGTCACCACGTAGCATTCAAGTACCTTAACCTCAAGTTAGGGCTTCCTTTTCAGCCTCCAACCTATCCATTTTGAAAACCCTATCCCCTTTGAGTATTCTTGATGTTCGTGGCCATTTGAAGGCTCATTTCTTATATTTTGGTGTGGAGCTTAAAGACCAAGTTTCTTGCAAAATGTTTTAGTGAAGAGCTCAAGTGTAGATCTAGTAAAGTTACTTCTTTTCTGGATCATTGTGAGTAAAAAGCTTCCATCTTGACCTTTAGTTTGCTACATCTTATAGTTTGATCATATATCTCCCTTTTGGTCCCTATGAGCTTGTGCTTTGGAGTTGAGTGAACTCTATCACCTCTTGAACTTATTTTATCACCTCATAATCTTGTTGGACTAGGAAGTTTGCATCTTGATCTTGTTCCTGAAACCATGCATGTTTTGGGAAGGTTTTATGCTATTATGGACTTAGGGTTGTAGATCTAGATTTGGGATGGAGTCCTTATAGATAAAGTTGGAAACTTAATCCATTAAGTCAGTAAAAATAACTAGATATGAAGTTATAAGCCTTGATATGAAGGAATTAAGCACTTAATGGAGATTTTGGCATTTTGCCATAAGCCATGACGTGGCCTAGGGTTTGCGACGACATGGCGGTGCTCGAAATCACAACTGTTTTGTCCTCGCCTTCTCACAACGTGACACATGGTGTGCCACGATGTGACATTGACTATTGACTTGGTTGATTGTTGACTTTGTGGACTTTGACCTTTGACTTTTGAACAATTTGACTTTGGGTTAAAATTGGAGTATTGGGTTGATGATTGAGGTTTTTCTATCTTAGTGTTGTTCGGTTCAAGGGTTTGATCAATGCAAGGAGTTAGAGTGTTGAAGTGCATCTCTGGTTCTTCAGTTCGGGTAAGTTTCTCACTATGCCACATATATCATTGTATATCCTTTGCATGGTAGGTTAATGGTACTATTAGAGTACAAGGATGCTAGTTTGATAGGATAACTCATTGTTATATATGTGTAGTATAGGACATTCAGTGTCTTGGTATGTTGGGATGGTAGGGTCTTGCATGTTGATAATATGATATTGTTGGTGGATCTATATGCGCAAGAGTCATTATTGAGTGATATTGCTAATAATATATGATCTTATAGGGTCACACCTTTATAAAATTGACACATTTTTGTATATTTATTATTAATATGATTATTAATAAATAATATCAATTCTTGTATTTTGTAGGGAATAATTAATGTTTTGTGAAAATAATAATTACAAGAGACTATAACTAGTTATTATATCATATGGTATGATTTAATAAGTCATGTACAAAGTTATGGACATGTTGGTTAATCATGATCAAGTTAATGAGTTAACATACCATGATTAATAAACTAGCTAGATAATTTGTCTCTTCCTCATGGTATGGCCGAATTTTTTTATAAGGCATGGAGGTTTCTTGAAACCTCAACACCTTGTCTCCCATGCTTCTTAAAAGGATAGAGTTACTTTATATTATTTTAATGTAAAGGCATGTCTTTCATGGGAGCATAAAAGGAAGCCTTTTGCATGAATTTGGAGCTACTTCTTCATGTCTTGTACAATTTCTCTCAAAAAGAACCAAGAAGCCGTAGCTTCTCTTCTCCCTCATCCTCTCTCTCTTTTGAAGTTAGTTTGGTGGTTTAAATCCCTATTGAGTTTTCCCCTTTAGTGCTTATTTGAGATAAGTGCTTAAAGGCTTAAGACACTCAAGAATATAAGAAGGAACTAGCATTCCAAGTGCCTTGTTCTTGATGGTGGATACACATAGATAAATCGTAGTCTTTGATTTTTTCTATCTTCTTCAACACCCCAAAGCCAAGTGGGTTAAAAGGTTGTCATTCAAAAAAACATATTTGCTTGTTTTTAATATCAATTCTTGGAGCTTATCAAAGAGAGTTGGATTGAAGATTAATGTCATTGGAGTTTGCTTTGAATATTAAATGCAAGAAACTTGGGCCTTGGATAATTGGAAGATAAAGATTTATAGATTATGGATTATTGGTTATGGTTGTTTCAATTGGGATTTTGATGGTAATAAGAAGAAGATGGACTTGTTTTGGACCACTAAGTGTTGCACTTGGGCCTCTAGGATCAGTCAAAGAAGTCAAGGCAAAAGTACAAAGAAGACCAAAGAGGAAAGGGAGACAACAAAATAGTTCTCGATCAACACAACTCACAAGCCCGCATGAGTTTTTACACTGCTGCTCACGCGGCCACGTGGTTCCTGCAGGGGAAATTTCGGGGTTTCAACTTGTGTGGCTATTTGAAGGTATTTTAGTGGGAGATTTTGGGGCATTCTTGGATTGGGATTTTGAGCATTTTCTCTGGGGTTTTTGAGCTCTTGTAGATGGGAAGAACTTGAAGAAATCATCATATTTACATCTAGATTCTTGTTGAATGTTTGGTATTTCTAAACTCTTTTTTTTTTTTGTTTAAGCTTATTCATGTGAGGCTAAGTTCATTTTGGTTGATGTTGGTTTAATCCATGAATGATTTGTTATATTGAGGATTTTTTATGAACTTGTGTTTGAAATTTATGGAAGTATTTTCTAGTTAAACATCTTTTTATGTTTGTATATCTTTAATCATGAGTTTAGATGAATTAATGTTTAATTAGTTGGCTAATTTCTTGGTTAAGTAATATATCTTCAAATTAGTAAGCAACAAACGGTTTATGTGTTTGTTTTCATTTCAAATAGACCATGGAAATACTTCTTCCATAAAGGTAATGCAAGAAACAAATGGTTTATGTGTTTGTTTTCATTTCAAATAGACCATGGAAATACTTCTTCCATAATGGAAATACTTCATTTTGGGACTCGTTGGGATTCCTCCCGGGATTAAAATAAATTTTAAAAAAAATCAAAATTTTCAATTTATGTCTTCAGTTCACGAGGCCACGCTTAAATTTTGCCTTAAAGACCCGTGAAACAAGCAGGGAGACAAGAAGAAAGAAAGGACGCATCTCACGAGGTCACGTAAAAATTCTCGAGACCACGTAGGGAGAGATCACGAGAGTGTGCCCCATTTTTTCCTTGAAACTGCGTAGATTAAGCAGATGTATTGAAAAATTAAGCAATCCCAGCTCACGCGACCTCGCAAAAAATCAAAGCAAAATCTACGAGGCCACACATCACCTCACGAGGCTGCATAAAAACTTACGAGGCCACATGATCCAGACATGCACAGTTTTGACCCAACTCCTTGACCATTTGACTGCATCATTTGATTGCATTGACCGGATTTCATTTAACAAGTAAATTAAATCAAGAAGCACCACGTTTCCTCTAAACCAGTCGGCCCACCAAAAAAATCCAGATTGATTTTAGGCTTGATTTTTACGTTGTTGAAGGCTGTTAAAGAGTGAAAAAGCCTAAGCTTGGGGTACGGTTCAAATTTGGAGTTTAGATTCGTGCTTCAAAGTCATAATCGGCTAAAAAGGGATCAACGCCCCCACCCCCTTTTCCCCCCGACTCTCCGATATATGTTATTTCTATCCTTACCTTGAGCATTGAGGACAATGTTTGTTCTTAAGCTTGGGGTGGGGTATTCTATTTTCTCTTTATTTTGCATGCATTGTAAGTAGGTTGCATTTAGTTAAAAACACTTTCATTTTTTATTATTATTTAAAAACTCCAAAAAAAATTATTTTCTTCTTTTAATTTATCATGACATTTAATTATGACATTAGCATGCATGCATTTTTGTTATCTGTTTTCTTCTCACCCCCTTGGATGCCATGGAACAGGTTTATAATTATTATATCATTATTGGTGCAGGATCTTGTTTGTTATCTCACACATCAAACTGAGACCACTAGGCCGTAGTTTGGGACTTCATACTTGGGATTATCTGGTAAAGCTTAAAGGGGCAAGTGATCATTTTTAGGGCAGTTTTCATGAAAAAATATGCATGTAGTACTAACATCTGTAGGATATATTATAATAATGGATGTTCTTTGCCATGCGGTCCATGCCACTGAGAGGATCACACTTGGTCATGTTTTATTTGTTAGGATAAAGCACTGGTGC
The DNA here is from genome assembly GCF_002870075.4 of Lactuca sativa. Classification (NCBI taxonomy): domain Eukaryota; kingdom Viridiplantae; phylum Streptophyta; class Magnoliopsida; order Asterales; family Asteraceae; genus Lactuca; species Lactuca sativa. The sequence goes on from NC_056627.2 coordinate 264,151,394, forward strand.
TTGTCCCCGAGTACAATGCATATCTCGTCTCTTTACATCATCACATTTTTTGCGATTTTCTTAGGTTTTTAGAGTATTTTAGTCTACATTTATACAATTTCATTTTATGTTAAAAATCGAAAATTTGAAAAGGAGCCTACAACTTTATGCTCTACACATTGGTCATTTTCACAATTAGATCATTCAGATTACCATCTTTCGGTTCCACATAAATACTTTTGGAACCAAATATCGAGTCAAAAGTTTTCTTAGTAAAAATTTCGCTATGTTGCAACATTACCTACAAGCATTACCTCTTAAAAAAAATTAAAATCAGAAAAGAGAAGCTCAAATAAGCAATTTTAAGCCACAATTATTTTAGATGGGTGACCTGTTCAAATATTGGACAAGTTTTATTACATTTTGGTCACCCATCGATTGATATTCATTTTAATAGGTAGGTTTCATTTTATATAGACCGAGTTGTTGTTGTTGTTGTTGTTTTTTTGCAAATTGGTGATGGTAGGGAGTATGTCGAGTCAGATACTACAGGAGGTTCAGGCCAACACTAAGTGAACTGATTCCTATAATGGTGTCGAGTGATAATACCCAATCACACATGAGAGTAGCCTTCAAACCTAGAATCACGCAAATTTTGTGATAAGAGTGTACACTTAAAGAAATCCTCTATCTGAGCCCATCCATGTGCACCCTCCCTACTAAAAAGTTTTTTCATTGTATGCACGTTTCATTGGGGGATGTGATTGACTTACCCTCCTTGCTTACCTGAAGTTGTTTTGGGCTATGGTTAATGGTTCTAATGTCATCGAATGAAAAATTCTTGGAATAATAGCAAGATCAAATTTGACCATGTTGACTAACGGTGATCACGTTCTATGGTTCTGTCTAATCTTTTTATTTTTAGGATAGTTCATCCCAAGTTCATATTACATGTCAAATAAGGAAACCATGGGGGCGATGGAGTACACATGGTTAACACATAGTTCAAAAACACTTACAGGTTGCGAGCCTGCTAGCGTTCCACTAGACTTTCTAGAATAGTTTGTGGTCGTCATCTATACTCCGCTAGATGACTGGATCATCTTAAACATCAAGGCCTCTCATCAATTACTTCATCATTTATATCATCTACCCATCTTTACCCATCATAATTATAGGTATAAAATACATATACAATTTAAATCAAATAAAACATTTATATTTTGTTTATCCAACATAAATATCAAGAACACAGATAATATGCACACATAGCACGTAATTTATATTAAATACTTCATATCTATGTGTAAGATGAAAGTAACTATGCACTCACTTGACTAGTTAGCGGTTACTAACTATTTTCGTAATCGTCGCTATATCACACTTTCTTTATTTATGACTCCTTGTTCGAAAGTTCTTAACTCTAATTTCAAAATTTCTGGCCCTTCTTTATATTGTTTATATCTTTGGCTATTATTGTTTTCTATCATAAGAATTGCTCAAATGATACCTCTATATATATCAAGTATTTTTGAATCACTCGTATGATATAAAAAGATTAGTCACCCACAAAATGTTACACGTATAACTTCACTTAATTAGATGTGTACGAACATAATTGAATGGTTAACACGTATTACTCTTATCTTGACTCTAAATTAGAATGTGTAATATTACTTCTCTTTTATTAACAAATATCATTTTATTTTATAAAATATGTACGACCTTTCTTATATTTCTTACATGTATGTTAGTTTTTTATTCACAAATCAACTATAGTTACATTTATGGTCCCTCAGTTATTCTTACATTAACACAATATATCCATCAAGTTACACTATAATCCCTTAAATATTTTTAATGAAATCATTATACCCTTTATAATAAAGTTTTATCCAAATCATTTATAAACAATAACTAACGTCGTAAAAAGTACCTGGTCAATTATTATCGAAAAACGGGTGTAACGGAAAAATTATCTTTTCACTACTTAGGTTCACCCTTAAATGTATTTAGACCAAATACATCTTATAACATATATTTTGAAATTTTAGGTTCGTTACAACTTTCGTTAAGATTATTTATGCTAGATAATCTTTTTATTTTTAATGTTTGTTTTAGTAAAAACATAAAGCCAATGAAAAAAAAACATAGGGGGATGTTGTGCATTCATGTCGGGCCCTTCCCTTTCGAACCAAAACTACCTGAAACCAAAAACATAAAGCTGTAAGTACGAAACTTAGTGAGTTCCCGAAAATACCACATACCATACATACAATGGGCCTTGCCCGCACATCCATCGGTCCTCTCTCGACATTGGTCCCTGACCAGTATAGATATATTCGTCACATGCGGTCGGCCCCGCCCAACACATTCATCCGGCCTTGCCTGGCATTGGGCCCCGCCCAATATAAATAAAAACACATACGATACAAGCAAGGGTCATACAGATAGCTAGAATTTCAGTAACTATAATCAATGGGTTGGCATTAGTGCCTTCGACCCACTAAAACACTGTGAGAAGACTCACCTCGAATTGAGGATAACTAAATCACAGACACGTAGTTGCTACAAGGGCTACTCACACTAAACATATCCAAAATCATTCCTAATCAATAATTAAGGTAATAATCCATTACCAAAGGTCTATTTCTTAGTTTGTCATACTAAGGGTAAAAGACCATTTTAACCTTCCCATCCTTGACCCAACAATTCATTTCCCTAAATCCAAAAGACTTTAGGCCCAAAAATGGCCAATATTGACTTTTGATAAGTACCTCTTGCATACCACCCTAGTACGCCCAACATACTGCTTGATCGAAGTAAGGGTTAATGGGTTTAACCCGTTACATACAGCGTACCAGGAGGGTACACTCAGCATAACTCACATATGCCCAAACTCAATTCTAACATTCTTAATACCTTAAGACCTTAAACCCAACATCCATATCTGATTATAAGGGACGTCTTTAGTCATAACGTTCCTGACTTTATGACTTTGCATGGCTTAATAGAGTCCAAACCAAAGCCATAGACTCACAACTTCACCAAAAGGCCACTATGCATGCAATATATATACCCAACAAAATTCAAATTTATAACTTAATGAACTCACAAAAGACTAGAAATGAGGCTCAAAGGTTCTGGAGTAGCTTTTACTCACAAGATCCAAATCATGGGACCAAAATGTGCCAAATAACAACCCAATACTAGATCTACATAAAAGAACCATCAAAATTGAAGCTTTACACCTCTAGAAGCATACAAAGGTGAAGAGAGTTTTGGATCTTCAAGCTCCAAGCTAACCAACATTTCTCCAATGAGTTTTTCTTCTTCCAAAAGCACTAAAAACAAACCAAAATCACTCAAAGGCTCAAGATCATTCAAATGGGGCTAGGGTTTCGAAATTAAGGTTAGAGAGGATGGAGGCTAAAGATAAGAAGGACTAGGGGATCTGGTACACTGGGTGTGCGCTGGTCAGGTCTACCACAAAGAACGATAAGACTATTCGACATGATTTACTAAAGTTTAGTAAATATGGTTATGCTTACAAGATTAAGTATAATTTTGAATCATTGAAAAAGTTTCAACATGTAGCAGAACGAATAAGAAGAATCAAATTAGGCACAAAGATAAAAGTTTCTCCAATCTGAAACGATGGGAGAGTGCTTTAGTATCGTGTTTTATGATCATCTTAATGATTATGAAACCATATCTCAATTGATTCTCTAAGGAAATCTTAGTGCATTTGTATGGCTAAGAAGAGGAATCGTGAAGTGTTGAAATGGTTAAATCAAGAAGATAAATCATACTTTGTTCCAAAACAAGTCTTAGAGCCATACTCCAAGCTTGTGCCTTGAGTGACACTAAATTAAGAAGGTTTATAACACTGATCAAATGTAGAGTAACATGTTTCTTACTCTTGTACATTTAAAATTGGTAAGTTATGATGTTTTGGATAAAACAAAGACCAACTAAGACCAATTGTCAGAAGTCTTTGTCTTGATAAGAGACCACACTAACTCTTGAATATTTGTTTGTCAAGTAATGTTTCTTGTCAAAGAGAATCTTATATGTCAAGAGGTCGGTGGGAGTCTTAATGATCTTGAATAGTTTCAAGAGCAAATCAAGAGTAAACCTATTGTTAATCACTAGCACACGACTTGAGATTGGTAAGCTATCGTGTTGACATATTCTTGTTTCTGTGGCCAATCCAGTTAAAGTTGACTATACATGTGAGTTTTATGAGTTCTCAATTATTTGCATAACAACCTGGAAGCAATGGCAGGCCTTGTGCTGCCAAGTGGCAAGAAATTAAGATTGAACAAGTTCAGTCCATATGAGTTTGGATTTGTCACTAACCGTGTCTTGTGATTATGGTTATGAAAAATTCACATGGATAGGAACACATATACCATAAGATGTAAGTGTCATAAGGTTTCTCTCCAATTCATGAAAATGATTGTGAGGAAACACTTTCACTAAGTAGATTTTAAATATTTAGCAATTATGATATTTTCATTCTCAAATTCGATTATGATTACGACATCCCTCTTCATAATTCGAATTGTGAGAGATGGAAAAGGTCTAAACATTTCAGACTTATGGCTGTAAGTTCTAAAATTGTTTAGACACACATGTGAGCTATCTAAGGAAAGGTGTATGAGTTTGAGAAGTCTAGATAAAGTCTTGTCGAAGCATCTCGTATCAGAAATCTTAACTTTGGAAAGGAAGTCAATACGTATTGATTTCTAGAAGTCCAGCTGATTTCTGAATACATGTCAAAGCTAGTGGAAGCATGAGTGTTATGCTAGTATGATAATAATTATTATGCTAGTGGGAGCATAATTATTATGCAAAGTTTTGCAAGTTAGCAATGTTAATTATAGAAAAACAAAAGGTTTCAAATCGCAAAGTTGCAGGGTTTTGAAAAGTTGTTTTGTTATAATTAAGGGAGAGGAAATTATACTTCATTTCAAAATCTAAAAGCTTAGATTGAGTTTTTAATCAAAGTTAGTCAAATATATATGAATGCAGTGTTATAATGGTTCAACATAAGGGAATTATATATATGGAAGTGTTAATTGCATTCTCAAAATTTGATTATGATTACGACATCCCTCTTCATAATTCAAATTATGAGAACATGGAAAATAGAAATATTGTAGTAAAAGACTGATCAAGTATCATGTCATTATGAATCGTGTCTAATATGATTCGGGTATATGATCGATTACATGTGCTATAATATTTATCCGTTCTAAATTTTCCAAATTCGTAGGCATTAAGAGGGAAAAAGGACTAGAATCGGATATGACTAAAGTGGTTAACAACTATTAAGGACAATCTAAGGTTCGCCAAGGATTGGTCGCTTATAGTTGGAAGTATAAAAATGGATGGACCATATTGACATATTCTAAAAAGAGGCACTTCTTGTTCAGAAGTGATAATCAAAATGGGAATATGGAAATGTTTCCATAAGTGGAAGTTATTCTTTAAATCCGTGTAAGATTAGAAAACTTAGTGCAAGAAGGATGTTCAAATGTATGTACTTTGAATTTGAGACGTTGTTTCCATGGAATTGCTCTCCATTAGAATAATTTGTAATGTCTGTTGCCAAGTCTCTGTGACTTTTGTGCATAGTCATTACAAGAGGATAATTGCATATAAGTTTAGAATCTAACAGATTACGGTAAATGGCAAAAATTTGATATTCTTACATTTACGATAAGGATTTTGAATTGTGAAATGAGCATCATTGAAATGTTGTCAATTGATCTATTTCACAGAGTAAGGATCATAGATAAACATAGTGTGCATGCCTGGAGCATGGGACAACTATTGTTTTAATTTAAGTATTAAGTTGATTATACGAAACATTATACAATGAATAATGAGTAATCAATATTGTGACATCCCTAATTTCACGGCTCGAAAAGACCGATTTGTTTATGCTTGATTTTAAAAATCAGAGTATCTTTTAAAGAAACACGTTGTAGAATTTGTTCCCAAAAACATGATAAATATATTATAAAATCATTTCCGAGGAAATGTATTTTATTCATTTTAAAACTTTGGGATGTCATCGTCATTACAAAAACATAAGCATAAACAAAACTTACATTCATTTACACTAGTGATTTTACATCTCCTTTAATCTCTCAGTGTAACGTAGTTTTGTATCAACACCTGTGATAAAAATAACTTGAGTGGGTCAGGTTGGGAAACCTGGTGAGTACATAGGGTTTTTAATCCACAATAATAAAGTTATTGTGTTTCATCATCAAACAATTAACCCAATTAGTCATTCCCATTATCTTCTTTATCTCTTAAGGATTTACCCTAAGAATGATCTATCACTCCTTCCTAAGGATTCGTCCAAAGGAATAGGCATGAAGTACATCGTCGCCAGGGTTATACAACAGGCACTAAATCAATAGCTGTCAGGGTTTATACAACAGGCACTAAGTCCATAACTACCAGGGTTTATACAACATGTGCTAAGTCCATAGCTCTTATTTATCGACATTATTATTCATAGGAATCCACCTGCAATACATGTCAATGGGTTTTTAGAGTACATCTGATGAACATATAGTTCACAACACCTATAGGTTGCGAGCCTGCTAGTGTTCCACGGACCGCCTAGAATAATCCATGGTTGTCATCCATACTCTGCTGAATGACGGGGGCCAACGTTTGGGTAAGGGCTTCTCTCATATTCCACCCCTCACCATCATCTCATGGTCTATATCACCGATCATCTCATTTATCCAACTTATCTTTCATCACATACCAACTATTTCATCTACCCATGTTTCACCCACCATTTTTGTGGATATAAAATACATATACAGTTAAATAATTTAAAACATGTATAAATCATTCATTCATCATCCATCTCAAATAAACAAACAATATATATTCACATAACACATATTTTATATAAAATACTTAATATCTATATGTAAGATGAAAGTGACTATACACTCACTTGATTTAACGATAATCGGGCAGCACTTCGTTTCTTAAAACGATTGTTTCCTATGAAACCGGGAGCTTTAATGAAAAACCGGCATGACGAAGGTTGAGCTTCAAACCGAAAAGATAAATTTCTCGGGGTCTTCGGACACTTCGGGACGTTCTTCGGGTGTTGGATATGGTACCGGGGCTTCGGGGGTTATAAGGAAGTTTAGGGAGGTGAAAGAAGTGAAAAAGGATGAAAATGGTGTAGGAACCGGGAGGGTTCGCACCTCCTTTTATACCATGTGAGGGTTCGGACCGAAGAGGGAAGGGAGGACAAGTGGCAAGGCCGAGACGCGCATCAGCAGCGAAGGCAAGGATACACGTCAGCTTCGGAATGGACCTCGCTTCAGTCGAATCAGGAGGCGGACACGGAGTAGGCTCGCATGTGAGGCAACGTGGCCGAACCCCGACCTTGTGTATGCGAAAATTCTCGGTTTTTGTGCCCCGAACTTCAAAAATTCATAACTTTCGCATATGAGCTCTGTTTCGACTTATATGCACGCGTAGGCGAGATTATACTCTACAACTTTCGTTTAGACTATGTCGACTAATTTTCACTTTATTTTTAATAGACCGGGACAGGAAAATCCGTTATAAATTCATAACTTCTTTATCTGACGTCTGTTTTTATCTGTCTTTTTACCATTGTACTACTATTGACGATACCTTCGATTCTCGTTTAGGTTGTGTCGGCTAAAAATCACTCGATCTAAAATTTGAGTTTTTAGTTGTCTACTGCTAAGCTGAAACTTAGAAAAATCATAACTTCCTCATAAGAAGTCAAATTTGGGCATTCTTTTATGTACGCTCTCAGTTTAACGAATACTAAGACTTTCGTTTAGATTGCTAAGGCTGAAAAAGCACTTTATCGTAAATTCACTTTTTACGTCACACAACGTCATGCCGGTTCTGCCGCGAAACTTCGACAAGTCATAACTTCTTCGTTATAACTCGGATTTTGATATTATTTATATCTCCGGAATCCTTATTTCGACCACTACAACTTTCTTCATAGATATCTGCTTTATCTAACATTTATTTCCGATGCTTATTTTTATCCTTAACTCATTAAATTATAATAATTAAGCAGATAACACATAATAATCAAATAGTACATCTTTATTACTTCAAAATAAATTACAAAGGTTGGCATAGACTATTACATCATCATTAACGCCTAGCCTAGAAACACGGGCGTTACAAATATGGCACTCAAAAGTTTTGGGGCCATATAGGATTAGTATTATTCTTGTGTTTCACTTTGTATGTTTTGACTTCCCTAATAACTAGGTTATTCAAACCATCCACAGTTGATCATACTTTGGAAGTAGGTATTGAGGCAAGACTGTCATGAATGGGTCTGTAGTTTGTCTAGGTGTTTTAGACAAAACACAAGTTTGCTGAAGTGTTCATGAGTACTCCCGGAATAAGATTCGAGTATTGTATTCAACCCACGCTTATGTGAATCACTTCATGGATTTTATCACGAGTGATTGTGAGACGATAATATCTTATATTCTTGAAATCAAGTCATGTGAGGTGTAACTGACAAGTCGGTTGCACATTGACATATGTAAACGCACCAGTAACTTGGTGTTATAAAACATATTGTTGTCAGTGATTTGATGAGTAAGTACAAGCAAACATTTGAGTCGAAGTTTATCAATTCTTTTTACCCTTAGAGGGATAAAAGTGATATATGTGGGTCCCTATATGATTTAGTGATGACAAACCTAAGTGCTTGGCCAAGCCTGGACAGATTTGATTTGTTCAATTAGTCGGTCGTCATAAATCGGAAATCAGGAAACAACAGATGGAAAGAGAGAATAATTATAATTCATGACTCATGTCCATACGATATCTAAAATGAAGGAATATATGATCCCTTATTTAATGGACGCGTCATTGACTAGGTCAGATTTTGACATCGGCTTTTAAGAGCTACGATTGCTAGTCGGGATTTTAGAGTCGTACTTGCAATAATAGTTATTAGACTTATCCAAGTGGGAGACTGTTAGATTAGGTGTCTAAGCCTATAACTATAATTATTATGTACTTGACCCGAGAATAGCTTGATCCATTTGGGTTGTATATGACCACGACAATTTGATAGGATGCACTTTTGATCAATTTCCATGCAACCAATGATCTACATAATCTTTAAGATACACCATCTAATATAACACGGTTTTTACTTTGTAATCAATTTTTACTTTGTAATCAATATGCATTAATATATAACAAAATTCATAATCATATAATTGACTTATATTTTTAGGATGAATATAATATATATATATATATATATATATATATATATATATATATATATATATATATATATATATATATATATATAATCTGTCGATTTTATTTTTATTTTTACATACATCCATGTATATATATAGTTACATATAATTTTTAATATATATATATATATATATATATATATATATATATATATATATATATATATATATATATATATATATACACTATCTTATAAAAGAAATCCCACTACTTCTAAAAATAGATTGAATAAAATAATAATATTTTTTTAAGACGTCCAAATCATTAAGCTAATTGTACAACTAATCACTAATAAAATAATATTAAAATTTAAACAAACTCCTATAAATCTTTTCTTCCAAGGTTTCGACCAGATCTTTTTTCATCCAAATAAATACTTAACACCCTATAATTTGGTCATTTCATTAATTTTCTTTATTTTTAATATGACATGTTTCAAAAAAAAAAAAACTAATGATTGAATTGAAAATAATCATTCTCCATCGAAAAGAAATTAATTGTCAAAACAAACTATTTGTCGTCCGCCGCTTTGCGCGGGTAAACGGCTAATATATATATATATATATATATATATATATATATATATATATATATATATATATATATATATATATATATATATATATATATATATATAAGTTAAACAAGTAACCATTTTAAACCATAGAATCAATGAGCCATTAATTTTTCAAGTTTTAAATCTTATTCTTTATTGAAAAAAAATATAAAAAAATATAAATTCAAAACTTCACATTGTGGATGTTAAAAAATAAATTATATATTATTCGATTCACATTGTGAATTTGGATTCGTGCATATTCACACGGTAAATCTGCACAGATTCATACTATGCACAGATTCATATTGTGAATGTGAAAAGATTCAAAGTGTGAATCTGCACAAATTCACAGTGTGGATATGAAAGTATCAAAAAAGTAAAAAAAAAAATTATATATCAAATTTGATATCAATGGAAAAAGGTTAAAAAAATTATATATAGTGTTGGGTTCAACAAGGAGACATTTAAACCTTAGAAACAATGAACCAATCTTTTTTCAAATTTTAAAGCTTGTTTTTTTATCACACACACACACATATATATATATATATATATATATATATATATATATATATATATATATATATATATATATGTGTGTGTGTGTGTGTGTGTGTGTGTGAGATAAAAAAACAAGCTTTAAAATTTGAAAAAAGATTGGTTCATTGTTTCTAAGTTTTAAATGGCTCCTTGTTGAACCCAACACTATATATATATATATATATATATATATATATATATATATATATATATATATATATATATATATATATATATATATATATATATATATATATAGGGAAAACTGCAATAAAGTCCCTACATATTGGCTTCATAATCGATTTAGTCCTTATATATTTTTTTTATTTGATTAAGTCTCAAATACCGGTAATCGTATTCAATTTAACCCTTTGACCCGGTCAACAGGTCATCCAACTTTCAAAAATTACATTTTTTGCCCAGATTTCAAATTTTATTACAAATTTGGTCCAAAATTTACACTTTTGGCCCAAATTTTAATTTTTTTTTACAAATTTAGTCCAAAATTTACCCTTTTTGCCCAAATTTTAGAATTTTGTTATGAGTTCATCTTAACTTTAGTTTTTTCTACAACTTTTTTTCTCAAAAATTTGTTTCTAATATGTTTTTTCTTTATAAACTCATATTTATACAAAAAAAACATATTTTCACATAAAAATCTTATTTTTTCTACTTAAAAACTTTTTTTAAACGGTTTTTTGTATATAAAATATCTAGTTATAAATATAGGTTTGGATTATTTGTGTGATATCTCTTAAAAAATCAATTAAGAAACTAAAAGTAACCCTAAATTATAAAAACAGGTTTGGATTATTTGTTATTTAATCACATTTATATGAAAGTTTAAACTAGTTACATTATATATGAAAGTTTAAAATATATATAATATAATAATATTATATTTTATTCGTAAGAATTTTTTTAAGAAAAAAGTTAAAATCATAACTTTGATATATTTTTTTATAACTTTTTAATAAATATATTATTTAAATAAAACATATCCATTCATGGCACGTGTCCGATCTAAGTTGTGATTTTTTATTTCCAATCAACCTTTTCTTATTTGGATTATTTATAATCTTGTATTTCCTTTATTATTTAATGTTTGTTATATGGAATATCGGTTGCAATTTATTATCGATAAACATGTTTTTAGGGGAGTGAGAAATGACCAAAAATACAATAGCAACATAAATATATAAAATATTATAACTATCAATAACACAACAGAATACTTTAACTAAAGTTCTAAAGAATTTACACATGAGTTTGGTTTAAAAAATTACTCAAAGACTTGAAAAATGCTTGAGTTGAGCTTCACAAGGAATTTTTTTAACCAAACTCAAGTGTAAATTCTTTAGAACTTTAGTTAAAGTATTTTATTGTGTTATTGATAGTTATAATATTTTATATATTTATGTTGCTATTGTATTTTTGTTCATTTCTCACTCCCCTAAAAACATGTTTATCGATAATAAATTGTAACCGATATTCCATATAACAGACATTAAAAAAGAAAGGAAATACAAGATTATAAATAATCCAAGTAAGAAGAGGTTGATTGGCAATAAAAAATCACAACCTAGATCGGACACGTGTCATGAATGGATATGTTTTATTTAGATAATATATTTATTAAAAAGTTATAAAAAATATATCAAAGTTATGATTTTAACTTTTTTCCTAAAAAAATTCTTACGAATAAAATAAAATATTATTATATTATATATATTAAACTTTCATATATAATGTAACTAGTTTAAACTTTCATATAGATGTGATTAAAGAACAAATAATCCAAACATGTTTTTATAATTTAGGGTTAATTTTAATTTCTTAATTGATTTTTTAAGAGATATCACACAAATAATCCAAACCTATTTTTATAACTAGATATTTTGTATACAAATAACATTTTAAAAAAAGTTTTTATATAGAAAAAATAAGATTTTTATGTGAAAATATATTGTTTTTTTGTATAAATATGAGTTTATAAAGAAAAAACATATTAGAAACAATTTTTTGAGAAAAAAAGTTGTAAAAAAACTAAAGTTAGGATAAATTCAAAATAAAGTTCTAAAATTTGGGAAAAAGGGTAAATTTTGGACCAAATTTGTAAAAAAATTTAAAAACTGGGCCAAAAGTGTAAATTTTGGACCAACTTTGTAATAAATTTTGAAATCTGGGTCAAAAATGTAATTTCTGAAAGTTGGATGACCTGTTGAACGGGTCAAAGGTTAAATTGAATACGATTACCGGTATTTGGGACTTAATTGAATAAAAAAAATATATAAGGACTAAATGATTATGAGGCCAATATGTAGGGACTTTATTGTAGTTTTCCATATATATATATATATATATATATATATATATATATATATATATATATATATATATATATATATATATATATATATATATATATATATATATATATATACTCTTAATTAGATTTCAACCTCTTTAAGTATTGTACTCTTTTACAACGTACATCATTTTGATAATATCATTTGGGTTATGCATCATACATTTCATACACCGAAAATAACATATATACATTAACAATCAAGTTTTAAAAACTTTAAAGTATCGAGTATGCACACATGTATATATTAACATATTTTATGATCTGTTAACAATTCTTAAACATATGTATAAGCACATTTTCCACAACAATATCTAGATGCCTCATATTTTATCAACCTACATGTGTTTATAAAAACATTTAATGAAATATAGGCTTTTTGTTAACAATGTTTAAAAAATTATACACAAAATCATATAATATGTGTTTCGGTTTAATGAGACTTCAATGTAACGTCTGCAGCTTCAGGCTAGTCAATTTATAGCGATAAGCGTAAAATATGATTTTTTTTCATAGAAGATAATTTAGAATAAATAATCTTAACCAAGTTATAGTATATGTCACAAGGGTTTCGTATATATAAAGAACGTCGGAATCCGAGTTATAACGAAGAAGTTATGACCTATCGAAATTTTGCGGTAAAACCGACACGGCACCGGGAATCGTAAAAAAATGATTTTTTTATAAATTACTTTTTAGCCTTATAGATCTAAATGAAATTTGTATTATACGTTAAACCGAGAATATACAAAAAAGAATGTCCAAATCTGACTTTGTATGAGAAAGTTATTATCTTTCAAAGATTTAGCATAACAGTACACAACCCGAAATTCGAATTTTAGATCGATCCATTTTCTCAGCCAACGCAACCTAAATGAGAATTGAAGATCTCGTTAATAGGAGCTCAAAGATAAAAAGACAGACGAAAACGGAGTCTGTATGTAGAAGTTATGAATTTTATGCAGTCATTTAACAGTGTTATCTTCTCATATTGTTAAATTTAAAATCGGTCGAGAATAATCCGATGAAGTCCAAATGAAAGTTGTAGATCTTGTCTTTACCTATACGTGGATATAAGGAACATCAAAAATGAAGTTCGTATGCGAAGGTTATAAATTTTTAAAGATTGGTTGTTTTACCTGCGTACAGCGCCATGTGCCAGCACCAGACTTCGCCTTGGAGCCTACGCAAGCTCACGACGTAAGCACCCTTTTTCATGACATGAAAAACGCTCAGATAGCCTATAAATAGAGGCAGAAATTACCCTCAAAACTCACATTTTTCATACTCTTTCACTCCCATTACCCCCAAACCCTCTTCCCCCTTCCCTAGCCCCTCCTAGGTGTTAGATGCGAGTCCCGAAGCGCCAGAAGGCTCCGAGAAAAAGAGCTTTCGGCTAAAAAGTTCTGCCCCCGCAGAGCCCAGATCCTAGCTAAACCCCCAGTAAGTGAGTTATGCTTACCCTACTTTAAGTATAACTTATGTTTAAGTTCATTATCATTCTTATGAACCTATAAACAAGACTTATCAGTGATTCCAAGTCGTTATACTGATTGATCTACTTACGGGGATGATGTCTAGGATGTGATTTAGTGAGGTGTTTAAAGTGAGATTTCCAAACAGTATACTTCATATATCAAACGGACCCTACCTCCGATATGATCCAACCTGGTTTTTCCTTACTTGATAGATCATGAAGTAGACTTTGAGTTAATGACGAATCTAGACTAATAACTAGTCGCAATAAATTTTAGACTAAAATCTAGTGGTAATAATACTAGGTTTCGTCGAAGGAAATCATATTGTTAAGAAGCGAAGCGCTGCTCGAATTTCGAGTCGTCACTTTAACAAGTGAGTGCATAGTTACTTTCGTCTTACACATAGATATGAAGTATTTAATATAAATTACGTGTTGTGAGTACATAGTTACTTTCATCTTACACATAGATATGAAGTATTTTATATAAATTACGTGCTATGTGGCATATTATCTAAATACTTGCTATCTATACTGGATGGATGATTTTATACACATTTTAAATTATTTAAACTGTATATGTATTTTATATCTACAAAATATGTTGGGTAAAACATGGGTAGATGAATGATGAGGGATGAAAGATGATATAGAGGAACATTGGCGATATGGACATAGTGCTCTATAGGTGAACATTGACAGCATTGGACCTAGTACCCTATAGATGAGCATTGGTAGTTGCGCCACAACATGTAGATGTTTTTGATCTACGATGTACTCTAAACATCTTAGCAGCTGTGCTCTAAGGATAGTTTCGGCAACAGAGCGTTGGCCCCGTCATCTTGTAGACTATGGATGACAACTACAGACTATTCTAAACAGTCTAGTGGAACCCTAGCAGGGTCGCTACCTGTAGGTGTTGTGAATGATGTGTTCACCGGTGTACTCTAAAAATCCATTGACATGTATTGTGAGAGGACTCTGGAAATTGATATTGTCAATAAACATGATAAACCCTGGCGACTATGCAGACTTAGTGCCTAAACCATGCAGCTGCGCCTAGAAGACAATATCGACAGTTACGTCTAAATAGAGAATGTCATAATTCTGGTAGGTGCGCCTAAATGATAATATTAGTAATTGTGTCATTGACAATGACAGACTTCATACCTATTCCTTAGGATAATCCTTAGGACTAAATGAACGAGAAATAACTGATTCTTAGGGTAGATCCTTAATAGTAAATAAGATAATGGGGATGGTTAATTGGGTTGATTGTTTGATGTTTAAACATAATAGTTATATTATTGTGGGTTGAAAACCCTATGTACTCACCTGGTTTCCCAACGTGATCCACTCAAGCTTATTTGTATCATAGGTGTCGATATGAAGCTGCTTTACACTAAGAGATTTAAAAGAGATATAGATCACTAGTGTAAATGAATGTAAGTTCTGTTTATGCTTATGTTTCTTTATTAACGATGACATCCCAGATGTTTTAAAATGAATAAAAATACATTTCTTCGGAAATGCTTTGATAATATATTTATCATGTTTTTCTGGGAACAAACTCCGCAACATTTTTATTAAAAGAGATACTTTAATTTTTATAAAGCATAAACAAAATCGGTCTTTTCTGGCCGTGAAAATGGGGATGTCATAGTTGGTATCAGAGCATTAGTTTAAGTGAACTAGGAATAAGGATTTATTTCTAGACTTAAAGTTAGAATGCTAAGCGATTATCGTGATGAGTGTGTCTAATATATTTTAGGAAGTACACCTGAATAGACACGAGCACTAGCTCATTTACGGAAGATGTCTAAATTGCTTTTATGTGCTAAATGATTTGCGATGCTTTATGATTCTATCGTTTGATTGGATCTATGGTTTGTTGCCGACCAGATCTAGAAACTTTATGTGTTCATATTTCTAAACGTTTAATTACGATATTAGAATTGGCATGTAATTTTTCGGAGTAATAAGGAGGAATACACTTCTAAATCTTCCTCTATCTATATTCTCGTCTCGATACACCGAATGCCTGCTTTGGTGTATAGAATGTCATGATAAGGACTCATAGCAGGCTGAGCAAATGGAGGAAATGAGAAGGCTTACGATAGTGAATGATACCAATCGGAAGATATTTTAAGAGTGATATCTTGCCTTTAGAATGCATCTAATAACTAATATGTTTAGTACCAGAGAAGTACACTTTCGATTAGTAGAAAGAAAGAATTTTGGTATAATCCATGAATTTATCCCATCATCTGACATTTCCATCACCAACCGAGTTGAAGCAGAATTCATGATTGAAGATACACATGGAAGAAGTCCTAGTAGAGTCCAGGGAAAATTATATGATTGTTTGGACACATTTGTATGTGTTAAAATTGTTTTTATGATAATAACTTTGAGAGCTGCGAGACAATACGTGGGATGAGTATGAGTAGGTGTGAATGGTAGTAGCGGCCTATACTACCGGAAGCACATGATTCTCACTTGGATCAGGGAAAGTCACAAGGTTACCAAGAAGCTAGTAACTGATTCCGGTTTATTCAAGCATGTCGTTACCATCGTTTCGGTAATGACTGGGAAGATAATGGTTATTCCGACCCTAGAGGTCATATCATATCGAGTCCGACTAGGATGAGTGTGTTACATGGTTCAGAGAACCAAGATCGATGTAGCACCTGACTTAAGCCACACGATTGAAGTAAAATTGAAGCGATCAATAGAAGTATCACGATCATTGTAAGAGCTTGTAGCTAGAAGTGCTACATGTGAGAATGTGATTATATCATATTAGAGCATGAAGGAATTTGTCTTTAAGTCTGGAATTTGACTCTAAAAGACCTGAGTCTAAGCATCGCATCATACGACGAGATATCATTAGAACATGACCCATTGGTCCATGGTGGTAATCAAAGAACTTATCATAAGTTTGTTAAGAAGAAGGAGTCTCCAATAAGGAATCGAGATTATGACTCGAAGGTAATGATTACAAGACTAACGTGAGAAAGAGAATGGGTGCACGATCGAGTACTATTTGCAGCCAATAAGTCTAAGAGATAGATACTGATTCGAAGGAATATAGAAGTTACAATTATTACCTAGGATGAAGAGATATCATATGGAGTCATTATACAATCCCTGTTTTGTTGATGATTCCGGGACGTAATAATCCTAAAGGGGAGATAATTGTAACGCCCGCGACTTCGGGCTAATCAATTTAGAGACGATAAGTGTCAAAAATGACTTTTTAATAGAAGATTATTTAGAATAAATAATCTTAACCAAGTAATAGTATATGTCAAAAGGGTTCCGTGCATATAAAGAACGATGTAATCCGAGTTATAACAAAGAAGTTATGACCTGTCGAAGTTTCACGGCAAAACCGGCACGACACCGGGAATTGTAAAAAGTGATTTTTTTTGATAAACTACTTTTTAGACTTCGAGATCTAAATGAAAGTTGTAGTATACGTTAAACCGAGAACATACAAAAAAAGAACGCCCAAATCTGACTTCGTATGAGGATGTTATTATTTTTCTAAGATTTAGCATAACAGTACACAACCCAGAATTCGAATTTTAGATCGATCCATTTTCAGCAAATTCAACCGAGATGAGAATTGAAGATCTCATTAAAAGGAGCTCAAAGATAAAAAGACACACGAAAACAGAGTCCGTATGTAGAAGTTATGAATTTTATGTAGTCATTTAACAGTGTTATCTTCTCATACTGTTAAATTTAAAATTGGTCGAGAATTAGCCGATAGAGTCCAAAGGAAAGTTGTAGATCTTGTATTTACCTACGCGTGAATATAAAGAACATCAAAAACTGAGTTTGTATGCGAAAGTTATAAATTTTTAAAAACTGTTTGTTTTACCTGCGTCCGGCGCCACGTGTCAGCACCAGACTTCGCCTTGGAGCCTACACAAGCTCACGACGTGAGCACCCTTTTTCACGACGTGAAAAAGGCCCAAACAACCTATAAATAAAGGCGTAAATTACCCCAAAAAACTCACACCTTTCATACTCTTTCTCTCCCATTACCCGCAAACCCTCTTCCCCCTTCCCTAGCCCCTCCTAGGTGTTAGATGCGAGTCCCGAAGTGCCAGAAGGCTCCGAGAAAAAGAGCTTTCGGCTCAAAAGTTATGCCCCCGCAAAGCCCGGCTCCTAGCCAAACCCCCAGTAAGTGAGTTATGCTTACCCTACTTTAAGTATAACTTATGTTTAAGTTCATTATCGTTATTTTGAACCTATAAACAAGATTTATCAGTGATTCCAAGTCGTTATACTGATTGATCTACTTATGGGGATGATGTCTAGGATGTGATTTAGTGAGGTGTTTAAAGTGGGATTTCCAAACAGTATACTTCGTATATCAAACGAACCCTACCTCCGATAAGATCCAACCTGGTTTTTCCTTACTTGATAGATTATGAAGTAGACTTTGAGTTAATGATGAATCTAGACTAATAATTAGTCGCAATAAATATTAGACTAAAATCTAGTGATAATATTACTAGGTTTCGTTGAAGGAAATCATATTGTTAAGAAGCAAAGTGCTGCTCGAATTTCGAGTCGACACTTTAACAAGTGAGTGCATAGTTACTTTCGTCTTACCATAGATATGAAGTATTTAATATAAATTATGTGTTGTGAGTACATAGTTACTTTCATCTTACACATAGATATGAAGTATTTTATATAAATTATGTGTTATGTGTGCATATTATCTGAATACTTGTTGTCTATGTTGGATAGATGATTTTATATACATTTTAAATTGTGACATCCCCATTTTCACGGCTAGAAAATACCGATTTTTTATGCTTTATAAATTCAGAGTACCTCTTTTAATAAAAATGTTGCGGAATTTGTTCCCAGTAAAACGTGATAAATACGTTATCAAAGCATTTCCGAAGAAAAGTATTTTTATTCATTTTAAAACATTTGGGATGTCATCGTCAATATAGAAACATAAGCATAAACAGAACTTACATTCATTATCACTAGTGATTTATATCTCCTTAATCTCTCAGTGTAATGTGACTTCATATCAACACCTGTGATATAAATAAACTGAGTGGGTTAGGTTGGGAAACCTGGCGAGCACATAGGGATTTCAATCCCACAATGTTATACCATATATATATAGTTTAAAACTGAAAAAATATACAATTTCACCATATATATAAACAACTCTTATCCCACCCCGTCGATCCTCACAACGAGACTATCCATACTCTCGGACCTAAGATTAGCCGTTTTACCTAATCCATACTCCCGGATCAGAAATGAACAACTTTACCTAATCCTTACTTTCGGACTAGGGACGAATGACTAATCCATACTTTCAGATTAATGATGAATGATTATGCCTAATCCATACTCTCGGACTAGGGACAATGACTATGTCTAATCCATGCTGCCGGATCAATGACATATACTAAGGTTTTATTCTGAGTATAACTCACTCGTACTCGTAAGAAAACACTACCTAATATTCCTCATAATTAATTTAGGTTTACTCTTTATCCTAAATCAACATATATAATTCGGTATGTTCTTTAACAAGTATCTCAGGCAACATCAAATAATTCGCACATAAACATATATTTAATACGTCAATCGATACTTGTATTAAAATCATGTTCATGAAAGGGACTATGCACTCGCACATAAACTCTTCAACAAATATTTAACTCTTTAACATATATTTAATACTTTAATTAATACTTGTATTAAAATCATGTTCATGAAAGAGACTATGCACTCACTTGAAAAGGTGGTGATTCCGAACTCAGACAGCGCTTCGCTTCTTAAAAATAATTTCCTTCGACGAAACCTAGTATTATTACCACTAGAGTTTAGTCTATTATTCGCCGAGACTAATTAATAATCTAGTTATTATTACTATTATATAAGCGTCAAACAATACTTATATAACCCATAATAATATCCCAAGTACTTATTATAAGTTCCTAATAACGTTACTATAATTAAATAAACGATATATTAAAAATAGCGTAGGCGTGGCTCACTTACAACGAGTTTTATAGAAAATCGGGCTTTGCTAGGAGCAGCTTTCCCGAGACGAAAAGCTCTTCTTCTCGGAGCCTTCGAGCACTCTGGGGCTTCCGCCTCATGCTAGGGAGGTTCCCTAGGCTTTCGGGGGGGGGGGGGGGGGGGTTTCGGGGCTAGAGAGAGAGAAAGAGAGAGAGAGAGAGAGAGAGAGAGAGTAAAGAGAAGAAAGAATGAGAAAGGTGTGAAAAAAATGAGGGTGGGAGAGATTCTATTTATAGGGTGAAAATTGGCTGAACTTGGTGCCACATGTCATCATCTAGTGGCAAGACTTGGGGAGAAAGCAATGCCTAAGATTGTGCCACATTACCCATTTTTGCACAGCACACTTCCGACTTCTAAAATCCGTAACTTTCACATACGACCTCCGTTTTTGACTTTATTTATATCCACACGTAGGTAAAAATAAGATCTACAACTTTCATTTTGACTCCATCGGCTAATTCTCGACCGATCTTAAATTTAACAGTACGAGGAGAATATATTGTTAAATGTCCGCGTAAAATTTATAACTTCTACATACGGACTCTGTTTTCGTCTGTCTTTTTACCGTTGAGTTCCTATTAATAAGATCTTCAATTCTCATTTAGGTCGCGTAGGCCAAAAACCGCTCGAATTAAAATTCGAGTTTCGGGTCGTGCACTGCTATGTCAAATCTTAGAAAAATTCATAACTTCCTCATACGAAGTCAGATTTGGGCGTTATTTTTTTGTATGTTCTCGGTTTAACAAATAATACAACTTTTATTTGGATCGATAAGGCTAAAAAGTCCTTTATCAAAAATTCACTATTTACGTCTCCCGGTGCCGTGCCGGTTTTGCCGTAAAACTTCGACGGGCCATAACTTCTTCGTTATAAGTCGGATTTCGGCGTTCTTTATATGTACGTAACCCTTGAGACATATTATAAAACTTGTTAAGATTATTTATTCTAAATAATCTTTTGTCGAAAAGTCGTTTTCGACCCCTATTATCTCTAAATTGACTAGCCCGGATCTACGGGCGTTACATAAATTATTTGAACTATATATGTATTTTATATCTAAAAAATATGTTGGGTAAAACATGGGTATATGAATGATGAGGGATGAAAGCTGATATAGAGGAACATTGGCGATATGGACATAGTGCCCTATAGGTGAACATTGGCAGCATTGGACCTGGTACCCTATAGATGAGCATTGGCAGTTGTGCCACAGCATGTAGATGTTTTTGATCTACGATGTACTCTAAACATCCTAGCAGCTGCGCTCTATGGATAGTATCAGCAGTAGAGCATTGGCCCCGCCATCTAGCAGAGTATGAATGACAACCACAGACTATTCTAGACAATCTAGTAGAACACTAGCAGGCTCGCAACATGTAGGTATTGTGAACGATGTGTTCACCGGTGTACTCTAAAAACCCATTGACATGTATTGCGAGTGGACTCTTGAAAATGATACTGTCAATAAACGAGATAAACCCTGGCGACTATGCGGACTTAGTGCCTAAACCTTGGCAGCTGCGCCTAGAGGACAATATCGGCAGCTGCTCCTAAATAGAGAATGTCATAATTTTGGCAGATGCGCCTAAGTGAGAATATTAGCAGCTGTGCTTGACAGCTGTGTCATCGACAACGACGGACTTCGTACCTATTCCTTAGGATAATCCTTAGGAATAAATGAACGAGAAATAGCTGATTCTTAGGGTAGATCCTTAAGAGTAAAGAAGATAATGGGGATGGATAATTGTGTTGATTGTTTGATGTTTAAACATAATAATTATATTATTGTGGGTTGAAAACCCTATGTACTCACCATGTTTCCCAATCTGACCCACTCAAGCTTATTTGTATCACAGGTGTGGATATGAAGTTGCTTTACACTAAGAGATTTAAAAGAGATATAGATCACTAGTGTAAATGAATGTTAGTTCTGTTTATGCTTATGTTTATGTATTGACAATGACATCCCAAACATTTTAAAATGAATAAAAATACATTTCTTCGGAAATACTTTGATAATATATTTATCATGTTTTTCTGGGAACAAATTCCGCAACATTTTTATTAAAAGAGATACTCTGATTTTTATAGAGCATAAACAAAATCGGTCTTTTTTGGCCGTGAAAATAGGGATGTCACATTCAAGATCATCAAAAAAAAAAAAAAAAAATACACATGTATTATCCCCAAAATTCGAAAAACTTAAATGAGAGGTCATAGAAACTCACCCTAGTTTCTTAAAACTCATTCTTTTAACCGGAGAACCTTTTGGACGATATAAGCACATGAGGATGTAGATCAACCATAGGGAAACTTAGAAAAAAATTCTTACAACAAACGGAGCACCAACAACCATGTGACATGTTGTGGTGGTTTTTAGCTCAATTGTGGGTTGTTTTGGTTGTGATTTGAAGGATCTTGGCATGAGGGGTCTTTGTGGTGATTTT
Source organism: Lactuca sativa (assembly GCF_002870075.4). Lineage (NCBI taxonomy): Eukaryota > Viridiplantae > Streptophyta > Magnoliopsida > Asterales > Asteraceae > Lactuca > Lactuca sativa. The sequence goes on from NC_056627.2 coordinate 264,174,175, forward strand.
GGGCAGTATGAGATAGTGAAATGGGCTAGAAATGGTCTTGAAAAGGTGGGTGGCAGTCAGTGTTTTGGTGATTGTTTCTCGATTAAAACAGCCTCTTCGAGGATGTTTTAGGGTTTCGAAGGTAGCAACAACAAAGAGGGTAGATGTGGGTGTTTGGGGCTACTATGATCGACAAAACAGGCAAGGAAGGGGCTGCTAAGGGCTGGAAAACAGAGAGGGTCAACAACCCTTCTTGCTTTTCGGTTTTGCTTGAGATCGAGTAAAAGAGATAGAGAATTTAAGAGAGGGAGTTCGAGAATTAAGGAGATAAATAGAAAGAATGATAAGTGTGAGTCTTTTGTGTAATAATAAGAAGATATGAATTAAATATATATTGTACAAGGTGATATTCAAAATTGATTTTGAAGTACTTGTAATATCTAGTAAGATATGTGTACATGTGTGAGATGTTTGAGATATTTGGAGTGTGGAGGGAGTCGTACATACACGACCAATAAAATGTGAGAGGAGAGAAGTCAAGAGTGATATTTAGTGTACATGAGCTGATTTCCATGTGTACCAAGGTTAGATTTTGGAAGATATTATGAGAATACATAACATATATACATAAATATACACATAGATATACATGTAAATGGGGTTATATATATATATATATATATATATATATATATATATATATATATATATATATATATATATATATATCACTGTTGTAAAAATCCCGACTAGGTCCCGATTAATCACCGATTAATCCCTAGGCGCTACTCGACCGATTAGAGGGCGCCTAGCGATTAATCCCTACATATAATAAGTGAAATAGTATAAAACAATGAAATTTTAATATTTTTGAAGAAATTTTATCTCAATGGAAACTATTTGATGCATGATTAGTGTTGTATTAATCATATTAACTTATTTTATTATGATATTAGTGGTATTTATGAACTTTGATACGATATTAGTCATATTTAATTTTTTAAAATTCAACAAATTAGCAATTAATGGTCCCCGATTAACCGTTTAACCCCAGTCCACCGACTAGCTAATGTCGAACGTTTTTTACAACCTTTATATATATATATATATATATATATATATATATATATATATATATATATATATATATATATATATATATATATATATATATATATATATATACATATTTGTTTTTTGAACTTGGTTATTTATAAATACATTACATATACATACTTAGTCATTAATAAATACATGGCTTATATGTATTTAGTTATTTATAAAATACATGACATGTACACACATATGTACCTACACATTTTTTATAATAATTATGTTATTTACGTCTTCTTTATTCCTAACAAAGGAACTTGATTCCTATAAGTATTTCATACGTGTTAGATGGCCGTATCAAACGTGATGATTTCCAAAAATGTACACGGAATGAAATTATGACACCCAAAATCATGTTTAAGCAACAATTAGAGTTTCGTGTTCAAATGGTTACTATTCGATAGTTTTTCACGAAACCGGTTCCACTTCGGAATAAAATATAATCAAAATGGAATTGAACGTTAGACATAAGTCTAGGTTCAGAATGGACTAATTCATGAGCAAGTAATCATAACACAACCTTATTTTCTTATTAAAATGTAGGGGTAACATACAATAGGTTTTAATACACAATACTTCACGGTATTTAACCGATAAATCTTGACCTAATATTACCAATTGTTACAAAGGAATATCCACTCTTATAGCCTCCAAATTAACTCTCGTAGAGATCCTTAAGTAATATCCTACAAATTAATACAATAACTTTTATAGGGCCAAAGATAGTCCATTGAGTGGGCATATTTACATCTCCCAACGTTGCCTCATCAATATGTTGTCTCGTACATGCCCACATAAACTACATAATCCATAATTAACTCTCAGACTCACTTGTTCACTTTAACGGTTGGAACAAAGGCATCCATATACAACACTAAGTTTGAGAGCTTATTGTTTAAACCATACCTCGTACTGGTCTCTTCCACATGACCTCACCCACTGCCAGACTCCATTATGCCATACGTCATTCATTAAACAATATTTTTAACATGAAAGCGATCCTTAAGTTTTGCATTTCTCATCCACGACTCCTTACAAAACCGAGTAAAATACTCATCCCCAATCTTTTTCCTCATATTTTAGATAGGAATAAACCCTTTTCACCAATATGATTCATAAAAGCAATAATGTTTAACCAAACCCTACCTACCTTCGGTTTTCACAATCAAACCCCACACACCCACTAGTACAATGAATGTTTTTCATTACCTCCATCCATAAATATTTTTTCTAATTATCGAACCTCCAGCTCCAGTTTTGTAACAACGATCAACTGAAAGCAAACAAGCTCCTAACCCCAACCCTCCTTTCTCTTCGGAACTCACAATCTTGTCCCATTTAACCGAATTAAGCTTCATGTCGTTATCTTCCTCTCCCTAAAAATAGGTGGCTCTAATCGACATGAGTTGTCTACACAAGATTTAAATACCAACATAAAATCAATTTCCAACCTTCCAAGTACAAGTTTAATTAAAGTGAAGCGACTGCTAATAGACAATATCTCAATCTTCTATTTTAACCGCCTGGTTTTACGATTTAAAGTTTAAATGGAATAATAGCTTGACATGCAGCCACATTTTAAATGGAATAATTTGTTTTTGTTTTTGTTTTTTTTTTTTTTTTTGAAACAGAAAATGTTATTAAAAGTCACCCAAGTAGCAAGTACCAAGAAGGGGAAAGAAAAAAAAAACTAAACATAATGGTACATGGATCATTACATGGAGATTGCATAGAATAGAATGGTGAGGACATCCATTCCTCCCAATTACAAATTCCTTCCTTTCCCCTACACTTAATCCAATAGTAAATTAATGATTTGGTGTTGTCCGCCCCTTTACTAGGATTAGTGAACACCTGTTGAAATGTCCTTTCATTCCTGAATTTCATAGATTCCATAGAAGACCATAACAAATGATGGTGTGTCTCTTTCTTTTCTGATAGCAGCCTCCCCAGTTGTCTACAAAGTTAAGAAGGTCTCCGATGTTGCTGATGTTAATGTAATTTAAATCGCACCATTTGAAAATTTTTCACATACAGATCTCGTAAACAGGCAGTCAACAAGTATGTGGTATGCTCATTCAGTACCACCAATGCATGCACTACATCTTGTTGTGCTAATTTCAACACTTATCCTTTTTAGGGCAATAGCAGATAGTATGTTTTTTTTGTGATTCTCTCCAGATAAATCATAAGACCTTAAGTGGGATGTCCCTGTGCCACTTGATCAACGGAAGAACATGATTAGGAGGAATAAAGTGAGCAATCTTACATCTTAATAAGTCTAAAGTGTAATTTCCATATGCTAATGGAGATCACCTTCACTTGTCAGGCCTAGGTGCTAGACAAATGTTTGCGAGGTCATTAAATAGTGTATCTAATTCGCTATTGAGACCACATGTGACAGGGCATTATTTACAAAACCAATCAAAGCTTATCGTATCAATCCGATCAGCCACCATACACCGCTTTCTAGATTCAATTTCGTACAGGTTTGAATACTTGGTTTTTACCGTTTCCGAACCAGTCCATCTGTCATGCCAGAACAACGTGTTGTTCCTATATTTGACCACCTGTTGAAATATATCATTAAGACACAAGCCTTGTTTTTGAATATTTCTCTTTGCATTTTCTATGTTCTTCTATGCTACATTGACATATTTGTTAGCAAAATAATCATGGGGTTTACTTTTAAGATTATGCAGGGCCGGCACTAGAGGGTGGGCAAGCTGGGCGACCACCCCGAACCTCGCCAAACCTCGGGGCCCCAAATAGTGATTAATATATATATGTATATATATATATATATATATATATATATATATATATATATATATATATATATATATATATATATATATATATAGTTTTAAAATGATAAATACTATACGTATCCCAAAAATAACCAAAGGTGCTTGCAGCTCATTTGGTTTGAAGCGCAAGAATGGTTGTGGTTGTTGATCCGTGTTCGAACCTCACTTCTCCCTAAAGAGGTTATTTTTTTATATATGTTAACATCAAGGTTTCACTAAAGAGGTTCTTTTTTTTGAAGCGCAAGAATGACTCGTCTCCGTGATACGATTCCGGGATTTGACTGTAGCGGTTTCACTAATAAGGACACCGCCCCCCCCCCCCCCCCCCCTCCCCCCCTAAATCCCAAAAAGCTTTGGCGTGTGCCCTTTTTAGCAAAATCGTCCAAGATATGGAAGTCAACTTCTACATGACTGTCAGACAGAAAACAGTCTTTGAGTGTCTGCGGGCGCCTCATGCTCAAGATTTTCTGCTAACTATCCTTATTGATGGTCTTGGCCAGCATATGTCTCCTGTGGAGTACCGAACTATCCTTCGTTACCGCCTCATGATTCCCATATTCCCAATTGACGAGATATGCCCAGTTTGTCGAAAGGCATGTTTGGATACCTTTGGGGAACACGCGGTTCATTGTAGAGAGCTCCCTGGTTTCAAGTATAGACATGATGTGGTTCGAGATGTTCTCTTTGATGCTTGTCGGCGTGCTGGTATTTCTGTGAAGAAAGAAGTGCCAGTGAACTTTTTGACGGACCCGTAGGATGGCAGGTCCACACTTAGACCGGCTGACATTTTGGTCTTTGGATGGATAGGAGGGAAGCATGCGTGCGTGGATCTTACTAGTGTCTCTCCTCTCGTTGGTTTGGGGAGCGGAGGTTTCGCAGCTGGCCATGCCGCTTTGAAAGTCGCTGCGTGCAAAGTGGTAAAGGACGAGAATGCATGTAGAGAAAATCAACATGTGTTTGTTCCTTTTGCATTCGATACATTTGGTTTTCTCGCACCAGAGGCGGTGGAGCTCCTTAATAGAGTCCAATGGGTCATGCATTCTAATGTCATATCTCCTAGATCCACAAATGTTGTTTTAAAAAGAATTGGTTTTGTCATCCAGAAAGGGCTAGCGGCGCAGCTTGTTGCCCGTTTGCCTTTAATCGATATGTATTGAACTTTCGTATATGATTATATGTAAATTTGTCCGTTTACTTAAAAAAAAGGTTCTAAATTAAAAGATATAAATCATATAATTATTGAATTTTTTCAAATATATAAAGTTTTTAGAAGTATTATATTAATATCTAATAGAAAAAAGTTAATAAAAACTCATTTATTTTAGGCCCGATAAAAAAACATAGAAAAAAACAAAAAAAAAAAAAAAACTCGCGCCATAACACGATAAGGCGCGTCGTGACTCGTTATTTGGGCGTCACGCTTCATAAACCCGCCTTGGATGTTTTCGTAACGGCTACATCACGTCTCACGCCATGGCACGCCTTGAGGCGCTTTTTAGAACCATGGTTAACATTATAAATGTTAAGGCCCCTCTAAAAAACGTGGAGCCACTTGGAAGAAATCACCCACATAAAAATTTGTTATTGTTGAAATTCTATGTGTGTAAGCATATCCTTTTTTTTTTCTCAAAAGTGCACTCTACAAATATATCCTATCAAAACTTTCAATTCAACAACAAAATTTCCTATTATGTTATACAAATTCAAATGGAAAGATCATAAAAAATAATGAAGGAAATATTATTAGTTCATGTCGACAGATTCCGAAAAGAGATTAAATTCTGAGTCAACAACAAAACATTATTTTTTTTGTGAACCTTTGTATGTGGTTGATTTAATCAATTAGATTAGGGAAAACTACAATAAAGTTCCTACATATTGGCCTCATAATCGATTTAGTCCCTATATATTTTTTTTTATTCAATTAAGTCCCAAATACCGGTAATCGTATTCAATTTAACCCTTTGACCCGGTCAACAGGTCATCTAACTTTCAAAAATTATATTTTTGGCCCAAATTTCAAAATTTATTACAAATTTGGTCCAAAATTTACACTTTTGGCCCGGATTTAAAATTTTTTTTACAAATTTGGTCCAAACTTTACCTTTTTTACCCAAATTTTAGAATTTTATTATGAATTCATCCTAATTTTAGTTTTTTTTTGCAATTTTTTTTCAAAAAATTGTTTGTAATATGTTTTTTCTTTATAAAATCATACTTATACAAAAAAATATATATATTTTCACATAAAAATCTTATATTTTCTATATAAAAACTTTTTTTAAAAAGTTTTTTGTATATGAAATATCTAGTTATAAAAATATGTATTTATTTAGTATATAAATATATATAAATTTGTTTTTATAAAAAAATGTATACAAACACCTATCACCTTTATATATATATATATATATATATATATATATATATATATATATATATATATATATATACACACACACACACATACAAATAGGTGTGTATCTATATTTTTTTTTATAAAAACGTGTTTGAATAATTTTTTATATAATACGTGTTTGTATACATTTTATAAAAACGTTTTTGAATAAGTTTTTATATAATACGTGTTTGTATATATTTTATAAAATCGTGTTTGTATACATTTTATAAAATGTATACAAACACGTATTATATAAAAAAAATATTCAAACACGTTTTTATAAAAAAATATATAAACAAACACGATTTTATAAAAAAAATATAGATAAAATAGGTGTTTGTATACATTTTTTTTTTGTAAAATACGTTTTTGTATACATTTTTTTTTATAAAAACGGATTTCTATATATTTATATACTTAATAAATACTTATTTTTATAACTAAATATTTCATATACAAAAAACTTTTTAAAAAAAGTTTTTATATAGAAAATATAAGATTTTTATGTGAAAATATATTTTTTTTTGTATAAATATGATTTTATAAAGAAAAAACATATTAGAAACAATTTTTTGAAAAAAAAAATTGCAAAAAAAAACTAAAATGAGGATGAATTCATAATAAAATTCTAAAATTTGGGCAAAAAAGGTAAAGTTTTGACCAAATTTGTAAAAAAAATTTAAAATCCGGGCCAAAAGTGTAAATTTTGGACCAAATTTGTAATAAAATTTGAAATCTGGGCCAAAAATGTAATTTTTGAAAGTTGGATGACCTGTTGACTGGGTCAAAGGGTTAAATTGAATACGATTACCGGTATTTGGGACTTAATTGAATAAAAAAAATATATAGGGACTAAATCGATTATGAGGCCTATATGTAGGGACTTTATTGTAGTTTTCCCATTAGATTATGCTGCGTTTAGGTTTTCTTCTATAAGGTGATTTTTACAATTTTTATTTTATTTTAGTTTGTTTTATCATATTAACTTTATCTTTTATACGATTAGTATTTAATACAACACGCGAAACGGAGAACTCATTTGCAAAGTGGACTACAATTTATAAAAATAAAGTTTCGGTCCAAATAATTATGTATGAGGGAGTAAATAATAATTAAAAAATTATATTAATAAAAATAAAAACTATAAAAACAACGATTGTAAGGGATCAAAGACAATTTTAAAATATTGTATTAAGTTTTTAAATTTAACAAAATCACTATAGACAAAATGACAATTAGTGGCACATTTATTTTATCCCACTATATTATGTCATTTAGTGTCACTTACCGTTTATTGTCACTAATGTTCCCGCTTTTAAAAGATATCGAAGTGTTTTCTAAAATTTTCATTTCCCTCGTTGCCTCCCCCCTTTCTTTTTCATTTCCCCCTGTTTCCAATTTTTTCCATTACCCTCTATTTGCCAAATTTTCAACTGCATCCATTAAACCCTAATTACACACAGATATGTCACATATTCAACCTACTTTCTCTCCCAAGGATTTTAGCTTCGTTTTACAATAGACACATCCACTCCAGCTTCTTCTCCGACCGATTTTAGCACCCTAGCTTCGTCGATCAAGGTACTCTCTTCTCTTTCTCTTCGATTTGCTTCAAACCTAACACATCACCACTTTCTCCCTCTTTCGATTTTAGAACCCTAACTTGAAATAGCATTCCATCAGACTTTAAATTTCTAGATGATGTGTCATTTTAACTACCAGCGATGCATTGTTCCTCAAAGCCAAATATTATCATGTTCTCTACATGCATAATTTTATTTGACTTTTGATAATGTTTTTTTTCTTAGTGTTCTCAATCTAGTTTTTTTAGCAATCGAATATAGATGCATGATTAGTTGTTCTCAGGAAATGAATATTAGGGAAGAGCATTGCTAAGAAGATAACATTTTTGAGTTGTGTTTTTGTGCAGGTTTGGTGAGATATAACTGAGTTCTTATGAGTAAGTAAACTTCTTATTTTCTCCTAAACCTAGTTTGTTACCAACGAAATAAGGTTGATGACTACTTCTATGTTTCCTGTCTAGCTTTAGTTTTATTTTTCTGATTAAATAACTTGATTCTATGGAAACTATTCATGGCAGGTAAGTGATTTATTGTTGTATGTTGTTTATCAGCACTTCAAAATATCTTGAAGATGATAACCATATTGTTATTTCTGCTTAACTTTATTCCAGTTTGGAAATAAAAGCCACCCTGAAAGTACATGATTCTTACCATATGAACAATTCCTCGTTTCTTGATGTGTTAATGGGTTTATTGAGGTTAATTTTGTCATTTATATGTTATATTATAATTTAAATTATGAGATTCTCAATGATATATGAATTGCAGGGTGAGAAGATGGCGAAATGAATATAGATCAAATGGGTTATTCCAAGCTCCGTTAATCAAGATTCGTCGGCATCATAACTTTGGGTTATTGGATTGGACGAGGTGGCAACACGTTTAGACTTGTTAAACCATTAATCAATATTTATTGGATTGAAATGGGTTCTTCCAAGCTCTACTAATCAAGAATTATGTTTTGCGTATTATTAGGACACCGTTTAAACTTACTAAGCCTCTTGGAAGATAATATTGTGTTGAATAATCAGATTATTGTTGTAAAACGAGTTAATTTTTAATTGAAGTAATATTTTTGTGTTTTTCTATTTATTATCATAATTTTTTTCTTATTATTTTATATTCCATTTAAATTATAAAAAAAATCGCAGCTAAGTTTCATATGTAAATGTTTTGTAATAAATAAGTGCCACCAAAAACAAAAAATCTTTTTAATTTAACAATTATATAGTGACATCAAAAAAGTGTTATATTGGCATAAAAAAGTGACATTAAAACCCAAAAGGGTTGCAGCGATACAATCAAGAAGTGTCACTAAAGGCCTTTAGTAGCACTGCTTTTAGTGACACTTATTTTTTGTGCCGCTGATACCCTAGTGGGTTTTTAGTGACATTTTTTCTGTGCCACTAAATGTCATTTAGTTTGTACTGAATTTTTTGAGGTGTGACAGTGAAGGGCCTCAAATTTTATTTTGCCCCGGGCCTCAAATCGTCTTCGAACGGCACTGAGATTATGTATACCAAAAATGACTTGGCACCATAGTGATGGAACCTCGATTTTAGCCTCCACCATCGATTCACAATTATACCTATGTTTAATGCTTGAATTGAATTGACACCAAGTCCACCCTCTTTTTTTTTGGAGTCATAACTTTATTCCATGAGACCCAGTGTATTTTATTTTCCTCATCATGACCTCTCCATAGAAACCTTCTTCGAATTTTTTCAAGTTCCTCCACTACTCCCATGAGTGCCTTAAACAGTGAAAGAAAGTATGTGGGTAGATTACCTAACATTGACGTGATTAGTGTTACCCAACCACTAAAAGAAAGTGTTTTAGATTTCCATGAGGATAGCTTGGAGTGAAACTTATTAATAATGGGCTTCAGTTTTTTTCAAGATTCATATTAGCTCTAATTGGCATTCCAAGGTAATTATAGGTAACTGAACTCTCCTCGCATCCTAGTATGTTAGCCCAATTGGATGTTTCACCCTCGAAGGTACCTATGTCGATATGTAACACCCTGTTTTAGGTTGTCTCTAAATTTGGGGTTTTGAACTGGAATTCAATCATATAAAGGTTTTGGGATTTGAGAAATTAAATTTGGGCCTTATTGATAATATTGGTTGTGAGGTCTAAGCCCTTAATCCGTATGTTGGAATGGGAAGAAAAGGGAAACATTATAAATCGGGCTTCTTACGTGTATTAAGAATTTTAGTACGGCATGTTTTAAGTCAAAAGTAATGAGATATGATTTTGGACTCTTCAATACCTTTCTGTGCATATAAAGAATGCCAAAAACAGAGCTGAAAGAAAGATGTTATGTTTGTTTGAAGTTGAAGTGGAAAATGGGGGTCTTAAATTAAAGTGGGGCATACTCTATGTGTACACAGGGCATACATCATTAAAGGATGACATGGGTATCCTTGAGTACATTGGGCATACATAAGGAGTACGCAAGGCGTACTCACATTGACCCTAAAACCCTAAATTTTAGGGTTGAGCCTCTATTTAAACACCTTAAGTCCCTTAAGGCCTCCTTTATCATCAGCCTCCACTTCCTGTTGCTGGCATTTCAAAATCCAAAACCCTGAGAGCTTGTTTTGGACCTTTAGAGTGTTCTTGGTGCCTTGTGGAAGAAGGAGAAGTTCATCATTGAGGATTGGTGGGATTGGAGCTTTAAGATGCATAACTTTCTTCACCTTTTCAAGCTTTATAGATGTATAAAGTTCTCAGATTTATGGTTCTATAATTAGATCTAAGTTTGACCCTTGATTTGAAAGCTTTTAGTCCCATGGTTTTGGTTCTTGTGAGCAAAACCTACTTTAGAGCTCAAGTTGTTCATTTTATGTTGTTTCTGAGGATCATGTGTCATAAAAATAAAGTATTTGTTGTTATTCTCACTCATACAAGAGTTTGATGTTATTAAAGAGTGTTATGGAGCTAAGGTTTGGTTTTGGGCTCTATAAGCCATGAAAGAGATTAAACTTGATGACTTTGACAATTAAGACCTTTCCAAGATCAAAATCTATGGGTTGGATGTTTAGTCTTTAGGTATTAAGAGCTTAAAATTCAATACCAGCATCAGCAGGATTGCGCGGGGTGTAACCCTGGAGTACGCAGGGCATAACAAGTTTTACCCCGTTTTCTCTTCAATGGAAACTCACTATCCGGGGTGTAGTTAAGGAGTACGCATGGCCTACTCCTAAAAGTAGAAATAAGTTATTTTGGGCCTTGGTCCATGATTGGATGAGTTTAGCCTTAGAAGGGTAAAATGGTATTTTATACTTTGTAAGAGATAATATGAAATATGCCTTTGGTTATGGGTTATTACCCTAATTGTTAATTAAGGTTGGTTTTGGATATGTTCAGTAAGAATAGTCTTTCTAGCGTCAGCGTGTATGTGATTCATTCATCTCAAATTGAGGTGAGTCTTCTCACGATACTATGTAGGGTGCTAGTTGTCTTTGTGATACTTTCATGAAATACCCCGAGGGTAGCCCGTGGTATTTGTATGAAAGGCCATGGGGTAACCCATGACATTTTCATGAAATTCCATGGGGTAGCCCATGACACTTAGATGTAAGACCCTAGGGTAGCCCATGACATTTCAAGGAAAGATCATGGGGGTAGCCCATGGCACTTGTATGCAAGACCATGTAGTTAGCCCATGGCAATGTATGTATGGTATGTGGTATATTGGGGAACTCACTAAGCTTTGTGCTTACGGTTTATTTTCAAAAAAAATTCAGGCACTTCCTGTTCCAAAGGGAAGAGTTCGACATGATTGCATCATATTCACTAGTGTTCCGCCTTTGATAATATGATTTCTACTTTGATAATTATTTTATACATTATCATACTTGATGGGTTTTTGAAATAATGGTTGATGGTTTTGATTGACTTAAGAGTAAAAAATTTTACTTAGAGTTTTTGGGATGTTACAAGTTGTTATCAGAGCCTTGGTTTAAGGGATTCAGGCACACACTCGATGTGTCTGAACTCAAATTGAGGATTTGGTAATCTCTTCACAAAGTAAATGAATTTTTTTAAAAGATTTTTTTAAGTAAGAGGTGTGATGCGTGCAATCGGCCAAACTCAAGTAAGTATTTCCCAAAATAACCATACATGTTTATCTATTTTCAATATGTGTACATGTGTATAGCATGCTACATTAGAGTTAAGGATTTGCTCGAGATTGCATGATAGAATGCTAGGAGAGATGCCTTTATATGCCTATTGGTTGAGATTTTATAACATCATGCTAGTATGGAATTTCAGATGATTAGATAGAATGGCCTGATTAGGTGATGTACTAGTTAGATTTCTGATGCTCGAATGTTGCTTGCTTTGTACTTTCTGGTACTCGTATTGATGAGGCTTAATTATTTCATGAATATATTAAGTTGCATGCTGCAAAGGTTAAATAATCTCAGAGTGATTGATTTGACTCTATTGTCTATCTCTCGTCTGAGTCTAACCATTGTAGGGTTGAGTCTTTTAGTCGAAGGATTATCTAAGTTTTGTTGTATGTAATTGTACTCATGGAGTAGTTAGCTGGCATTAGTAGAGGTTCTTCACCAATTGATGGCAGGGTGGGGTGAGGAACCTAGGAGAGCCTAGGAAGTGTTTTAATGGGTTTAGATGCGATGGTTAGCAGGTACTTGGAGTACCAATTTGAGAAGGTGACTTAGATGATTTAGGATAATTCTTGAGGAAAGTATGGATATGTCTGGAAGGTAGTATTGGGCCCATACTACTGAAAGCATAGGATCCGTACTCGAATCAAGAAGAGTCACAGAGATTCTAGGAAGCATGTAGAATGAGGATTCTTGGATTATGTTCTGAGCATATATTGGTTGTTTTCAATATGGAGATGAGCACTCGTGGAGGAGGTTCTAGTCCAGGTTCAGGCTCTAGTGCTGAGCCGATTGACGAGGGGATGTATGAGTTCTTCACGTCACTCGCCGACATATCTATATATCATCCTCCTATGGTTTGTGGGAGGAATGCCAAGATTGTAACATGTCGAATCCCAGGTATAACATTTAATTAAATTACATTTATATTCTCAGAGCAAGTTGACGAGTTGGAGGCCCCAACTCGCCGAGTAGAGGAGTTAATGGTCGTGTGATTTTTAGAGTCTACTCGACGAGTTGGAGGAACACAACTCAACGAGTAGGTGCTGAGTGAGAAAACCCTAATTTTCAGGGTTTGTGTCCTATTTATTTAAAGTACCTTAAGCCTCCATTCCCGCCTCCCTTATCACATTTATGCTCTGTGAGAAACCCTAATCAAGTGTATTCGTTTGTGAGAGAGAGAAGCTAACTTTGGGTGTTCTAGTGCATTTTTGGAAGAAGAGTGAAGAGCATCAAGGCGTGGAACAAGAAGAGGCTTTTGGATCAAGTTTTTTCCAGTGCTAACTTCAGTTTGAAGGTAAAAAATCACCACCTAGTACTGCCTTTTCTAGGGAGTTTAGGGCCTTTTTTCATCCTTCTTTGAGCACTTGAGTTTTATGAGCTTGTCATGGAGTTGAGTCTTCATATCTGGACAATATGAAGTCCCTTGAACCCAAAGGTCCAAGATTTATCAAGCTAGAGGATCAGCAGAAGGCTTTTGAGACCCTGAGACAGAAGTTATGTGAGGCTCCGATCCTAATACTGCCCGAGGGATTGGACGACTTCGTGGTATATTGTGATGCATCGATTTCAGGACTAGGCGCGGTACTGATGCAGAAGGGGATCGTGATCGCATATGTCTCGAGGCAGTTGAAGCCTCACAAGGCAAATTACCCCACGCATGACCTGGATTTGGGAGAAGTGGTGTCTGCTCTCAAGATTTGGAGGCACTATTTATATGGGGTGAAATCCGTGGTGTATACCGATCACAAGAGTCTGAAGTATTTGATGGACGAGCAAAACCTGAATATGCGACAGAGGAGATGGTTGGACGTGCTAAAGGACTATGACTTCGAGATCCTATACCATCCAGGGAAGGCCAATGTGGTGGCCGATGCATTGAGTCGCAAATCGACGGGGTCGCCAATCAGGGGTACTTGTATGAGGGTGACGCTAAGTCCACCCATGATAGACATGATTCGAGAGGCTCAGGTTGAGGGGGTGAAGAAAGAGAATTGGAAATTGGAAAGAATTCAGGGGCAGTATCCTTTGTTTGTTAAGGATAGTCGTCGCTTGTTGACACAGTGTGGCCGAGTATCGGTGCCGATGATAGGGGGAGTGAGGTAGAGATTGTTAGAGGAGGCGCATAAGTCCAAATTTTCTATACACCCAGGTGCAACAAAATGTATAAGGATTTGAGGATGAGTTATTGGTGGCCCTGCATGAAGCGGGAGATCACCGGGTATGTGGAGCGATGCTTGACCTTCAGGAAGGTCAAGGCCGAGCACCAGCGACCTCATGGTAAGGTTCAGCCACTACCCATTTCCATGTGGAAGTGGGAAGAGATCACTATGGACTTCATCACGAAGCTACCGCGGACAGCGAGGGGAGTAGATGTCATATGGGTGATCGTGGATAGACTGACGAAGAGTACTCACTTCATTCCGATCTCCGAGAGTATATCTGCAGAGAAGTTGGCAGACATTTATGTTCGAGAGGTGGTGGCTAGGCAAGGAGTGCCAGTATCAGTGGTTTCAGATAGGGATGTTCGTTTTACATCCAGGTTTTGGAAGAAGTTCCATGAGGAACTGGGTACTCAGCTGCATTTTAGTATGGCATATCACCCCCAGACCGACGGTCAAAGCGAGAGGAAGATCCAGACATTGGAGGATATGCTGCCGGCATGTGTGCTGGACTTCGGAGGGAGTTGGGATACATACCTCCCACTGGCAGAGTTTTCGTACAGTAACAGTTATCATGCCAGTATTGACCGAGCACCATTTCAGATGTTATATGGGCGGAGATGCAGAACCTGTTGGATAAGGTGTCTAAGTACATAACTATTTCTGGTATGTACTTGACCCGACCCGGCATGATCCATTTGGGTTACATGGCACCATGCAATTGGATAGACTAAATGAGAGAAATAACACTTGTGATTTATTAATATATTATAAGTTCTAATATATTAATAATATTATTTAATTAGTTTGATCAAGAATTAATTTTAGAATTAATTAAGTGATCAAAAGATAACTAATTAAATATATGGGTTGATTATGTAAATCATCCATAACTTATATAGTGGGCTAAGAGGCTCCATAGATAATCAAGTTGGGTTGAACCCATTGGATGCTCCATGGAGGCTCCATAGGAGTTACAAACCCATAGGTCATGGAAATGAAGAGTCATGACACATTAGGGTTTACATGGTGTAACCCTAAATGTGTCAACACTATATAAAGCTCATGTTTCTCCCAAAATCGGCTATGACATGCATGTTTGAGGGCTAGAGCCGATTTTAGAGTGTTACACTTTCTCTCCAAGTTTACTCCATAGCATTTGGTGTTGTGTGAAGCATTTGAGGCATCACACTTGGGGTGCTAGGCTCACAAGGTTTCAAGGATCAAAATCAACAACAAGGTATGTAGTTCTATCTTTCATTTAAGTTAAAATTGTTCCCCATGTATGCTAGATAGGATCATAACTTTGGAAATCAACTTTGCATGAGAATTAGACAAACATAGATCCAAGGTTATTAGGGTTGCATGTACACTTAGGAAGTGTTAGAATGCTCAAAACCCATCAGTGGTATCAGAGCCTAGACTTGTTTGTGTGATACTTGATGCAAAATTGTTGAAAAAAAGTCAATTTTGTGCAATCTGCCTGATGAACTCGCCGAGTCCATGGGGGGACTCGCCGAGTTCATGTGTATCTTCATTCTACTTGCCGAGTAGGTTCGTGCACTCGACGAGTAGGAGCCTCAGAATGCAGATTTTTGACTTTTGCTGCTGGAAATGGACTAGAAACATTACCCTAAATTGTTTTGGTGTTATTAAACTTGTTTTAGATGGTGTAATATTTGTTCTAATCCATTTACAATGGCTAATATCAATTTTTCATGATTATATGTGTACATATGTTCTTGAAACTTTGATATGGATACTCATGTTCTTGATCTTATGAATTTAGATGATCATAGGAATTACTTGTAACCTACTTGGTAGTTTAATTCTTGGTCATAATGTGTTTTAATGGAATCCATAATTTGTCCTCAAGTTATGGAAAACCAAGAGTCACACTTGAATTAAAACCATTAAAAGAACACAAGAGTTTGAAAAATGAAAAGTCTTCATTTTAATACTCAATTAAATTCATAAGTTATGAGAAATGAAAAGTTTTGAAAGTTTACAAAACTTGCCCTCAAGTTTTGGAACAAGTAAAGTCATATTAAAACTTTAGTTCCAACCCTTAGAATTTTAAAAGTTAAAATTCAACCCTTATACTTATAATATTATAAGTTAATAATAATATATATGTATAAGATCAAAGTCGTCTTACCGCTAGTACGCCTTATTCACGAAACAGTCTATAAGGTGGGTATAAGGTTGTTGCCTATTAAATGGCTACTTAATAGGTGTCCACTCTCACCCACCGCTTGCTTGACTGGTGGAGGTTCGTTAGCCGAACGGGTAGGACAATGACTTAAAAAATTCTCACTAAAAGTATAATGATTATTATAAAGTAACTAAATGTTTTATAAATTCCCAATCTTAGTTACTTTAGGAAAAATGTGAATAAGGTGCTAATCCATGAAATTACACTTTGCACCTTGTTTAAGTCGTTGGTGGAGCGTGTGTGGTTTACCGGCACAATAACTTGGACTTAACAAAGGAGGTAAAGGGTGACTTAAGTTTTTTCATGAGGTCGGAAGGAGCGCGTGTGGTTTACCGGCACTACGATTAAGTGAAAAACATTAAGGGTACCAAGTGATTTGCATGGTTACTTCACACCTTGTTTTGTGATCCTCGGTATCCCGGTCACAAAACATGAAGGGCACACTCGAGATTGAAACATGCCATTGAAAAGTTCAATGAATCTCAAAGAATCTAGGAATTTCTAAAAACCAAATAAAACCTAATAATTTAATATTTCGTTTTCATGGTGGAAATTGGTGAATCGTCATTCACCTACCTTTTAAATATGCTATAACTTGGATTACGACATCCCTCTTCTAGGTTATAATATATTGTGATTAGATCCTAGCCTTAATATTACATTTGGGTGTTTTATTAAGGACTATCTCTATATCTAAACTAAACTGATCTCTCCTCTCTTCAGATGTCTTCTAATAATTTTACTCCTGGCTCAAACCCTACTGGCTCCTTCTCTCTCATGAACCTTTGTCGGAGAGTCATCTTTGATGGATCCAACTTTATTGACTGGATCAGAAACATCAGGATGGTCACTCGTTACGAGAACAAGGAATATGTTCTTGACAAGGAGCTTAAGGTGCCTGAGCCAACTGCTACTCCTGAGGAGCTTGCTGAATATGAGGTTCATGAAAGAGATGCTATAAAAGTGGCATGCATCATGATGGCCACCATGACAAACGAGCTCCAAAAGTCCTATGAGGACTACTATCCTTTTGAGATGCACCAGGATTTGATGGACCGCTACCATCATAGTGCTCGTCAAGAGCGATATGAAATCATCTCCTCTATGATCACAATCCGAATGAAAGATGGTGAACCCATCACAAGCCACATGCAGAAAATGCAAAGGTATGTGGATCGATCGATGAAGTTGAATGTGAACTTCCCTGAGGAGTTGGCTATAGATATTATTTTGCACTCCTTACCTTCATGTTATGATCAATTCCGCATGACATACCACATGAATAAGGAGGAAGTTACACTTAGCAAACTTCAAGGACTCCTAAAGACCGCAGAATCAAGTCTTAAAGGTAAGTCGGTTGTGAGCACTCCTACTCCTACTCCAAACTCCTCAACTGTCCTGGAAATCGGGAAAGGGAAAGGGAAGAAGAGGAAGAACCCCTCGAAGGGTACCAAGGGGAAGACCCTTGATGGCTCCTCTTCTAGCGGAACCAAGAAAGGTTCCGTTACACCTTCTTCTGATCCCAAAGAGGCTGCATGCTTCTATTGCCATGAAAAGTCGCACTGGAAGCGAAACTGCCCAAAGTACCAGCAAGATTTGAAGGATGGGAAAGTGAAACCCAACCATGCAGGTATTTACACTATATCATCTAATAATTCACTCTATTCTAACTCTTGGTTCCTTGATACCGGTTGCGGTATTCATATTTGTTGTGAATTACAGGGACTAAGAAGAAGTGAGAATGTGGAGCATGGAAAGATAAACTTGATCATGGGGAATAGGAAAGTTTCACCTGTCACCAAGATTGGAGTTTATACTTTGTTGCTTAGTAGTGGATTTACTTTAGATTTGAATAAGTGTTGTTATTCGGCAGAAATGGAAAGAAATGTTATTTCCTTTCATGCTTTGTATAAACAAGGTTTTACCTTTTCTTTTGATAATGAAATTGGTGGAATAAATGCTTTTTTTAATAATGTGTTTTATTTTAAAGCATTACCTTGTGATGGTGTGTATCAAGCTGTGTCTGTTGTAGATAATCTAGGAAATAATGTATTGTGTATTGATTCTACTAATGATAATAACTTGGATAAAGCATCTTTATGGCATTGTCGTCTTGGACATGTAAGTAAGAAACGCATAGGCCAACTCCAAAAAGATGGAGTCTTGGAATCATTTGACCTAAAGTCAGATGATAGTTGTGATTCATGCTTACTTGAAAAAATGACAAAGTCACCCTTCATAGGTTCTTGTGCTAGGGGTAAAGGTTTGTTGGATCTTGTACACACGGATGTGTGTGGACCCTTCAAACATGCCACAAGAGATGCTAATCGTTATTATGTGACTTTTACTGATGATTACAGTAGATATGGATATGTCTACTTAATCAAGCATAAGTCAGAGACTTTTGAAAGGTTTAAAAAGTTTAAACAGGAAGTTGAGAATCAATTGGGCAGGAACATTAAGATGCTTCGATCCGATCGTGGTGGTGAGTATCTTAGTACCGAGTTCCTTGACTATCTTAGGGAATGTAGGATTGTCTCACAATTGACACCTCCCAGGACACCGCAGTTGAATGGTGTGGCTGAGAGGCGTAATCGAACCTTGTTGGATATGGTTCGTTCCATGATGAGTCGAGCTTCGCTACCAATCTCATTTTGGGGGTATGCCTTAGAGACTGCCACCCATATCCTTAATCTGGTCCCTAAAAAGAAGGTTGCCAAAACACCTCACGAGATGTGGACTGGAAAAGTTCCCAGTCAAGCCCACATCAAGGTTTGGGGTTGCGAGGCTTTCATGAGACGCGAGACTCATGACAAGATCGAACCTCGAAGTGAGAGGTGTATTTTCATCGGCTACCCACAAAAATCCTTTGGTTACCTCTTCTACAGACCTAGTGAGAATGTGGTCTTTGTAGCAAGGAGGGCTGTCTTTCAAGAGAGAGAGTTCATAAGCCAAGGAAACAGTGGGAGGCTAATTGACCTTGAAGAACTTTAAGAGTCAAGTGGTGAAGGAACCTCAAACCCTAACAGCCAAATTGAGGAGGAAACTCCTGTTGTACCTCCAATTGTACCTCTGAGGCGTTCCATAAGGGTTAGGAATGTACCTGAGCATTACTATGGATTCCATATTACTGCGGAAGGTGATACACTTATCAGTGATGAGACACTGATAGGTCTGGATGAACCTAACAGCTATGTGGAAGCCATGGTAGGCCCCGAGTCTGCTAAATGGAAAGAGGCAATGGATAGCGAGATACAGTCCATGTATGACAATCAGGTTTGGGACTTGATTGAAAATGTACCAGGTCGTAAGACAGTTGGGTGGAAATGGATCTTCAAGAAGAAGACCGACATGGAAGGTAATGTACATACCTATAAGGCACGACTGGTTGCAAAGGGCTTTTCTCAAACTCCAGGAGTTGATTATGATGAGACCTTTTCACCAGTAGCCAAGATTAAGTCTATTAGGGTATTGTTAGCCATAGTTGCATTTCATGACTATGAAATATGGCAAATGGATGTCAAAACCGCTTTCCTTAATGGAAAGTTGGCTGAGGATGTTTAAATGAATCAGCCAGAGGGTTTTGTCAGCACAGAGTACCCTAATAGAGTAAGCTTGAAAAATCCATTTATGGATTAAAGCAAGCACCTCGCAGATGGAATCTTTGCTTTGATGAGAAAGTCAAAGAGTTTGGCTTTTCGAGAAGTAAAGATGAATCTTGTGTATATGTTAAGGCTAGTGGGAGTATAGTTAGTTTTTTGGTACTATATGTGGATGACATACTACTCATAGGAAATGACATCCCAACTCTCCAGGAAGTTAAGTCCTGGCTTGGGAAGTGTTTTGCTATGAAGGACCTAGGAGAAGCTGCCTATATTCTAGGGATAAGGATCTTGGGAGACCGGAGTAAAAGAGTAATTGGACTTAATCAGAGTACATACTTGGATAAGATGCTGAAGAGATTCAGCATGCAAGATTCCAAGAAACGATAGTTACCCATCCAGAGTAACACTAGATTGAGTAAGACTCAGAGCCCAAGTACTGAGGTAGAGATAGCTGAAATGAGTCATATACCTTATGCTTCGGCAGTAGGCTCGATCATGTATGCTATGACCTGTACTCGTCTTGATGTAGCCTTTGCTTTAAGCATGGTTAGCAGGTATCAGGGAAACCCTGGTAAGGCTCAATGGACAACGGTAAAGAATATTCTCAAGTACCTACGGAGGACTAAGGACTAGGCCCTTACCCTTGGTGGGAGTGATGACTTGAGAGTTGTACGGTATAGTGATGCTAGCTTCCAGACTGATAGGGATAGTTTCCGCTCTCAGTCGGGCTGGGTCTTTACCTTAAATGGAGGAGCAATCTCTTGGAAAAGTTCCAATCAGGAGACAGTGGCTGATTCAACTTGCGAATCAGAGTATATAGCGGCAAGCGAGGCGGAAAAAGAGGCTATATGGCTAAAGAACTTCATTGGAGACCTTGGAGTTGTACCAGCTATATCGAAGCCCATAGAGATTTTCTATGATAGTGAAAGTGCAGTTGCCTTAGCAAAGGAACCAAGAGATCATGGGATATCCAGACACATTGACAAAAAATATCATTTCATCAGACATCGTATAGAAGAAGGACTCCTCGTGGCTAAGAGGGTATCATCAGATGAGAACCCGGTAGATCCCCTCACGAAGGGACTGGGTAAGGTTAAGCATCTCCAGCATGCTAGGAGCATAAGGCTGAAGGATGATATAAGTTTTAGTAGTTAGATAATTCTGAAATATGTAAAATGTATTTTACATTTGATGATGAATAAAAGTTGTGTTTATTCATGAGTAAAGTGTTGCTATCTTTTGTCAATCGTTTACTATTATTTCTTTTGCATGTTTTGACTTCCCGGATATTTATGTTGTGTTTTTACATATTATTCAAATTATCCACAGTCGGTCATATGTCGGGAGTAGATATGAATTAAGACTGTCATGAGTTGGTTGTAGAGGTCTAAGGTGTTGGACATGGCCTCAACACTCATGAGTGCTAATAAGTTCTGAGTATTGGATTCAACCCACGCTTACTGGAATCACTTCATGGAATTTATCTCGAGTGATTGTGAGACGGTAATATCATATAAGTCTTCAAACCTAGAGATATGATTTGTTACTTACGAGTTGGTTATGCATTGATTGTACGAAAACGCATTGGTAACTCGATGTTATAAAACGTGCTTTTGTGTATAATTCAATGAGTGGTAGAACAAACATATGAGTCGAAGTTTATCTGTTCCTTCTTGGATTAGAAGCTGATATCTGGGTCCTCAATGATTTTGTTTTGACCTATGTACCGGTCCCGGTCAGAACTAAGTTGATGTGTTCAATTAAGTTCTATGTCAAACAAATCAGAAATCGGGAAACAAACTGTTAGACGATAAGCAAGACCATATTCCATGTGTTTGTCTGGTTGATATCTAGAACAGAGGATTATATGATCCCTTATCTGAAATGGCGTACCATCATCTTCTCAGTTCCGAGAAACCTTGAAAAGAGCTACGATTGCCGATCGGTTCCTGAAGTCATACTTGCAGTTATAGTTATTAGACTTATCCAAGTGGGAGACTGTTGGATAAGGTGTCTAAGTCCATAACTATTTCTGGTATGTACTTGACCCGACCCGACATGGTCCATATGGGTTGCATGACACCATGCAATTGGATAGACTAAATGAGAGAAATAACACTTGTGATTTATTAATATATTATAAGTTCTAATATATTAATAATATTATTTAATTAGTTTGATCAAGAATTAATTTTAGAATTAATTAAGTGATCAAAAGATAACTAATTAAATATATGGGTTGATTATGTAAATCATCCATAACTTATATAGTGGGCTAAGAGGCTCCATGGATAATCAAGTTGGGTTGAACCCATTGGATGCTCCATGGAGGCTCCATGGGATTTACAAACCCATGGGTCATGGAAATGAAGAGGCATGGCACATTAGGGTTTACATGGTGTAACCCTAAATGTGTCAACACTATATAAAGCTCATGTTTCTCCCAAAATCGGCTATGACTCGCATGTTTGAGGGCTAGAGACGATTTTAGAGTGTTACAATTTCTCTCCAAGTTTACTCCATAGCATTTGGTGTTGTGTGAAGCATTTGAGGCATCACACTTGGGGTGCTAGGCTCACAAGGTTTCAAGGATCAAAATCAACAACAAGGTATGTAGTTCTATCTTTCATTTAAGTTAAAATTGTTCCCCATGTATGCTAGATAGGATCATAACCTTGAAAATCAACTTTGCATGAGAATTAGACAAACATGGATCCAAGGTTATTAGGGTTGCATGTACACTTAGGAAGTGTTAGAATGCTCAAAACCCATCAGAACCCCAGTGTGTTGGGATGAGGTTGGGCATTGGGTTTTGGGAAGCACGGAGGTGGTACTTGAGACCACCGGGCTGTTTTAGCGGGTGCGCGACCGATTGTGAGTCGCGCAGAGTCGTCAGAAGAGTTATGCGGACCGACGACGATCAGACCTCGAATTTCAGGAGGGAGACTTTGTCTTACTGAAGGTGTCACCTTGGAAAAGGATTATCCGGTTCCGCAAGAGGGGCAAATTGGGACCTCGGTTCATAGGTCCATTCAGGATCATAGCCCGGGTGGGAAAGGTAGCATATCGTTTAGAGCTCCCCGAGGAGCTTAGTCGGATTCACAACACCTTCCATGTGTCTCAGCTCTGGAAGTGTGTTGCCGACGAGTCTTCAGTCATATCTTTGGACGACATTCAGTTGGATGGGAGCCTAAACTATGTCGAGAGACCAGTTGCGATCCTAGAAAAGAAGACGAAGAAGCTACAAAATAAAGAAGTGAGGTTGGTAAAGGTGCAATGGCAGCACCGAAAGGGGTCCGAATGGACCTGGGAATCGGAAGATGAAATGCAAGGTTTCTATCCGGAGTTGTTTGGACCAGCAGGCTTCGAGGACGAAGCCTAATTCTAGTGGGGGAGAGTTGTAACACCCTGATCCTCAGGTATTAATAATGATATTTTGGTTTGGATTCTTGAGAGCCTACTCAGCGAGTTGGCCTCCCTACTCGTCCAGTAGTAGCGGGTTTGTCCGCGAAGTTTAATGATCTACTCGCCGAGTCCATTATGGTACTCGACGAGTAGATTCTGGCAGATGAAACCCTAGATTCCGGGGCCTTGCACCCTATTTAAAGGGTCATTAGCCTCCCAAAGCCTCCCCTTTACAGCTCTTTACCTCCCAAAAACCCTGTTTTGAGTGTGAGTGTGTTGCGTGGTGATTTAAAACTTGAAGGAGGGATTTGGTGAAGGAATCACTTGAGGAATCAAGCTAGAACAAGCAAAGGACTCATAGGGATTCAAGATCTACTTCTGTGGAAGACTTTCTGAAGGTATTAAGCTGTCTCTTGGCTCATTTCCACCCAAAACCCTCTTGTGCATGGATTCTAAGATAGGGCTTTTGTGTTTAAGCCAAGATCTGAAGTTCTAACTTCAGATCTGAACTCCTTTTAGCCTTGAGATGCATAATGTTATCAGTTGAGCTTAGCATGTGCCTTCCCTCAAGTGTATGACTCCATTCCAAGCTTAGATTTGCTATTTTAGGGCCTTAAAGCCTTGAATGCACGTAAATTTTGCAACTTTATGTGGAAAGCATGCCCCAGGAGCCTTGATCTGTAGTTTGGAAGCATTTCATGGCTCAAAAGAGTCTGTATGGCTTGAGATCTGTTAGGACTCGACGAGTCGCAGGGGGAGACTCGGCGAGTCATATGAAGGCAGACATGAACTCGACGAGTTGGATGAACAACTCGGCGAGCCCGATGAATATTGCTATGAACTCGACGAGTTGAATGAACAGCTCGGCGAGCCGAATGAAGATTTCCTAGAACTCGGCGAGTTGAAGGAACAACTCGGCGAGTCGAGTAAGATTCCCCCAATTGTTGGATGTTCGTAGACGTGTCGAGTGTCAAGCAAGGGAACTCGACGAATGACCTTAGATTATCAATCAATACCGTATGAACTCGACGAGTCACCTTGATGACTTGGCGAGTAGATGTTATCCCGGGAAACTCGGCGAGTCACTAGTCGTACTCGGCGAGTTAGGGTCAACATGGACTGTTGACTTGACCTTGGCTGTAGTTGACCAGGATGGACTTTGGGGAAATGACTGGATATTGTATGAAACTTTTTAGGCAGTTGCGTGGAGCAGCCCGTGGGGTATATCTGGTCGCAAATTGTCAGTTCAGCATTCGTGACAGGTGAGTCTTCTCACCATACCTATGGGTCTAAGGCACCAAGGCCGGCCCATTATGTGATTACGATATATGTGTTAGACATTCTGTGTTTTGTGATTGCATGTTTGTATGAAGACCCCGGGGGAGCCCGTGGCATTGGATGTAAGACCATGTGGGGTAGCCCATGGCAGTCCTAGGTGAAGACCATGTGGGGTAGCCCATGGCATTGGATGTAAGGCCATGTGGGGGAGCCCATGGCAGTCCTAGGAAAAGACCATGTGGGGTAGCCCATGGCAGGTTTCATGTATGCATGGCTTACGTGATATGTGTGTGGCTTTTATAGCTAAAAGGATATATGATATGTGGTTTGTGTGTATATGGTATGCTCTGGGAAACTCACTAAGCATTTTGCTTACAGGTTGTTGATTGTTTCAGGTACTTTAGAGCCTAAGGGCAAAGGCAAGGCGTGATGACGTGGCGTGCACTCTACCTCTCTTTTTGTGTGTTGGGACTCTCTAATGTTTTCAAAAGTACAATGAAATTGTAAAAATTGTGAATTGGAAAACAAATGGTTTGGAAATCTATGGATTATGGGAATTGTTTGATTAATTAAAAATGAAAAATTTCTTGGTAAAAATTGGGTCGTTACATACTAGATCTGCTTGCTTACTTACGAGATGAGTCTTCTCATTATACTTACCTGAGTGGTAATACTGAGTGACCAGAGGGTCTTATTTGATTTATCGACCGGAGGGTCCTATGTGCTTATATTGAGTGATGTGATATTATGCATTTTCTCTTTGTGATATATGCTATATTATTTTGTGCTTCACTGAGATATAGGACTGGAGGGTCCAACTCGAGCTGTGAGACCGGAGGGTCCACATCGAGTCGTGAAACCGGAGGGTCCTCACCGAGATGCATGAGACCGAAGGGTCCATGTCGAGTTATAGCCATGAGAGGCTTCTTATTTGTGTATTTGGTATTTTGGGGAACTCACTAAGCTTCGTGCTTACCATGTTGTGTGTTATGTGTTTCAGGTACTTCTCAGGATCACGGGAAGGCGTCGGCTTGATTGTACACACATGTTTAAGACTATGTCGAGGATTCTGGGATATTATCCGTTGTTTTGTTAAATCGTGTTTTTGACACTTGATACATTGTGATTTGAGAGAATGTGATACTGTTTTATGTGATTTTAAAATGAAATTTTTGTTTGAAAATTTAGAGTGTTATAAAGATTCTGAGTTCACGATGGATATAGGAGATGGAAGGTGTTTTAGAAGCCAAGGTTTAGTTTTCTTTGGACCTTTTGCGTCATGTAGCAAGAAGTTATTGGGATTTGATCATGTAGTTTATTTTGATTACTGAGTTGGATAATATGTCATGGGATGAGTCCACGACCCATTTCAAGGAGAGATCCTCATTGTTTATGTAGTACGTTTCAGTGGAGGGGTCAACAAAGAAGCCCAAGGCCTTCAATTTGCGAGTTAGCAGCCGGCAGGGTTAGGACCCTTACAGAATGTGTGGCCGCACGATGAGGTTTGTTGGTCTAGAGGTATGGATTGCTAAAAATGTAGTGGGGCTAGTCATATTAGCTGAGATAGTCCCCAAGGATCGAGTCCTATTTGTTTTCACTACAACCGGGTGGGCCGCAAGAGGGCCGACTGTCCGAGACTGATGGGTGGATCTGTGCGGGCATCGACTCCAACTACATTGAGGATCACTGATGGACGCGAGGACATGGTGGAGGATCCATGTGACATCCCCATTTTTTGCGGCCAGAAAAGACTGATTTTGTTTATGCTTTTATTATAAAATCAGCGTAGTCTTTCAAAAGAAAAGTGTTGTGGAATTTGTTCCCAGAAAAACATAATAAATATGCTTTCAAAGCATTTGCAAGGAAATGTAAGTCATTCAATTTAAAACTTTGGGATGTCAACGTCAATACAGAAACATAAGCATAAACAGAACTCATATACATTACACTAGTGATCTACATCTCATTAATCTCTCGGTGTAGTGCAGCTTTATATCGACACCTGTGATACAAATAAACTGAGTGGGTCAGGTTGGGAAACCTGGTGAGTACATAGGGTATTCAACCCACAATAATAAATTTATTATCTTTCATCATCAAACAATTAACCCAATTACCCATCCCCATTATCTTCTTTATTTCTTAAGGATCTACCCTAAGAATCATCTATCACTCGTTCCTAAGGGTTTTCCTAAGGAATAGGCATGAAGTCCATCGTCATCAGGGTTTATACAACATACACTAAATCCATAGTTTCCAGGGTTCATCCAACAAGCGCTAAGTCCATAGAAATCATTTATCAACAGTATTATTTGCGGGAGTCCACCTTCAATACATGTCAATGGGTTTTTAGAGTACACCAGGTGAGCATGTCGTTCACAACACCTACAGGGCGAGTTGCTGTCAGATTCAAGTTTTCAGGGACGTGCCTGTGGTCCTCGTATTGGAAACTTCTAGGAAAGGATCTTGTTGTGTTCAGCTATCCCTGCAGAGACAACGCAGATAGAGTTCATAGGTTATTGTGTTGCTCAGGTTAAATGTCAGTTGTAGGGTGGGTTTGCTTGTTGGATCAAATGTTATTACTAGTAGGATAGGAACTGTTGTGATCCATCAACTTTTAGGTGTTGTTGATACATTTCCGTGCTTACTTGTCAGTTGTTGGGATTGTTCGAAGGCATTCTAGTTGTACCAGTTGTTAAGGCTTAGAGTACGTCAATCTATTAGTAAGGATGGAGTAGCAGACATTTGAACTATGACTTAGGGTGCCAGAACATCGTTATTTGGTTCAAGGAGTTTTGTTGATAAGTTATGGTTATAAAGGATATGTTTGGTTATTTACGATTGGGATAATGATTTTAGTTGATAAGGTGTATGTTTGGGGTGCTCGTTAATATATGTTGTAATCACAAGTCGGAATCTAGGAGTTACGTTGCTATGGATGGCAGTCTTGTAGTAAAATCTTTTGGAAATTGTTTGAGGACTCCAATTTCTCTTATGACCAGTAATGGCAGGTACGGCTGTCAAGGTTTAGATGGGTGAAGTTATGGTTTGTCTAGGAAATTCAAAAGGTTATGAAGACTGTTAGATCGTAGCTAAATCTAAGTGGGGGAGAAATGTTTGGGAATTAATTGAAAATTTTCCAAATGTGGGTCAGCATAGAATTCCATAAATAAGGACAAGTGAGTAGCCAGTTAGGATGGGTTATGAATCAAGGATTATGCAAGGGATAATGTTAGTGGTCAGTTGCAGTTAGGGAAGAAAGGGTTTAAGATTCAGGGTTATCTCATTAGGCTATGTGTACGTAGGGTGTACATCATTAAAGGATGATGCGGGCATCCTTAAGTATGCAGGGAGTACATGAGGAGTACGCATGGTGTACTCACGTTGACCCGGAAACCCTAAATTTTAGTGTTAAGCCACTATTTAAACACCTTAAGTCCCTTAAGTCCTCATTTTTTATCAATCTCCCCTTCCTCCTTTTGTCATTTCGAAACCCTAAATCTTGAGAGCTTGTTTTGGACCTTTAGAGTGTTCTTGGTGCCTTAATTGTGTAAGAAAGAGAAGTTCGTCATTGAAGATTAGTAGGATTGGAGCTTGAAGATCAAGAACTTTCATTACCTTTGCAAGCTTCTAGAGGTATAAAGCTCTCACCTTTATGGTTCTATGATTAGATTTAAATTTGAGCCTTGATTTGCAAGCTTTTAGTCCCGTAGTTTTGGTTCTTGTGAGTAAAAGCTATTCAGAGCTCAATTTGGTCATTTTATCTTGTTTCTACGGATCATGTGTAATAAAGGGAAGTCTTTGTTGTTATTTCTCACTCGTACAAGAGTTTGAGGCTATTAAAGAGTTTTATGGACATAGGGTTTGGTTTTGGGATCTATTAAGCCATGAAAAAGCTTAAAGTTGACGATTTTATCAGTTAAGACCTTTCCACGATCAAGATCTACGGGTTGGACGTTTAATCTTTAGGTATTAAGAGCTTAAAAGTCGATACTGGCATCTGCAGGATTACGTAGGGTGTAACCCTGGAGCACGCAGAGCATAACGGGTTTTACCTCGTTTTCTCTTTTGTGGAAATCAGTACGTGGGGCGTAGTTAAGGAGTACACACGGCGTACTCTCAAAAGTAGAAATAAGTTATCTTGGGCCTTAGGCCATGACTGGATGGGTTTAGCCATGGAAGGGTAAAATGGTATTTACCCATTGTAAGAGAAAATACTAAATGGACCTTTGATTATGGTTATCACCCTAATTGTTAATTAGGGTTGGTTTTGGATATGTTCAGTGAGAGGATCCGTTGTAGCATCAGTGTGTGTGAGATTCGCTTATCTTCATATTGAGGTGAGTCTTCTCACTATACTATATAGGGTGCTAGTTGTCTTTATGATACTTGCATTAAATACCCCAGGGGTAGCCAGTGGCATTTGTATGAAAGACCATGGGGGTAGCCCATGGCATTTGCATGAAAGACCATGAGGGTAACCTGTAACGCCCGTAGATTTGGGCTAGTCAATTTAGAGATAATAGGGGTCGAAAATGACTTTTTGAAAAAAGATTATTTAGAACAAATAATCTTAACCAAGTTGTAGAATATGTCTCAAGGGTTCCGTATATATAAAGAACGCCGAAATCCGAGTTATAACGAAGAAGTTAAGGCCCGTCGAAGTTTTTCGACAATACCGGCACGACACCGTGAGACGTAAGTAGTGAATTTACGATAGAATAATTTTTGGTCTTAGTAATATCAAGCAAAGTTGCAGTATACGTTAAACGGAGAACATCCATAAAAAGAACGTCCAAATCTGACTTTGTATGAGGAAGTTATGATTTTTCTATAATTTGGCATAGCAGTAACGACCCGAAACTCGAATTTTAGTTCAAGTGGTTTTTGGCTTACACAACCTTAATGAGAGTTGAATATCTCATTAATAGGAACTCAACGGTAAAAAGATAGACAAAAACGGACTCCGTATGAAGGAGTTACGAATTCTCCGCAGTCATTTAATAGTCTAATCTCCTCCTATTGTTAAATTTAATATCGGTCGAGAACTAGCCGACGGAGTCTAAATGAAAGTTGTAGATCTTGTTTTTCCTACGCGTGGAAAAAAAGAACGTCGAAAACGGAGTTCGTATGCGAAAGTTATGAATTTTTGAAAATCGGCTGATTTCCACCCTGTGTGCGTCTCCACATGTCAGCACCAGGCGAAGCCGTGGAGCCTACGCAACACCACGACATGGTAACGCTCCAGGAGCACTATAAATTGAGGTGTCGAGGCAACCCTCAACCTCACACCTTCTCTCCTTCTTTCTCTCTCTAGAAACTCTCTTTAAACCTCCCAACCCCCCCCCCCCCAAAAAAAAAAAAGCCTAGGGAACCCCCTAGCACGAGGCGGAAGCCCCGGAACGCCTGACGGCTCCGAAAGGAAGAGCCTTCGGCTCAGAAACTCTGCTCCGGTAGAGCCCGGTTTCCAAGGAAACCCACTGTAAGTGAGCTATACCTACCCTATCTTTAGTATAGCTTATGTTTAATATAGTAACGTTATTAGGAACTTATAATGAGTATTTGGCTATTATTATGAGTTATATACGAGTGTTTCTTAACTCTTATATAATAGTAATAATATCTAGACTATTAATTAGTCGCGGTTAACGTTAGACTAAACTCTAGTGGTAATGATACTAGGTTTTGTCCGAGGAAAATTGTTTTAACAGTAACGAAGTGCTGTCCGAGTACCGAGTCATCAGGTGAGTGCATGGTCCCTTTCATCTTACACAAAGATATGAAGTATTTTATATAAATTACGTGCTATGTGTGCATATTATCTGAATACTTGCTGTCTATGCTGGATGAATGATTTTATACATGTTTTAAATGATTTAAACTGTATATGTATTTTATATCTATGATAATGTTGGGGTAAAACATGGGTAGATGTAATAGATGGAATATGATTTGGATGATGAGTTGAGAGGAGTTATAGACCATGAGGTGAGGGTGAGAGGTGGACGACGTGATAAGCTTTTTCCCAAATGATGTCCCCGTCATTCAGCAGAGTATGGATGACAACCACGGACTATTCTAGACAGTCTAGTGGAACACTAGCAGGCTCGCAACCTGTAGGTGTTGTGAACGATGTGTTCACCCGGTGTACTCTAAACCTAGGTGATCAGGCAGACTTGATGCCTAAACCTTCGTGATCATGCATACTTGATCCCTAAACCCCGGTGATCATGCAGACTTGATACCTAAACCTTGGTGATCATGCAAACTTGATGCCTAAACCCTGACGACTATGCAGACTTAGTTCCCGTTTTGTAAACCGTGGCAACGATGGACTTTGTGCCGATTCCTTAGCAATGAATGAACGAGGAATAGCTAATTCTTAGGGTAGATCGTTAAGACTAAAGAAGATAACGGGGATGGGTAATTGGGTTGATTGTTTGATTGTTTATACATAATAATTATATTATTATGGGTTGAAAACCCTATGTACTCACCAGGTTTCCCAACCTGACCCACTCAGTTTATTTATATCACAGGTGTCGATATGAAGTGACATTACACTGAGAGATTAAGAAGATATAGATCACTAGTGTAAATGAATGTAAGTTCTGTTTATGCTTATGTTTCTGTATTGACGATGACATCCCAAATGTTTTAAAATGAATAAAATATGTTTCTTCGGAAATGCTTTGATAACGTATTTATCGTGTTTTTCTGGGAATAAATTCCGCAACATTTTTATTAAAAGAGGTACTCTGATTTTCATAAAACATAAACAAAATCGGTCTTTTCTGACCGTGAAAATGGGGATATCACAGTTGGTATCAGAGCATTAGTTTAAGCGAACTAGGAATTTGTAGGAAATTTCTAGACTTAAACTTAGAATGCTAAGCGATGATTGTGAGATGAGTGTCTGGTATATTTTACACACATGTACTAGTTTATTTTAGGAAAGATGCCTAAAATGTTTTATGTGGTAAATGTTTTATGTTATAGCTATAAAGATGCCTTATATGCTATTATTTGTTTGGATCTATGGTCTGTTGCCGACCGGATCTGGAAATTTTATGTGTTCAGATTTCTAAACGTTTGATTACAGTATTAGAACTGGCATATAACTTTTCGGTGTAACAAGGAGATTTATACGTCAATCATAGATAAAATCTTTCCTATCTTAAAATTCTCACATCGGTACACCGAACGTCTGCTTGGGTGTACAAAATGTCATGGTGAAGATAGACTAGGAAATATCCGAGGAAGATGACAACATGAGCCTAAGAATGTGATAGGTCATGCATCGGTCGTTGCGCCTGCACCCGAACCTATCACAATGGCAGAAGATCAGGAAGTGATGCGAACCATGATAGACTGAGAAAATAGAGGAAATGAGATGGCTTACGATAGTGAATGATACCTACCAGAAGATATCATAAGAGAGGTATCTTGCCTTTAGAATACGTCTGATAAAATAGCAGTACATCTAGAGAAGTACGGTACATCTGAATGTACACATTTGATTGGCGGGATGATAGAACGATTGGTGTAATTCCTAAAGTTTTCCTATCATCTGGAACTTCCATCACCAACCGATTGGAAGCAAAATTGATGATTTAAGATACTCATGGAAGAAGTCCTAGTAGAGTCTAGGGAAATTTTTATGATTATTTGGACACACTCGTATGCGCTAAATTGTTTTGTGATTTTAGGACTTGGGGACTGCGAGACAATACTTGGGACGAGTATGAGTAGGTGTGAAAGGTAGTAGATGCATATACTACCGGAAGCACAGGACTCACGCTTGGATCAAGGAAAGTCACAAGGTTACCAAGAAGCCAATAATTGATTCCGTTTTATTCAAGCATGTCGTTACCATCGTTTCGGTAATGACTAAGAAGATGATTGTTATTCCGACCCTAGTGGTCATATCAAATTGAGTCCGACTAATATGAGTATGTTACGTGGTTCAGAGAACCAAGTTCGATGTAAATCTGACTTAAGCCATGGGATTGAAGTAAAAGATAATCGAAGTGATCGATAGAGGTATCGCGACGGTTGCTTGTAGCTAGAAATGCTACCTTTTAAGATGTGATTAGAACATGAAGGAAGGTATAGTCTGTTCTGGAATTTGACTCTAAATGACCCGAGTCCAAGCAATGCATCATACGATGAGAGGTCATTAGAGCATGACCCATCGGTCTATTATGATAATCGAAGGAAGAAAGTTATCTCAAGTTTGTTAAATAAGGAGTCTCCAATAATGATCGAGATCGCGACATGAAGATCATGATTGGAAGTCTAACATGAGATAGAGAATGGGTCCAAGATCGGGCATTGCCTTCAGTCAGGAAGCCTTAGAGTTAGATAATCGTCTGAAGAAATATCAAAGTTACGGTTATTACTTAGGATGAAGAGATAACATATGGAGTCATCATGTGAGCCTTGTTTCGTTGATGATTCCGGGACGTAATCATCCTAAGGGGGAGATAATTGTAACGCCCATAGATCCGAGCTAGTCAATTTAGAGATAATAGGGGTCGAAAATGACTTTTTGAAAAAAGGTTATTTAGAATAAATAATATTAACCAAGTTGTAGAATATGTCTCAAGGGTTCCGTACATATAAAAAACGCCGAAATCCGAGTTATAACGAAGAAGTTATGGCCCGTCGAAGTTTTTCGGCAAAACCGACACGACACCGTGAGACGTAAATAGTGAATTAATGATAGAATAATTTTTGGCCTTATTAATATAAACTAAAGTTTAAGTATACGTTAAACGGAGAACATCCATAAAAAGAACGTCCAAATCTGACTTCGTATGAGGAAGTTATGATTTTTCTAAAATTTGGCATAGCAGTGCACGACCCGAAACTCGAATTTTAGTTCGAGCGGTTTTTGGCTTATGCAACCTTAATGAGAGTTTAAGGTCTCATTAATTGGAACTCAACGGTAAAATGATAGACGAAAACGGACTCCGTATGAAGGAGTTACGAATTCTCCGCGGTCATTTAACAGTCTAATCTCCTCCTACTGTTAAATTTAAGATAGGTCAAGAACTAGCCGATGGAGTCTAAATTAAAGTTGTAGATCTTGTTTTTACCTACGCGTGGAAAAAAGAACGTCGAAAACGGAGTTCGTATGCGAAAGTTATGAATTTTTGAAAATCGGCTAATTTCTACCCTATGTGCGTCGCCACGTGTCAGCACCATGCGAAACCTTGAAGCCTACGCAACACCACGACGTGGTGAGGGCCACCATGATGTGGTGACGCTCCATGAGCACTATAAATAGAGGTGCCGAGGCAACCCTCAACCTCACACCTTCACCCCTTCTTTCTCTCTCTAGAAACTCTCTCTAAACCTCCCAACCCCCCCCCCCCCCCCCAAAAAAAAAAAAAAAAAAAAAGCCTAGGGAACCCCCTAGCACGAGGAGGAAGCCCCGGAGCGCCTGACGGCTCCGAAAGGAAGAGCCTTCGGCTCAGAAACTCTGCTCCGGCAGAGCCCGATTTCCAAGGAAACCCGCTGTAAGTGAGCTATACCTACCCTATCTTTAGTTTAACTTATGTTTTAATATAGTAACGTTATTAGGAATTTATAATGAGTATTTTGGCTATTATTAAGAGGTATATAAGAGTGTTTCTTAATGCTTATATAATAGTACTAATATCTAGACTATTAATTAGTCGCGGTTAATGTTAGACTAAACTCTAGTGGTAATGATACTAGGTTTTGTCCGAGGGAAATTGTTTTAATAGTAACGAAGTACTGTCCGAATACCGAGTCATCAGGTGAGTGCATGGTCCCTTTCATCTTACACATAGATATGAAGTATTTTATATAAATTATGTGCTATGTGTGCATATTATCTGAATACTTGCTGTCTATGCTGGATGAACGATTTTATACATGTTTTAAATGATTTCAACTGTATATCTATTTTATATCTACGATAATGTTGGGGTATAACATGGGTAGATGTAATGGATGGAATATGATTTGGATGATGAGTTGAGAGGTGTTATAGACCACGAGGTGAGGGTGAGAGGTGGACGATGTAAGAAGCCTTTTCCCAAACGATGGCCCCGTCATTCAGTAGAGTATGGATGACAACCACGGACTATTCTAGACAGTCCAGTGGAACACTAGCAGGCTCGCAACCTGTAGGTGTTGTGAATGATGTGTTCACCCGGTGTACTCTAAACCTAGGTGATCATGCAGACTTGATGCCTAAACCCTGGTGATCATGCAGGCTTGATGCCTAAACCCTGGTGATCATGCAGACTTGATACCTAAACCTTGGTGATCATGCAGACTTGATGCCTAAACCCTAGCGTCTATGCAAACTTAGTGCCCATTGTGTAAACCGTGGAAACAATGGACTTTGTGCCAATTCCTTAGGATGATCCTTTGGAATGAATGAACGAGGAATAGCTGATTCTTAGGGTAGATCGTTAAGACTAAAGAAGATAATGGGGATGGGTAATTGGGTTGATTTTTTGAGTGTTTAAACATAATAATTATATTATTGTGGGTTGAAAACCCTATGTGCTCAACAGGTTTCCCAACCTGACCCACTCAGTTTATTTATATCACAGGTGTCGATATGAAGTGACATTACACTAAGAGATTTAGGAGATATAGATCACTAGTGTAAATGAATGTAAGTTCTGTTTATGCTTATGTTTCTGTATTGACGATGACATCCCAAATGTTTTAAAATGAATAAAATATGTTTCTTCAAAAATGCTTTGATAACGTATTTATCATGTTTTTCTGGGAATAAATTCCGCAACATTTTTATTAAAAGAGGTACTCTGATTTTCATAAAGCATAAACAAAATCGGTCTTTTCTGGCCGTGAAAATGCGGATGTCACATAACCCATGACACTTGGATGTAAGACCCGAGGGGTAGCCCATGACATTTTAAGGAAAGACCATGGGGTAGCCTACGACACTTGGTTGTAAGACTATGGAGGTAGCCCTTGGCACTTATTGTTGGATTAGGTGTCTAAGCCCATAACTATTTTGGTATGTACTTGACCCGATTGTGAGCATGGTCCTTTTGGGTTGCCTTCACCATAGCAATTGATAGGATGAACTAAGGAGAAAGAGGATTAATTATGATTTATTAATATATTATATGAATAATATATTAAAAGAGAAATCATATTGTTTAATTAATATTAGTCAAGAATTAATAAGAACTAATTTTGTGGCTAAAATAGATTAATTAAATAAAAGGGACTGATATTGCAATTATATGATAGTTGCAATTGGGCTATGGATTCCTAATGGAAAGGGGATTGGACAGAATCTGTGGGAAGCTCATATGGATTTCGTCCAAGGGCTTTCTAAGGGAACTTCATAGGCTGCTTAGGGCCTAAGCAGTCAAATTAGGGTTTCCTGGTTGATAACCCTAATAGCCTAACTATATAAGGATCCCCTAAGGCCCTAAAAACGTGTGGAAGTAATCCCTAAGGGTTGTTGGACGTTTTGGTGCTCCTCCTCCTTCTCCTAGGTCATCTTGTTGCTCATGGTGTTTGTGACTCCATTAGAGGTGCAACATTTGAGGTACTAAGCTTTCAAAGGGCAAGATCAAAAGGAATTAAGATTGTTATTGGTACATAACAATCAAGGTAAGATCTAAACTCTATTCTCTTGTCAATTTAGATTATTGTATGCTAGAATTAGGGTTTATGAGCTTTGGATGATTATTGCATGTTCACTAGACAAATTTGATCCAAAGCTTTAGGGTTTGCATGTACACCATAAGATTGATGTAGTTCTCATAACCCATCAGTGTTGTCACAGCCTAGGATGTTTGTTTGATGTATTTGATGCTTTACATAATCGTTCAAGCTGAAAATCACAGAAAAATTACATTCTGGAGCCTAAACTTGCCGAGTTCACTGGGAACTTGAGGAGTCCATCCCTTACTCGACGAGTTTGTAGGTCTGATTGCTGATTTTGCGGGATTTTGACCTGTTTTAGCAGTGGATAATTACCATAAACGTTTTTTATCGATAAAATCCGAATTTTATTAATTTGGAGTGATTATCCTTACCAAAATAGAAGATTATTGTCAAATTAATTAGGTAATCATTGCATTACGTTATAAACTTGATTTATTTGAATTATTTGATGGATTATCTTGCAAGAAATTGAATTAGGTCATATTTAGATAATCACCCAATTATTTGATTAATTAAATTATTTGTAATTTGATCTAGATAGTTTTGAAAAGTTTCAAAACTTGTCTTCAAGTTTTGGAATTTAATTTTTTGATTAAAAGTTTAATTTTGAAAATTTTAAATTCTAAAACCCTAGTTGTTTGAAAAGTTCAAGTTACACCTTATGGTTTTATTAAGTTAATTAAATGTATATTTAAAAGAGAGTTAATAAATCCATAATGATATGGTTTGTATTTAATGAAATTAAATGTATAATTTTCTTAAATTAGACCCCATAGTATTTTAAAAGTGTAAAATACACCCTTATACTATATAAAATTAAAAGTCTAATATATTATATATGTATAAGTAAAGAGTCAGTCTTACCGTTAGTAGGCCTGATTCACAAAGCTGGTCTATAAGGGGTGTTTAAGGAAGCGGCCTATAAAATGACCGCCATTGGGTATCCATTCTTACCCACCGAACTCTTGACTAGTAGAGGGTCGTTAGCCGAATGGGTAGGATAGGACGCAACCTTCCATTATAAGTATAATGATGTACGAAGTAACTAAACACTTTTATAAATTCCCAAATCTTAGTTACTTTAGGAAAAATGTGGAGTTGGTGCTATTCCATGAAATTACACTTTGTACCCTTGCTAAGACATTAGTGGAGCATGTGTGGTTAACCAGCACACTAATTGGGCTCTAAGAAAAGGTGGCAAAGGGTGACTCGATGTTTGTCATAGATCGATGGAGTGTGTGTGGTTAACCGGCATGTCGATTAGGTGATTGTAACATTGGGGGCACCATTTACATTTGCATGGTTATCCACAACTTGTTTGTGATCCTCGGCATCCCAGTCATAAACAAAGGACACACTCGAGATTTAAACATGCCATTGAAAAGTTCAATGAACCTCAAAAGATCTAGGAGTTTCAGTTCATTTAAAACCTAATTTTCAATTTTGTTTTTCATGGTAGAAATTGGTAAATCGCCATTTGCATACCTTCAAATGTTCTGCAATTTGGATTACGACATCCCTCTTCCAAATTGTAGAATATTGTGTGGGTCCTAGCCTTGATATTCCATTTGGGTGTTATATCAAGGATTTCAATCAACTAACTTGAATTTTCTCCCGTTTTGTAGATGCCAAAGTCTAACACCTATGGTCTTCCTGAATCCGTTGGAAAAAGTTTTCCACATGAAGATGATGTTCCACGATTGGATTATAGAAATAGAAATCATTCTTCACTTCCTCCACCTCCTCCAATAATTCTCCCTGACCCACGTGTTCGAAGACTTGCAAAGTTCAAGGTCACTCAAGCCCTGTTGGCGAAAATACACGAAGATGGAAAGTCGGTATGCGCTCATGTCTT
Source organism: Lactuca sativa (assembly GCF_002870075.4). NCBI lineage: Eukaryota > Viridiplantae > Streptophyta > Magnoliopsida > Asterales > Asteraceae > Lactuca > Lactuca sativa. Next base: position 264,212,414 of record NC_056627.2, read on the forward strand.
GGATATGAAGTTGCATATTGATAGATTGGGAATGTTGGGCGTCGATGTCTCGGAGAAGTTGGGTGTTGACTTGGTTCTTCACCCACTTCCCAATTTATATGGTAAGTTCGTTAGAGAGTACTATATGATGGAACACGACGTGACCCTCATTGATTTGACTTATTTGCTTATTTTTGCTGAATCATAAATGATTTGGCGCACTGGTCGAGCAAATTTGTCTGGTAGATCAATATCCCAGTCTTCTATGGGCAATGGCAACATTGGAAGTCAAGAAAAGTTTTCTCTACGCAAGAGAAAGGATGAGTCTGAGATAGTCCTATGTACCATTCCAGAAGAATCCATATGTTTCTACTGCCAAAAGAGGGGGCATTGGTTACGAAGCTGCCCAGACTATCTGAGAGATCTAAGAGATGGGAGAGTCAAGATGTATGACTCTACTTCAAGTAAAATCCACTATCTAACTCTATTAAGTTCCTATTTGGAGATTCTAAATACATGATGTGATAAGATCACATTTGGTGTTTTGTAGGATTGAAGAAAAGAAAGGAAGCTTAAAGGAAGAAGTGTGTTGAGTCTGATCGTGAAGATATGAATTTCGATCACATGATTTGATGATCGGATTTTTTAAACTGATGCTTAGAGTTATGATAGGTTGCTTAGGGATATGTAATATCATAATTTTCATTTGAATTGCATTGTAAGGACAAGTTTTTCCGCACCTTTTAAAAATAAAATAAAATTTGGTTTTTTGTCTTATTTATATTTCCTTGCAATGGCATGTATTAAAATTGATGTTTATTTCTATTTTAGCAATGTTGAAATGGATGTGATTCTTATTTATGTTGTTTGTGGTAATGTCGAGAATTTTCCAAATAAGGAAAGATTCTTGTCGTCCGAGTTTCAATTGGACAGAAACTTGGAATCATACAACTTGTATTGTATGATGAATGAGAACCTTCATATTTGGAAAATTAAGACTTATTCCTTGACAAAGAGTTAAGTGAAGGACTAAAGGACTAGAACACAATGTTGTGCACTGGTCAAGTCCACAACAAATAATAATAAGATTATTTGTCATGATTTACTAAAAGTCTAGTAAATGTGGTTATGCTTACAAGATTAAGTGTAACTCTGAATCATTGAAAAGTTTCAATGAATGGCAGAACGGATAAGAAAAATCAATTAGACAGAAAGATAAAAGTTTCTCCAATCTGAAGAGATGGGAGAGTACTTTTGTATCATGTTTAATGATTGTCTTATTAATTATGAAACCATATCACAGTTGATACTTTAAGTAAATATTAGTGCACTAGTATGGTTAAGAAGAGGAATCGGAAATTGTTGAAATGGTTAAATCAGAAGGATGAGTCATACTTCGTTCCAAAATCAAGTCTTAGAGTCATACTCCAAGATTGTGACTTGAGTGACATATCTTAAGAAGTTTTAACACACTCATCAAATGTGAAGTAGAAAAAATTGTTTTTCTTACTCTTGCACATTTGAAATTGGTAAGTTGTGATGTATTGGATAAGACAAAGACTGACTAAGACTAATTGTGTGTAGTAGTTTGTCTTGATAAGAATCCAAACTAACTCTTGAATATTTGTTTGTCAAGAAATGTTTCTTGACAAGAGAATCTTATATGTTCAAAGGTCAGTGGGAATCTAAATGATCTTGAAAAGGTTCAAGAACTAATCAAGAGTAAACCTATTAGACAAGAGCACACGACTTGAGGTTTGTAACCTATCGTGTTGACACAATTATATTTCTATGCCATTCCGGTAAAGTTACTTATGCATCTCAATTGGCTGCATAAGGGCAAGCACTTTGTTCAATGAAAGTACGTTGACTAGTATAGGTGAGCTGCTAAATAACTTGGAAGCAATGGTGGGACCCTTGATGGCAAGAAATTAAGAATGAACAAGTTCTGTCCATATGAGTTGGATTTGACACAAACATTATCTTATGATTATGGTTATGACAAATTCTCACGGATAAGAGCACATACACCATAAAATCTAAGTGTCATAAGGTTTCTCTCCTTCATGAAAATGATTGTGAGGAAACGCTTTCACTAGGAAGATTTTAAGGAGTTAGCTGTTGTGTAAATTGCATTCTCAAATTCGATTATGATTAGGGCATCCCTCTTCATAGTTCGAATTGTGAGATTTGGCAATTAGTTTAAACATTTAATACTTATTACTATAAGTGTTGAAATTATTTAGACACGCATATAAGCTTTCTAAGGAAAGGCGTGTGAGGTTGAGAAACTTAGATAAAGGCTTATCGAAGCATATCGTATTAGAAATATGAACTTTGGAAGTCAATAAGTATTGATTTCTAGAAGTCCAAATATTTTTTGAATATGTGTCAAAGCTAGTGGGAGCATAAATGTTATACTGGTATGGATATAATTATCATGATTAGTGGGAGCATGATTATTATTTTAAGTATTGCAAGTTAGCAATATTAATTATAGAAAACAAAGTTTCAATTCGCAAAGTTGCATAGTTTGAATAGTTGTTTTGCTATAATTAAGGGAGAGAATATTATACATCATTTCAAATCTAAAGGCTTAGATCGAGAAATTTTAATCAAATTTAGTCAAAGGACATATATGGATGTTATGTTGAAAAGATTCAACTTAAAAGGATTCTATATATGGCAATATCATAGCAAGGAACTGGTAAAGTATCACATTTTTCATTATGAATCGTGTCCCACACGCTTTAGGTATAGGATCGATTGCATATGATGTAACATTCGACCGTTCTAAAATTTTCCAAATGCCTAGGGCATTAAGAGGAAAAAGAAACTAGAACTGAATTGACTAAAATAATTGAACAACTATCAACGACAATCTAAGGTTCGCTAAGGATTGGTCGCTTGTGAGCAGTTGGAAGAATAGTAATGAATGGACCATAATGAAATTATTATGATTGGGTATCATTCTATTAATAATGAGTTATCGTATGGAAAATATGGAAATGTTTCCATATTGGGAGTTGGATATCGAGAATCTATGTCTAGATTAGAAACTTTTATGCAAGAAGGATGCTCAAAGGAATGTACTTTGAATGTGAGACTTCACATCTATAGAATTGTCTTGTAACAGTCTCCAATAGAGAACTTTGTAATTTCATTGAAAAAATCTTGGTGACTTTTGTGCAACAAGATTACAAAAGGATCATTGCATAAAATGTTAGAATCTAACATATTCTAGTAGTGGCAAGAAATTTGTGTTCTCACACTAACGATAAGAATTAGGGATTGTTAAATGAGCATCATTGGAAATGTTTTTCAATTGATCTATTTCACAAAGTATGGACCATAGGTAAACAGATTGTGCATGCTTGGTGCATGGGACAACTGCTGTTATAATTCAAGTAATAAGTTGATTATCCGAAACATTATGTAATGAATAATGTGTAATCAATATGGTGACTAAAGAAAAGGAGTTTTATTTATACTCAAGAGTTTGGGGCCATATTGGATTCGATTATTCTTGTGTTTCACTTTGCATGTTTTGACTTCCTGAATACTAAGATTATTCAAACCATCCACAGTCACTCATGCTTTGGAAGTAGGTATGAAAGAAGACTGTCATGAATTGGCTTGTAGATTGTCTAAAGTGTATTAGACATAGCAAAAGTCTGCTGCAACGTTCATGAGTACTTATGACTTAAGATTTGAGTATTGGATTAAACCCACGCTCACTTGGATCGCTTCATGGATTTTATCACGAGTGATTGGTGAAATGATAATATCTTATATTCTTGAAACCAAGACATGTGAGTTGTATTCTGCAAGTTGGTTGCACATTGATAATATGTAAACGCACCCGTAACTTGGTGTTATATAACATATTGTTGTGGGTGATTTGATGAGTAGGTACAAGTGAACATTAAGTCAAAGTTTATCCGTTCCTTTTACCCAAAGTGGGATAAAAGCGATATATGTAGGCCCCTCGATGATTTAGTGATGACACCCTAAGTGCTTGGCCAAGTCGGGACTAAGTTCATGTGTTTAATTGTAGTCTGTTGTCAGTCGTCATAAATTGGAAATCGGGAAACAACACATAGACTGAGAGAATGATTATAATCCATGTCTCATGTCTATATGATATTTAGAATGGAGGAGTATATGATCCCTTATCTAAAGGACATGTTTCTGATATGATCAAAGTTCGACAACGGCTTTTGAAAGCTACAATTGTTGATCAGGTTCCAAAGTCATTACGCAATATAGTTATTAGACTTATCCAAGTGGAAGACTGTTGGATTAGGTTTCTAAGCCCATAACTATTTTGGTATGTACTTGACACGATTGTGAGCATGGTCCTTTTGGGTTGCCTTCACCATAGCAATTGATAGAATGAACTAAGGAGAAAGAGGATTAATTATGATTTATTAATATATTATATGAATAATATATTAAAAGAGAAATCATATTGTTTAATTAATATTAGTCAAGAATTAATTTTGTGGCTAAAAGAGATTAATTAAATAAAAGGGATTGATATTGCAATTATATGATAGTTGCAATTGGGCCATGGATTCCTAATGGAAAGGGGATTGGATAGAATCTATGGGAAGCCCATATGGATTTCATCCAAGGGCTTTCTAAGGGAACTCCATGGGCTGCTTAGGGCCTAAGCAGTCAAATTAGGGTTTCCTGGTTGATAGCCCTAATAGCCTAACTATATAAGGAACCCCTAAGGCCCTAAAAACGTGTGGAAGTAATCTCTAAGGGTTATTGGACGTTTGGTGCTCCTCCTCCTTCTCCTAGGTCATCTTGTTGCTCATGGTGTTTGTGACTCCATTAGAGGTGCAACATTTGAGGCATTAAGCTTTCAAAGGTCAAGATCAAAAGGCATTAAGATTGTTATTGCTACATAACAATCAAGGTAAGATCTAAACTCTATTCTCTTGTCAATTTCGATTATTGTGTGCTAGAATTAGGGTTTATGAGCTTTAGATGATTATTGCATGTTCATTAGACAAACTAGATCCAAAGCTTTAGGGTTTGCATGTACACCATAGGATTGATGTAGTGCTCAAAACCCATCACTTATATGCAAGACCATGGGGTTATCGCCCAATTCCCAGTTATCGCCCTCTTGAGAATCGATAGTTCCAGCCATAGGTTTTCTTTTTCAAAAGGAGCTTGCAAACCATAAATGTTGGAAAATATTATGTCACCGTCGACCCCAATCCATTTTCCAATGACGATGATAAAGCACCTGGATTTAATCGCCTCCTTTCTTGAAGCAACTTTTGTTCCATATAGATAAGCTTCATGTCACACCCCAAAACCGATAACGGCGGAATACGTTCCGGGGTGGAGGACGTCATGTACAGTATCATAACAACTGCATAATAGTAAAAGCAAGCGACAACAACCATTGCATATATATATATATATATATATATATATATATATATATATATATATATATATATATAGTAAATTTAATTACAAACGTGTTTTGTAAAGTTTCATAGACACCAAAATGTATAACAAAATAAAAGATGGGTCTTGTATGTGCTCCATCTTCTCCAAAAGCTGCACCTGTACCTGTCTATCTTTGACCTGAGGATACAAGTGTTGGAATAGTGTCTAAGCCCATAACTATATTTGGTATGTACTTGACCCGGTTGTGCATGGTCCTTTTGGGTTGCCTTCTCCAAAGCAACTTGACAAGGTAATTTAAGGAGAAAGAGAGAGTATTATGATTTATTAATATATTATAAGAATAATATATTAAAGGAGATATCATATTTATTTAATTAGTATTGGTCATAAATTAATTAGGAATTAATTTGGTGGTCAAAAGAGATTAATTGAATAAAGGGGTATAAACTATCAAATGTATGATAATTGAGTTTTAGGTTAAGGAAACCTAATGGGCTTAAGGGGGAATGAAATTATGATGGGTAACCATCATATTTTCGTCCAAGGCCTTATTCCAGAAGGTTCCATGGGCTGCTTGGTGGCTAAGTTGTCCATTAGGTTTAGACTGAAACCCTAGTAGCTTGTAAGTATAAATATGACCCCTAGGGCATAGAATTCGGCTACCTCTTGATTCTAAGTGATCCCTAGGCCGATTTCTAGCCTCCTTCTCCCTCTCTCATATTGCCTTCTTGCTTGTGGGGTTTGTGAACCATTAGAGGAGTTGTATTTGTGACTCTAGGCTCAAGAGAAGAAGAAAGAGAAGATCTAAGCCAACAATTGAAGAGGTAAACATCTAGATCTGATTCTATATGTTATTTTGTTGTTTATATGCTAGATTAGGGTTTGTAAGTCTTGGAATCAAATCATGTTCAATAGTGAAACCTATATCCAAGCATTAGGGTTTGTATGAGCATATAGGAATGTTTCTTATGCATAAAACTCATCAGTGGTATCAGAGCCTTGATTGGTTTCAGTTGAATGTGATGCTTAACTGCTTTATTTGCTGAAAATCGGTTTTTTTGGTCCCTGCCCGACTCAACTCGGCGAGTCAGTATCTGGACTCGGCGAGTTGACCCCTACTCGGCGAGTCCAGCTCTGACTCGGCGAGTCAGTTCGTCAGAAAGAGGGATTTTCGGGTTTTGGCTGCTGTTTTGACTTGGACTTGATGCTTAATTTGTTTTATGAAGTTAAAATCCGAATTTTATCTAAATTAAGTGTTTATCCTTGCCAAAAGAATAGATGATTTCAAATCTTTTAATATTGGTTATTTATGTGATAAATATGGATTATTTAAAAATTATTTGGTAATTATCTAATGACTAAAATTAAGATTAGGTCAAATATAGATAATTATGAAATTAATTGGTTAATTTGAATTATTTTTTATTTGATCCCTTGTGTTTTGAAAAGTTCAATACTTGCCCTTAAGTTTTGAAATTTGAATTTTGTAATTAAAAGTTTAATTTTGAATAATTTAAATTTCAAACCCTTATAATTTTACAAGTTTAAAATTCAACCCTATACTATTATATATTATTACAAGCTTAATATATATATATATATATATATATATATATATATATATATATAACTTAAAATGCTAGTCTTACCGTTAGTAGGCCTCATTCACAAAGCCGGTCTATAAGGTGGGTATAAGGTTGCTGCCTATAAAATGGCGGTTAATGGGTGTACACTCACACCTACCGCTTGCTTGACTGGTGGAGGGTCGTTAGCCGAACGGGTAGGATAGGGCAACCCTCTCCTCATTAAAAGTATTATGTTGAATATAAAGTAACTACATGTTTTTACAAATTCCCATTCCTAGTTACTTTAGGGTAAAACGTGAAAATGATGCTAATCCATGGAATTACACTTCGTACCCTTGTCAAACATTGATGGAGCGTGTGTGGTTAACCGGCACATCAATTTGGGGATGACATTAGTAGCGAAGGGTGACTCGATGTTTGTCATAGATCAATGGAGCGTGTGTGGTTTACCGGCACATTGATTAGGTGATAAAGACATTGAGTGCACCACGTTGATTCGCATGGTTATTCACAAATTTGTTTGCGATCCTCGGCATCCCAGTCGCAAATTTGAAATGTATATCGAGATTTAAACATGCCATTGAAAAGTTCAATGAATCTCAAAGATCTAGGAGTTTTTAATACATTTAAAACCTAAATTGCTTTTTCGTTTTTCATGGTGAGAATTAGTGAATCGTCATTCACTTACCTTCAAATTATTTACTTTTAGAGTACGGCATCCTTTTCTAAGTTGTAAATAATGTTGTTGGATCCTAGCCCTAATTTCTCATTTGGGTGTTTAATTAGGGATTCATCTCTAATCAAACTTTGTTCCTTTCTTTATCATATGTCTGCAAACAACAACAACAACAACGCTTCTGAGTCATTCTCATTGATGAACTTGTGTCAGAAAGTGACATTTGATGGTTCAAACTTCAACGAGTGGATGAGGTATATTCGCATGATCACACGCTATGAGGACAAAGAATATGTCCTCAATGAAAAGCTTGAGAAGATCATCCCAGATGTTGCTACTCCTGAGGAATTGGCCGCCTTTGAGGCCCACGAGCGTGATGCCACGAAAGTTCACTGCATCATGCTAGCCACCATGAACCTCAAACTCCAAAAGTCCTATGAGGACATGTATCCATATGAAATGCATCAGGATTTGCTGGACAGGTATCACCAGAGCGCGAGGCAAGAGCGCTATGAGATCATTACTAACATGATCACCGCTAAGATGGGGAGTGGAGAATCCCTAACCTCTCATTTGTAGAAAATGCAGAGGTATGTTGATAGTCTTCTCAAACTTAATGTTAAGTTTGATGAGGATTTGGCTATCGACATAATCCTCCACTCCTTTCCCTCCTTCTACAATCAGTTTAGGATGACCTACCATATGAACAAAGAGGAGGTCTCCTTGAGCAAGCTCCAAGGACTCTTGAGGACTGCTGAGAGCAACCTCAAAGACAAATCCGTTGCACCGTCCCCTACTGTGGCCGCTCCTGTGATGGCGATAGGTCAAGGAAAGGGCAAAAAGAGGAAGGCTCCATGTAAGAGCCACCATAAGGGGAAACCCTGTGATGGTTCGTCCTCAAGTGGGACCAAAGCTGGCCCTGCTAAACCCTCTTCCGATCCAAAAGAAGCAGAGTGCTTCTATTGCCACCAAAAGGGCCACTGGAAGCAAAGCTGCCCACAATATCTGCAGGACATAAGAGATGGGAAGATCAAGCCCACATTTGCAGGTATGTATTCTATTAAATCTAATAACTCATCATTTGCTACTTCATGGGTTCTTGATACAGGGTGTGGTTACCACATTTGTTCTGATATGCAGGGCCTAAAAAGAAGTAGGGAGATGGAACATGGGAAGATGAACCTGATTATGGGAAACAGAAGATCGCCGCCTGTGACCAAAGTCGGTGTTTATTCTTTAGTGTTGACTAATGGGTTAGGAATAGATTTAGAGAATTGCTGTTATTCGCCAGATATGGCAAGAAACATTATTTCTTTTCACGGGTTGTTTAGACAAGGTTTCAGATATTCTTTTGATAATAGTAATGGTTCTATTAACGTTTATTTGAATGGTGTCTTTTATTTCAATGCATTACCTTGTAATGGGGTTTATGAATCTGTGATGATTGTTGATAATTTTGGAAATAATGTTTTGAATATTGATTCGTCTACTAGTCTAGACAAAGCATGCTTGTGGCATTGTCGCCTTGGCCATGTCAACAAGAAACGCATAGCCCGACTCCAAAAGGATGGAGTGTTGGAGTCATTCGACCTTAGGGACGATGACACGTGTGAGTCTTGTTTACTTGGGAAGATGACCAAGTCACCCTTTACTGGCACTTGTGAAAGGGGTGAGTGTTTATTGGATCTCATACACACCGATGTGTGTGGGCCCTTTAGATCCACCACAAGGGATGCTTGCCGCTTCTACGTGACTTTTACAGATGATTATAGCAGACATGGATATATCTACTTGATCAAGCAAAAGTTGGAAACATTTGAAAAGTTCAAAGAGTTTAAGAATGAAGTGGAGAATCAGCTGGGCAGGAAAATCAAGATGCTTCGGTCAGACCGAGGAGGAGAGTACCTAAGTCTTGAGTTTCACGACTATCTAAAAGAATGCGAAATCGTTTCGCAATTGACGCCTCCGAGGATGCCACAATTGAATGGTGTGGCTGAGAGACGTAATCGGACCTTGTTGGACATGGTTCGTTCTATGATGAGTCGGACTTCGTTACCAATAGCTTTCTGGGGGTATGCCTTAGAGACTGCCGCCCACATACTTAACTTAGTTCCCACCAAGAAGGTTTCCAAGACTCCTCACGAGATGTGGACAGGGAAGGCTCCCTCGTTGGCACATATCAAGGTTTGGGGTTGCGAGGCTTTCGTAAGACGAGAGACTCACGACAAGCTAGAACCTCGTAGTGAGAAGTGTTATTTCATCAGCTATTCGTAGAAGTCTTTTGGCTACCTTTTCTATAGACCGAGTGACAATGTTGTCTTCGTTGCTAGAAGAGGAGTTTTCCGAGAAAGGGAATTGATAGGCCAAGAAGACAGTGGGAGGCAAATTGAACTTGAAGAAATTCAAGATCAAAGCGATGAAGGAACCTCTGACACTGGCACTTAACTTGAGGAGGAAACTCCTATTGAACCTGTTGACGAGTCCTTACCTCTTCGACGTTCCACTAGGGCTAGTGTTCCACCCCAGTTTTATGGTTTTCATATTACTACTGAAGGGGATACATTTATTAGTGATAGTACACTAGTAAATTTGGATGAACCTAGCAACTATAAGGAAGCCATGGCAGGCCCAGAGTCTGCAAAATGGAAAGAGGCTATGGACAGCGAGATTCAGTCCATCTACGACAACCAAGTTTGGAATTTGGTTGATAATGTACCGGGTCGTAAGACGGTCGGGTGCAAGTGGATCTTGAAGAAGAAGACGGACATGGATGGGAAAGTGCATACTTATAAAGCGCGATTGGTTGCGAAGGGATTCACTCAAACTCCCGGAGTTGACTATGATGAGACCTTCTCACTAATTGCGAAGATAAAGTCTATTAGGGTGATGCTTGCCATAGCTGCATTTCATGATTATGAAATATGGCAGATGGACATGAAAACCGCTTTCCTTAATGGAAAGTTGGCTGAGGATGTCTACATGAATCAGCCAGAGGGTTTTGTCGATACGAAGCATCCGAATAGAGTATGCAAGCTTGAGAAATCCATTTATGGATTGAAACAAGCATCTCGCAGATGGAATCTTTGTTTTGACGAAAAGGTTAAAGAGTTTGGCTTTCTGCGAAGCGAAGATGAATCTTGTGTGTATGTCAAAACCAGTGGGAGTATAGTAAGCTTCCTCGTATTGTATGTTGACGACATACTACTCATAGGAAACGATATCCCAACCTTGCAGGAGGTCAAGTCCTGGCTCGGGAAATGTTTCACTACGAAGGATGTCGGAGAGGCTGCTTATATTCTGGGAATAAGAATAGTAAGAAACAGGGAAAAGAGACTGATAGGACTCAGTCAGGATACATACTTGGAAAAGGTACTAAAGCGTTTTAGTATGGAAAATTCCAAGAAAGGGGAGTTGCCAATCCAAAGCAATACCAAGCTGAGTAAGACTCAAAGCCCGAGTACAGAGACAGAGATAGCTGATATGAGCCGAGTACCTTACGCTTCCGTAGTAGGCTCTATCATGTACGCTATGACTTGCACTCGCCCTGATGTGGCCTTCGCTTTGAGCATGGTCAGCAGATATCAAGGGAACCCTGGTAGAGCACATTGGATTGCAGTTAAGAATATTCTTAAGTACCTTCGGAGGACCAAGGAATGGTTTCTAGTCCTCGGTGGGAGTGATGACTTAAGGGTACGAGGGTACAGTGACGCTAGTTTTCAGACGGATCGGGATAACTTCCGATCGCAGTCGGGCTGGGTCTTTACCCTAAATGGAGGAGCAGTGACTTGGAAAAGTTCCAAGCAAGAGACCGTAGCTGATTCAACGTGTAAATCATAGTATATTGCGGCAAGCGAAGCGTCAAAGGAGGCTATATGGTTGAAGAACTTCATTGGAGACCTTGGAGTTGTGCCATCCATAAAAGAGCCGATGGAAATTTTCTGTGATAATGAAGGAGCGGTTGCCTTAACCAAGGAACCGAGAGATCATGGCAGATCTCGACATATTGACAGAAAATACCATTTCATCAGACATCGGGTAGAAGAGGGACTCCTCGTTGTGAAGAGGGTATCATCAGAAGAGAACCCAGCAGATCCCCTTACGAAGGGACTGAGTAGGGTCAAACACTTGCAGCACGCTAGGAGCATTGGGCTGAAGGATGATATAAGTTTGGATTAGATAGGAAATGTGTAATAGATAGTTTGTACTTGACATTCGATGAATAAATAAATTGTGTTATTTATGAGTAAAGCTACTATCTTATGTTGGTTATTTATCTATTGTTTCCATTTTGCATGTTTTGACTTCTTGAATGATAGGATTATTCGAAAAGGTCCACAGTCAGTCATATTTTGGAAGTAGATATGAATGAAGACTGTCATGAATTGTTTGTAGATTGTCTAAAAGGTTTTGGACATAGCAAAGGTTTGCTGCAAAGTTCATGAGTGCTTGTGAATATGAGTTGAGCATTGGAATAAACCCGAGTTTTCTGTATCACTTAGTGGTGTTTCATCTTAAGTGATCGCAAAGCGATAACATCATATAGTCTTAAAACTTAGAGATATGGTTGTTGTTTGCTGGTTGGTTATACATTGATAATGTGTAAACGCATTAGTAACTTGATGTTATAAAACACATTATTGTGTGTGATCCATTAGTAAATAATAGATGCATATGAGTCGAAGTTGATCTGTTCCTTTTATTCTATGAGAATAAAAGTGATATATTGGCCACTTGATGATTTGGTTTGACTTATGTGTCGGGCCCGGTCAGAATGAAGTTGATGTGTTCAACTAAATTCTATGTCAAACAAATCGGAAATCAAGGAACTACTGCTGGACAATAAGCATTGTCAGCATGATATCCAGAACAAAGGATTATACGATCCCTTATCTAAAGGACAAGTTGGTCAGAGTTGACAGCAAAGTTAAGAGCTACGATTGCTAATCGGATTCTGAAGTCATATGTGAGATATAGTTACTAGACTTATCCAAGTGGGAGACTGTTGGAATAGTGTCTAAGCCCATAACTATATTTGGTATGTACTTGACCCGGTTGTGCATGGTCCTTTTGGGTTGCCTTCTCCAAAGCAACTTGACAAGGTAATTTAAGGAGAAAGAGAGAGTATTATGATTTATTAATATATTATAAGAATAATATATTAAAGGAGAAATCATATTTATTTAATTAGTCTTGGTCATAAATTAATTAGGAATTAATTTGGTGGTCAAAAGAGATTAATTGAATAAAGGAGTATAAACTGCCAAATGTATGATAGTTGAGTTTTAGGTTAAGGAAACCTAATGGGCTTAAGGGGGAACGAAATTATGATGGGTAACCATCATATTTTCGTCCAAGGCCTTATTCCAGAAGGTTCCATGGGCTGCTTGGTGGCTAAGTTGTCCATTAGGGTTTAGACTGAAACCCTAGTAGCATGTAAGTATAAATATGACCCCTAGGGCATAGAATTCGGCTACCTCTTGATTCTAAGTGATCCCTAGGCCGATTTCTAGCCTCCCTCTCCCTCTCTTATATTGCCTTCTTGCTTGAGGGGTTTGTGAACCATTAGAGGAGTTGCATTTGTGACTCTAGGCTCAAGAGAAGAAGAAAGAGAAGATCTAAGCCAACAATTGAAGAGGTAAACATCTAGATCTGAATCTATATGTTATTTTGTTGTTTATATGCTAGATTAGGGTTTGTAAGTCTTGGAATCAAAGCATGTTCAATAGTGAAACCTAGATCCAAGCATTAGGGTTTGTATGAGAACATAGGAATGTTTCTTATGCATAAAACCCATCAACAAGTTATTTTGAAAACGAGTATCAGCATAAAGCTGGTGAGTTCATAAGAATTTAGTGACTTTGTTGTATAAAAGTGTTTCCAACTTATAGAATAAAAACTGAAATTTATGTTTATAAGTAGTAGAAATCCCCAGAAAATCCTATATTTTCCAGAAAAGTACTTTGTAAGTTAAATCCTTTGGGTTGTGTGTAAGTATTTTCATAGAAAACCTTCAGTTTTAAAAGTATAGCAATAAACATTGTGAGTAACATAGGTGCAGAGAAGTTATGCCTATTAATCATAGTGGTGCAAACTTCCATTTGTAATAGGTATTTACTTGCTTCGGGATGTTATCTTAGACTTAAGTCTTAGTGTATTATGTTGGATAAAGGGGTAACCCCTCAGGTGACCAGACTGAAGTAGTAATAGAGGATCCGGTGACCTTCCCGGTCATGCGTAGTGTAGTGATGTAGTGCCACCCCTGAGTCTAGTCGGCTCGGACTGTAGCTAGCAGTCGGGATGTAATAGTGTCTGCCCCGTATAGATCTATACATATAGTGTTGCCTTCCAACCGGAAAGCCCTGGTCACATGGTGTAAGCGCAACAGAGTGTCTTATAGAGGGTTAGTGAGTTATACTCTGGATTTGTGTATTTTTCGATATTATAGTACAATAGTCTTTTGTATAGTTTCTTAGAGTGTTTTCTTATACGTGTATTAACTTGTCATAATAGCCGTTATAGTGAGTATAGCAGTAGTAGAGGTAACGAGTAGTAGTCTTAGCTATACCTATTATAGCTAACTAGAGTGTATGATTTTCGGCCTTTGAATAACAAAGGTATCATATGGGATGAAGACTTTCATATCTAACACTAATATATATGATATATAACTAATAAATCAACGACAGTCGGACGGATAACTGATACCCTAGGACCACATCAAACAAGAACAGGAAATAAGGCAAGCTATCGGTCCTAAGTCCTTCAAGTCTTACTTATATAAATATATTAGTGTAGATATATTTTAAAAATCAAATTAATTTAAACACAGTTTTAAAAGCATTTTAATAGCAATTTAATCTTAAAATACATTTGATAATAAACTAAAACAGTTTTATTGGAAAGCAGCTAAAAGTGTAGAAAATCCCCTTTTTGATGCTAATTTGTGAATAACAAATGATTTAATAATAAAACTTGTAGAATTTAGACTTGTATCCCCCCCCCCTAAAACATGTAAAAACATTTAAAAATGTTCATTAAGGGGTATGAACTCACCTGTAATGAGTAGATCGGGTGGAAGTGCCGGGTGAGCGTTGGTGTCAAGTAGAGACTTGTACACCCTTTATGACCCTAGTAACATATGAAGACATATGTTTACAAGTAATTAGTGATTTTAACTCTAATTAAACACATATAGGCATCCTAATGTGATTAAAGGTCTTATGGTTGAGTGCTAGAAGGCTAATGGATTGCAAGGAAAGAGTATAAGACCTCACCATGGAGTTTACTCTCCTAAAACTCACCTTAAGTGAGTTTACGGTTAGAGGACCTCATCCCCCATGAGTTTAAGGCCGTAAACTCATAGGAGGAGTGTAAGTGAGTGGTTTCAAGCCTTTGGTGGTTCTAGAAGTGGTTCTAAGGTATTATACAAGGTTATAGGGGTGTTTAAGGTTCCAAGAGTGTACTCCCTTGGAGTTTACGGTCCAAAGACCACTCCTTGGGAGTTTACGGCCGTAAATCCCTTGGTTTACGGTAGTAAACTCTTGGACACCCCCAATCTTTGATTACAAGGCCCTTGGCTCATTCCTAACAAATTCTAGAAAGGGTATACGGCTCTTTAGGGGTCTTAAACTATCATTTGGCATGTTTTAGGGGAGTTTACGGTCTAAGCATATGCTTGGGCCGTAAACTCTAGTTTACCCCTCAAATGATGATGTTTAGGTGTTCCAAGTCCGAAATACCAAGCCCCTAAGCCATATCTCAAGCCTAAATGTGGCTTGGAAGTGTTTTGGGCTTGGTTTTCATGTTTAGAGGGTGTTTACGGTCTAAGCACGTGCTTGGACCATAAACCCTCTTCCAAGCCCTAAAAATGGTTGATTTAAGGTCCAAACACTTCTAGGTTAAGTCCAAAGCTAGTTTCTAGGCTTAAGGGGAAGACATTTGGCACTTTTGGCAACATTTTAGGTGTTTACGGCCTAAGGAGGTTCTTAGGCCGTAAACTCCTTCTTTTCAGCCTTCTAACATGATTTTCAAGCTAAAACACGAATCAAAGGTGCCTAGAACAAGTTAGGGTAAGAGAACTTACGTTTTGGAGGCGGAAACTTGCGGTTTTGAGGCGAAATCGAACTCGATGAGAGAGAGTAGAGGGAGAAAGTGGGTCTAGAGTGGTAAAAGGTTCCTATGGAGTGTCTCCTTTCCTTTATATAAGGCTTGGAGGTGGTATACAATTACCCGATACTGAAGTTTAACGAGGTTTAAACTTTTTACCCGGTTAAATGGTCGTAAAAAAATAACTTTTTCCAATTAAATGGAAATGTAAATTTACTTGTTTTTATTTATTTTATTACAACGATATTGACATAAAACACAAATAAATAAAACATTTATTTATTTGCCGTCCCTAAATTAACGGAACTTTTATAAACTAGAATATTCCATTAACGGAAACGGGGCATAATAACGGATTAAACTTGGGTTGTCACATCATCCCCCCGTCAAGGAAATTTTGTCCCGAAATTTAGAATTCAAACAGTTAAGTTATTACAGTACTATTAAGCAAAAAGATGGGCATATTTGAGTTTCATTTGATCCTCACGCTCCCAAGTGAACTCCGGTCCTCGTTTAGCGTTCCATCGGACCTTCACAATTAGGATGCGACTTTGCTTCGTTCGTTTGATCTCCCGATCCATAATCTCCGCAGGCTCTTCCACAAAGTTGAGGCTCTCGTTGACTTCGATCTCGTCGAGTGGGATAACGAGAGTCTCGTCGGACAGGAATTTCTTCAAGTTTGAGACATGGAAGGTAGGATGTATGTTTCTTGGCTCGTGGGGTAGGTTGAGTTTGTAGGCTATAGGGCCGATTCTAGCGAGTATCTCGAAAGGCCCTATGTACCTTGGGTTCAGCTTTCCACGCTTTCCGAAGCGTATCGTGCCCTTCCAGGGTAAGACTTTCAAAAGGACACGGTCTCCCACCTGGAATTCCAAAGGTTTTCTTCGTTTGTATGCGTAGCTTTTCTTTCAATCCCTAGCGGATTCTAATCGTTCGCGGATCTGTACAATCTTCTCGGTCGTTTCTAGAATGATCTCCAGACCCGTGAGAGTGCTATCAGGAACTCGTCCTTTAGCTAACTGAGTGTCACCCACCTCAGCCCAGCACAGAGGGGATCTGCACTTCCGACCGTAGAGGGCTTCAAATGGAGCTGCCTTGATGCTTGTATGATAACTATTGTTGTAGGAAAACTCCACCAGAGGCAAGTGTGTATCCCACGATTTACCAAAGTCAATCACACAGGCTCGGAGAGGAAAATCTGGGGGATAGTTATTAGGGTATGACCCAAAGCAGCCAAATAGAATTAAGTTATTTGCCGTCCTAAATTCACTGAATCTTGGAATTCCTAGGTTTGTGGTTGTTGGGGTCGTAACTTGTAGTAGCGGATCCCTATTGATTATCACAATGTCAACGTGTGGTTTTGGTGGGATTTATGAGGTTTTGGGGATATCAAGTGACTCTTTTCAACAGTTGTTGGAGCTACTGCATTAATGGTTGCCTTGTGATTGACACTGAGGGAGTCTGGTATTGGGAACCCACCGCCTATTTCACCTCTGTATTCATTACATTTTTGTGTCGTCGTAGTATCGGTAGTAGTATTGGATTCTGGCACAGGGTTATCCAGACGAAATTCACCCTCTTCCTCATCATTGTCTTTTTCTTGTATCCATGTGTCGGAGACACCGTCCTCATCGTCATTTTTGTCATCCAAATCTTCTTCTACTTTATCAAATGGAAGGGGTTTGAATGAAGACTAATCATCAGTATATTCAATAACCTAAACTTCATATGTTCTATTCTTTGTTTTGATGGTGATCAATTCATTAATCCATTGTTTCGCGGATGTTAAAACACCCAATTTTCCCATAGTGTAATCCCTTCTGTTTGTAATGTTGTCAAATGGGCATATGACTCCCAAATATGCTTGCTATCTAGGGGAAGTTAACCTCATCCCAAAGATTCAGTGGAACCCCCAATATTTTGATTGATGCAGTTCTTTCGTATTTTATTTCTTGCTGGTCGCTTTGAACCAACCACTTGAACCAATCTCTCCACCTATTCGTGTCGTCTAGGTATTCTTTTGCAAAATCTGAATGACTAAATCTGATGGCTATGTTAAGACCTCTAGAATATTTGGTGTTTTCGCTTGTTAGTATTGTTGTCGATAAGTTTCCGATGTGGTCTAAGCTATGTGCATCCATGATAAGGACACTCTTACTCATCCAGATGCTCATAAAGGTTTTTGGTTTTAGTTCTATTGGTGCAAAAGATGGATTGGTTCGCTTGTTACTATTGCCTGTTATAACTTGTGCAAAGGTTCTAGCATCTCTACTGCCAGAGATTTGTGGAGGTATCGACTGAGGGCACTCCATCGTGTATCTTGTCGTTGGTAGGTGGGGAGAGGCTTGTGAACTGCTTTGCATTGGTGTTTGGCTATGTTTACGTATAGTACTATTTCTCTGCACTTTATCCCTTGAAGTGAGTCTTCCAAATCTTTGGCATCGCTTACTCCCGTGAAACTCACAAATGCATAATTCTTTATGTATTAATCCTTTCTCCCGCCAAAATAAACATCTACCACATGATCAAACTTGGAGAATGACTTGTTTAACTCTTCTTTCCTTACACCGTTCGGAAAACCGGCTACGTAGAATATAGTGAGGTCGTCTCTTGCAAAGATTCTACTTGCCGGTTTTCTTCTTCTTACTTCCACCCGGTCGCCCGGCGGGGTGGTGACCTCTCATCATTTAACTAAAAGGATAACCACATATGATGTAATTTGTTTGGTAGGGAAATGTGATCATTTTGATATTAAATTTATTTTTGTGTTATTATTGTAATAAATGCTGATGTTTAAATTAATGAACTTATTAAACAAAAATTTACGTGTATACAACAAAAGGCCGATTACATGATGGGCCATACTAATTGCTATGGGCTACACTAACTAAGTATAATACAACATGATAACAATAATATAAATATATATATAGTCTAACAAAAAATATTAGATGCCTCTGAAAAGATTAATTTGTAAATTCAACAAAAAGTACATAAAAAATATAAACATTTTAAAATGAAACATTTATATTTATTTTAGGGTGTGATTCGTACATAATAATTTTTTGTCATACACAACAATTTATATATTATATATATAAAATATCAATTGTTGTGTATGGATAAAAACTATTATTTACAGATCAAGTCTCTTATTTCAGTGTACAATACGTTCTCTCAGGCCTGATTGATGAATGAACAAATTCTAGTTCGTAAAGTACAAGCATTTGCAGAAGAAGGTTTTTGTAGGAAAAACACATGTTCCTCCCCTTTGTCCTCTGCCACTTGTAATTTTCCTTTCCATCCACTTTTTTCAATCACGGCTTTGTAATTCCAATCCCTAGCCCTCATAAAATCATTTCCGCCGATACAAACCAGCATCTTGGAGCAACCCATACCCGTTATTCTTGGATCCATATCCGGGTTAATCAACGGGTCATCCGGTCCGCTACTTCCCGGGTGAGCAAATGCCCACAAGCCATCCAAATAAGCAACCATTTCGGGTTTAATCCAATCGGACTCGTCACCCACCCGTTCTTTCCCCCAGAAATACGGGTGAAGCAAGATAGCACCCTGGAAACTTAAACCGGATGGGGTATCCGATCCGACCCGGATCGCCATGTGGTGGGCTATATTACCTCCGGCACTGTCGCCGGCGATGAAGATGTTTTGAAGATCGGCGTATTCGTTCAACCACGGCTCTGGACCATTTCCGTTGACATGCTCCGCGACCCACTTGATCGCTTCCCATGAGTCTTCATAGGCGATCGGGAGGGGAAACTCCGGCGCTAGTCTGTAGTCGACGGAGACGGCGACGACATTGGATTCTGAAACGACGAGGTTAAGGAAGTTGTGGTACATGGAGGAGGTGGTGGTTTCGATGACGAATCCACCGCCGTGAAAGAAGATTAAAAGCGGGAGTTTTTGGTTGGATTTTGTGGGGTTTGGGATGTAAAGCCTAGCAGAGATGTTGACTTCCTGTGAAATCACGACGTCTTTTGAAATGACGCCGGAGGAAGGATCGGTGCCGGCGGGAACAATATTGGGAACGTAAAGTTTCTGGATTCGACCGCCTTTGAATATACGAACCAAACCGGGGACTTCTTTGATGATTTCGTCGGTGGACGTGTCCATGTCGATTGCCGAAGATGCAAGAAGCTAACGATGAATTATGATTTTCAGTTTTCAGTTTTCACTTGTCATGAATAAATAAGTTCTAGGATTTTCTTTTTAAGCGGATCCCATCTGTCTACTGTAGACGTGGGGGGACCCTATGGGTGGCTTCTAGATGCCGAAGTCAAATGTTTTATTTTCCATAAAAATAAGACAATTTTTGCAAAATGGTCTTATGCGATTTAAAAAATATAACACATGATTTGTTTAGGATTTTGTTTTATTTCTCATAGATATAAAATAAAATTTGAGATATAGTCTATGGCTCTATGCGATTTAAAAAATATACCATATATTTTTAAGATTTTTTTGTTTCCCATATAAGACAAAATTTTAGAAGTTGTCTATGTGACTGATTTAAAAAAATATAGCACAAATGGTCTTTTTTTTATCCATACTCGACAAAATTTAAGAAAAGGTCTGCGATTTAAAAAAGTATAGCACATATGATTTTTGTGTAGGATTATTTTTTTGTTTCTCAAAAGTATAAGACCAAATTTAAAAAATGGTCTTTAGTCTGCACTATTTAAGAAATATAGAACAAATGGTTTTTATTTAGGATTTTTTTAAGTAAATGGTTTTTACGTTTGGAAAGCTTTATATGGATGGTCCTTATCTCATTTGTCTTTGTTTGTTTTACACCTTAAGGCTAGACATGTTCTCCTCACATGGGGGCATTTAGGTCATTTCATTGTTCTTTTTCTTTGAATGTGAAGAATATTTGAAGATTATTCAATAAGGTTCTCCAAAGTTTATGGGATGAACAACGAACCACAATCACTATCACGAACCACGAACCAATGTTGGTGTATAGGTGACGATCATAAACCAAAAGTGGAGGAGGAAAAATAGGGTAGAAGAAAAATTATTGGATATATATATATATATATATATATATATATATATATATATATATATATATATATATATATATATATATATATATATATATATATATATATATATATTCATTAGCCAGATTTATATGTTTTTTACATTTATTCTGTGCTAAAATACACTAATAGAAGTTAAGTAAAATTAAATAATTATTTAATTAAATAAAAATAGATATTAAATGATTTTCATAATTGTATATATATTAAATGATATTCTTAATTATAATTCTGTTTTTATAGAAACTAATTAAATTCGTCATTAATATCAGCAATAACATTTTTTTATGTATATGTTCGTATTTTGTTTATAAACTCACTAACTTAAACGTTTCTTTTCTTACAGACAATTTTTTATTTATTTTTCTTATGTATCATAATGGACGATTCCATCGATTCTAATCGAAAAAAGGTCAGAATAGGTTTTTCAAATAAAGAAAAAGATTTTTCTCCATCTTTTTTGCCAATTATTTCTAAATACAAAAAGAAGTAGAAAAATGAATAAATATAGTAATAATTTGATTCTTCGTTGCCGTAGTAAATAGGAGAGAATGAAACAGATCAAATGATTGTTCTAGAATGGCAATTTCTCACAAAAATATGACAAAGTTGTATGTCCGTTCTCCATGTTTCAGGCAACTTTGTTTTATTTTGAGTGAATGAGTCACTAAACAAAATACGAACTCATATATGAAAACTTAGATATGAATTATGACAAATTTAATTAGTTTCCATAAAAAATGAATTATAATTATGGAAATCATTTAATATCTATCTTTATTTTGTTAAATAATAATTTATTTTTTACTAAATTTCTATTGGTGCATTATAAAACATAATAAATATGACAAACATTTTAACCGCTCTCTCTCTCTCACTCACTCACTCACTCTCTCTCTCTCTCTATTTCTTTCTCTCTCTCTCTCTCAATATATATATATATATATATATATATATATATATATATATATATATATATATATATTAATGTATTTCATATATTTATTATGTGTGCTACAAAATACAAATAGGAATTTAGTAAAATAAATTTATTATTTAATTAAATAAAGATAGATATTGAATTTTTTTTTATAATTGCATGTATATTAAATGATATCCAGAATTATAATTATGTTTTTATAGAAACTAATTAAATTCGTCATTAATGTCAGCAATAACATTCTTTCTGAATGAATTCACATCTAGGTTTTATGGGCGAATTTCATATATACCCCTCTTAAACTTCAAAATATCATATTTGCCTAGCTTAATTTCTTAATATCATATTTACCCTTCATAAACCTTTAAAATATTATATTTGCCCAAATCCTTTTTTATAATGTTTTTAATATTTTATAATCATTTTTTATAACTTAAAATTACTATAATAATTAAAAAAATTAACAATATTATCCTTACGTCTATATTAATGGAATGTGAACTTCTAAATTGTTGGAATGTCGTCCTCTTGACAAACAAAAATATTCATCTTCATCCCTCTCTATGGAATGTATATTTTGATTGTTTAGTTTTTTTTTTTTTTTTTTATGTTGTAGATGAAGGATATTTTAGATATTATCATTGATATTTTGATGTTTAAAAAGTGCATATACGATATTTTGATATTTAAGAAGGGCATATATGATATTTTGATGTTTAAAAAGGATATATATGATATTTTGAAATTTTATGAATGGTAAATATGATATTTAGAATTTTTATGAAGGGTAAATATGATATTTAGAAATTAAGTTGGGTAAATATTATATTTTGATGTTTAAGAATGGCATATATGAAATTCTCCCTTTTATGTATGGGTCCATTTTTTGTTTCATGACTCACTAACTTAAATACAATAAAGTTGCATGAAATATGAAGAATGAGATTGTATTCTACTCTAATACACTCTCATTCTGCTAGAATACAATCTTATTCTTCTTGATACAAATTCATTTTTAAATAATATTATTGTTGACATTAATACAAATTTAATTAGTATTCATAATAAGGAATTATAAGAATGAATATCATTTAATATACATATAATTTTTACAAAATTCTTATTGGTGCATTATAGCACACAATAAATATGAGAAACATTTGAACACACACACACACACGCACACACACACACACACACACACATATATATATATATATATATATATATAATGAAAAAGAAGTTAATATCTTATATGTGTAAAAATCGTAAGATATTGGACAAATGTTTTTGTTCATCATCTTAATCATAATTCAAACTACTAAAAATTGATATAAATCGAAAATGATAATCTATATATCAATGAACGAAAAACACAAACCTTCATGTATATAAGGACTCTTATGTTAGACAATATATGGATTGATATTTAAAAGAAAGTGAGAACTTTTCAATTTTCTTATGGATTTCCCCATCATCTCTTTTGTTAACCATGTAAGAAAACTGACAAAGATTAAGTCGAAAGATGATTTTAAATAAATTATACTTAATAGATATTTTTTTTTAGTTATACAAAACTAAATTCGTTAATTTAAATAAATATGTGAAGTTATATCACCTTATAATATGTATTAATTTTATTTTGTTTTTTAATCTAATGTTATTAATTTAATATAATTAAAATGAGAAATTTTAAAATCTAAAATGAAGAATCAATAATTAATTTAATGTAATTAGAATAAGAAATTTAAAATTTAAAATTTAAAATTTAAAATTTAAAATTTAAAATTTAAAATGGATAATTAATAGGTTGACAAATGATATAATATATGACATATAATATTAATGATGAGTTCTAATAATATGACACTTGTCAATATAAGAATAAATATATATATTCTTTTATTAGGATATGAAGATGAAGATGAAGATAAGTTTAATGATTTGTAATAGTAAATAAGGTGTTGTTTGTTTTTTCGAAGAGAAAATTAGTGAAGTCTGTGGACCACCTCTGCAATCCTCTGTAGCAGAAGAGGTGGAACAAACGGCTGCAGCATGTAATAAAAAATATGTTTGTATTTTAACGTCTGCAAACTGTTGCGGTAAGTTAAACTAAGGCGTGAAGAGGTTTGAAGCAGTTGGTTTAGTGCTGCGCCACGCAGCACACGCGCAGCAGTTTTTAAGTCAGAAGTCTTCTGAAAAACAAAAAACTGCGAAGGACCAAGTGTTGCATGTGTGCTGCACGACGCAACAGTAAGTGGTCTGAAGTGGTTTTTTTTTAAAAAAAACAAACAACACCTAACTCTTACAATTGTACATAGCACTCAATAAACATTTTTTAGGCGGCATTCAAACTTTTTTCAAAAAATACCTATATTGACTAGAAACTTACTATCTTCCATCATATTAATATTTTTAAATAATTTGAACGTGTTGAATAGTAGACCATATAAAAATAAATTAGTGATTAAATATATAAAATTCTCAAATTTTGATTAACCTTTTAAGTATTTATCATTTTATATATAATAAAGAAAACTAATATTTGTCTAAAATCCATAATATTTAGGTCTCAATTCTTAAAATGATTTTGGTCCATTCGAATATAAAATGTGGGTATTTAGAAATCTCAAAACTTCTCACAATAGTTTTATGAGTAAATTACACGAATGGTCCCTATGGTTTAGGGTAATTTGCACGTTTGATCCCTAACTTATTTTTTAATTCGGAAGGTCCCTATTGTTTGATTTTGTTACGCATTTGGTCCCTATCTTACCTAAAAGCACTACTTTGCCCTTGATTTTTTAATTTATTTAAATAAACACACCCCCAACCCGCCACCCTCATCTTACCTTACTCACCCCATCATTTTTCTCTATTTAAATAATAGTTTTTTAGGCAAGACAAGAACCAAGCACGTAACAAAAACAAATAGTAGGGACCAAACGTGTAACAAAAACAAACAGTAAGGACCTTCAGAGTTAAAAAAATAAGTTAGGGACCGAACGTGCAAATTACCCCAAACCATAGAGACCATTCGTCTAGTTTTATTGGCTCTAACATCTTATCTTCGATAGTAGTTGGAAACAGTAGTTGGAAACATATAACAAGACCTTTTATATTTACAGAAAAGAAAAACTATCCAAATTCTGTCGAATACAATTATTATTAATATTATTACGACAATACGTTACAAGCACGCATTTTTTTATTTTTATCTTTATCTTTATTTTATTATGTTGACATAATACCTAAATAATTACTTGCCATTCGATTGAAAAAAAGAAGCTAACAAAGTTTTGAGTTTGCGTGCGTCCTCACAATTAGGATCAAACAGATGGAACACATGATCTCTTCCTTCAGTCTCCATAATTTCCACGTCTCCATTCCAATCACTCTTCTTCAGTGTCTCGTAGTAACTCAATCCACACCCTTTAAGCCTATCTTTCCCAGCTACACACACCTGCACCTTCCCACACGCTATCTTTTCCAGCAAACCCGGTTCCGCAGCCGGATTTATCCTCGGGTCACTAATCCCACTTGAATCGGGACAAATATACATCCATAGTTTACCCGGTTGCCTGAACTCGAAATACGGGTGAATTAACGCCATGCCCACAATCTTCAAACCGGGTCCGGTTCCATCTACGCCAGCTCGGACCGCTATGTTATGTGCGATGTTAGCCCCAGCGCTATCGCCCATTAAAAAAACCCGGTTCAGATCGGCGTGGTCTTTTATCCATGGATCGGGTGCTTGATCGACCCATTTCAGAACTTCCCAGCAATCTTCGTAGCAGGCTGGGATTGGGTGCTCCGGTGCGAGTCTGTACTCGATGGAGACGGCGATTACGCCAGAGGTGGCTATTACGGAGTTTAAGTGGGCGTGGCAGAGAGTGGAGAAGGCGGATTCGATTGTGAAAGCGCCACCGTGGATGTAGATGAGGAGTGGGAGTTTAGCGACGGCTGTGGCAGCGGTGGATGGTAGGTAGAGACGGGCGGAGATCTTGGGATCTAGTGAAATGACGACGTCTTTAGAGAGAACATTCGTTATGGGATCGTGCGATGGAGGAATGATCGGGGTTCCTGTAATTCTTTCGATGCGACCACTTTTGTAAACACGGAAGAAAGGGTTGAAGTCGTGAGTTACCTCATTCTCGATGGAATCCATTGCAGGTGGAGTTTGTGTTTGTAGAGAAAGATGTTGTGGTATTAAATGGAGTGGTTCTGATTCTTATACCCTGTTTCGAAAAAAAAAAAAAAAAAAAAAAAAAAAAAAAAAAACCACACATTTTAGTAGACACTGGATTCTTGACAACCACTTTGAAAATTTAGAGCATTGGTTAAGTTATTATATTATGACCAAAAAAAAATCACTTCATTATTAGCGGTGAGCCCATGGTGAACCACCGGCATCACCGAGGTTGTTTTTGTAGGTTTATTGAACTCGTTGTTCATGAAATCCCTCTTGTTTTATTTACAAATGACGACGATAAGAAAACGATGACAAAACGAACCCCAAAACGAAAGTACAAATCGATAAACAGAAAATTGACAAAAAGAACGTCAAAATGGTCAAAAGGACTCAAAGTAAGAAATATTAAAACATGTGTGATAATGAAAAATAAGTAGTAAGAAGAAAAAATGGACAAAATGAAGGCGAAAAGGGTCAAAGAAACTTAAAGTAGCAAATATTAAAAGACATGTGACCGATTTTTAATTGCAATAGACGAGGAACCAAAATTGTCAAAATATACACAAAAGGATCAAAATTGGCAAAGTATACACAAAAAGAGCAAAATTATCAAAATATACAAAATATTGTGGTAAATGTTTAAAAGATGTAAAGTATACTATTCCTAATATAGTATATAAATAGCAAATAAGAGCATTTATAATAGCAAAATGTTGTAAGTAAGCTTTTGCATACCACATCAAGAAAATAAAAAACTTTAAAAAAAATCTTTTAACTTTTTCATTAAATAAAAACAAAAAAGAATATATATATATATATATATATATATATATATATATATATATATATATATATATATATATATATATATATATATATATATATATATATATATATATATATTCCCAACCAAAATGATTGAAAAAACTATTTATTAGTTTCTATTCATGGAAAAGTTTTAGACTTTATTAAAACTAGTAAAAAATCTCGTATGAGTTCTAATAAATTTATTTTTAAACTACTTCATATTAAAACATTGTATTTTGATAAAGAACTCTTGAATGTTTCTTAAAGTTGATGGTTGTTTTTAAAAACAAAAAAATCAATTTTTGATGAACAAATGCCATCAGAAGTTTTTGTAACTTTTTGCGAATGAGAAATAGCCTGATAAAAATGTAATATTTCAAAAAAGAATTGTCATTAAAAATTACATAAAAAATGGGTTGTAAGTAACCGATTGCTCTTAAAACAACTAAATAGAATTTTTTTTAACAAAAATTGTTATAATTAATAAAATTGCATCTTAGATGATGGATCAACTAGGATCTCAACATCAAGGTCAATAAGGATATTTTCTCATCTTATGTGTAATTGGTTGATCTTTTATAGAGGGATAGCTGCATAAATTCTTTAATGTTAGAATGATAAGAGCGTCTTATATATATATATATATATATATATATATATATATATATATATATATATATATAAAGATATTAGTATTAACATAACAAATTTCTTCTGAGACTTTCATGCTTCAAGACGCATGGTTTGAATTTGTAATAAAAAAAAGAGCTAAATGCAAGATTTAGCAATGTACTTTTATTTTGTATGTGTGTTATAGCATCATACCTTTTTAGTGAAAATTGATTTGTTTAATTGTATTTGGATGACATTGTTATAAGCTTATAATCGTTAGAATTAAAAAAAAATGTTGTAATAAGAAGAAACAAAAATGGGATGCTATGATAAACAAATCAACACAAGTACATTATTCTTTCTTGCATCTAATGTTATAAAAAAAGCAAAACAAAACAGCTTTGTTACACTTAGTACATAAGATTGTTGCTTAGAAGCTTAAACCATGGCCTCATCTTCCATGTATTCACCCAAAATCATGATTGCATCAACCACTTCACAAAAAATAAATAAATAAAATAATCCATTCAAACTTTAGATGGTAATGGTAAAAACAAAGGTAATACCAGAGAAGTTAATTAAATTATATTAAAAAAAATCAAGATAAATGAACTTAGTACATAAATAATAAAACATACAAAATACATACATGTTTCCTTCTCAGTTTGAGTAGCATAGTTTTTATCCGTTTTGAGAAGGTTCTGCTTTAGTTGTTGTACCTACAGATCATTAATTAAGAAGTCAAATGGTCAACTCTCAAGAGCGACATACAAATATTCCCATACATTTGATTTTACATTTTGCATCAAAAAAAGATTAAAGTAGCCACTAACAACAAGTGATTGTGTAATGTTCATATTTTCAGCCCAATTTTATTTCATTTTTATTTATTAAAATATATCAGAGTGTAATTACATTGTGATAACTGTTGGCTTAGGTGTCTAAGCTCATAACTATAATTGGTATATACTTGAATTGATAGAAACACAAGTCCTTTAGATTTGCTTTCACTCTTGCAACTTGACATGATGATTTTTGGAGAGAAGTTGATTTTATTATTTAGAATAATAAATTTATATAAATGATTTATTAATATGTTATGGAAATAATATATTAATTAGAAGTCATGTTGTTTAATTAATTTGATCATAAATTAATTTGGGATTAAAGGAATTAATTAAAAGTACAATGGTTGTTTTGCAAATCATTGATAGTTGTGAAACTGGGCTCTTGGACTCCATAGATAGGAGTGGACGAAAATTATAGGGAGACCCTATAAGTTTTCGTCCAAGGCTTCTTAGTAGGGAGTCCATGGGTTGCTTAGGCCTTAAGCAGGAAATTAGGGTTTCCACCTGAAAACCCTAGCTTTGGGCTAAGCAACCTACAATATATAAAGAGGCTTAGCCTTGGGATTTTCAACCACCTTGGAAGAACCCTAGTAGAGGCGAATTTCTAAAAGCATTCTCTCCTCTCTCCTTCTCATCCTCTTGCAAAGAGTATTTGTAAGCCATTAGAGGTGTCATATTTGAGGCACTTGCTTTCAAGAGTTCAAGATCTACAAAGTTTTCTTGTTATTACTACATAGCAAGTAAGGTACACATCTAAACCGTTTTATTTGGTCAATTTTGATTATATAGATGCTATTAGGGTTTCTCTCTTTGATATTCAAGTTTGCATGTTCAACTAATGAAAACCTAGATCCTTAATCTTAAGGTTGCATTAACTCATAGGCTTTGTAGTTATGCTCATAACCCATCAGTGGTATCAGAGACTAGGATGTTTTTCGGTTGAACTTGATGCAATTGTGAATCGTTCAAAGGAGAAGGGAGTAGAATCGTCATTCTGTTCATAGAACTCGACGAGTTCATATGTGGAACTCGACGAGTTCATTGCACAGACTCGACGAGTTGGCCAGTCAGATCCCTGAGTTTTCGATTTTGACAATTGTAACAACGTAAATTTCCAAAACAATTTTTCGCATTTTATAAAAATATATTTCATTCATTATTCATAAAAGCACCATTGTTTAAAACTCAGTTCGTAACATATATCAATCCCAAGATCTCATAGCATAAGAATCCCGTGTGTGTACTGATCAAGCCGGCGCCTTTTCGCGATCCTCACTAGTACCTGAAACACATAACATAAAACACTGTAAGCACAAAGCTTAGTGAGTTCCCCAAAATACCACATACAACACATATTAGCCACTCGAAGCTATAACTCTGTGGGTCCGTGCACCCAAACTCTGTGAACCCTCAGGTTCTAACTTTGCAAACATACACATCATAAATCACATAGAAGAATGCAGTGCAACACATAACACATGTATAGCATACAACCATTGTATCACATAACTCTATTTACCTACTCAAGGAAAAGTATAGTGAGAAGATTCACCTCGGATATCTCAGTAAATCTCTGACTCGGTAACTCTGGTCTAGCCCCTGCCTAATCACATAAAATAAATACTCTAATTAATACAACCCTCAGGGTTAGGCTAATCTCTTCCTCTCAATACATCCTCTAGGAAGGGTAAAAGACTATCCTACCCTTCTGACGACTCTATGGTCCAAACATTGACTAACCCTAAAAGTCAACGAAGTCAACGGTCAACCTTGATCAAACTCGTCGAGTGCGCAACTGTGACTCGGCGAGTCCACACATGCTCTTCACTCTCCTAGTCCTCATTCGACTCACTGAGTCAACCTCAACTCTGCAAATCATCACTGATCTCAACTGTGGAATGTCCCGACCTAACTCGCCGAGTCCGGCTCCTGACTCGGCGAGTACCATCGTGCACTTTGTCTTCTAGATTCCCTCTGACTCACCAAGTCGCTTCCCCAACTCAGTGAGTCACCAACTGTGTGATTATCGGGAAAACCCTCGTCCTACTCGCCGAGTCGGCTATTGGACTCGGCGAGTCCATGCCATGCTCAAGCTGAACTGACATCTTGAGGTCAGATCCGCTCCTCTAAACCATAGATCTAGCTTCCCAAAGCATTATAATCACGTAAAGCTAACATCTTGGTGCACATGTAAAGGCTCAAAGTCCTTATTTGAAGATATGGCCTCTAAAATGACATCCTAAGTTCATAACCTCCATTAATACCCATAAAGCTCAAGGGAAAAGGGTCTCTGGACCTCTTTGGGTCCAGATCTACAACACCAACATGAGAAGGGACCAATTACTCCAAATAACCATCCTCTAATGGGGCTAAAAAGCCCTAACTCTAAGATTTACACCATAAACTGAAGAAGGGGTTGAATGAATACCTCAAAATGAAGTCTCTGGGCCTTGGAATCACTAGATCAGCACCCTCTTTAGTCTCCTCTTGTCTTGGTCCTCTTCTATTTGCAAAAACACCAACAAAGATCAAGAAATAGCTTCTTTCCTCTCACAAACGCCCTAGCTCACTTAGGGTTTCTCTCTGGGGTCTGGTAGCCGCAATTGACGGCCATAAGGCCCTTTAAATAGGCCCTAAACCTGAGGAATTAGCGTTTCATTAAACAGCGTGGACTCGCCGAGTCCAGCCGTCCACCCGGATAATGATTCGCATCTCTACTCGGCGAGTCTATGCATCAACTCGCCGAGTTCTTCCACAAAACTAGAAATTAAATCGAATAAATATAATACCTGAAATTACGAATGTTACAATTCTCTCCCACTTGAATCAGACTTCGCCCTCAAAGTCTCATCCCTGAAATAGCTCCGGATGCTGCTCACGCATCTCCCGCTCTGGCTCCAAAGTCAACTCGGATCCTCTCTGATGTTGCCATTGAACCTGCACCAGTGGCACCTCCTTGTTCCTCAGAACCTTGATCTTCCGATCCACAATCGCCACTGGTCTCTCCATGTAGTTCGGGCTCGTATCCACCTGAATATCCTCTAATGGCACTATCGCCGACTCGTCGGCTATACACTTCCTCGGCTGAGACACGTGAAAGGTATTATGAATCCGCTCCAACTCCGCAGGTAGCTCCAAGTGATATGCTACCCTGCCCACCCTCACGATCACCCTGAATGGGCCAATATACCGGGGTCCTAGCTTGCCCCTCTTCCTGAATCGGATCACTTCTTTCCAAGGAGATACCTTCAGGAGAACATAATCACCGACCTGGAACTCAAGCTCGGATCGTCGCCTATCCGCATAACTCTTCTGGCGACTCTGGGCGGTCAACAACCTCTGCCTGACCTGGTGTATCTGCTCTGTCGTCTGAAGCACGATCTCCGTGCTACCCATCACTCGTTGCCCTACCTCTCCCCAACAAATGGGAGTCTGATTCCTCCTCCCATACAACAGCTCAAAGGGTGGCATACCAATGCTCAAATGAAGGTTGTTGTTGTAGGAGAACTCTGCTAAGGGCAAATACGTGTCCCAACTTCCGCCAAAATCCAACACACATGCTCGGAGCATGTCCTCGAGCGTCTGAATCGTCCGCTCGCTCTGACCGTCAGTCTGTGGGTGTTATGCGGTACTAAAATGCAACCTCGTACCCAACTCCTTATGGAATTTCTTCCAAAATATGGAAGTGAAACGCACATCTCGATCTGACACAATCGAGATCGGCACCCCATGTCACGATACCACCTCTCTCACATATATCTCTGCTAACTTCTCCATAGAAGAACTCTCACTAATGGCAAAAAGTGAGCGCTCTTTGTCAAGCGGTCTACTATCACCCAAATTGCATCGACACCCCTCGCCGTTCTCGGCAATTTGGTGATAAAATCCATGGATAACTGTTCCCATTTCCACTCTGGGACTTCCAGCGGCTGCAACTTACCATGCGGTCTTTGATGTTCGGCCTTAACCCTACGACAGGTTAAGCACCTCTCAACAAACCACGCTACATCTCTCTTCATACAGGGCCACCAATACTCCCTTTTAAGATCCAGAAACATCTTAGTGGCCCCGGGATGGATCGAGAATCTCGATCTATGTGCCTCCTCCATCAAGATGGTACGTGTTCCTCCAACAAACGGTACCCAAATCCGACCCTAGAAGGTCATAAGCCCTCTGCTATCGGTCATGAACTCCGACACCTGTCCGATAACTCGCTCTCTCTTGCGGTTCTCCGGTCTCACTGCCTCAGCCTGAGCCCCTCTGATGGTGTCCAACACCGGAGTCATCACCGTCAATCTCATACAAATATCCCGAATCGGGGCGCTCTCTGCTCTACGACTCAGGGCGTCGACTACCACATTAGCCTTGCCCGGGTGGTACAGGATCTCGCAATCATAATCCTTTACCACATCTGTAACACCCAGGATTTTGAAAGCCAAGAAAGTGAAGGAAACCCTAAATTTAAGAGGGACTCGACGAGTCAAAGGAAGGACTCGGCGAGTCGGAGCGGGATCCGGGTCGATAAGAAAGTGACCAACTCGACGAGTCGGCCAAGTGGACTCGGCGAGTCTGGTCTGTGCGAGGAAAACCCTAAATCCGGGGCTTGGAGCCTATTTAAGCATCTTAATCTTCTTCCTAGGGCTCCTTTACAGCCTCTTGCACCCAGAACGCCGCACCTTAAGCCCCCATTGTGTTCATTCAAGCTTCTAGCCATTTTTGAGTGGGTTTAAGGAAGAAGAAGGAGTGGGAATCCTTGAAGCATCAGGGAGTGGCCTTGGATCTGAAGTTTGGGAAGCATTTCAAAGCATTGGAAGGTATCAATTCGTTGCCCTCCTCCATATTTTTCCTTGGTTATGAGCTTTGGGGCTTTTAAGCCATGTTTAAGACCAATCTTGAGCTTGGGGTCCAGATCTGAGGTTGCTACCTCAGATCCATGTTTATTTTGGTATGTAATCCCATAAAGTATCAGCCATTGGGTGGAAATTGGAGTCTCTTGGTCCTAAACCCTAGCTATGGGTGTATTTTGCCTAGATCTCACTCTCTACACGTAAAGGTTGCAACTTTACGTGGGAAATAGGCTTGGGGAGGGTAGATCTATAGTTTGGAGCTCATGCATGACTCGGAAGTCCTCTGCATGTAGGTGGATCTCAGTGGACTCGACGAGTCCTTCGAGGGGACTCGGCGAGTAGCTTGGAGATGAGGAGGAACTCGACGAGTGGGATGAACAGCTCGTCGAGTCAGATGAAGATGGGCATGAACTCGGCGAGTTGGATGAACAACTCGTCGAGTTGGATGAAGTTTGTCGTGTGCTCGGCGAGTCTGTTCTTAGACTCGGCGAGTCAGGTCGAGTGGTCCCAAACCCTTCGAGTTAAGACTCGAGTCAGCGAGTCAAGCCAGGACTCAGTGAGTTGGTCAGGACAGGAATCGAGAATCAGTAAACTCGGCGAGTCAGGGGCTGACTCGGCGAGTAGAGTCGCGAGTGGAAGGACTCTGGATTTATGGACTCGGCGAGTCAGCAGGGTGACTCGGCGAGTAGGGCTGACCTGGAAGGTTGACTTTGACCAGAGTCGACTTAGTTGACTGTCAGACTAAGTGTTATATGTATATTGATAGCTCGGAGAGCTAGAGGAGCAGCGGTTCAGAGGATTGTTGAGTAGCAGCCAGAGGTTTATCAGCAGAGCTCAGCAGTTCAGGTGAGTTTCCTTCCAGTAGGAACGGGTCTAAGGCCACAATGCCGGCCCGTTTAGCTAGCAGTAGTTTTCGGATGTTGATCTGATACAGTAGTTAGTATGTTTGACGCCTTCGTGGCTCAGACAGGATTTATGTGTTATGTGTTCCGAGCTACGGCCCGATGTAGTATGCAGTATATGTGAGTTTATGCCAGTTGATATGTTATGATATGCTGTGTTCAGTTAGCTTCGGACTTCGGTCCGATGGAGGGGGCAAGGCCCCAGTCAGTTAGCTTCGGACTTCGGTCCGATGGAGGGGACAAGGTCCCAGACAGTCAGCTTCGGACTTCGGTCCGATGGAGGGGGCAAGGCCCCAGTCAGTTAGCTTCGGACTTCGGTCCGATGTCAGCTTCGGACTTCGGTTCGATGTAGGGGGCAAGGCCCCAGTTAGTCCGGACTTCGGTCCGATGGAGGGGGCAAGGCCCCAGTCAGTTAGCTTCGGACTTCGGTCCGATGGAGGGGACAAGGTCCCAGACAGTCAGCTTCGGACTTCGGTCCGATGGAGGGGGCAAGGCCCAGTCAGTTAGCTTCGGACTTCGGTCCGATGTCAGCTTCGGACTTCGGTTCGATGTAGGGGGCAAGGCCCCAGTTAGTCCGGGCTTCGGTCCGATGCAGTGGGCAAGGCCCAATATGTGCTTTATATGTTATTGTATGGTATGTGGTAGATTGGGGGGGAGCTCACTAAGCTTTGTGCTTACGGTTTTCAGTTTTGGTTTCAGGTACTTGGTTTTCAAAAGAGGAGCTCGGGAAGATTGCAGAGCACACACCATAGTCAGTTAGCCTGGGAATGTTTGACTCTGATAATGCTATTATGTTTTGAATTTAATACTCAAAGTCATGTTGGATTTATGATACGTTGTTTATAAATCTATTTATAGTAATGTTTTAAAAGAAATTTTTAGTCGTGATTTTTGGGTTGTTTCAAGTTGGTATCAGAGCCTTGGTTTGAGGGATTCGGGCGCACTCCTGAGTGTGTCTGAACTCAAACTAAGGAAATGGTATATAGTTTTCAAAAGAAAAATCGTAATTACAAAAGAATTTTGAGAAAAGAAAACAATTTTAGAAAAAGCAAAAAGAGTTTTGAAAAGAGAAAAAGGTGTGGTGCATGCAATCAGCCGAGCTCAAGTAAGTACTCCCAATTTACCCATACAAGTTATATTATGATTATCAGTATCGGTTTCAGTTTCAGTTTCAGCTCCAGCTTCAGTAGAACAGCATGCTAGAATAAGACTAAGGATCTAGGATGATGCCTTATGTGCCTGCTTTATGTGTTCAGTTTTATGAGAATTGCATGCTAGTATTGAGTAGACAGCAGTAGGATAGCCTGTTTAGGTTATGCCTGGTAGCACGAGCTTAGCATTGTATGCTAGTGTAGTTTCTCGTTATGAGAATAGTTTTTCCTGAGTATGTCTCCTTTATCCGAATGCTGCTTGCTTTGTGCTTTGTGGGACTCTGAGTGATGAGAGTTAGCCATTAGGTGAATACGTTTCATCACATGTGATCAGGGTTGAATAATCTCAGAGTGCTGGATTTGGCCCTATTGCGCAGCTCTCGTTTGAGTCCAACCGTTGTAGGGACGAGTCTTTTACTTGAAGGATTATCTGAGCCTCGTCACATGTGATGGTATTCAGGTGGTGACTAATTGGCATTACTAGGAGGCCTTCAGCAGCTGAGGACTGTGTGGGTAGAGTCAGAGGTTCCCAAGGGCAAGCCTAGGATGAGAGTAGCAGGGATCAGTAGAAGAGTAAAGGGGACTGTGTGGAGTTGAGGTAACTCTTGAGGAAAGTATGGATAGATGTGGAAGGTAGTAGGGGCCCATACTACTGAAAGCAGAGGATCCGTACTCGATTCAAGAGGGGCCAAGACGAAACCAGGAATGGGGTAGTGAGTGAGAAATTCCTCAGCAGTAGTATGTAAATTGATCAGGATTTTGTATATTTTCAGCATGGTGACGTTGCGCGAGATACCAGTTAGCAGTTCAGGTGTCGAGGAGGGGTCTGGCTCGGGCTTCAGAGCCGGGCAGCTTGATGATCAAATGAGGGATTTCATTTCCGCAGAGATTATGCGCAACATCATTGATCAGACTCCAGTGATTTTCGGTTCGGTCAGAGAGGCCATTGTGGAGCTCATGGACAGTCATCTTGAGGCCTTTAAGGCCGGGTTAGTTTCAGGACAGATTGGGGCTCGTCTAGGTCCCGAATCTTATGGAGTTCAGGGATCCATCAGGGAGGGAGATCCCATTTCTAGTTCCTGCCATCAGGGGGCAGGGGTGAGTGGGGAATTCTGTCTCCAAGAGAGACCATTGCATGATTGGATAGTTGAGGAAGTTTCGCGAGCCATTCGCGAGGATCTGCCCGACATGGTCGTGAGGATCACTGATAGATTGATAGCGAGGCTTCAGGATCAGACATCTGTTGTTCAGTTAGCAGGCGTTGCCGTTGGGGTAACGCAGGAGCGAGGGTCGGGCAGGGAGTCAGAAGGGAAAAGGAAAATTGATGAGACTCAAGTAGCCACAGGTTCGGGTAAGAGGCCCAAGGGTTCAGATTTGAGGACGAGGAACTATCAGAGCCGCAGTCGATGCGGGAAGTGCGGAAGGACGCACATGGGTGTGTGTAGGCGTAGAAGTGGTGGCGATGTTGGGTGTTTCAAGTGCGGCCGGATTGGTCATTTTAGCAGAGACTGTGTTGTTACCATCGCCCAGGGGCTTGATCCGTTATGTTTCCATTGCAGTCAGAGGGGCCACAAGAAGGCCCACTGTCCGAGTTTGTATCCAGCAGGGCAGGTGCCAGCTCCTGCCCTTGGGACTTCAAGTACCGCCAACAGTTGTCGAGGCCGGGCAAGGGTGCCTACGGCTCAGAGTCGAGTTTTCCGGTAGATTTCAGTAGGTATTCGAGCAGTGCTGAGTAATGAAGGTATGCAGCTCTTGTTTTTGTCAGCTTATGTCATGATTATATTGTTATGGTTCTGCATCAATTTGCGGTATAGTGTTGTGTTATAGTGTGGCTTGCTTGTGATTATGTTATATGCCATTTGCATACCTCGGATAATTGGTTGGTAGTTAGGGGATGTGCTCTTATGGAGAAGGTTTCGGAGGATGCAGTAACCGTAGCAAGGTTGAGAGAGATTTAGTTCGTTTCGCTAGTTCGGAGTGGTTAGTGTTGGGATGGATTGGTTAGATCCCTAGCTATGGCAGGCTTGGGTTCCTTAGCAGAATGATTATGGAATGGCAGCAAAGATCGGGATCTCTTTTGAGTATCGAGCAACAAGGGGTAAGCAGGATCGAAGTGGGGGAGAACCCTCCGGGTATACATGGATAAGAGTCTCGTAGACTCAGAACGAGTGCGCGGTCTTTGAGAAGAAATGGTAGTAGCTCAGTGAGGGATGGATTGAGAAGTTCAGGATTGGGAGTTTCAGAACTTTTCCCAGCAGCTAGTTCATGAAATCGAGATGGTTAGAAGCTGGTTGGGAATCCAGGAATGGAGGACCACCTGTCGGACGCATGAGAGTCGGAATGAAGATCCTGAGAACGGGTAACAAGAGATGTTTTCGTACTAGTAGCCAATGTCAAAGTCAGCATGCAGGGTTGTGTAATTCAGGAGTTGGGAGTTTGGAAACTTCCCAACAATAGCTTCTTGTATCTGGATTAGTAGACGGTTGGTTTGGGAACCAAGCCGAAGGATTCCTCAACGAAGCGCTAAGTATATCAAGGATATAAGATGTAGAGGATGATGCAGAATTCAAAGTCTAAGGACTGTCTTTTTAGAAATCGGGATGAGGAATGACTAGCGGGACTAGGGACAGTCAGGATGTTCTCGAGATAGCAGTAGTAGTGTTGTAAGTCTGCGGGGGTAGCCGTAGCATTCACTAGCAGTCAGATAGCAGTAGTAGTGTTGTAAGTCTGCGGGGGTAGCCGTAGCATTCACTAGCAGTCAGATAGCAGTAGTAGTGTTGTAAGTCTGCGGGGGTAGCCGTAGCATTCACTAGCAGTCAGGTAGCAGTAGTAGTGTTGTAAGTCTGCGGGGGTAGCCGTAGCATTCACTAGCAGTCAGATAGCAGTAGTAGTGTTGTAAGTCTGCGGGGGTAGCCGTAGCATTCACTAGCAGTCAGATAGCAGGAGTAGTGTTGTAAGTCTGCGGGGGTAGCCGTAGCATTCACTAGCAGTTAGATAGCAGTAGTAGTGTTGTAAGTCTGCGGGGGTAGCCGTAGCATCCACTAGCAGCCAGATAGTATTAGAAAGTTGTAAGTCCGCAAGCGTAGTCGCAGCCTTTTATCAGATTGGTAGGTAGCATGAGCGCGTGTTAGACGCGGGAAGCAGTTGTACCCACCAGTTCGGGTGCAGCAGTGAGGATATGGGAATCCACGGGTTAGCTTTCGGATTTCCCAAAGGGATCAGTTACGGCTAGGTTAGCAATTTGGACTTTGGATCGTCACATCCGAGTCGCAGTGGACCATCGGGGTTCGGGTATGTTGTGGGCTACCGTCAGTCTGGGAGCCAATATGTTGTTGGTTGTGGAATTGATGATGTCAGGATGTGACGTATGGATCCGATCGGTTGGAACGGAAGGTTGCGAGAGCCACAGTGACAGAATAGCTAGTGGAAACTAGTCCTAGAGGAAGATTTCGTTCAGAAGTCGTGGAAGAGACTAAGCGAGGAGTCCCTTGACTCCACAGTTGGGTTGGAGTTCAGTGTTTCAGGCAGCTCAGTGTTTCAGTCAGTTCAGTGTTTCAGGCCGTTCCGCGTCTCAGTCGGTTCAGCATTTCGGGCAGTTTAGTGTTTCAGGCATGTTCGGTATTGCAGGCAGTTCAGTGTTTGGAAGGTTTCAGGGTTCTGGGTCAGTATTGTTTTTGCGTTGGAATGCAAGTACTGACGGTATAGTTGGTTGATTTGGAGTTGGCAAGTCCCTCTCAGCAGGATCAGTTGAGCCTTTTGCCGAGTATAAGTGATTTGTAGGGATGGCTAGGCAAGTAGCTTTTCATTCAGGAGGAAAGGCTCAAGTAAGTAGGAGATGAGTAATCAGGTGGGATATAAGCAAGTTGGTTCCGGCAGCATCGTTTCAGTATGAGCGGCTGAATGGATAGAACAGTTATAGATAGTCGAAGTATCTTCAGGAGTCGCTGGGAGCGACTAGGAGATTGCGATGGAGTGTAGTGACCGGTGGGAGTCCGGTAACTCAGATATCAGTAGATTAATTGGACCGGGTGGAAGACCAGCGCAGGTAGGCGGCTGGTGTTGGGAATTGGAGGCAGATCAGGCGGTGGGCCATGGTAAACTTCGAGGACGAAGTTCAGTTTAAGTGGGGGAGAGTTGTAACACCCAGGATTTTGAAAGCCAAGAAAGTGAAGGAAACCCTAAATTTAAGAGGGACTCGACGAGTCAAAGGAAGGACTCGGCGAGTCGGAGCGGGATCCGGGTCGATAAGAAAGTGACCAACTCGACGAGTCGGCCAAGTGGACTCGGCGAGTCTGGTCTGTGCGAGGAAAACCCTAAATCCGGGGCTTGGAGCCTATTTAAGCATCTTAATCTTCTTCCTAGGGCTCCTTTACAGCCTCTTGCACCCAGAACGCCGCACCTTAAGCCCCCATTGTGTTCATTCAAGCTTCTAGCCATTTTTGAGTGGGTTTAAGGAAGAAGAAGGAGTGGGAATCCTTGAAGCATCAGGGAGTGGCCTTGGATCTGAAGTTTGGGAAGCATTTCAAAGCATTGGAAGGTATCAATTCGTTGCCCTCCTCCATATTTTTCCTTGGTTATGAGCTTTGGGGCTTTTAAGCCATGTTTAAGACCAATCTTGAGCTTGGGGTCCAGATCTGAGGTTGCTACCTCAGATCCATGTTTATTTTGGTATGTAATCCCATAAAGTATCAGCCATTGGGTGGAAATTGGAGTCTCTTGGTCCTAAACCCTAGCTATGGGTGTATTTTGCCTAGATCTCACTCTCTACACGTAAAGGTTGCAACTTTACGTGGGAAATAGGCTTGGGGAGGGTAGATCTATAGTTTGGAGCTCATGCATGACTCGGAAGTCCTCTGCATGTAGGTGGATCTCAGTGGACTCGACGAGTCCTTCGAGGGGACTCGGCGAGTAGCTTGGAGATGAGGAGGAACTCGACGAGTGGGATGAACAGCTCGTCGAGTCAGATGAAGATGGGCATGAACTCGGCGAGTTGGATGAACAACTCGTCGAGTTGGATGAAGTTTGTCGTGTGCTCGGCGAGTCTGTTCTTAGACTCGGCGAGTCAGGTCGAGTGGTCCCAAACCCTTCGAGTTAAGACTCGAGTCAGCGAGTCAAGCCAGGACTCAGTGAGTTGGTCAGGACAGGAATCGAGAATCAGTAAACTCGGCGAGTCAGGGGCTGACTCGGCGAGTAGAGTCGCGAGTGGAAGGACTCTGGATTTATGGACTCGGCGAGTCAGCAGGGTGACTCGGCGAGTAGGGCTGACCTGGAAGGTTGACTTTGACCAGAGTCGACTTAGTTGACTGTCAGACTAAGTGTTATATGTATATTGATAGCTCGGAGAGCTAGAGGAGCAGCGGTTCAGAGGATTGTTGAGTAGCAGCCAGAGGTTTATCAGCAGAGCTCAGCAGTTCAGGTGAGTTTCCTTCCAGTAGGAACGGGTCTAAGGCCACAATGCCGGCCCGTTTAGCTAGCAGTAGTTTTCGGATGTTGATCTGATACAGTAGTTAGTATGTTTGACGCCTTCGTGGCTCAGACAGGATTTATGTGTTATGTGTTCCGAGCTACGGCCCGATGTAGTATGCAGTATATGTGAGTTTATGCCAGTTGATATGTTATGATATGCTGTGTTCAGTTAGCTTCGGACTTCGGTCCGATGGAGGGGGCAAGGCCCCAGTCAGTTAGCTTCGGACTTCGGTCCGATGGAGGGGACAAGGTCCCAGACAGTCAGCTTCGGACTTCGGTCCGATGGAGGGGGCAAGGCCCCAGTCAGTTAGCTTCGGACTTCGGTCCGATGTCAGCTTCGGACTTCGGTTCGATGTAGGGGGCAAGGCCCCAGTTAGTCCGGACTTCGGTCCGATGGAGGGGGCAAGGCCCCAGTCAGTTAGCTTCGGACTTCGGTCCGATGGAGGGGACAAGGTCCCAGACAGTCAGCTTCGGACTTCGGTCCGATGGAGGGGGCAAGGCCCAGTCAGTTAGCTTCGGACTTCGGTCCGATGTCAGCTTCGGACTTCGGTTCGATGTAGGGGGCAAGGCCCCAGTTAGTCCGGGCTTCGGTCCGATGCAGTGGGCAAGGCCCAATATGTGCTTTATATGTTATTGTATGGTATGTGGTAGATTGGGGGGGAGCTCACTAAGCTTTGTGCTTACGGTTTTCAGTTTTGGTTTCAGGTACTTGGTTTTCAAAAGAGGAGCTCGGGAAGATTGCAGAGCACACACCATAGTCAGTTAGCCTGGGAATGTTTGACTCTGATAATGCTATTATGTTTTGAATTTAATACTCAAAGTCATGTTGGATTTATGATACGTTGTTTATAAATCTATTTATAGTAATGTTTTAAAAGAAATTTTTAGTCGTGATTTTTGGGTTGTTTCAACATCCAACCATCTCCTCTGACGCATGTTCAGGTTTGGCTGATCCATAAAATACTTCAAACTCTTGTGGTCCGTGTATATCTTACACCGAACCCCATACAGATAATGGCGCCAAATCTTGAGGGCGAACACCACAGCCCCAACTCTAGATCGTGGGTGGGATACCTTGCCTCATGGGGCTTCAGCTGCATCGATGCGTACGCGATCACATGCCCCCTCTGCATCAACACCGCGCCCAACCCAGATATCGATGCGTCACAATACACCACGAAGTCCTCCATCCCCTCTGGAAGAGTCAACACCGGGGCTTCGCACAATCTCTGGTGAAGAGTCTCAAATGAGGCCTGCTGCTCTGGGCCCCAACTGAACACCACACCCTTCCGGGTCAACCTGGTGAGAGGAACAACAATCTTGGAGAAATCCCTGATTAGGGGTGCAAACGAGCCGAGCCGATCCCGAGCCTGGCCAGGCTTGGCTCGGGCTCGTTTAAGTTATA
Source organism: Lactuca sativa (assembly GCF_002870075.4). NCBI lineage: Eukaryota > Viridiplantae > Streptophyta > Magnoliopsida > Asterales > Asteraceae > Lactuca > Lactuca sativa. Next base: position 264,254,433 of record NC_056627.2, read on the forward strand.
TGAGGCTCGAGCTCGACTCGATTCGAGCTTTCTTTTACTGAGCTCGGCTCGAGCTCGTAAAGAGTTATACAAGCTCGGCTCGGGCTCGGGCTCGACTCGTTTTTATCGGGCGTGCCTAAATAAGCTGAAGCTCGGCTCGAGCTCATTAAAAAGTTCGTTTACTAATACCCAAAATTCATAATTCCCCAAATATGTTTTTATTTTAATATATATATATATATATATATATATATATATATATATATATATATATATATATATAATAAATAATATTATGTAAAGGCTCATTTAGGCTCGCAAGCCTAATCGAGCATTGTGACATAGGCTTGAGCTTGAGCTCGTTTAATAAACAAGCTTAATATTAAGCTCTAGCTCGGCTCGGGCTCGTTTAAAATCGGTTTCGAGTCGAGCTTTTAACGATCCGATCTCGAGTAGCTCGCGAGTAGCTTGGCTCGTTTGCACCCCTATCCCTGATGAACCTCCGATAATAGCCGACCAACCCTAGAAAACACCTGATCTCAGAAGGAGATTTCGGCACCTCCCAACTCATCACCGCCTCGATCTTGGCCGGATCGACCAAAATCCCCTTTTGGTTAACGAGGTGACCAAGAAACTGCACCTCTCGTAACCAAAAATCGCACTTGGAGAATTTGGCGTAAAGCCTCTCTGATCTCAGCATGCTGAGGATCTCTTGCAAATGCTCCTCATGCTGCTCCCTGGACTTCGAATACACCAAAATGTCGTCAATGAACACAATCACTGATCGATCCAGCATCGGTCCGCATACCCTGTTCATGAGATCCATGAACGCTGCAGGCGCATTGGTGAGCCCGAATGGCATCACCACGAACTCGTAATGCCCATAACGAGTCCTGAATGCGGTCTTCTGGATATCCTCCTCGCGCACCCTCATCTGATGATATCCAGATCTCAGATCAATCTTGGAAAACCAAGATGCTCCCTGCAGCTGATCGAACAAATCGTCGATCCTCGACAAAGGATAACGGTTCTTGACCGTTAACTTATTCAGCTCTCGATAATCTATGAACATTCGGTGCGAACCATCCTTTTTCTTCACAAACAGGATCGGTGCTCCCCACGGCGAGCTGCTCGGCCGTATAAACCCCTTCCCTAGCAGCTCTTGAAGCTGCAAGGATAACTCCTGCATCTCTGGAGGTGCAAGGCGATAGGGTGCCTTGGCAATAGGTGCTGCCCCCATAATCAAATCAATGTGAAACTCAACCTGCCTCTCAGGAGGCACACCCGGTAGCTCTTCGGGAAAAACATCCGGGAATTCACGCACTATCGGGACCTCCTCAACCGTACTCGGTTTCTCTGCACCAACCCTCATATCCATTACATATGCTACAAAACCACTACAACCCTGCTGTAGACTCTGCCTCGCTCTGGCAGCCGAACAAAACGCTAAATCGGGACGGGTACCCTCGCCGTACACCGTAAGAACTCCCCCACTTGGGTCTCGTATGGTCACCAGCTGCCGCTCGCAGTCGATAACTGCTCCAAATCTGCTCAACCAATCCATGCCTACGATGACAAAGACGTCCCCCATCGCAATCGGGACCAAATCAATAGGAAAATCTACATCGAAAATCTCGAGTACGTATCCTCGAATCACCTCCGTGGCATACACTGCTCTCTCGTCGGCGATAGAGACTCTCAGAGGTCGACTCAACGCCTCTCGACTAGTACTGATGTGCTGACTGAAAGCCAACGATATAAAAGATCGACTCGCACCCGAGTCAAATAACACCAAAGCAGGTATAGAATTCACAAGAAAAGTACCTACGCATATCATAATATAAGCACAAAATCTCAAACATTAAAATAAATACACGAAAGAATACATACCAGCCACGACATCGGGCGCTGCACGGACCTCCTCCGCAGTCAACTGGAAGGCTCTCCCCCGAGCCTTCGGCGTCTCGGTCTTCATCGGCCGACTATCAGAAACTCTAACAGCAGCAGGGGTAGACCCCAGAGAAGCTCCCTGTGCTGTCCCTCGCAGCAGCGGACACTCGGCCTTCCGGTGTCCAGTCTGGTTGCAGTGAAAACACACTGCAAACCCCTTGGGGAAGTCCTTGGCCATATGCCCCTCCTTGCCACACTTGTAGCAAGATCCCGCTCTACAAACTCCATCACGACCCTTGTCGCACTTTCCACAAGTGCGGCCCTTCTGGCTCCCTGCTCTGGAATCAGCGGGCTTGGCCCACTTGGCTGCCGGCTGGGACTGTGTCGGTCGCCGATCCCTCCCCTGAGACTCCGCCTCCTCCCTAGCCTGAGTCTCTAGCTTGATCTCGATCTTCCGGGCATTTGCCTGAAGCTCGACAAATGTCCGGTACGAGGAGTTCGCCACGAACTCCCGAATGTCTCTCCTCAAAATACTCAAATAACGGCTCATACGTGCCTGCTCAGTAGACACGTGCTCAGGGAAGAACATCGCCCTCTCATGAAACATCCTGGTAATAACCGTAATGGACTCTGTACCCTGCTTGAGGGTCAAAAACTCCTGTGCCAACCGATCTCGTTCCACCGAGGGAACGTACTCATCACGAAACATGGTGGTGAACCTCTCCCAGGTCACCGCAGCAAGCTCTGCTGGAGAGTAGTGTGTTGTCGCGAACTTCCACCAGTCCTTTGCCCCCAGGCGAAGCTGGTTCAGCACAAACCGAACCCTCAAGTGCTCCGGGCACAAGCAAGTATAGAAACACCCCTCAATGTCAGATACCCATCTCATCGCTGCAATCGGATCCTGCGTCCCATCAAACTCTGGTGGCTTCGTGTTGCTGAACTCTCTGAACAACAACGAGTCACCCCCCTGCGGCCTAGCAGCAGCGACGGCTGCAGTGGCCGCTGCAACAGCAGCCTCAGAAAGAGCGGCATAACGCTCGTCAAAAGTCTCAATCAACGTGGTCTTAATAGACCCGAACATCTCTGGTATCTCTGTCCTGATGGCCGCAGCCACCTACTCATGGATGATCCGACGGATCTCCTCATCACTAGTCTCGCTGCTCTCTTGCATATGACGTGTCCTCACCATGATCTGCCTCTGAAATACAACATACGATATATTAGAAACTCACTTGAGCATACTCGCACTCGATAACCCATCCCTCCTTGATCCCTGGCATCCCGAAGATTCTTACTTGAACTGTACACCGCCCCGGTGTTTTCAGTAGTACGGGCCCAATACTACTGTCCGCACCGTATCAGTATACACCCCAAGTCCTCCTCTTAGGATCCCAAGTCCCAAGTACTCTATTATGCATAACCCACTCTCTACAGATCTCTCATAAGCTCCTCACTGCTACCTACTCACCCTCAAGCATCTCATAGCAGCTCATCTCTCCTTAGGCTAAGGCATCACAAATCAGGCCACTCTAGTCCTAATAGGAATACCTAGCCCACTCTAGCACGAGAATACATCATATCAATCTCATAAACATATAACAAAAGGGTATTTTGGGAAATCACCGTCCGGGCGTTGACTGATCGTACACACAACTCTGCTTTGCGTTTTCAAAAAAAATCTTTTACTCTTTTTAGATAACTTGGTTCTCTTTTGAAAATATTTTCAAATCCTCAGTTTGAGTTCAAATACGCCCGAAGGTGTACTCGAATCCCTCAAACCAAGGCTCTAATACCAACTTGTAACAACGTAAATTTCCAAAAAAAAATTTCGCATTTTATAAAAATATATTTCATTCATTATTCATAAAAGCACCATTGTTTAAAACTCAGTTCGTAACATATATCAATCCCAAGATCTCATAGCATAAGAATCCCGTGTGTGTACTGATCAAGCTGGTGCCTTTCCGCGATCCTCACTAGTACCTAAAACACATAACATAAAACACTGTAAGCACAAAGCTTAGTGAGTTCCCCAAAATACCACATATAACACATATTAGCCACTCGAGGCTATAACTCTGTGGGTCCGTGCACCCAAACTATGTGAACCCTCAGGTTCTAACTCTGCAAACATACACAACATAAATCACATCGAAGAATGCAGTGCAACACATAACACATGTATAGAATACAACCACTGTATCAAATAACTCTATTTACCTACTCAAGGTAAAGTATAGTGAGAAGACTCACCTCGGATATCTCAGTAAATCTCTGACTTGGTAACTCTGGTCTAGCCCCTGCCTAATCACATAAAATAGATACTCTAATTAATACAACCCTCAGGGCTAGACTAATCTCTTCCTCTCAATACATCCTCTAGGAAGGGTAAAAGACTATCCTACCCTTCTGATGACTCTATGGTCCAAACATTGACTAACCCTAAAAGTCAACGAAGTCAACGGTTAACCTTGACCAAACTCGCCGAGTGCACAACTGTGACTCAGCGAGTCCACACATGCTCTTCACTCTCCTAATCCTCATTTGACTCACTGAGTCAACCTCAACTCTGCAAATCATCACTGATCTCAACTGTGGAATGTCCCGACCCAACTCGCCGAGTCCGGCTCCTGACTCGGCGAGTACCATCGTGCACTTTGTCTTCTAGATTCCCTCTGACTCACCGAGTCGCTTCCCCAACTCAGTGAGTCACCAACTGTGTGATTATCGGGAAAACCCTTGTCCTAGTCGCCGAGTCGGCTATTGGACTCGGCGAGTCCATGCCATGCTCAAGCTGAACTGACCTAAACTTTGTCTTCTAGATTCCCTCTGACTCACCGAGTCGCTTCCCCAACTCAATTCGATTACGACATCCCTCTTCGCAATTGTAGAATACTGTATTGGGTCCTAACCTTAATATTTCATTTTCGGTGTAATATTAAGGATTATCATCTAACCTAAACTTTATTCTTCTTCTTTTCAGATGTCTATCCCAAACAATGCTTCCACACCAATTCCTTCAGGCTCTTTCTCCCTCATGAACCTATGTGGGAGGGTCATTTTCGATGGCTCGAACTTCAATGATTGGATTCGTAACATCAGAACGACTATTCACTATAAGGAAAAAGAATATGTCCTGGATAAAGAGCTTAAGGAGATTTATGTAACCATTGCCACTCCTGAACAAATCATTGAACACACTACTCATGAGAGGGATGTGACAAAGGTGTCATGTCTAATGATTTCTACCATGACTGTTGAGCTACAGAAGTCCTATGAGGACTACTATCCCTATGAAATGTATCATAATTTTATGGAAAGATATCATCAAAGTGATCGGCCCACTTGCAAAAGATGAAGAGATTCATGGACCGCCTGCTTAAATTGAATGTTAATTTTGATGAAGCGTTGGCCATAGATATTATTCTACACTCTTTACCTTCTTGTTATGATCAGTTTCGTATGACCTATCATATGAACAAGGAGGAGGTCACTCTTAGCAAGCTTCAAGGCCTTTTAAGGACTGCAGAAAGCAACCTAAAAGGAAAATCGGTTGTGTGTACTCCTACTACTTCTGCCTCTGTTATGGCAATCAGACATGGGAAGGGAAAGAAGAGGAAAGCTCCCTCCAAGAGCTGCAATGGAAAGTCTCTTGATAGATCCTCTTCTAGTGGGACCAAAGTTGGTTCCGCTAATTCCTCTTCCAATCTGAAGGATGTTGATTGCTTCCATTGTCATGAAAAAGGGCATTGGAAACGAAGTTGCCCCAAGTACTTGCAGGACATAAAGGATGTGAAGATCAAACCCTCCTTTGCAGGTATTTACATTGTTCAATCTAATAACTCATAACATTCTGATTCTTGGGTTCTTGATACAGGTTGTGGATTTCATATTTGTTCTGATTTGCAGGGACTAAAAAGAAGTAGGGATGTGGAGCACGGGAAGATAAACTTAATCATGAGAAATAGGAAAATGTCGTCTGTGACCAAGATTGGAGTTTACTCTTTATTGCTTAGTAATGGTTTAAATTTAGATTTGAATAATTGTTGTTACTCGGCCGATATGGCGAGGAATATTATTTCCTTTCATAGTTTGTACAAACAAGGTTTTACCTTTCCTTTTAATAATGAAGTTTGTACTATTAATGCTTATTATAATGGTGTAGTTTATTTTGAAGCATTACCTTGCAATGGTGTATATGAAACTGTGAATGTTGTAGATAACCTAGGAAATAATGTGTTACACATTGATTCTTCCATTGATTTGGATAAGGAATGCTTGTGGCATTTTCGTCTTGGACATGTCAACAAGAAGCGCATAACCCAACTCCAAAATGATGGAGTTTCGGAGTCATTCGACTTAAAGTCGGATGACACTTGTGAATCTTGTTTACTTGGAAAGATGACCAAGTCACCCTTCACTGGTACTTGTGAAAGGGCTAAAGGTCTGTTGGATCTCATACACACTGATGTGTGTGGTCCATTCAGAACCGCCACAATGGATTCTAACCGCTTCTTTGTGACTTTTACTTACGATTACAGTAGGTATGACTATGTATACTTAATCAAGCATAAGTCAGAAACCTTTGAAAAGTTCAGAGATTTTAAGAAAGAAGTGGAGGATCAATTAGGCAGGAAGATAAAGATGTTGCGATCCGATCGAGGAAGAGAGTATATTAGTATCGAGTTCCTTAACTATCTTAAGGAATGTGGAATTGTTTCACAATTGATTCCACCTAGGACACCACAACTTAATGGTGTGGCTAAGAGGCGCAATAGAACCTTGCTAGACATGGTTCGTTCCATGATGAGTCGAGCTTCGTTACTTATCTCATTCTGGGGGTCTACCTTAGAGACTGCCGCCCATATCCTTAATATAGTCCCTACCAAAAAGTTTTCCAAAACACCTCACGAGATGTGGACATGGAAGGTTCCCTCGTTAGACCACATCAAAGTTTAAGGCTGCGAGGCTTTCGTGAGACGCCAGACTCATGACAAGCTCGTACCTCGGAGTAAGCGATGTATTTTCATCGGCTACTCGTAGAAGTCCTTTGGGTATCTCTTCTATAGACCGAGTGAAAATGTTGTCTTCTTCGCGAGGAAAGGAGTTTCTTGTGAGAGAGAACTCATATGCCAAGGGGACAATGGGAGGCAAATTGACATTGAAGAGCTTCAAGAGTCAAGCGGTGAAGGAACCTCAAACACTAGCAATCAACCTGAGGAGGAAACTTCGGTTGAGCCAATTGACGAGTCCGTACCTCTCAGGCATTCCAGTAGAGTTGGTGTTCCACCTGTGTTATATGGTTCTCATATAATAACTGAAGGCGATACATTTATCAGTGATAGCACACTGGTAAATTTGGATGAACCTAATACCTACAGGGAAGCCATGGCAAGCCCCGAGTCTGTAAAATGGAAAAAGGCTATGGACAACGAGATTCAGTCCATGTATGACAATCAAGTTTGGAACTTCGTTGACAATGTACCGAGTCGTAAGACAGTCGGGTGCAAATGGATCTTCAAGAAGAAGACTGACATAGATGGGAAAGTACACACATATAAGGCGTGACTGGTTGCGAAGGGCTTTACTCAAACTCCGGGAGTTGACTATGATGAGACCTTCTCACTAGTAGCGAAGATTAAATCTATAAGGGTTATGCTAGCCATAGCTGCATTTCATGACTATGAAATATGGCAAATGGATGTCAAAAACCACTTTCCTTAATGGAAAGTTGGCTAAAGATGTTTACATGAGTCAGCCAAAGGTTTTTTTCAATGCAAAGTACCCTAATAGAGTGTGTAAGCTTGAGAAATCTATTTATGGATTAAAACAAGCATCTCGCAGATGGAATCTTTGTTTTGATGAGAAAGTCAAAGAGTTTGGATTTTTGAGAAATGAGGATGAGTCTTGCGTATATGTCAAAGCTAGTGGGAGTATAGTGAGCTTTCTGGTATTGTATGTAGATGACATACTGCTCATTGGAAATGACATCCCAACCTTGCAGGAGGTTAAGTCCTGGTTTGGGAAGTGTTTCGCGATAAAGGACCTCGGAGAAGCTGCTTACATCCTAGGGATAAGGATATTGAGAGACAAGAGTAAAAGACTAATAAGACTTAGTCAAAGTACCTACTTGGACAAGGTGTTGAAACGTTTCGACATGGAGAACTCCAAGAAAGGTGACCTACCTATCCAAGGAAATACCAAACTGAGCAAGACTTAGAGTCTGAGTACATAGGCTGAAACAGCAGAAATGAGTCTATTACCATATGCTTCCGCAGTTGGTTCAATCATGTATGCAATGACTTGTACTCGCCCTGATGTGGCCTTTGCTTTGAGCTTGGTCAGCATATATCAAGGGAACCTTGGTAAAGCTCATTGGACTGCGATTAAGAACATTCTTAAGTACCTACGGAGGACTAAGGATTGGGTCCTTACTCTCGGTGGGAGTGATAACTTGAGAGTAACAGGGTATAGCGACGTGAGCTTTCAAACCGACAGAGATAATTTCCGCTCTCAGTCGGGCTGGATATTTACCCTGAATGGAGGAGCAGTGATATGGAAAAGTTCCAAGCAGGAGACTGTAGCTGATTCAACATGCGAATCAAAGTACATAGCAGCAAGCGAAGAATCGAAGGAGGCGATATGGTTGAAAAACTTCATCGAAGACCTTGGAGTCATTCCATCCATAAAGGAGCCTGTGGAGATTTTCTGCGATAATGAAGGGGCAGTTTCCTTAACCAAGGAACCGAGAGATCATGGAAGATCCAGGCATATCGATGGAAAATACCACTTTATAAGACATCAAGTAGAAGAAGGACACCTCGTGGTAAAGAGGATATCATCAGAGGACAACCCAACAGATCCCCTTACAAAGGGACTGACCAGGGTTAAGCACTTGCAGCATGCAAGGGGCATTGGGATAACGGACGATATTAGTTTTAGTGGTTAGATAAACCGAATTTTTTTAATAGCTAAATGGTAATTGACATTTGATGATTGAATAAGATAAGTTTTATTTATAAGTAAAGTTACTGTCTTGTGTCAATTGTTTACTATTGTTTCACTTTGCACGTTTTGACTTCCAGAATAATAAGATTTATTCAAACTACCCATAGTCGATCATACGTTGGAAGTAAGCATGAAAGAAGACTTCCATGAGTTGGCTTGTAGATTGTCTAAGGCGTTAGGCATAGCAACAATTTGCTACACCGTTCATGAGTACTTCTGAAATAAGATTTGAGTATTGGATCAACCCGCGCTCACTTGAATCACTTCATGGAATTTATCACAAGTGATCGTGAGATGATAATATCATATAAGTCTTCAAACCTAGATATATGAGTTGTTGACTATGATCTAGTTGTGCACTGATGATACGAAAACACATCAATAACTTGATGTTATAAAACGTATCGTTGTGCATGATTTAATGAGTAGTTAGTACAAGCATATAATGTCGAAGTTTATTTGTTCCCCTTTATCCTAAGAGGATTAAAAGCGATATCTTTGGCCCCTTGATGATTCTATTTTGACTTATGTACCGGGCCCGGTCAGAACTAAATTGATGTTTTCAATTATCTTCTATGTTAGACGAATCAGAAATCGGGAAACAAACTGCTGGACAATAAGTATGACATTGTTCCATGTATTTTTCTAGATGATATCTTGAGAACAGATGATTATATGATCCCTTATCTAAAGGATGCGTCACTGACTGGGTCAAATTTGGCAGAGGATTTTGAAAGCTTACGATTGCTAAGTCGGATCCTGAAGTAACATTGGCAACTATAGTTATTAGACTTATCCAAGTGGGAGACTGTTGGATTTTGTGTCTAAGCCCATAACTATAACTGAGATGTACTTGACCCGATAGTAGCATGGTCCTTTTGGGTTGCCTTTACTAATGCAATTTGACAGAATGGACTTTTGAGAATAAGGTTATTTATGATTTATTCATATATTACAAGTATAATATATTAATATATGAAATCATATTATTTAATTAGTATTGATCAAGAATTAATTTGGAATTAATTTTGTGATCAAAAGAGACTAATTAAATATATGGGGATTGATTATGTAAATCCATGATTCTTATAGTGTTGGCCAATGATCCATGATTATTTGGATGGGCTAAACCAATAAGTTAATCCATGGATAGTCCATGGAGGTTAAACCCATTGAGCATAAGAATGTGAAAAGTCATGGAGCATTAGGGTTTACAAAGTGTAACCCTAGCATTTGCCACACTATAAATAGAACCCTTATGAGCCAAAATCGGTTACACCATCTTTTTGAGATAAGTAACTTATTCTCTTAAGCACCTCTTGCATATTGGTGTTTGTGAACCATTAGAGGCATCACACTTGAGGTGCTCAAACTTTCAAAGGTCAATAAGTCTACCCTACTCAAGAGGTAAGCATCCAAACAGAGTTTTTATTATATAGCTTCAATTGTATGCTAGCTAGGGTGAATGCTTTGGAAAAACCAAAATTCATGTATAATTAGAGAAAACATAGATCCAAATCATTTAGGGTTGCATGTGCACAATAAGAGTGTTGTAGTGCTCAAAATCCAACACTAAGTCACCCCACTAAATCCATATATCAATACTATGCTATACTGCATACAAGTTCTATTATAACATTCCATAAACTCTTCTAAGAATTCTCCCTTAATCGCCCGATACTACAAACTCTCAATCCATACTGTTGGTTGCCTTATACATGAAAGTTATACACAAAATAGGATCACATAGACTATTAAATGATGATTCTACCCTAAGTCCACAACCAAACAAGGAACATGAAATAAGGCTAAACTGATCATTCTCGGGCTATATATTCCTAATTGTATATAACTTCAAAGCATACACTTATCAATTACCTGAGCTGATATCAATTCCAAGTATTATATACCATTCAATTCTCCTAGGCTATAAGGCATCACACAAATCAGGCATTTCTATAATATGATTTTCTGAAAGTACCCTTTGCCATATTCTAACATGCAATTCATATATCGGGCATACTAATCATAACACATAAGTATGAGTATTTTGGGAATTACTTACTTGATCTCGGCTGATTGAACGCATCACACCCTTTTTTTGTAAAATCTTTTAGAAATTCATTTTTCTTTGAAAAGATTATCATTTCCTCAGTTTGAGTTCTTGCACATCCGAAGGCATGCTCGAATCCCTCAAACCAAGGCTTTGATACCAATTTGTAACACCCCAAAATCATAGAAAAAATTTTCATTTTTAACTTAATCGAAAACCGTCAAGTATTCATAACAATCCCAAACAAAGTATGCCAATATAAGAGTAATAATTAGAGTACAAATCCAAATCATAACAAAAATTAAACATGAGTGGATGCAATGTGATCAGGCCGGGCCCTTCCCCTTCGAATTGGAAGTACTTGAAACCATAAACATAACTATAAGCACAAGGCTTAATGAGTTTCCCCAAAATACCAAATACAATATATATGTACATATAATATCATGTGGCTGTGTCGGGTCCATATCAACTCCATACGACAACATGTAGTTGTGTCGAGTCCGTATCAACCCATATGACAACAAGTAGTTGTGTCGGGTTCGTATCAATCCCCAAGTCCATATTGACTCTGAGCCTATATTGGATCTCTCTCTTTCTATCTCTCTCTCTCTCTCTCTCTCTCTCTCTCTCTCTCTTTCTCTCTTTTATATATATATATATATATATATATATATATATATATGTACATATATTATTCAATCATATCAGTCATAGTCACACAATCATATATATTCAACACACACAAATCAGTGGGCCGACATTGGTGCCTTCGACCCACTAGAGTGATAAGAAGATTCACCTCTAACTGAAGATAACTGAATCGTACACTCGAGCTGCTGCGAACATGGATCCTCACACTAAGCGTAACCCAATAACGACCCTAATTAATAATTAGAGTTTTACCCTATAAATAATGGTCTAATTCATCATTTAGGCCAAACTATTTTGCCCTTGCAATCCCAATCAACCTAGCGAAGTCCAAAGTTCCTAATGGCCCAAGGTCCAGGGTGGCCCAAAAGCTGAGTCAAAGTAGTACGCCACGCGTACAATCTCGCACACTCATGTACAAACTTATGATGTGTAAGGATATACAGGACCATGATTGTAACGACAAAAAATTCCAACCAATTTAAAACATTTTATTTCATTCAAAACCATTAAGTTCATACATCTTGTTTTCAAAATAGTTTAAACATTAGAGTATCCCCCAGAACCATATCACATAAATCATAAAACATGAGGAGCGGTACGATCACGTCTTCGCCTTGCCACGATCTCCTGAAGCACCTGAAATAATAAACCACAACTGTAAGCCCGAAAGCTTAGTGAGTTCCCCCAAAGTACCCATACACACATAAACATATGCATACAGCAAATAACAACATACTACGGGTCCAATCAACCTTCCGGTTGGAATACCCCTGGCCCTCAACCATCGGGTTGGAATGCCTACATACTATGAGCCCAATCATCCTACCAGGATGGGATACTCTTGGCCCACAACCACCGGGTTGGAATGCCCATACACCTATATGTACAATAATAACTACTATGGGTCCAATCATCCCTCAGGATGGAATACCCCAGGCCCCTCAACCATCGGGTTGGAATACCAACATACTATGAGTCCAATCATCCTACCGGGATGGAATATTCCTGGCCCACAACCATCGGGTTGGAATGCCACACTTCCTATACATACAGTAACTACTACTACTACTACCACTACTACTACTATGGGTCCAATCATCCCTCAAGATGGAATACCCCAATCCCCCCAACCATCGGGTTGGAATGCCAAACTACTATGAGTCCAATCATCCTATCTGGATGGAATACTCTTGGCCTACAACCATCGGGTTGGAATGCCAATCTACACTAGCAACATGCACACATAACAGGAAACCACATAACACTCTACAAAACCAACATACTAGGGCGCTATCATCCTACCGGGATGGAATACCCTCTGCTACTGCTCAACATACATAACCCGCAGCTAACCTCCTACCAGCGTACATAAGGCATGACCAACTATAGGTCTATAAATAACCACTACCCAACTACCAGGGCACTGATCCAACAGAACTAGCCATCACTTAACTATCCATTCCTCTAGGATACTAAGCTAACAAGGCATATCCTCATATCATTATCCTATCTACCAGGATACTAGCAAGCATATCATCACATAACATAACAAGATCTAAACAACAATTCAAAGGGCCGACCTTGGTGCCTTAGACCCTTGAGTACAGTGAGGATAACTCACCTGAAATGAAGAACCAAATAACCAAATACCGTAACAACCTTGAAGGTCAAGGTCAAAGTCCAGGCCAAAGTCAAACTTCCTGACTGACTCTACTCGCCGAGTCAACCCGTTGACTCGTCGAGTCCTTATACTCTGAAAACTCTTAGAACACGACTCAACTTGTCGAGTCACCCCAAGACTTGTCGAGTCCAACGATCTCAGAGTCCCATCCTGCTCAACTCATAGAGTCACCCCTCGACTCACTGATTCGAGGCTTTAACTAGAAGAGGTTAGGGTTCCGCGACCAGAATCGCCGAGTCCAAGAACAGACTCGCCGAGTCCAAGGCAATCTTCAATAGACTCGCCGAGTTGTTCTTCCAACTCGCCGAGTCCATGCTCATGTTCATACAACTCATCGAGTACACCCATGTGACTCGCCGATTCTCTCCAGTTCTCAATCCATACAGTGGCTTTTTGAGCCATGCAGGAGCTCAAATCCATAGATCCACTCTTCTATAGTCTAACCCTCACATAAAGTGGCAAACTTTACGTGAAACCAAGGAGATATAGGCCCAAAACACTATAGGGCTAGGGTTTATGACAAAGGGGCTTCACCAACAACTCTTAGACAGAAGCTTTATGACATTTTGGACCATCACAAGCCTATATCTGAAGTAGCAACCTCAGATCTAAGCCTCTAACTTTAAATAACTCTCAGTCATACCAAAAATGCCCCAAATCTCAAATGATAATAGATCTAGATGAAAAAGAGCCCAAGCAACAGGTTATTACCTCCAATATATGATCCAACTGAAGTAGATCACGGATCTACACCACTCCTTTGCACCAAGCCTCTTGATCTTCAAGCCCGTTTCCAAGATTTTCTCTTCCAAAGCTCTATTCTCTCTATTAATGGAGGCTCACTTGATTCTAGGGTTTCTAGATCTCAAAAGGGTAGCAAAGAGGCTGAGGGTGGGTTATAATGTGCTTTATATAGGGCACAACCCCCAGGATTAGGGTTTTCTCTCTTCAGCACCAACTCGTCGAGTCCAAGTCGCCGACTCGGCGAGTTGGCCACTTAGTCAGCGACCCAATCCCGCCCCGACTCGACAAGTAAGCATGCCTACTCGTCGAGTCCCTTTCCTTAATTTATACTTTACGTCCTTCAATGGTACCTCAGGAAATTGGGGTGTTACAAAGATGCAGTACGCACAACGTAATTCAAATTACGCCGAAATACACATTTGGATTCAAAACCTCTATTAAGATCTTAAATCCTTAAGACCTAATGTCCAAACTTCAGATCCAAATCTAAAAAAAATGTCTAAGCCCATATAGTTGCAACCTTTATGCCTTTGCATGGCTATAAGGAGCCCAACATAAAAAACCTAACTCATTCAACCATTTACAACTCGATAGCTCTTGCATGGAAGAAAACGAAGGTCCAAGCTTGCATTTTTATGACATAAAATACCATAAAACGTTTGAAATGACAACTTAAAGGCTTTGGAGTATTCCATACTTACAAAGATCTAGGTTTTGGGACGAAAAGAGTGGAAATCTAAGCTTAAACAAGATCTAAAGAAATATGCATCAAGGTTGGAGCTTTATACTTCCAAAAGATACACAAGGATGAGAAATTGCTGGATCTAAAGATTTGAGAGCAAAACCACTTCTTTAATGACCGTCCTTCACAAAAAAGAATGCACAAAACTCACTTAAAAGCTTCAAATCTCACTCCCAAGGCTAGGGTATTCGATCTTAGGGTATAGAGGAATGGAGGTTGGATGTAAGGACATGTTTTAGGTTGTAATGCTCATTAAATAGGGTCCAAACCCTAAAAATTAGGGTTTGTCCCATGATTGCGTACACCCAACGTATATGCACGCACGTCCATCGTCCGTGAGAGGCTCCCAATCACATGCAAGGTACCTATGCCCGACGTACTTGACTTGTATGCCTAATGTAGGGACCAATTTGCCAACTTTTAATAATTATTGTTAGAATGGAAAATTACTTGTAACACAAGCGTTACAAATCTCCCCCACTTAAATTAGATTTTGTCTTCGAAGTCCGCTGCTACGAACAAGTATGAGCAGTGCTCCCTCATCTTGTCTTCAAGCTCCCACGTCCATTCTAAGCTTTCCTATAATGATTACCTATAATGATTAAGTTATGACATCCCAAAGTTTATAATAATCAATGGAAAAAACATTTCTTTAGAAATATTTTTATGGGACAAATTTCGCATTTATAAATAAATCTTGTTTTAAAATAAAAATAAATAAAACAGTCTTTTCTGGCCGATAAAATATGGGGATGTCACACTATCAACATGGTGGGGATAACGGGGGTGATGATGAGGAGAACAATGGGCCTGAAGTCCGCAGAGATGGCAATCATGAGTAGCTAGTTTATGTTTAGTTTTTATATTATGTTAATGTTGTATGTTTGTTAATGCCTTAAATATTTTATGGATTTAATATTAAGTATTTTATATGATAATTTGGATTTTGTATTTTTCTACCATTTTAATATTTTTTTTTATAGATTCTAATAGTAATTGAAGTACTGTTTTTATAGATTGGCTGCAATATTAAAAAAATGTTTTAACGATGACGGTATATGCAACGACACGGAGCATCGTCGTCGACATGTAGTACTAGCGATAAAAGGGCTTTAGCAACGGATTATTAGCATCGACATGTTGTCAGTAATGCTTCTATTTTTTGTAGTGTATATTTTATATTTTCTCATTGAGACATTGAACTTTCAAGTACAGCAAGCCATCAAATGTTCTCTCAATTCCTTAGCTCAAATGACATACAAGTGTAAGAACTCAGCTCATCAACCTCATCAAAATTGATAAAATAACCTCAGAAAGATTTGGGTGTACATGATGATGAGTTCAAAACTTTTCTCTTATAGATTTTTGACGGGAAAATGAATTATAAGCCCAACGAAGTTTCCAAACCATTCAAAAAACCCAAATTATGTTTTGTCTGTTCAAGAAAATTCAACGAACTTAACATTTTGTCTAAAAAATCCCAACTAAGTTACACTTATCATTTAGGGTCAACCGGCTAATAAAAGTCAACAAATGACATGGCTTATGACATTTAATTAATTATCGGAAAATGACTTGTAATACCAACAAAGTTTTAAAACCGTTCAAAAAATCCCAATCATTTTGTTAGTTGAAAAAAACCCAATGAACTTACAATTTTGTTCAATTCTCATTAGAGGCAACCATATTCATTAGGTATACAACTAGTTGGCAAATTTCATGACATTATATTTAATGACATGGAATAAACAGACTAGAATTGCCCTTTATATATTGATTTAGGGATTGGAGAAGAGAAAAATAAACGACGTTTGTGTTCGATCTCTTGTAATAGCTACTTGTTATTTTTCCTCTCAATCGTTGATCTCCAACTTAAGATCTACGAAGAAGATATTCGATGATGTAAACTCTTGTGGATGTAGACGCCCTTCTCGGATTTGGACATCTAGAATGGAGAATCATCTAGAGATAATGTTTAGGGCTTGTTCGAATAGATGGGTAAGTGTAATTGAAAGCTTTATCATGTTCATTTTAATAAGTTTTTGTTTATGAAAGAAACTAAACAAATATATAGAATATGGACATGATAAAGTATTCAATTACACATACTCATCTGTTCGAACAAGCCTTGAACTTTTTTCTCTAGATGATCCTTCGTTCTAGATGTCCAAATCAAAGAAAGGCGTCCACATCCACAAGGGTTTTCATCATCAAGTATCTTCTTTGTAGATCTTGAGTTGGACATCAACGATTGAGAGGAAGAATAAGAAGTAGCTATTACAAGAGATCGTACACAGACACCGTTCGTTTTTCTCTTTTTCAAGCCCTAAATCGATATATAAAGGGCAATCACTACTAGAAAAAAGGCCTTTTACGACGCTCATTGTGCGTCGTAAAACGCTCAGACGACGCGCAAATGCGTGTCAAGGAATGCCCTGTCATAAAGAGAGACGACGCGCATTTACGACGCGCATTTACGACGCGCGGTTACGACACGCAATGCGTATCAAGGAAGGCCCTGTCATAAAGGAAGACGACACGCATTCGCGTGTCGTAACCTTACGACGCGCGTGTTAATGACACGCAATGCGTATCAAGAAAGCCCCTGTCAAGAAAGGCCATGTCATAAATGAAGATGACATACATTTTTGCGTATCGTAAATTTAAATGTTTAAAAAAAAATAAATTTATATATTTATTATTTTTTAAATTAAATTTTCATTTAATTTCTTATAATAGAAATAAAATACCATATACAAAAAATACAATCAATTGCATAATATAAAATAAATTACACAAATTATAATGTCATACAAAGAATCATTCAAATGTTAAACAAAAATAATACATTGCTAACATGTGTTATACATTCCTATAAAACTAACAAATAATCATACAACTCTGTTTCTTACTGGAAAGGAATGCCAAACATGATTACAAGTCTCCCTTAATCTTGATTATAATCAAATGTATCTTTAATTCTTTATATAAATGAAGCTTAAATGATGTCTTTAAATAATGAACACAATAAATGTTATAAACCTTTTGAGGCCCCATAACATCAGGATCTGAGTTTTCTATTTCAACTGCAGGACTACCGTTAGTTTAAGGATCACTTTTTGGACGCTTTTTCTTCTGCATACATTAACAAACATGTTAACTTTCAAGAAATATATTTAGTTTTTAGGCTCATAGTGGCATGCATATAGCTGAGGTGAGAGAAAGGTATACATACAGCTAGTAAGACATCCAGACTATCCATAACAGGTGGTTTCAAATTTTCATAATCAACTGCATTGTAAGATAACATGAACACAAGAAAGGTAATCAAAGGTTAAAATATTACATATTTACATGTTAAAAGTGTAAAGAAAAGATGATGTGGTTACACAGCTTACCATCAGAAACAAAAGATGATGTAATATTACATATTACATATTTACAATAAGTAATTAATAACTATTAACTATAATTACCTTCTGGATATCTTCCCTCAAAACAGGTTCTAAGTTTTCAAGGGGGGTCTATACAGAAACAAAAGGATAATTACATCAAATGGTATCCAACTTCTTCATTCTTTAAAAACACATGTTGCACAACATAACTTACCCTTGTTTTATCACGAATAACGAACATCAAAGTTGTTTTATGTGGACTAAATAGTCGCAACAAAATTATAAAACTTACCAAAATTACGAAAATGCCCCCAAGAGATTTATTGTAAACAAAATTATAAAACTTACCAACGCTTTATCCGACATCATTTATCCCATCGAGTGTGCCAGCCTATAATTATGAGCAACATGATTTATATTTTATTAATCAAAAACTAATTTAAAAGAAAAGGATTAATAATTATAAGCAAAGGTTCAACTTACGTTAATGTGACAACTAATGGAAGTCCTTGTGGAACCGCAACAACAACAATCGTGACCTAAAGATTCATCAAATTAGAAGAAGGGTAAAAAAGGAAACTTAATAAAAATACATGAAGTAAATACTAATTGCTAAATAAATACAGCAACAGTGAAAATTTTGATTGCTCCATATGCCTCCTTACACCCCGACATTAAAAATGGTGATTTATGATCTTTATGAGCCTGTTACATTTATAAAAATAAAAAGTTGCTTTATATACCCTAAAAAAGATTTCAGAAAAAACACAAGGTAACAAAATTTTATAAAAACTTACAATTTTACTCTCGCCAGTCATACTTGATTCATCAATTGAAAGTGAGTGACCAGAAATCAAAACCCCATCAGCTGGAACCTGGTTTATAGAAGAAGGTTAAACAAGGGTAAAAATGGAAATAATTAAAATGTGGTAATAAATAGAAATGAGAAATATATTACCTGGTCCATGATTTTGGTTTTGGATTTGCAAATGATGTTAGGAGACAATCAAAGATCAACACAAACATAACCATATATATAGCAAAAGGTCAACACACTGATAGAACCACTAACAATAGGGATCCCTCATGATCAACACAACTGCAAACTACATAAATAACAACTCCACAAAACCATCCTCCCGCATCTTTCTTCTGTCCCACCAAATCAAGCAGGAATTCTGCAATTACAACACATCCAATTCCATCATCAATAACCAAAAAAAATAATAACAGTAATTTTTTTTAGCATGAATGAACTTACAGATCTTATTGAAGGCCACAATATCACAGCTCTGAACATATTCATTAATTGGCTCTGTAGTAAGCCTTTCTTCAATGATTGTATCAACAGACACCAGATCATAGGGGTGTACAAACCGTTTTTTTTTCAAAACCGGTTCGGTTCCTAGAACTGGTTTGGTTCAAGTCAAAATGGTCAACACCAGTTCAAGGCTAAACCGGTTCGGTTTCAAACTGGTTCTTCAATAAAAATACATGAACTTTGTAAACCGGTTCGGATCCTTGGAAACCGGTTCAGAAGGAAACCGGTTCATTAAACTCTTTTGTTTCTTTCTTGTTTTGGTGATTTAAATAAAATGGAAATAGAAGTTTGACAGCAGAGCAAACAGAAAATGAAGGTTCCTGCAGAAAAGTACCTGCATGCTTTTGTTTGTTAGTTCCCATGCATCTGTCCATCATGCTTTTGTTTATTAGTGCAAGTCTCTCCATCGTACAATACATATATATATATATATATATATATATATATATATATATATATATATATATATTTGAAGTTACCTTCCTGCAGAAACATCATTAATATATATATTTGAAGATTTTTTTGCTTTTGGAGTTCTTTATCGATGAAAGCAAACAAAGCAAACAGGGGAGAGGTGGAGAGGTGGTGCTCAGAGAAGCTGCGATAGCAATGCTGGAGCTTCTTAATACCATATCCAACTGGCACTAACTTTGCTGCATTTTCTCACATATTTTTTAAATTTATCATTTATCCAATTACAAAAATTAAACATGGCATAAGTTGATTTTAAGAGAAAAGAAAAATATTCAACATACATGCACCCCATAGCAAGCCCTCCATTTGAACACTTCTAACAGCTTCCTCAAGCTTTTGCATGTCAGTTTCATCATCCCAAGGCTTCACATCCAACAACACCGAAGACTTCCCAACTGATTACGCAATCGAGAACACTGTCAATTTTGCATTTGAAACATAATATTGAAAAGACAAATTTAGCCTTACATTCTTTCTTTTTCCCAGATGCTTTCACTGCAGCTGCACGTTCTTCAGCACCCTTCTTTTCCTCCTCAGTCTCCTCACCAAAAAGATCCACGTCACTATCCTCATCTTCATCAGCTGCAGCCTGAAATTTATATATTTCGTGTCACATATTTTGCATAAAAGAATTGAAATTTTATATAAACAAGTTGATAAACATGCCTTTGTATCAGCAACAGGAGGAGTTGCAATGGCTTCTTCTGGGAAAGAAGCGGAGCCCTCAACAACAACACCACTGCCTTTAGCAGACACACCACTGAAAAGGAAATTAATCATCAAATACAAGTAGTTGATAAGGAATAATGGTAATAAAAAGATAAAGGTTTTAAGAACATACGAAATCCTCAAAAGGGCATCGATATGAGTGAACCAACGAGATACATTCACATACTGTGGTGATGGGGGTTTTGTGAAAGCTGTATGGACAGTGAGATCATCCTTTGAAGCTTGATACCTGAGGAAAATTAACATTATTTTAAATCTGCATGACGTAAAGAAGGATTGAATCAATCCATTTGAAAGAAAAAGTGTTAAGAAACTTACCATGTGATGTAACTACGAGACAATAGGTATTCATCAAGGTTCTTGAGCCCAGCCTCCGAACCAACATAAACCCGCAAGAGATATGAATCGCTTTTGGAATCAGTTTCCATTTGTAAGAGGAGTATGACAGAAGGAAGACAATTGGGAAATTGATGCGGTGTGTTTTGGGTAAAGGGTTGTTAGACATCAGAAAACTGGAAGAGAAGAAAAGATAAGGGTAAAACCATATTTAGGGTTTTTTTCGATTTGGAGTGTGAAGAACACTTGAGCCATCACCACCAAAAACCCTAGCACGTACTAAGTCGATAGAAAAATGAGAGAATCGGGATTTTAGAAGAAAATAAAAGACCTCCCGCTACCCACTAAGAAGGAGAATCAATCTTTGCATTCCATACTTCATTGTGATAACTCATGGAATTCACAGAGTTTCATTAAGTCAAACCATGGAACAGAGTTTCATATAGCCAACGTTTTTCGTGTTGGTCGTCGCTTTCATTTTGATTTGAAGATCTCGGTGGGTAAGACATGTCGTAGTTAGGGCTACGATTATGGTTTCGATCTTTCAAGAATCTGATTCCAAAGGAGAGAGAGAGAGAGAGAGAGAGAGAGAGCGAGCGAGAGAGAGAGAGAGAGAGAGAGAGAGAGAGAGACGAACTGCTTAAAGGATTATTAGGGTTTTTTGGGAGAGGATTTTAGAAGGAGAAGAAGGAGATGATCAGGCGGGGTGTTTAATTTTTTGGGATTTCATTTCCCCCTCCCCCCCCCCCCCCCCCAATCGCAGGCAGAGAACGCGCCTTCTAAACAAATATAAAACGACACAGTTAGACGACACTCTCTTTATTATTGGTGCCCTCCGTGTTTTTCTTTTTGGACACTAATTTTAGGGCGCGCAAAAAATGCGTGCCCTCTATCCTTCAAATTTTAGAAAACTGACATTATTTTTTACCACACACAAATGCGTGTCCTCTATCAGCGTGTGTCATTGTTTGCGCGTCATTAAAGGGCTGTTTTCTTGTAGTGAATTCTAACATGTTTATTCCATGTCATTAAATATAATGCCATGTCATTTTCCAATTAGTTGTATACGTAATGAATATGGTTGCCTCTAATGAGAATTAAACAAAAGCGTAAGTTTGTTGGGTTTTTTTCAACAAACAAAACATGATTGTGGTTTTTTGAACGGTTTTGAAACTTCGTTGTTCTTAAAAATCATTTTTCCGATATTTAATTACACGTCATAAGCTATGTCATTCGTTGACTTTCATTAGCCGGTTGACCCTAAACGAGAAGTGAACGAAAGTGTAAGTTAGTTGGGTATTTTTAGACAAAATGTTAAGTTCGTTGGGTTTTCTTGAACAAACAAAATATAATTGAGTTTTTTAAACGGTTTGAAAACTTTCCCGATTTTTGACATCCCCTAATACCTTAAGAAAAATATAAGAGCAACTCAAAACGTCCCTTACTAGCACGACCATTTGGAGGGTTCGTCACAGAAGGCATACCGCCAAACGTTATGCAAGGGTGGATGGGGAGGGTCCATAATAACAAATGTCAACAATAAAGGGTCATACCAACGTACATGTCATCAAAATATCAGTTATTTGTCCAATAATAAAGAGGGAATTTTTTTTAAATAACGTTTTCACTAAACTTTTATTTTATGACGGACATAAACATTTTGCAATATCTCAAAGATTTGAAAGTAACTATTTTAAATTGCATACGAATTTAAAACGAGTTACCGCGTTAACGGCGGATAATTTGTATCACGTGCGACATGGTGCTGGACAGCCCTAATTTTGACCTTATTTATTAATACTCCTTCTTCCCACTTGATCTCTCTCCTCACCGTCGATCTATCAATCAACAGTCAAGATTCTTTCTCAGATTTACTAAAAGTGTAATTTATATTTATATTTGGGATCAAGATCTATGATAGTGGGCCCCACATCAAGTAGCTGTTGGCTAATCAGACATAAGTCCCTTCAATAGGTACGGTTGATTGCCGAAAATCACAAATCCTCCAATCCAACGGCCCTAAATAATCCTCGTGAAAAACAATGCAGCAGCAAATACCATAGGGCAATTTCCCAGATCCAACAACCCCTTTTTTCACATCTTATTTACACTTACACCCCTTTTATTTTATGGATTTAATCTTGTATTTCATGAATTTTTATGCTTACCCTAAGCTTCTTTCAATAGACCAAAATGTCAAAACAAGTAACCACTTTTTTATGTTTTTTATTTTTTATTTATTATATATTTTTTATGATTACTTATGTATGTGACAAAATGTCTAAAATTTTAAAGCAAAAAAAGTTAGATTATGATAAATATATGTATTATCTACAAAGTATTTACTCTAAAAATACAGCTTCATTACCACATTACAAATCAAGAAAAATTCCCCATATATATATATATATATATATATATATATAATATCACATCACACCTATTCCTATTTAGAACGATATTTACATGTATCATGTCATGTTAATCTTTCGGATGCATACAAGCATACATACCAGATATCTTAATGTTTTGTTTAAAGGAAAAGTCTATTTTGTTGGCTACGTTGCAACATCAAATGGATATGTGATTATAACCAACAACTTATATTCACTTGATATAAGAATAAAATGAATATGACATTATAAAATGAGTAATGGAACCTTTTATGTTCATTCAAGAGATTTGATGGTTTTGGGTTGCAATTGGATTTATAGAATCAAAAGGGACTTCAAATCTACTAACGAAAAAAGATGGAGGAGGTTGAGTGTAAGATTTAGATATTCTTCTTAATCTTCGTAAGCCGTCTTTCACATCTCTTTCCCTTCATCCTTCCCTCTCACAAACAAGGAACTCTGGTTCGTCTCTCCGGCCAGCCCTCCGTCGTCGTCTTCCTCTCTCTACACCTTAATATACCGTCGCAGAGTTTTAGGTACGAGAGAAGAGAAGATAACGGAGGAGAGGAGAGGAGTTAACACAGAAAAGGATTTCAAGATGCAGCCAACCAACGGCAGCGGCGGCGGTGATTTGACTCAGCAACAACAGCAGCAACAGCAACAGTGGTTGGCGATGCAGCAGTTCCAGCAACAACAATGGTTAGCGATGCAGCAGTACCCGGCGGCGGCTGCGTCAATGGGGATGCATCATCCGGCGATGATGTACCAACAACCACCGCCACACTACATGCCTTATCATTATCAGCAGCAGCAGTATCAGCAACAACAGTCGCAACAATCGCAAAAAGGCAATCAGATTCAGACTTCGAGCGAAGATAATAAGACGATCTGGGTTGGCGATCTACAACACTGGATGGACGAAGCTTACCTTCAGTCGTGCTTCGCACAGACCGGCGAGGTTAGGGTTTTGACTTTTTATTCCGCGTTCTTTCCATTATTGTGTAACGTTGATTCTTTATTCAGTGAATATGTACTTTTGTCGTTTGTGGAATGTATTTTGTGTGAATTGAAAAGCCAAGAGTACAATTCGGTAGCAGGAAGGGATTTAGATTTATTCTTCTCATTCCAAAAAAAGCCTTTCTCACCATGCCAAAACTAGTAGTCTTCATATGCAAACATTTTATAGATTTCGTTGCATATAAATCCCAAAGAAATTAAGATCCTTGAAGGTCTCTCGAAATTGGATTTCTGTGTTTAATGCCCTAATTGAAATTTGCAGGTATCATCCATTAAGCTGATTCGCAACAAGCAGACTGGTCAATCAGAGCGTTATGGATTCATCGAGTTCTTGTCTCATGAAGCTGCAGACAAAGTCCTTCAAAGCTACAATGGAACAATGATGCCAACTACAGATCAAGCTTTCCGATTGAACTGGGCTAGCTTCAGTACTGGAGAAAAACGCGCAGAAATAGGCTCAGATCTTTCTATATTCATAGGAGATTTAGCTCCAGATGTTACTGATACAATTCTTTATGAAACATTTGCTGGTAGATATCCTTCTGTGAAAGGTGCCAAAGTTGTTGTTGATACAAACACCGGGTGTTCAAAAGGGTATGGATTTGTTAGGTTTAGTGATGAAAATGAAAAAACAAGGGCTATGAATGAAATGAATGGTCAGTATTGTTCAAGTAGGCCTATGCGCATTGGTGTTGCAACCCCTAAAAAGGCACCTATTCAACAACAATATGGACAACAACAATACTCATCTCAAGGTAAATCCATATTTAGCATTCCCAAACTGATTTAAAAAAAACTGCATATGTAATTGTTTTGTACTTTTAGCTGTTTTATTAGCTGGTGGAAATGGTGGATTTGGTGCTATTCCTCAAAACTCTCAGTCTGATGGAGATTCTTCAAACACAACAGTGAGTTTGATCGGAATTAACTATCAACCAGCACTTCTTAATTTGTTTTAGTTTACTGAAATGTTTAACCTTTTTTTTTTTTTTTAATAGATATTTGTAGGGGGACTTGACTCTGAGGTTACTGATGAAGACTTGAGGCAAACATTTTCTCAATGTGGAGAGATTTTATCTATTAAAATACCTCTAGGAAAAGGATGTGGTTTTGTGCAATTTGCAAGCAGGTAATTCTTTATTTAGCTTTTTAGACTTATATATATATATATATATTATTATTAAAAGAAATAGTATTAAATAGGAAGTAGTAAACATTAAAGATTCCGAACAGTAAAATTAATAGAAGATTTGGGAGTGTTGATTTTGTTAATTATTTATTTATTTATTTTGGATTTGTGTTATATAGAAGCAGTGCCGAGGATGCAATTCAGAACATGCATGGGACAGTGATAGGGAAGCAGACTGTTCGTATATCGTGGGGTAAAACTCCTGCTAACAGACAGGTATATATATTTGTTTTGGCTAATGGAATTAAAAGTTAGATTGATATTGATATATAATATAGATTGGTAACTTATTTAAAAATTCAATACTTTTTTGATAAAGTGTATTTTTGATATTGTGATAATTAATTTGAAGTCAGTTATAAAGAAATAATTTATTTTGATTATGATTGCCTAATAGTATAGTTTAATTTCTAGAGTTATTGAAATAGAAAAGATGCTGAGTCAAATCTCAAGTTTACTAGAAACTAATAAATGTAAGAGCATTAATTGTTGATAATCCATTTAAGGTTAAAAAAGATGCTTAAAATGTTGTAGTAGGTTGGTGGTCATTTCCAAAAAAAAAAAAAAAAAAAGAATAACTGTCTACATCTAAAAGTCAAGTACTCCAACAAAGATTTATTAGTTATTGTTAAACAGTATATACAGTAGAATTAAAAACTATAAAATATTTATGTCATGCGATTTTATTTTCTAAAATAACTTGAAACATTTATTATAACGTATGACCTTTCTTGCGTATTTCTTTGTTGTAATGATTTTCTGATTTATTTAGGTTATGATTATATATCCACTTTAATGTGGAATAAATGGGGACCCAGAATGATATTTTCTGATATATTTTATTTTAACTTTGTGTATTTGAAATGACAGAGGATGGGTGGTTCCAATGGAAACTACTACCAGAAGCAAGGTGGTTATGGTGGTGGTGGTTATGGATATGGTGGACAACAGACTCAAGATTCCGGTATGTATGGAGGTGCAGATGCTTCCACTTATGAATCAAACGGGTACAACCACCATCAGCAGCCTGTGAGCTGATCTTCCTCGATTTTATTCAAAGTCTGAACACCATATGATAAGATTTTAAAAACCTATTAATGTTCCTTTTGTGGGATATATATTTCTCTATGAATGTAACTGGAATTTTGTGAGCCATTCTTTTTCTATATTACTGCTTAAAGACAGTTAATTAATTAGGACATTTGAGCTTTTGATTCTACTTACTTTTTTGTGTTGATAAGGGTTTTGGTGTTGCAAGTTTTTGTTTTGAGGTGCCCCGGATTTTGTTTCTTTAGTCGTATATATAAAAGTGATTCCTCCAGTCCTTTGGGCCTTCTGGGCATTACCCTTTAAAGATTTGTAGCTTTTGTTGATAGATATATGTTTCAGAACTTTTTTTTTGGTCTACAGTATGCTTTATCTATTGAAGTCGGACTTTTACTTTAATTTGAGCTAGATACTTTATAAGTTAGTTTTTGGAGTTTACTAGTGCTTCCATATGCTTTAAAGTTGCAGAGAGTAACAGCTTTTCTTTTCTTCTTTTGTGCGATGTGGATGAATTTGAGTGGGTTGTGTTACATATAATTTCTACTATATGCTGGATTAGTAGCTTAGAGTCCAAACCAAATAGTTCTAGTCTTCTAGATCATTAGGACCATCGGGTCACATCATTTAGATTGGTTGAAGTTGTGATTGTAAAATAGAAATAAAAAATGTTTAAAAAAGTAGGCCTAAAGATTGGAAGATTTGTTTTTAAATTTGAATAAAATGATAAGATGAATAAACAAAATGCAAAACACCAAATAATTTAAAACGATAAGCTAGAGTGTAGGAAAAAAAAGTAATACAACCAAGAGAGAATTCATGACAAAATTTATAGGGCTCTGAGACCGGTTGGAGCATCTGCACCAATGCCACCATTTAAATGTAAAGTTGTTGTACATAAAGGAAATTATATTTGGCTCCTAGGGCGCGATTGTTTATGGGGTGGTATGTTTGAGATTTAGTACAAACAAAAGATCTGGTTTAAATAGGGCTAAAAAAACATGTATCCAAACCAATTTGACCATGGAATCCTCTTGAGAATGAAGAATCCCATAATTAGAAGAGGGGTAGTGTAATAATTATTGTTTTCAAACCCGGACTTCATAAGTATGGGAAGGGTATTAAGATCCCCAATAACCCCGACCATGTTGCAATATGTAGGTTTGAGTCTAGCCTTGGCAATCATAGTGTGTGGTTGCTTAGTTGTAGTTTCACTCCTCCATGAGAGCTCCTTCCTACTTGGTCAATTCTTTTATATCTAGCTTCATCGTTGAGTATTTGATTTACCTCTTACATAATAAATATGAAGTTGTTCGGTATGGATAGCTTAAGGTTACACTTTCTAGATTTTACAATTCAGCCCCTGAACTATGTTGATTTATCATATTCAAGAATTTAACATGATAGAAGTGTAACAGCCCAAAAACAGTAATAAAATTTTTCGTTTTTAAAACCATTAAATTCACACATGATGTATCACAAAGTCAACCACAAAATAAAATGTCAACAAAACATCAGAGTACATATGAAAACAAGTGCGAAATCATGAGATAGATGTTCTGTCATCACGTCGGGTCCTTCCCTTTCGAACCAGAAGTACCTGAAACCATAAACATAAATTGTAAACACACAACTTAGTGAGTTTCCCAAAGTACCACATACCAAACATACAACTGAGCCTAGCCCTGGGGTATGATCCAATGCAATATACCATTATGGGCCTAATCCTAGGGTTTATTTCAACCCAATTCATACAATATTGGGCCTAGCCTTGGGGCCCAACCCTAGGGTATCTTTCAACCAAATCATACAAACATGAAAAAGTCACAAATAAAGTTAGCATCCTACATACACAATTTAGTGCGTCGGCATTTGTGCCTTTGACCCACAAGCATAGTGGGAAGACTTACATAGCGTACAAGAATGCTAAATCCCACTCCCGATCTGCCGATACTAAACTCCTATTAATCACATCACATAACCCTAATTAACAAATAAGGCAAATACTCTAGCTCCACTAGTCCAAATACCAGTCTAATTCTCAATTAGGAAAAAGACCATTTTGCCCTTCCTAAGTCCAGCCCTCATAGTTGACTAAAAACCCAAAAAAGTTAAAAGTCAAACCTTAGTTGACCATTCCAATTGACAAACTCAGAAGAGGTTACGTTGGGTGTAACCTAAGTTACGCACGACATAACCAACAATCCCTCAAAAATCACTTTTGAGGTCCTAACTCATTAAGACCTTTCAATCTTAACTCATATCTAATCTCAAAAGGCACTCCAAACCATAAAGTCTCCAACTATATGCCTTTGCATGGCAAAAGGGAGCTCAAAACTAAAACCCTAACTTATAATACCCTTTAAAATACCATAACTCTTGTATGTAAGAATACAAAGGACCAAGCTTGCATTGTTATGTCACTAAACAACCAAAAATGTCTAAAAGGACAACTCAAATGGGCTGGAGTAGACCATACTCATTAGACCAAGGTTTTTGGAACAAAAAGGTCATTAACTTCCAACTTAACAAGATCTAACAAAACAAGCCTCAAGATTTGAACTTTATACCTACTGAAGATTCACAATGATATGTAGATTCTGGATCCAAGAGCTTGAGTGCACCACCACTTCTCCAATGATCTCCCTTCACCACCAAGAACACCAAAATATCACTCAAAAGCTTCAAACTCACACTTCAAGGATTAGGGTTTCGATATAAGGGATGGAGGCTGGTTATAAAGAGGTCCAAGGAGAGTTAATGACCTTAAATAAGGGTCACACCCCAGATTTAAGGGTTTTGGGACTAGCTCAAGTATGCCCGACGTACTCCCTGTGTACCCCAACATACCCAACAAAACATGCGACCCTTATAAGCCTTTACACCCGATGTACACTCCACGTACGCCCCACGTATTGACCTGATTTGCATGGAAAATAAATTTTGGGTTGAAAATGAAAAATACTTGGAAGTGGGTGTAAAAAATCTCCCCCACTTAATTCAGAATTCATCCTCGAAGTCCGCTGCTACAAACAACTCTGGGTAGTGCTCCCTCATTTCATCCTCAGGCTCCTACGTCCACTCAAAGCCTTTTTGGTGTTGCCATTGCACCTTCACCAGGTTCACCACTTTGTTGCACATAGTCTTGGTCTTCCTATCAAGAATCGCAATCGGTCTCTCCACATAGTTCAAATGCTCATCGATTTGAATGGCATCCAAAGGAATCACTATAGAATCATCGACTAAACTTTTCCGCAACTAGGAGACATGTAAAGTGTTGTGGATCTGGCTGAGCTCATCAAGCAAATCCAATCGGTAACCCTGAAGGGACCAATAAACTCGGGCCCCAACTTGCCCTGCTTCCGAAACCGAATGACACCTTTACAAGGTGACACCTTCAGAAGCACAAAGTCCCCCCCCCCCCCCCCACCTGAAACTCGAGGTCCGAACAATGACATTCTGCATAAATCTTCAGCCAGCTTTCCACTACTCGCAACTTGTCACACACTTGTTGTATTAACTCAGTGATCTTGAGCACCACTTCAGTACTCCCCATGAACTAATGCCCGACCTCACCCTAGCAAACCGGGGTCCTACGCTTCCTTCCATACAACATCTCGAAAAGTGGTCGATCAATACTGGCATGATAATTTCTGTTGTAGGAGAACTCAGCTAGTGGAAGGTAAATATCCCAACTCCCACTAAAGTCTAGCATGCACGCCAGGAGCATATTTTCTAGCGTCTAAATTGTCTGCTCAATCTGTCCATAGATGTAGGGGTTGTATGTTGTATTGAAATGCAACTGAGTACCCAACTCCTCATGAAACTTCCCCCAAAACCTAGAGGTGAAACGAACATCCAGGTCCAAGACCACCGAAGCTGGCACTCCTTGCCAAACCACCACCCCCTAAATGTAAATGTCATCTAACTTCTCAGTAGATATACTCTTGGCAATCGATATGAAGTGAGCACTCTTGATCAATCTATCAACAATGACCTAGATAGAATCAACTCTATGTACCGTCCTTGGAAACTTTATGATAAAATCTATGGTGATCTCTTCCAATTTCCACATGGGAAAGGGTAACAGATGCATCTTACCTTGGGGTCTCTGATGTTCGGCCTTGACTTTCCAGTAAGTTAGGCACCGCTTCACAAACCATGTTATCTACCTTTTCATACAAGGCCACCAATAACTCAACTTCAAACTCCTATACATCTTCGTGGCCACTGGGTGGATCGGAAACTCAGACTTGTGAGCCTCTTCTAGCACTGTTTACCTCACCCCACCAGTATTCGTAACCCAAACTCTACCGTACTGAGTCAACAAACACTGACCATCTCTGACGAATAAAGGAATCTGCCCCATAATCCGTTATACCTTCCAACTTTGATTTTTCAATCTCTCCACCTGAGCCTTTTTGATCAAATCCAACAGAGCAGAAATAATAACCATCCTCAGACATATATACTCGATAGGTGCACTCACTGCCTTACGACTCAAGGCATCGGCCACAACATTGGCCTTCCCATGATGGTACATGATCTCGTAATCATATTTCTCTACCACGTCCAACCATCTCCACAACTGCATATTCAAATTCGGTTGATCCATCAAGTACCTCAAGCTCTTGTGGTTAGTGTAGATAGTACACCTAACCCTATACAGATAGTGCTTCCAAATATTGAAGGAAAAACATCAACCCCCAACTCTAAATCATGCGTAGGTTAACTTGCCTCATGAGGCTTGAGCTGCCTCGAAGCGTATGCAATCATATGTCCTATCTACACAAGGACAACTCCCAAACCCGAGATAGATGCATCACAATAAACTCCATAATCATCCATACCCACAAGAAGCAGAAGAATCGGGGTCTCTCATAGCCTCTGCCTCAACATCTCAAAAGATGACTACTTATCGGGCCCCTTCGAAAAGTAACATTCTTTTTCGTCAAGCGGTCAATGACACAACAATCTTAGAGAAATCCTAGATAAATCTCCGATAATATCCCACAAGACCTAGAAATCTCAGAATCTCAAATGGGGTTCTTGGAACCTCCCATCGCATCACTGCCTCGATCTTGGCCGAATCGACCAATATACCCTTCTAGTTGACGATGTGCCCTAATAACTGCACCTCGTGCAACCAAAACTCGCATTTGGAGAATTTAACGTACAACCTCTCTGTCCTTAGGGTCTCTAATACCTCCCGTAAATGATCCTTGTGTTGTTCCTTGGTCTTGGAGTAGACCAGAATATCATCAATAAGCAGGATCACCGACCGATCCAACATCAGTTTGCATACCCGGTTCATGAGATCCATGAATGTTGCTGGTGTGTTGGTGAGTCCAAATGGCATCACCATGAACTTGTAATGACCATAAAGAGTCCTTAAGGCTGTCTTCTACACATCCTCGCCCATGACCCTCATCTGATGGTAACCTGATTGCAAATCAATATTGGAAAACCAATATGCACCTTAGAGCTGGTCAAATAAGTCGTCGATCCTCGAAAGTGGGTAACGGTTCTTCACCGTTATCTTATTCAACTCTAAATAGTTAATGCACATCGTGTATGAGTTGTCCTTCTTTTTGATAAATAGGACTGGTGCTCCCCATGGTGAACTACTCGATCTAATGAACCCATTGTTTAGCAACTTTTGAAGCTGCGTAGCCAACTCCTGCATATCCCATGGTGCCAAATGATACGGTGCCTTGGCTATCGGGGCCGCACTAGAAAATAATCAATTCTGAACTCAACCTGCCTCTCAAGAGGAACTCCTGGCAAATCCTCAGGAAACACATCAGGGAATCCCGAACAATGTGCACCTCACTCAACATCTTCGTGCCCCCAACCCGAGTATCCACCACATAATCCAAAAACCCATAACAACCTTACTAAAGATATCTCTTGGCCCTCGTAGCTGAACAGAGAGTCGGCCCATGAAAAGCTCCCTCGTCGGGTAATAACCATTTCTCCCCCGCTTGGGGTTCGAACGCTCACTAGCTGGTGCTCACCGTCAATCATGGCCCCATTAGGACCCAACAAATCCATCCTGATGATGAACTTCGACCCTCGTAGAGGAATTGGTACCAAGTCAATAGAATATCTCTCATCGAATAGGTTCATGGCAGACCCACGATGAACCTTTGAATCACTCACAGAACAATCATCAAAAATCTCTACCTCCAATGAATAATCTAGAATCTCGGGAGCATCACTAAACTTCTTGTTAAGCGCAAGAGATACAAAGGATCGAGTAGCACCCGAATCAAATAAAACATGAGATGTCATACCATTGACTAAGAAAGTCCCTGTACGAATCAGATATAACATAAACATAAATAAAGAAACAATAAAGGATATGATAAAATCACGTACAGGTAACCACATTCGGTGCTGCTCGAGCCTCATCGTTAGTCAACTGAAATGCACTGCTCTTCACCACAGGTGTCTCCGTCTTTCCCTGGCGGCCATCAGTAATCCTTAAGATGGCTGGTGTAGGCGTCGCCACTGCCCCTCCTGACAATCTCGGATAATCAGCCATTTTATGGACAATCTGAATGCAATGAAAGCAAATCAGTGCACCCTGAGGGAAATCCCTTCTCATATGACCGGTCTGACCACATCTAAAACAACCCGAACATACTGCTCAACTTGCTCTACTGTGCGGCTTGTCATACTTGCTGCAACAACTCCGGCCTTTCTGGCCTCTGGTGTGTGAATCAGAAGTCTTGGGCTTCTTAGCCTCACCCACTACTGTCTGTACCTGCTCCGAATTACGCTTCGTACGAAGCTCCAACTTGATCTCCCATTCCTAGGCCCTCGCAATCATATCATTCAGGGTATTGCACCCCGAATTGCTCACAAACTCTCTGATCTCATCCTTCAACATGTCATGATATCTCGTCTTCTTCATCTCTTCATCCATAACATACTACATAACCAACAAGGCCATATCTCGGAACTTGGCAGTGATCTCCACCACAGTCTCTATAGTCTGATGAAGGTCCTGAAACTCCCTCACAAAAAGTTGCACTTCAATCGTTGGGGCAAAATCCTCATGAAATCTCATAACAAACTCTTACCAAGATGTGGCCACCACCGCCCCAATCCCCATAGCATGACCGACCTCCTCCAACCAGTCACGGGCTCGGTCTCTTAGAAGTCAGGAGGCAAATATCACCTTCTCTCCCTCGGGACAGAAGCTCGTTCTTTGAGCATTTTAAATGTCAGCGATCTATCGATGGCTGCCAATTGGGTTCTTGTACCCTAAGAACCCTGGAGCTCCACAAGCATTGAACTCACTAAATGAGGGAGTCCGTGCTCCTAGATGACCTGAAGCGATCTCCGCTCGAAGGGCCCTGAGTCACTCATCCATAAGCTCTATAATCCCCTCCTTGATGGTACTAAAAATCATAGGGGTGGCCTCCATGATACCGCAATTGATCTCTGAAGTGATAAACTCGCACAACTGCTCATCAATTGGTTTGACACTAGGGCCTGAACCAGATCCAGAAGCTCCTCCTCGAGTGGACACCATACTCAATTGTGACTAAAAAAAACATACAAACAATTAGTAAAATATCGAGGATACTTCTTCTTTATAATCCCCTTAGAAGTTCCATGACAGTTCTTGCCTCGAGTACAAATCTTGTGCTTTTAGTAGTATGATCCCAATACTACCTTCCATACCTATCTGTAATTTCCTCAACAACCATCCCGGATCCCCTAAGTCACCATAATAGTTCTATACACACAATCCTTATTTTAAACAACATACAAATCATATTATGGCATTTCCGACGCTTTCCTAGTAATTCTTAATTCAACCGCCCTGCTATACTGAGAACCTCAATGCATACAAGTTGTACACAAAATAGGATCACATACACTGTCGAATAATGATCATACCCTAAATCCACAACCAAGTTCTAGTGCTATATGAACCTAAATGTATACAACTTTTAAAGCATACAAATAACAATTAACTGAGTCGATATTAATTCTAAGTAACACATAGCATCCAACCATCCTAGGTTATTAGGCATCACACAAATCAGGCAATCCTATCATATGATTCCTGAAGGTATCTTTATCCCTACTCTAGCATGCAGTTCACATATCTAGTATAATAATCATAACACATGGGTATGGGTATTTTGAGAACCACTTACTTGAGCTCGGCTGATTGAACGCATCACACCCCCTTTTTACTGGGTAAAAAAATCTTTTTAAAATATCATTCCTTTTGAAAAGATTACCAATTCCTCAGTTTGAGTTTTGACACACTCAAGAGTGTGCCCAAATCCATCAAATCAAGGCTCTAATACCAACTTATAACAACCCACAAACAGTAATAAAATTTTTTGTTCTTAAAACCATTAAATTCACACATCAGGCATCACAAAGTCAACCAAAAAATAAAATGTCAACAAAACATCAAAGTACATATGAAAACAAGTGCAGAATCATGAGTGGGATGTTGTGCCATCACGTCGAGCCCATCCCTTTTGTACCGGAAGTACCTGAAACCATAAACATAAATTGTAAGCACAAAGCTTAGTGAGTTCCCCAAAGTACTACATACCAAACATACATCTGGGCCTAGCCCTAGGGTATGATCCAACCCAACATACACTTATGGGCCCAACCCTAGCGTTTCTCTCAACCCATCATATACTCATGGTCCCAACCCTAGGGTTTATTTCAACCCAATTCATACAACATTGGGCCCAACCTTAGGGTATCTTTCAACCCAATCATACAAACATGCAAAATTCACAAATATAGTTAACATGCTACATATATAATTTAGTTGGCTGACATTAGTGCCTTCGACCCACAAGCACAGTAAGAAGACTCACCTAACGTAGAACAATGCTAAATCCCACTCCCGGTCTGCTGGTAATAGACTCCTTCTATTAATCACATTAGATAACCCTAATTTACAATTAAGGCAA
This sequence comes from Lactuca sativa, assembly GCF_002870075.4. NCBI lineage: Eukaryota > Viridiplantae > Streptophyta > Magnoliopsida > Asterales > Asteraceae > Lactuca > Lactuca sativa. Next base: position 264,290,045 of record NC_056627.2, read on the forward strand.
ATACTCCAGCTCTACTAGTCCAAATATAAGTCTAATTATCACTTGGGCAAAAGACCATTTTTCCCTTCCCAAGTCTAGCCCTCACAGTTGACTAAAAACACAAAAAGTCAAAATTCAAACCTTTGTTGACTTACGCATGGCGTAGATCACTATTCCAATTGACGAGCTTAGAAGAGGTTACATTGTGTGTAACCTAAGTTACGCACGACGTAACTATCAATCCCTTAAAAATCACTTTTGAGGTCTTAACTCATTAAGAACTTTCAATCCCAACTCAGATTTGACATAAAAAGGCACTCCAAACCATAAGGTCTCTAACTTTATGCCTTTGCATGGAAAAAGGGAGCTTAAAACTAAAACCCTAACTTATAATACTCTCTAAAATCCCATAACTCTTGCATGGAAGAATACAAACGACCAAGCTTGGATTTTTATGTCACCAAACACCCAAGATGTCTAAAAGGATAGCTTAAATGGTTTGGAGTAGGCCATACTCATTAGACCAAGGTTTTTAGGACAAAATGGTCATAAACATGCAACTTAGCAAGATCTAACAAAACAAGCCTCAAAATTTGAACTTTATACCTACTCAAGATTCACAATGATGTGTAGATTTTAGATCCAAGAGCTTTAGTGCACCACCACTTCTCCAATGATCTTACTTCACCACAAAAATCACCAAAATAGCACTCAAAAGCTTCAAACTCACACTTCAACGATTAAGGTTTCGATATAGGGGCTAAGAGGGATGGAGGCTGGCTATAAGGAGGTCCAAGGGGAGTTAATGACCTTAAATAAGGGTCACACCCCAGATTTTAGGATTTTGGGACCAACTTGAGTATGCCTGGCATACTCCTTGTAGCGTACTCAGCAAAACATGCAACCCTTATAAGCCTTTACGCTCGACGTACACTCCACGTATGCCAAGCGTACTAGCCTGATTAGCAAGGAAAATAAATTTTGGGTTGAAAATGAAAAATACCTAGAAGTGTGTGTTACAAGAAGTCTTGTGGTTGAGGTGCAAAATTCCATACATGAGGTCCAATGTTCAAACCTTAAAACCATGTAATGCCTAAAATTTTACTATTGCTCAAGGAGTTACCCTAAGATGATGGGCTTTGGAACAAGTTTAATATGAACCGTCAAAATTATATGATGTACCATTCTTAGGGTTAATGACATTGTGACTTCATAAACTTTCATTTTCTTTCTTATTTAGTAACTTAATTTGTTTTTTTGAGTATTGTGTATCGTCGGTGTTTCGAAAAAACATGTCATTAAAGTCATTATCTTAAAGATGAAGCAGTCACCCGATTATAATGATTATTTCACACAACCTTTTCCTTAAAGTCTCAAACGCTGCCTACTGCTCAGGCCCTCAGCGAAAGACAACAAACTTCTTCGTCAGCTGGGTCAGGGGTACCGCTATCTTGGAGAAGTTCTGAATGAATCTCCGATAATAGCCTGCTAAACCATGGAAACTCCAAATATCGGAGGGAGACTTTGGAACCTCCCATCTCATCACGACCTCCACTTTGTCCGGGTCGACCAGAATATCGTTCTGGTTGACAAGGTGCCCCAAAAACCGCACCTCGCACAACCAGAACTCGCACTTGGAGAACTTGGCGTACAATCTCTCCCTCCTCAGGGTATCCAACACCTCTCGCAAGTTCTCCTCGTGCTTCTCCTGCGTCTTCGAGTAAACCAAAATGTCATCAATAAAGACTATCACAGAACGATCCAACATCGGTCTGCATACATGGTTCATGAGGTCCATGAACGTGTCAGGGGCATTGGTGAGCCCAAAGGGCATCACCACGAGCTCATAATGACCGTAGCGAGTCTGGATAGCAGTCTTCTGTACATCCTCATCTCTGACTCTCATCTGGTGATAGCCTGAATGCAAATCGATCTTGGAAAACCAAGATGCCCTTTGAATTCGGTCGAAGAGATCGTCAATCCTCGAGAGTGGGTAACGGTTCTTCACCGTTACCTTATTCAACTCCCGATAGTCTATACACATCCAATGTGACTCGTCCTTCTTCTTCACAAATAGAATCGGGGCTCTTAAAGGCGAACTGCTCGGCCTGATAAATCCCTTGTCTAACAGCTCCTACAGATGTGTAGATAACTCCTGCATATTGGGAGGAGCCAACCGATATGGTGCCTTGGCTATCGTAGCCGCAATCGGAACTAGGTCAATCCTGAACTCCACCTGTCTCTCCGGAGTTATCCCAGGCAACTCCTCCGGGAACACATCCGGATACTCCCTTACAACTGGCACACCGCTCATGGTCGCCTTACCCCCCTCTCGGGAATCCATAATATAGGCGACATAACCTGCGCAACCCTACTAAAGATAGCGCATATCTCTTGCTGTTGAACACAAAGTCGGCCCGCACTGCAGCCTCTCGCCCTGAATCACCAACTCTCCCCCACTTAGGGTCCTGACACGAACCAACGACTACTCACAGATGATCGCCACACCATTAGGGCTCAACCAATCCATGCCTATGATAACCTTGTTCCCACACAAAGGTATGGGAACTAAATCAACGAGGTAACGCTCGTCATACATCCTCAAGACACAATCTATGTAAACCTCTGATACGCGGGCTGATCGGTCATCCGCAATCTCGACCTCTAAAGGACAATCCAACATGCCTAAAGACTCAACAATCCTCTTTCTGAGTGCAAGAGATACGGATGATCGAGTAGCCCCCGAGTCAAATAATACATGTACTGGGATGCCATTCACATGGAACGATCCTAAACAAAACATATAGAATATAAATATCAAAACTGACATGTAATAAACGTAAGGGAGAAGAAAACATACCCGTCACTGCATCCGGTGTGGCACGCGCCTCCTCGACGGTCAGCTGGAAGGCTCGGCTCCTCACCACTGGAGCATCTGACTTGCCCTGTCGGGCATCCGTGATCCGCAGGGTTGCTGGAGCCGGCGCTCCTGATGTCAATCTACGGCAGTTGGCCTTTTTTTGGCCCCTCTGATTGCAATGAAAGCAAATCAGGTCTGATGTATGAATGGTGGGGGTAAGGGCTACGCAATCCTTGCTAAAATGCCTAGTCTTGCCGCACTTGTAGCAGCCCGATCCCCCGACTCTGCAAACACCCTCGTGTGGCCTATCGCATTTCCCACAGTGGTTCCGGCCCTGCTGGCCCTTCGACCTCGAGTCGAATCCCTTGTGTTTCTTCCCAGAAACCCCAGTCGTCTGCCCAGTCTCCGCCTTCCTCTTCCTAATGTGCTCTATATCAATCTCCCTCTTCCTCACCCTCGCTATCATGTTATCCAAAGTTGGGCATGCCGAGTAGCTGACATATTTCTGAATGTCAGCTCTCAACATGTCATGGTGCCAGGTTTTCTTCATCTCCTCATCACCGTGTACTGAGGTACAAGTAAGGCCCTCTCCCTGAACTTGGTGGTGATCTGTGCCACTGACTTAGTAGTCTGTCTTATATCCAAAAACTCTCTGGCTAGCTGCTGGATCTCCACAACTGGCATAAACTCATCTCGTAATCTGGTCATAAAGTCCGACTAGGTCATAGCCTCAATGGCTGGAGCTCCTAATGTATCACTGACTGCCTCCTACCAGTCTCTAGCCCGTTCTCTTAAACAACCAGCAACAAACTTGACCTGCGATCCCTCATGGCAGAAGCTCATCACCTGCGCAGAATCAATGTCTGCGATCCATCGTCTCGCCATAATGGGGTCATTCACCCCCCTGAATTCTGGTGCCCCGCATCTCCTGAAATCCTTGAAGGAGATCATGCGAGTCCCTGACTAGCCAAGTGCCATGTCACTCCTGAATCCCCTAAGGCGATCCTCCATCAGCTTAATGATACCCTCCTTGATCAACCCGATAATCATCGGGATAGCGTCAAGGATGCCTCTCATAATATTGGATGCAATGAACTCGCACAATCCGTCATCAACTAGCTCGGAACCTGTACCCGAACCTGACCCAGACCCTGAACCTCCTGCTCCGTGACGTGTCATCACCATTCTGAAACAAACCACACAGTCATCAGAGTCATACATAATATCGAGATAACTCATGCTTACTACAAGTTCATTGGTTTAATCTCAGCTCTCTTTGATTCGAGTACGGACCCTCTGCTTTCAGTAGTACGGGCCCATACTACCTTCTAAATCTATCCTTACTTTCCACAAGAATTGCCTTGACTCCACCAAGTCCCTTTCACTGCTACTACTCGCTGTACTAATCTCATCCTAGGCTTACCCTAGGATAATCTCCAGCCCACTCTCTGCCATCAGCTGGATAAGAAGTCCATGCTATCTCTCCTTAACTAGTCCGCGAATACCATTACATATTACTAAGACCAGATAATTCTTCGAATGAGAGGTCCTACCCTACAACGGTTGGACTCAAACAAGAGCTGTGAAATAGGGCTAGACCTAACCTTCTTAAATTATTTAGTCCTCGTAATATGTAACTTAACGTATTCATTTACTAGTTAATTAAAGATAACTAGGACTCCTAAAGCACAAAGCAAGCATCATTCAGGCATTTAGTAACCAAAACCAAGCATATCCTAACCAGGCTATCATATCACTGACTAGTCAGTACTAACATGCAGTTCAATAAGCACATACAACAGGCACATAAGGCATCTTCCTAGATCCTTAGCCCTAATCTAGCATGCAGTTCTCATACACGTACAATAAGCATATAAGGCATCCTTCCTAGATCCTTAGCCCTAATCTAGCATGTAGTTCTCATAATCATATCATATATCATAGCAAACATGTATGGGTATCTTGGGGAAAACTTACTTAAGCTCGACCGATTGCACACATCACACTCCTTATTCTTTCTCAAAAAACCTTAAATTTAAATTTTAGAAAAATTGGTTTCATTGTAAAAATTTCTTAAACCCTCGATTTGAGTCCAGACACCCCCGAAGGTGTGTCCGAATCCCTCAAACCAAGGCTTTGATACCAACTTGTAACATCCCAAAATTCAAGACCAAAAATTTCATTTTTAATTTAATAATTATAAAACCATTGTCTGAAAACAACATGGAATCAACTCATATCAAAACCAATGTATCCATAATCAAAACATGTCATGATAAAACAATATCAGAGTAAAACTCCCAGAGATTTCATGTGCGGAAAATGTAGTGTGATGCGTTGCGATCATACCGACTCCTTTCCCTTCGAAGAGGAAGTACCTGAAACTAAAACTGAAAACTGTAAGCACAAAGCTTAGTGAGTTCCCCCATCATACCACACAATAACATACTGCCAGGCATATCTGGGTGCCCGACCTACCTTGTCAGGCATATCTGGGTGCTCGACCTACCCTGCCAACCCTGCCAAGCATATTTGGGTGCTCGACCTACCCTGTCAGGCATATCTGGGTGCCCGACCTACCCTCCGGTTTATCTCAACCGGTTATGAGGACTATTTCACCCCTACCACTACCACATAATGCATAGCACAAACGTAATGTCAAGCATATCTGGGTGCCCGACCTACCCTCTAGTTTATTTCAACCGGCTCCGGGGACTATTTCACCCCTCTTACCACCATCACATAATATCATAGCATTTTAGCACATAAAGCATAACAAATAGTGGCATACCATACAATTATCACAAAGACAATCATCTCTACTAGTGGGCCGACATTGGTGCCTTTGACCAACTTCTAGTGGAAGGTAACTCACCTTAAATGTTGTAAAGTAGTTGAACTGTCCTCGGCTCTAAAATCAACCCCACTCAAACTCTTACACATAAAAGATTTCCTTTAATTACCCTTTCATACTCATAACCCCTTAAGGTTTAACTTTGGTCAAAGTCAAAGTCAAAGTCAAAGTCATCACCCAGGTCAAAGTCAACATTCTGGTCAAAGTCAACATTCTGGGTTGACTCAACTCGCCGAGTTCCGTAAATCATAAAACCTTGAAATCGCGATCCAACTCGTCGAGTTCTTTCACGAACTCGTCAAGTTCCTCCTATCAATAGAATCGGGACTTTCCCACTCAGCTCGTCGAGTCCGTCCTTAAACTCATCGAGTCCTTCCTTTTACAGAGTCGGGACACTTCGACCCAACTTGTCGAGTTTCTCTATGAACTCGTCGAGTTCTTAAGTCTATTAAGCTATCTTGATGTATTAAGCCATTATTCTGTGAATCTAAGTCTCATATTCCAGATCTGGGTCGAATACACCTCTAAGAGGGTAAAGTTTCCGACTTTACCCATTAAGACCCATCCTAGAAGAAATGAACCCTAACCCTAGCTCAAAATGGCTTAGTTCCAACTTCAAAAACCCTAGCTCAAAATGGCTTAGTTCCAACTTCAAAAACCATCAAAACTTCAAGATAAGCCATATGGTCATAGATCTGGACTTTAGGGACAGTTTGGTCACGTAAAGTTCCTATCTTTACTTGCATACATAGACTACTTGGCTCAAAAGGACAAAAAGATGGTCCACAAGTTGCATGGGACTTCCATGGCCATAAAGTTGGCACCTTTATGCCATGAAGTCCCCTAAAGACCCTAAATCTAAAAGGTTTGCCCACATGGGACGTCTAAGTTCCAAAGACCAACATTCTTGGACCAAAATATGGAGAAAACATCCAAAAACTAGATCTAAGAATACTATAAGCATGGTAGGAGATTTATAACTCAAATGAACAAGAAATGAAGCTCAACTTCTGGATCCAGTCTCCTCCTACACATCCTTGCTCCTTCTTCAGGTATCTTCTTCTTCAAAACCACAAAGAATGCACAAAAATGGCTTAGAACTCTCAAAAGTGAATTAGGGTTTCGTGGCTAGGGTTTAGGACAATGCAAGCTATAAATGAGGCCAACTTATGGGGGTTAAGGTGTTTAAATAGGGTGCAAAACCCTGAAAATTAGGGTTTCATTCTGCCAGTCTTACTCGTCAAGTTGAGACTTCTCAACTCGTCGAGTAGACTTCTTAACCCACGTCCCAATCCATCTCTACTCGACGACTTTGGGGCCTCTAACTCGTCGAGTTTCTATACAAAAATGAATAAATTGAGAAATAACTACATACCAAGAACCGGGCATTACAACAACCTCAACCCAACACAATATGTCGACATATACATAACATATAAACATATATTCAGTCAACAGACAAACAGGCAGATTTATTGATCACTATGCATAGCATCATCCTATCTCCTAAGACACATATCTAACAGATCACTACAATACACAATCATACGATAAACCAAGATAACGATCCATAGGGCTGGACTTGGTGCCTTGGACCCAAAAGTACAGTGAAGAGAACTCACCTCCTGATCTGATCAATATCTGATGAGGCCCCGTCTCCAAATCTCAACTTTTCCGCCACCTATATAACCAAAATAGTAAAGTCTCAAATACCAACCAAAATACCGAAATACCTTTTAGGTCAAACTTGGTCAAATTCAAAAGTCAAGGTTTACAGTCCATGTTGACCTAACACACAGTATTCCCCTTGGCCACACCGTGTTCTACCAACATCCAAACAGTAGGGCAAATCATACGTGTTGGCTTCGAAACACGCCATGTTTGCCGAAGTTCCAACAACTTAATATATTAACTTGTTTTCTTCAATTCTAGGAGCTCCAAAGCTCAGATCTAGTCCAAAATGTGATCCAGAAGGATAAAGTTTCCAACTTTATCGATTGGGACTACCCAAAAGGTCCAAAAACCCAATTCATAAAGCTTAATAATTCAAGGTCTTAACCAATAAGCACTTAATCCTTAAAGTCTAAAGTTCATCCTTTCCAGAAGTGAGTCTAACACCAAAACCATCCCAAAGGTTGGTGCTTTATAGTCATACATTTCCAATGCATGTCTTGAATCCATAATAGGTAAAAATGAGGATTTATGACCTAATCTTTATGCATGGCATCAAAACTTGATTATAGACCAGATCCAAGACACTACTAGGCAGGGCCGATCCATTGTTTTTTGCTACCCGGGGCGAGATAAAAATTTTTATGCCCTTATATATAAAAAATTTAGAAAATCAAAAATATAGTAAATTTTATAATCAAACAATCAATACAATACAAACGAAACCTACAAAAATCATCTAAACCGTTGTCTTCGTGCATTTTTTGAAGCAAAATATCTCTTATTTTACAATAATCAATATTTTGTAGAAAATCACTTTCAATACTTAAAAGTGATAATCCATTCAATCTTTCTTGAGACATAGTACTTCAGAGATACGATTTCAAAAGCTTCAATTTTGAAAAACTTCTTTCCGCGGAAGCAACCGTAACCGACACTGTCAATAAGATCCTATATGCAACCAAAACATTAGGGAACATATCCATTCTTCTTGCATACTCCATTATTTGAATAGATGTCCAAGGACCTTCACATTTGTATGCTTCATTAGGTAACATTTTCTGCAAAATTTGTAACTCAATAAATAAACCAATTCCATCAATATCACATTCTTCACCACTTGTCAAGTTGGACTCAAGATTTAAACAACATTTTTTTAATTTATCATCATCTAAAGAAACTAATTTGGAACCATCAAATAAAAAACCAAATATAGATTCAAAATATTGCATTTTTTCAAATCTACTTTTCAATTGAACAAGAGTCATATCTACTATAACAATAAAATAATCTCTTTTAAATGCTTCTTGAGAAGATTGGTGTTCTCTTTCGGTATTTGGAATTTCATCAAATTGTTTTTTTCTTTTATAATCACGTTTTTTTAAAAATTCGGGTTTAACTTTAACAGTATTTGCTATTTCTTTAGCTTCACTAATAGCAAAGTCAAACCCACTTTCCCTATATCCTTCAAAATAATTAATTAACCCCTCTAAATTTTTTACAGCAACATCAATAAGCATTTCTTTGGATTGTAACTTTTTACTAACCAAATTAATTTTGTACAAAACTTCATACCATATAATTAAACTTAAAATAAACTCAAAACTAGAAAATTCACCATTTACTAATGAATCAGCATCTCTACACACTTGTCCATTATCACTTTCTATAGATAATTTTTTTAAAGCTTTTCTTATTTGGGAAAATTGTGTTTTTATTGCTTTAACACTTTCAATATGGCTTTCCCAACGAGTAGATGATAATGATTTAAGTGTTAGATCATCTATAAATTGAAGTAAAACACTCCATCTTTTTGTTGAATTAGAAAAAACATTATAAATCGTTTGACATGTACCAAAAAAAGTTTTTGCCTTTTGACAAGAATTTGCCATATCACATAAAACCAAATTTAAACTATGACATCCACAAGGCATATAAAAAGCTCTACTATTTATATCAAGCAGTCGTTTTTGAACACCTTGGTGTTTTCCTTTCATATTTGCCTCATTATCATACCCTTGACCACGAATATAATTAATATCCAAATCAAGAGATTTTAGAGCATCTTGTAAAACATTAAAAAGACCTAGACCAGATGTATCTTCTACATTTAAAAACTCTAAAAAAAAACTCTTCTACTTTTAGTGGAACGTTTTCCAAATCTACACATCTTATAATCAAAGTCATTTGTTCTTGGTGACTAGCATCCGGAGTGCAATCAAGAATTACAGAAAAATATTTTGCATTTTTTATTTTTTTAATAATTGCACTTTTTACCTCGGATGCCAACATATCAATTAATTCATTTTGAATTTTATGACTAAGATAATGATTATGTGTTTCTTTGTCTTTAATCATTCGAAAATGTTCTTTCATTACCGGATCCCATTCAACAATTGATTCAATTACACTTAAAAAATTACCATTTGAGTTTTCATAAATTTTTTCATTTGTACCACGAAAAGCTAAGTTATTTTTTGCTAAACATTTGACAACAGAAATAATTCTAACCATAACTTCTTTCCAATGTTCGGTATCTTTTTTAATCATTTCTTGTAGCTCTTTATCAATTGTTTCATTTTTATTTAACCTAATACGTGTTTCAGTCCAAGTTCTTAAACAAACCATATGATCAGAACTATTTTCATGTTGTTTTAATGTTTCACTAAGATGCTTCCAATCTTTAATTCCTTCGGTTGCCAAATTACTTTTAGTTCGAACGGTTTTAAAAAGTTTACAACAAAAACAAAAAACTTTATCAAATTCTTTTGAATACACTAACCATTTTCTATCAAAACAATCACCATTTTTTAATTTACGTGTATAAAAATCAAAAGAAAAATGTCTACCAAGTGCGTCTTTTGGAAAAACTATGTTTGTATCAATTTCTCTATTTGGCCCTTTTTCTATTAGTAAATTTTTCATTTCTGAATCTAAATCATCTCATACTCTAGGATCAAAAATATTAAAATCACTTGGTTTGTCTTTCTCAACAAAGTCATTTTTATCAAAATCATTAGAAAGATCAACCGAATCATTGGAAGTACTTGGTGGAATATTAAAATTATCATTTTCTTCAAAATCACTAACATTTTGATTTCTAACCAAAAATTTATTTAAAGACCCTCTTAATTCATTAGCCTCTTGTTGTTCCTTTTTTTTTCGTTTTCTATTTTGTGCACCAGATGGTTGTTTTCGGGGAATCATATTTAAAACAAAACAAATCTACTTATAAACACTAAACAAGGAATGAAGGAAAGATACAACCTGAACAATAACACACAGCAGCAAAATTTGAGCAACCTTCACAGCTTCACAGTTGTCAAATATCAGAATAAAGAAGCCTCCTGAATCCTGATTCTTGATTCACATCACAAAAACAAGAAACAAAAACACAAAAAGTTTACAAAAACGAAATTACATATATTAAAATGAAATAGAAAATGGTAAAATTGAATTAGAAGAATAGTAAAGAACTCACCTAAATCAGGAAAAAAAATCAAAATCACAGTTCTTTTTCGTTTTACAGCTTTCACTTTTCATATATGCCTTCTGAAAATCTGAAATAATGAAATACATAATCAGAAATAATGAAATACATAATCATAAATAATGAAATACATAGACAAGTAGAGAAGTAAAGAACTCACCAAAATTAAAAAAAAAAAAAAAAAAAAAAAACCGAAATCAGACCATGCTTTTTTGATTTTCAGCTTTCAGATATGCCTTCAAGCCTCCTGTATTCACATCACAAAATCAAGTAATCAACCATTGACCTAATCACCCAATCATTTAATCAAATACAGTGAAGATATGAATATGATGAATTGATGATTCATGTCGGAAATTTTAGAAAGAAATAAGAATCAAACAAACGAAAAAAAGAACTCACCGATTTTACGATTTATATATTGATTCTGTTTTCCTCTTGCTTTAGACAGAAAAAAAAATCCAACCCAAATCGTTGCTACACCTATGAATCGTTGATACAACTCCGAATGAAGGAAAAAAATCCAATTTAATCGAATGGTAGAGACTGAAAGAGTCTCGATCTCCACGATTAAGAGTCTCGAGAGATAGAATACAAAATTGGGAATAAGATAGAGACTGAAAGAGAGATAGAATAAGAAACGGAGAAAGGTGAATAGAAATCAGACCATAGACATCGATTAAGAGTCTCGATCTCCACGATTTTCAAGGGTTCCCGTTACAAAATTGACGATTGAAGTTCTCGACAGCATCTTGGCGCTCACGAAATAATCTCCCGCTTGGCCGCTTCCGCTTCAGCTTTCATATAGACGCCTCAAGAGAGTCACGCCTTTTTTCTTCTTGGACTGCTGTTGGTGCTAGACTTAAGTTCTGGGCCAAAGTTCCGAAATATATATACATATACATATATATATATATATATATATATATATATATATATATATATATATATATATATATAGTATAACTTGTTGGACAAATTTTATGCCCCTAATTTTTTGATGCCCTGGGCCTAAGCCCACCTCGCCCATGTATTGGGCCGGGACTGCTACTAGGTCACCTTAACCCGAAGATTCATAAAGTTACAAACTTTATGAGATCTAACCGCTTCAACATTCAAGAACAAGAAGCAAAAGGGACACTTACAAACTTTATGAGATCTAACCGCTTCAACATTCAAGAACAAGAAGCAAAAGGGACACTTAAAAACTTTATGAGATCTAACCGCTTCAACTTTGAATGATAAAAATCCAGTCTTGGACACTTACAAAGGTCCAGAAGAGTGCCAAACTGAAGAATGGGGGCTTGCTTGTTGGATCTTTGCTTCCTTTCTCCACCTTCTTCCTTCTTTAGCTTAAAAAAACACCAACTAGCTCAAAAATAGGAGGGAAACATGATTAGGGTTTCTTTCAGAGCTTGAGGGGCTGATGGGGACTGAGGGTGAACAAACCCTAGCCTCTTCATTTCTTTAAATATGGAGCAAAACCCAAAAGATTAGGGTTTCATTCTAGCCATCAACACACCGTGTTACAAGAGGAAACACACTGTGTTGCCCATAATGAAACTCGCGTCTTTTTTTTATCTGGATACGCCGTGTTGGTGCCTCCAACACGCCATGTCCAATCCTCAAAAGGGTGATTTATACCCAAAGTTGCTCCTCATATTTTCGGGTGTTACAGATGTCGGTTAAGAGTTAAACTATCTATATATCAATTACAGATAACATAACGATACTAGAACATAAAACATGAAATAGGTATGTACAAGTAGGAACTAACTTCAAACTTGATCACCATCAAACGTCATAGCATCATTACCTCCTAGTCTTATAATAGCCTTCATCAAATCACCTGGAAGGCTGGAACCATCTGTTTTCTCCTAAAAATGACAAACAATCACAATTTCATTGTTGATATACATACAATCATACTCATCAGAAGTTGTTTTCTTTTTTTGTGGCTTGAAATCTTGTTTCGCATCTTTGACCATATCCATTGGAGATAATGATTTGGTTTTAGTTTTTTTTGAAGTAACGGAATAACCTTGGTATAAATTTACAGAGACGGAAAAACAGACAAATCTTGCATGTAACTCAAGCTACAACATATTAGGTGAATGTAGAAGATTGTTAGAGAGAGAGAGAAAGAGAGAGAGAGAATAGTCGGCGTTTCAGTTTAACTTATGTTGTGATGGTAATGAAGATGGTGATAGGTTTTTGTTTTTGATAAAATGTCAAGTTAGCAAGGGGTAACCGATTTACCCCTTTAAGATCTCAAAAAGAACATTTAAAACCCGACAAACATCACATTATATCTTTAGAAGAAAAAAAAAACACGTTAGGGAAATTTTAAAATATATAGGAAAGTTTGTAAGGCTAAATTGACATTAATTTTAGTTTAAACCAACGAAACTACAATTATCTAGGGATGAGCATCAGAACCGTGTACCCGCTTTTCGAACCAGAATCGCCTCGGAACTACCGGTTTTGGAACTGGAACAGCCTTAAGCGGTTCCGGTTCTGGTTCCTAAAGTTATGGAACCACCTTAAGGGGTTTCGGTTCTGGCTCTCGTTTTTTCGGAACCGCTACCCGCTGGGTACCCGCCAGAACCGGTTTATATATATATATCAAGGTTGTAGAAATCGCTTGACGTTAGCTAGTCGGTGGACTGGGGTTAAATGATTAATCAGCTAGGCGGAGATTAATTGGCGGATTAATCGGAGACCATTAATTGCTAATTTGTTAGATTTTTAAAAATTAAATATGACTAATATCATATAAAAGTTCAAGAATACCACTAATTTCATAACAAAATAGGTTAATATGATTAATAAAAGATTAATCATACCTTAAATAGTTTCTATTGAGATAAAACTTTTTCAAAGTGTTAAAATTTCATCGGGTTCCACTGCTTCACACATTGTGTATGCATGGATTAATCGCTAGACACCTCTAATCGGTCGAGTAGTGTCTAGGGATTAATCGGAGATTAATCGGGACCTTCTCGCGATTTTTACAACATTGATATATATATATATATATATATATATATATATATATATATATAGATATAGTATTTAATATAAATATGTGTGTTACTTAGACTGATTTAGAATATATTGGTCCGATTTTGTCCGTCGTTGGTCTGAATTGATTTGATTTAGATTGAACTAAATTGCGGTTTTATCGACAAAAGTTAACAAAATTAATGTAACAGGGTTACCGGCTCCCAGAAACCGAAACCGCCGGTTCTGGGACTGGTTCCAAACATTTAAAAACTGTCTAGAGTAGTTTCGGTTCCGGTTCTAACTTTCTAGGAACTGTCGGTTCGGGTTCCGGTTCCGGTGCTCGCCAAATAAGACGGGTACCCGCCTATGCTCATCTCTACAATTATCAGTAGTATACTTATAAATTGACAATATAAAAACTCATAGTGAATAATTGTTAGACATTTGATATATATATATATATATATATATATATATATATATATATATTATATGTTTGATATTTGGTATTAAAACTCGACTTATATGGTATTATTGACAACCATGACCTAACATTTAAACTTTTTCGATCCATTTATTTTGTCATCTCAATTTAGTTCGACACACAATGAGTTTCAAGTTGTGAGTTGCAATTCTAGATTTGACAGTATTACACTAACAAATTACGTGGAAATAAAATTTGTTATTAATCACAACAAGAAATGATGCTATAGAGCTTCTCATTGAAATAATAAATAAATAAATAAAACTCACAGTGTGGTGGATTTTCCCAAATATTAAACCCAATCCCTTGGCCAACAGTTTCATAAGGGGCACATTTACGATGAATTTCACCCTTTTCCTATTAGGATTCTTATCATCCTAACATTACTCCAAAAAAATAAATAAATAAATAAATCTACAAACATTTTCCCAAATATTAAACCCCATCCCTTACCCAACAATTTCAGGAGGGGCACATTTACGACGAATTTCACCCATTTCCTGTTTGTATTCTAGCTTATCATTCAAACATATCTCCAAAAAATAAATCTATTTACATTAACTTCTTTCGAAATTCTGTTAATATTATAAATTCGATAACTAATAGAATAATCAATTATTGAAAGATTATCATTCTTATCCTCAACATTCACATAACCAATACAAAAATATTGTAAAAGAAATTTGCAAACGTCGGAATGGACCACCCTTCGTAACCATGACATTGTGGACAGGCTCCCTTCCAAAATCACAGAAAAACTCTCCATGTGAATCATAAACCTTTCCCTTTTTACTTTACCCCACAATCATCATTCATCATAAAAAAAAAATAGTATTAAAAAGCAAAATCAGAATCACTTTCTTCAAACAGTAAAAAAAACTGAAATATTATATTTGCACCGCATCCAAACACTCCCTTATCAATTTCAATCACATTATGTTCATCTAATCGAGGTATGATGAATGATGATCAAATACAATTAAACCTAAAGCTTAATAACCACTTTAACTTTACTAGATTCGTCTATAAATAGACATGTAGCTAGTTCTTGAAAGTAAGAGCCACTAATACCATTCAGCAATGGAGAGCAAACACAATGTATTCACAACAAAACTCAAACTTCTTCTACTAATTCTTGTAACAACGACTACATGCAAATGTCACACCCATGGCTCACGAGCCAACCAAGCTGAAACCCTAATGTCCTTCCGCCGTTCACGAACAAGAACCCACACCCAACTCAACACTATCAATGAGAAACAGGTCATGGAAACGAGCTTCAGTGAAGTGATCAAAACAGATGACAATGGGAGGACAATGGAAGACGATTACATAAAAGCCGGGCTTCCTGGGCAGCCATTATCAAAAGGGTTAAGCTTTAAACAATTTGCAGGATACATCAATGTTGATAGCTTCAATGGTAGAAACCTTTTCTACTACTTTGCTGAAGCTCATCATCAACCATCCACTAAACCACTTGTTCTTTGGCTTAATGGAGGTACACTCTGCCAACCTATACTTAATTGTTTCTTGAAATCTTATTCGTTCGTTTATACTGTTTTACTTAATTTCTGATTACGACACAACGTTAGCTGCATATCAAAATTTACATGCAAACATATATATAACGAACCTCGTAATACAATAGGACCAGGATGTTCGTCTCTTGGGGTTGGTGCCATGCTTGAGATTGGGCCATTTGGTGTTAATGCTGATGGCAAAACTTTATATTCACGACGATTTGCATGGAATAGAGGTTCGAGTTTAACAAAACTGTATACGTAGAAACAATATATATATATATATATATATATATATATATATATATATATATATATATATATATATATATATATGTTTTAATCGAATTTATATCTGTTTTGACATGTTACATGTACACAGTTGCAAATGTATTATTTTTGGAGTCACCAGCCGGAGTTGGATTCTCTTACTCCAACACAACAAGTGATTATGGCTTGTCTGGGGATAAAAGGACAGGTAGGTTTCCCTTTTCATTATAACACACACACACGCATTCTTTTTTTTTTTTCTTTTTCTTTTGGTTGAAAAATAGCTATTGACCAATCAACGAGCTCTAGCTATATATAGCTTGTTTGGTATCCAATGTGCCATAACCGATTTTTTTCGGTTTATGATAACATCGTTTTTTTTTTTTTTTTGATGATATTGAATTATTAGTGTTTTTGGTTAAAATTGTAGCCGAGGATTCATACGTGTTCCTCGTTAATTGGTTCAAAAGATTCCCGCATTACAAGAACCATGACTTTTACATAATCGGGGAAAGTTATGCAGGTATAAATTAATTACATAAATACAATTGATTATTTCAACATCAAAGATCTGTATTTTACCATATAGTCAAATTATTATGTTACAGGATTTTATATCCCGGAGCTAGCCGATATAATCACAAAGAAAAATGTGAAGAGCCATTCTACGTCAAATATCAACCTCAAGGGTATCATGGTAAAATAAAACCCAGATTTAATAAAATGACTTGATATATACGACACCTTTACTATGACTTATATATGTTTGTGTTTTCAAATATATATTGAAGATAGGGAATGGAATAATGAACTCTGATACTGACGACAAAGGATTCAACGATTATCTATGGAGCCATGCCTTGATTTCAGATGAAACGTATCAGAAATTAACACGAGACTGCGGTTATAATAACAATAGTAACTACTGTCATAGCTTAGAAGAAGAACTTGGGGAAGAAATTGGGAACATAGATTTCTACAACATCTATGGCCCGACTTGTACGCCATTGCCTGATGGAATAATGGTGAGGAAGAAGCATCATCGAAGATCTGGTGGAGTAGATCCATGTGAAGAAGAATACGTTGAACATTATCTCAATCTTGCGAGTGTTCAAAAAGCTTTCCATGCAAATCTCACCAAATTATCTCATCGATGGGAAACTTGCAGGTTCGAGTCAGCTTATTAATTATTTTGTTATGATGAGTCGGTATCATTTGGGTTAGAAGCGAAAATTCTGGCCCTAAAGTAAATCTGTTTGGGTTCATGTTTGACCTCGAATGGGTCAAATAGATGAAATTCAATCAAATCCTTAACAAAAATGAAAAACCTACATGTGTCAAATGTGTTAAACACGTCAAACATATCGAAAGTTGTCAGATTCTTACAACAGCCTAAATTGCTTTTTTTTTTTTTTAAATAAAAAAAATTAAAAAGATTATTTTTTCTAATGTTATTTTATAAACGTATACAGTATACTAGTTGTATATGTAATTCAAAATCATTAGGAATCCAACTCGATTCATTTTGAAACAGGGTTAATATTATATAAAAAAAACAAAACAAAAAAAACAAAGAAACCCTCTATATGTAAAGGGGTTTTAAGGACAAAAAATAGAGGGTTTTTCCCAAAAAAAAAGTTGTCTGAAATGGGAAGATTATTTGAAAACCTCTAAAATGGCTAAATTGAAAAAAAAAAAAAAAATACAATGTCTTTTCTATAAAAAAAAATAAATAAAGGAAAAAAAAAAGTCAAAAGTTACTTTACTGTATGCTTTTTATTGCAGCAACCTCATAGGGGAGTGGAAGGATAGCCCATCAACCATGTTTCCGATATACAAACGACTGATTTCCTTGGGTCTTCGAATACTCCTCTATAGGTACATTTGAGTTTTTGATATCATCGAAATAAGTCTTAAAATCATCAAATAATCATTACTATTTAACTTGAAACATATTAGTGGAGATGTTGATGCCGTTGTTCCGGTCTCTGGCACACGATATTCTATAGACGCCATGAATCTTACAGTGATTAAACCTTGGCGATTTTGGACAGACGCTACGAAACAAGTAAGGTTTCATGTTTGATAACTTTCTATTATCCAAGTACTTTGATAGACATTAAAAAAACTTAAACATGAAATAATTTTCGTGTTTGTTTATAAAAAATATAGGTAGCCGGATATAAAGTTGTATACAATGGATTAACGTTTGCAACGGTACGAGGAGCGGGCCATGAGGTACCTCGATTTCAACCACACCAAGCTTTTGGTCTACTAAAAATGTTCTTGGAAGATCGAAATTGAAAATGAGCACCAATGAGTGTTGCAAAGTCTTCATGATGAATTTCGATATTTGACCGAAAGAAAATTAATTTCGATATAGAATTTATTATTTCCAGCCGGTTGATCAATTTTTTTTACAGTCTGAGATGTTTGCCACCCGACGCAATTACAAGTGCAATTATGAAATATATTTTTATTATGACACTAAAAAAAAAAACTAAATTATTCATTATATTTTATAAATAATGGGGCTACTACAACCTCCTTATAAAATTTATTGTTATCAACAACTTTTGGAACATGAATAAAAGTGTTTTTGGAATAAAATTAACAAAGATAATGCTTTACTAATCGCCAGAGTTTTTGGCCCTATAAAACTACAATAGAAATAGGAAGACCATCTTCCAATCCATTCGACCCTCCACCTTGATCCCCCCTTTTTGCACCAATTTTTTTGAACATCTGAATATATATATATATATATATATATATATATATATATATATATATATATATATATATATATATATATATATATAACAGAAAAATAATAAATAAAACTAGAAAGGCGCCCGAGAAAAAATGAACAATTACATCGCGATGGAATTCATTGAGTTTTGCACCCCGTCAATCCATTTGATAGCAAGCTTACTATTTCTGTACTCATTCAAGTAAATAATCAACAATACGCTCAACTATCTTATTCTACTTAATCTTTTTGTTCCGAAACACTACATCATTATATAACCAAAACATCTACCGAGCGAAAAAAAAAACAATCACCTCCATTGTTATCTTTTTGGACTTCGAAATGCTCTAGGCCTACATCCAAGTGTCAACATCAATAACATTACCCATCTACAAACCACCTACCAAACTTTATTCACCATTTCACATTTGAGAAACAAGGGCTCAAGCTCTTCATTTCCATCCCACACATCGGACAAACATTAGAAGAAACATTCACTTCCCTCATATCAAGATTATCTCAAGTGAAGCAGTCAATTCAAAAGCAAGTGCCACACAAAAATGTTAACCTTCCGAGTAACAAGCTTGTTTCATTTAGTTGAACCTTTTGCATCCGGTAACATCGAATCGTCAGTGCAACCCCAAACTCTTTGAACCGAAAATAAAATAGAATTATCAAGCTCCCAAACGTGTTTGTATTGATCTAATGACATAGTAATAAGAAAGCAAGAAATGTATCTCCATCAACTGTTTCATCTCGGCCCCATCTCTCACCTCTCGTCTCCATTGGAAACTCACATTCCTTTCATTACCACTAATACAACTTTAGAAACCCCAAGCATCTTCCTTGAACATGAATAGTTGTACCCTTTTGAATCTATAATGCCAAAAAATATAGAATTTTTTTTAACCTTCAAAACATGTGGAACACCAATAAGAGTCATCAATACTCCACCACGAATTTGTACTATTGACCTGGTGTTGTCTATATTGCAACGTATATCCTGTTGGATTAAGTGTTTAAGCCAACAACTAAAGTGGTATATATTTGAATTAAAAACAAAGTCCTTTTGGGGTTGCCCTCAAAACTAATAATTAATTGGAATGACTTTTGGAGAGAGAGTTGATTTATTAATTTGTTATATGATTAATAAATAGCAATAAATAATTGATTAATATATTATGAGATTAATATATTAATTATAAATAGTACTACTTAATTAATAATTAATCATATATTAATTGAGATTAATTTTGGGATTCATTGGATTAGTTAATAATGCAAGGACTTAAGTTGTAATTGTTCAAAAGTTGAACTAAAAAGAGATTCTAGAATACTCATGTGGTGGCCGAATTTTAGGAGCCTTCTAGGGTTTCTAGAATTCTCCGTGTGGATAATGAGAAAACTAGATAAAGTCATATTTGAAATAATATTATTTTATTTCAAATTAGGGGTATCTAAAGTTTTTTTTATCAACTATAATTAGGGCTTATTAAAATTAAACCCTAATGGGCTTGAATTTTCGCAAATGGCTAGGG
This sequence comes from Lactuca sativa, assembly GCF_002870075.4. Lineage (NCBI taxonomy): Eukaryota > Viridiplantae > Streptophyta > Magnoliopsida > Asterales > Asteraceae > Lactuca > Lactuca sativa. The sequence goes on from NC_056627.2 coordinate 264,310,469, forward strand.
TCCTTGAAACCCTAGCCTCCACCCTAAATTTCGAAAATCCTAATGTTTCCTAGTTTCTTTAATTATTATTTTAATAGCCTTAAAAATTTTGAATAATTAAAATTGGATAACCCTAAAACCCTAATTTTCCAAAATTATAATGGTTTGTATTAGGATTAAATTTGAATTATTTTAGTAATTGTTTAATAGAAGATAATTATTTAATCCCTAATGATTTAAATTAATTTAATTAAAGGTTAATTAAAAGATAGAGATTAAATCATAATTAGTTTAAATTTAATTTAGATAATTAAAAGTTTAAACCTTGTATTTTGAGATATTTTAAAATACACCTTATATATATATATATATATATATATATATATATATATATATATATATATATATATATATATATATATATATTAAAAGTTTATTACTATATGTACAAGAATAAGTTAGACGAATCATCAGTATGCCTCATTCACGAAGCCACACTGTAAGGGTGGTATAAGGAAGCGACATATAAAATGGTCATTAAATGAGTGTCCTATCTCACCCACGCATCCCTTGTTTGGTAGATGGTCGTTAGCAGAACGAGTTTGATAGGATATAACCTCATTAAAAGTGTAATCATACAAAAGTACTAGAGCATTCTTTAAAAATCTCACTATAGTTACTTTAGGAAAATATGAAAAGTATGCTAATCCATGAAAATGCACATCATGCTTTATATGTTGTTAATGGAGCATTTTTAGTTAACCGACACATCAATTTGAGATGATAAAAGACCTCAAGGTTGCCAAGCGTGTTTGCATGGTTATTCACATCTTGTTTGTGATCATCGGTATCTCAGTCACAAATAGAAGAGCATAATCAGTGATTAAACATGCCAATGATAGATTCAATGAATCTCAAAAGATTTAGGAATTTCATATATTGAAATTGGTGAATTGTTTTACCTACCTTTATAATTTCGCAATAGATTACGACATACCTCTTCTATATTGTGAATTGTATGGTTGGATCCTAGTCTTAAATAATTATTATAGGTTAAAATATTAAGGATATCATATCAATCAACTAAAACTTTCCTTATCTTGTAGATGTCTACTTCTACTGGTGATGCTACTATTGCTCAAACCTCCACCAAGAACTCAAACTTCACTCTTCTATCGATTTTATCGAAAGAAAAACTAGTTGGTCCAAACTGCATGGAATGGATGCGAAATCTCAAGATGAATCTTCTATAAGAGGGAAAAGAATATGTCCACGATAAACCTCTACTCGAAATCGATGAGTCAACTGCTACTCCAGAGGAACAGGTTGCCTACAAACAACATTATGACGATGCAAAAAAGGTCATTTGCATAATGGTTGCAACTATGGTACCTGAGTTGCAAAAGTTATATGAGGATTTTTGGCCATATACGATGTTATTGGATCTTACGGAAAATTTTCACAAGAAAGCACGTCAAGAGAGGTACGAGATCGTCAATGCATTAATGGCTTGCAAATTAAAGGAGGGAGAATCTGTCTGCAATCATGTATAGAGAATGCAGAGATATGTAGAGAGACTGGAAAAGCTCTATGTGTGTTTTGACAAAGAGTTGGCCATAGATATGGCCTTAACTCTTTGCCTCTAAGTTATGATCAGTTTATTTTAACTTATCATTGGAATAACATAGATACCACATTGACCCAACTCCATAAATTTTTGTAGACAGATGAAGAGGAAGGCAAATCCTCTATCAATTTGGAATGGAAAGGGCCATATTGGATCGTCTAGTAGTGGGTCTAAGCCCAAGCCCAATTCTGATATTCCAACTATTAGTGATCCCAAAGAGTTCGTTTGCTACTATTGCAATGAAAAGGTCCATTAGAAACGAAGTTGTGCGAAATACTTGCAAGACATAAAGGATGGCAATGTCATGCCATTGTCAGCAAGTATATACATTATTCAAGTTAATAACCCACAACTTACTTGATCTTGGGTCCTTGATACAAGATGTGGTTTTCACATTTGTAGGGACTAAAAGAAAGTGAGGAAGTGGAGAATGGAAGAATAAATTTGATCATGGGGAATAGGTGATCTTCACCTATTACCAAGATTGAAACTTACAATCTAGTGCTTAGTAGTGATATTAGGATTGATTTGTTAAATTGTTGTTATTCATCAGAAATGACGTGAAATATTATTTCTTTTCATGCATTTTTCAGGAAAGGTTTTAAATATTCTTTTGATGATATGAATGGATCGATTTTAGCTTATAAAAATGGTGTTTATGTTTAAAGCTTTACCTTATAATGGTGTGTAAGAAACAATTACGTGTGTTGATAACTTGGGCAATAGTGTATTTCATGTTGGTTCGTCTAATGGTGTAGACAAAGCATGTGTGTGGCATTGTCATCGTGGACACATTAACAAGAAACACATCGACCAACTCTAAAAGGATGAAGTGTTGGAATCATTTGACCTAAGGTCAGATGATAAATGTGAGTCTTTTCTTTTGGAGAAGATGACAAAATCACCTTTCACTGGGTCTTGTGAAAGATGTGAAGTTTGTTGGATCTCATACACACATATGTGTATGGACCCTTCATATCTACCACAAGGGATGCTAATCGATTTTATGTGACGTTTACAGATGATTATAGCAGATTTAGATATATTTACTTAATTAAACTTAAATTAGAAACCTTTGAAAGTTCAAAGAGTTTAAACACGAGGTCGAGAATCAATTGAGCAGGAAGATAAATATGCTCTGATCTGACAGAGGCAGATAATATCTTAGTATCGAGTTCCACAACTATCTTAAGGAATATGAAATAGTTTCATAACTAACTCCTCCTAGGACGCCACAACTTAATGGTGTGGCTTAGACGCGTAATCAGACCTTGTTATACATGGTTCGTTCCAAGGGTATAATGGTAAAAGTGATGGATCGAACCTTTCATGAATTAAGGATTTAAGTTCAAAAGGTTTTAAGACAAAGGAGAGTTGATAGGGGTGTAGGGCTTATCATTAACTTTCCGAGCATAAAAAGAACGCCGAAAACGGAGTTGGTACGAAGAAGTTATTGCTTTCGAAAGATAGGAAGAATATGGGTCTAGTCAAGTACGTTGGGCGTACATGGTGTACATTAGACGTACTAGATGCATGTGATTGCGGATTACCAGCCTGGTACGTTGGGTGTACCAGGACTATGTTAAGCGTACGACCGCTACACTCAAAACCTAATTTCAGGCTTTAGTCCCTATTTAAACATCTTAACTCATGGAAACCTTCCCCTTATTTAGCCTCCATCCCCCTCAACATGTGATTTCGAAACCCTATCCCCTTTGAGAGTTTTCTTGACCTTTTTAGGTGTTTTGGTACAGTTTGGATAAGGGAGAACTCATTGGAGAAGATTTGGATTGCTTAGAGCTTGTAGATCCTAGCTTGGTTTTCCTTATTGCATCTTCTGAAGGTAAAATGTCTCAAACTTGATGGTTCATTTGTTAGAACTTGCTTGTGAGTGGGTTTTTGTGCTTTTTAGTCCCATGAGTTGATTCTTGAGAGTAAATGCTACTCCATAAGTTTTAGGTTGTTTATTTTGAAGTTTTGAGGTCCCTTGTTCATAAAGTTTGCATCTTGATGGTTGTTAACCAACCATGCATGAGTTGTTGACCTCTTGGTGAAATTAGTATACTAGATTTGGGTTTTAGGTTTATTGGAGCCAAGAAAAGGCGTCAAGTTGATGACTTTATTAATTAAGACACCCACTAGAATTAGATCCGAGCCTTGGATGTAAAGTCTTATAGGATTAACCACGTTTAAGTGAGTCCTTGGTCATTTTGGTTATGTTATGAAGCTTAAGTTTGGTGTTGTGCTCTATTAAGTCATGCTAGGTCATAAAGTCAGGAACTTTATGACTCTAGATGTCCATTAGGCTTGAACATGAGGATTTGGACATTTGATCTTCAAGGAATAAGACTTAAAGATGGAGTTTTGGGGCTTCAGCACCTTATGTCGGGTGTACTAGGGTAGTATGTGAGTCGTATGCACCAAGGTGCCATAATGGTCCATTTTTAGGCCTTGAGTCTTTTGGGATTTGGGCCATAACTTGTTGGGTCAAATATAGGAAGGGTAAAATAGTCTTTTACCTATAAATATGATAGAGTATGAATTAGACCTTGGGCTATGGAAAATTGCCTTAATTATTGATTAGGGATAATTTGGGTATGTTCAGTGTGAGGAACCCGGTAGCAGCAGCGTGTGTGATTTAGTTATCTCTAGATTGAAGTTAGTCTTCTCACTGTACCCGTAGATCAAAGACACCAATGCCGATCCACTATGATATGCTATGTAGGATGCTAGATGTTTTTGTAACTCTTGCATTGTATGATGGGTTGGGCCCAAGGGCATGCATGTCGGCTAGGCCTAATTGCATGTGAAGGTTGGGCCCATTATATGTCAGGATAGGCCCATTGTATGTTTGGCTAGGCCCATTTGTATGATATGTTGGGCCCATTGATTAGGAAGTTCTATGCCCATTATTATGGGTTGGGCCGAATGCATAGGCTAGGCCCAATGATATGTATGGTGTGTGGTATTTTGAGGAACTCACTAAGCTTTGGGCTTACGGTTTCATAGTTATGGTTTGTGGTACTTCCGATTCGAAAGGGAAGGACCCGACATGACTGCATACCATCCCCCAGAATTTATTCCGCATTTGATTATTCATGATTTTGACTCTGATGTTTAAATACTATGTTTCGGATCATCTGATTTTGGGAATGGAATGTTATATGAATTAGTGTTATTAAAATGAAAATTATACTATGAATTTTTGGGACGTTACAAGTTGGTATTAGAGCCTTGGTTTGAGGGATACGGGCACACTCTCGGGTGTGACTGAACTCAAACTGCGGAATTGGTAATATTTTTGAAGAAAATAATTCTCTAAAAAGACTTTTATAGAAAAAAGGGGGTATGATGTGTGCAATCAGTCGAGCTCAAGTAAGTGATTCCCAGAATACCCGTACATGTTGATATGTTATATGATATGAATGCTTGCATGCTAGAATGAGGCTAGGGATACTTTCACGAATTGCATGATAGATTGTCCTGATATGTGATGTCTTGTAGCATAGGAGAATTGGATGTTATGCTAGATTTGGAATCTGTATTGGTAGCAGTAATTGCTAAGTGTATGCTTTAAAAATTGTATACAATTAGGATCATATAACCCCATAATCATTGATTTAGCCTTATTTCCTATTCCTTGTATGGTTGTGGTCCTGGGGTAAAGTATTTTATTCAATAGTCTATTTAATCTTGTATTATGTATAATTTGCATGCATAAGGCAACCAGAAGTAAGAATACCTAGCATGGTAGTAGTAAGTGAGCTTAGGATGTCCTTTATTGTTTTGTGGCTTGGAGTGTTACTGCATGAATGTTGCTTTCTTTGAGCTTGATGGTACCCATTAGTGATGTAAGTTAACAATTAATTGAATACGTTAAGTTTCATGCTGCAAAGGTTAAATAATCTTAGAGTGATGGATTTGATCATATTGTGTAGCTCATGTCTGAGCCCAACCGTTGCATGTGATTGTATTCATGAAGTATTTAGCTGACATTAGTAGGAGTTCTTCAACAACTGATGGCAGGGTGAGGTTAAGAACCTAAGAGAGCCTACAAATTGCAGTAGTGAGTTTAGTTATGCTGCTTAGCAAGTAATTGGAGTACCAGTTTGAGAAGGTGACTTAGAGGATTCATGATAATTCTTGAGGAAAATATGGATAGGTATGGAAGGTAGTATTGGGCCCGTACTATTGAAAGCACAAGATCCATACTCAAATCGAGGAGAGTCATAGAGAATCTAGGAATCCTATAGGTGGAGGAATTATTTGGTTATGTTCTAATCGTTTATATGATTGTTTTTCAGAATGATGTTGAGCACACATGGAGGAGGTTCGGGTTCTGGTTCAGGATCATGTGCTGGTACTGAGCCGTTTGATAAGCAGATGCCAAAGTTTATCTCATTGGAGATCACCTGCGACATTTTAGATCAGACTCATGTGATATTCGGTTCGGTCAAGGAGGGTATTGTGGATATTTTGGATGAGTGACTGGGCACGTTCCACACTAATCTTTTCGCTATTGTGGGAGCTCTCACTCTTTCCTTCTGCGAGTTATGTGCTTGTGGAGCTCCTGAGGTCTTTAGGGAGAAGGAACCCATTGCTAGTAGGAGGTGGTTAATGGACATAGTGAATGCTTTCCAGATGAGCTTCTTCCCTGAGGGGTCGATCTTCATATTTGCATTCTGTCTTTTGAAATACAGAGCTTGAAATTGGTGGGAGTAGGCAGATTTCGCTTTGGGAAGCGAGGCCATTGAGATGATGACTTGGGATGAGTTTGTGACCCGGTTTAGGGTGGAGTTTGCACCATCCATCGAGTTACAACAGTTGGCGAGGGATATTCAAGACCTTCGCAAGACGACTGAGACTGTGGCGGAGATCACTACCAAGTTTAGGGAGAGGGCTCTTTTGGTTCAACAGTTTGTCGCAGAAGAGGAGATGAAGAAGACTTGATATCATGAAATGAGATGATATCAGGGAGTTTGTTATCTTTTTAGCTTGTCGGGCTTTAGAGGACATGGTAGCTAGATCCTGAGAGCGGGAGATAGATTTGGAGCACCTCGGGAAGAGGAAGTCAGAGCAGATTTAGACAACAGTGGGCCAGGAAAAAGGGCCCAAGACTCAGGATTCTAAAGTAGGAGGCCATCAGGGTCTGGGCCATTGTGCTAAGTGTGGAAGAACTCATGAGGGGAGCTGTTTTGAGAAAGGATGGGGTTGCTTCATATGTGGTCAGACTGGTCATTTCAATAGGGATTGTCCTCGAGGCTTGAATCTGATGTGTTTTCCCTGCAATCACATGGGCCAAAAGAAGACTGACTATCTGAGGTTAATGAATGGAGAAGTGAGTGCACCTGTGCCAGTTACTTTGAGGATCATTGACGGTCGTGAGGGTAGGGCGGGGTCCCCAGCAGTGAGGAGCCAAACATTACAGTTGTAGGCAGGGGAGACCCGAGTACCATCGGATACTATCGCGGCTACATTTCCTTTTGTTTTCCTCGTGCCTTATTATATTCATATATTATTTTGGACCATGTATTTGCTTTTGTAAGACATTATTTCTAGTTTAGCTTCTCTATGTTTGCCTGATTATTATTTTGAGGATCTTCATATGCCATTTTGCATACCAAGAGTCATGATTTGAAAGATATCTGGTGGAGTTGGATTTAGATCGGAAATCATCAGTAGAGTTGGCCCTTGAGATAACTGAGTGTCCTGCTCGGTGATCAGCAGTCAAATTGATGTGATAGATTCAACACAATCAGCCAGAAGGAGCTGAAGCGTGAGTTCATTCGAGTATTTGAAATTTAAGATGGTTGAGATCTTTTATTGATGAAAGGAGTAAGGGATTGGTCAGAACGCAATTTCAAGGGAGTTATGTCCATGTTTATGTTTTTAGGATTGTAAGAGTGGTCCCCGCATCAAAAGATTTTAGGAAAGGACCTCAAGGAAGCTGGTTGTCCTCTTCTAGGGCAACAAAATAATACTTCAGAAGTTCTTGGGTTACTCAGGATGGATATCAGCTGATTGTTGATAAGCTATGAACCAATGGATACCACTAATAGGGCAAGATCAGTAGTGAACCATCACTCTGGAGTATGGGTGATGAATTAACCGTATGTGTTTGTTTAGATATTGGGATTGTCAAGAGAATTTAAATGGACTTGTTAGAGATGTTCTGAGTGTATTGATTTGTTTTTTTAGCAAGTGGGTAGTTGGATTGGTGATATGTTCGTTCCGGTCAAGGGTTTATAGTTTTTTGTCATCAACTGAGGTGGCTCAAAATTTGAAATTTTATCACAAGAAAGTGCTTTGGGTAGCGACGCCTTTAAAATAGCATGGGATGTGGGTATCCTAGCTTGTATGGTTGTGGAATCTTAGTTCTTGTAAGATTAGGAAAATAGTAGCAGAGTAGTGAAGTTGCGAGATGGTTCGGAAATCCATCGATTATGAGGTTAAAAAAGTGCAGTTGAATCCAAGTGGGGGAGAACTGTTAGGATTATTGGGAATAGTTCTAGGTGCGAAACAAGGAGCAATTTCATACATTAAGCAAGTGGAGGGCCAGTTCTAACTGCAATATGAATTTAGATTGCACAAGGAATAAGGATTCAGGTTATGTTGCCTAAATATGTGAAGCATCGGCCGTGGCACATAATAGATCTATGATCAGATACAGGTTGAGGGTTGTGTTAGAGCCTTTCTGTATGTTCTTGTTTGATAAAGGATATGAGGTTGGAAGCATGCCTCGAAAACCTGATTGGGGTATAATCGGATGCGACTCCGACTCTTGATGACTATGTTTTGGGTTAGTAGATCGACGTCCAGACCATAGACTAAATCCATGGTAGTTATGGGAAGTGTTGTAAGACTATGGGGTAGCCAGAGCATAGACAAGGTTGATAGGTTATCGGGAAGTGTTGTAACTCTGTGGTGGAGTCATATCATTCACTAGGATGAGATAGGCCATTACAGGAGTGATTGTTGGGCTATAGAAGGATCATAACGCATTAATGGGTCAAGTCAGACCGATATTGTTAGTTGACCACTCCTTGTTGGGAATGATGATTATTGGACTTCTGTCGGTATTCTAGGCTTGTATAGCCCTAGGTGGTTGAGACCTATGGGGAGGCCCGTTCGAGTGTGTAGATTGGGTGAGACCTATAGGCAAGGCCCTTTTGGTTATGAAAGTAGGGGTGAACCCTGGTAGGAATTGTTCTGATTATGGTGTGGATCACGATTAGAGCAGGATGACTCTATGATTGATAGATGAAATATGTATCTCATTTAGGCTCAGGGAGCTTGCAGTAGTTGGACTCTTAAGTTGAGTCTTATGATGTGACCATGCGCGAAACGGTCGGATGTAGCAAGTGTTAGAGGATTTTGTATCCCAGATTAATAGAAGGTCCTTCCAGCGAAAATATATAGTCAATGATTTTGTATTCCAGTGGACTCAGCTAGATAATTCAGGTAAGGAAGAGTTTTTTTCGGTCAAATTGTGAGGTTGTGTCATACTGTCGGCGTATCAGAATGGTTTTATAGGTCGGGAAGTCGGGCAAGTTATTTGATTTTTGAATTTTAGGAGGAGTAGTGATGGTTACTCTCTATTGGTTAGGAAAGGCACGTTTCTTCGCTAAATTTTATGATCTCTACGAAGGCTTGGGTTTCGACTGCATTACTGGAAGAGTAGTCTTAGATATGAGGCAACATCACAGCCTTATTAGGATTTCAAGAAAACTCTGTTTTGATCAGCCAGTGTTGCAGAGGAAGTAGTGAGGAATGATTTCGAGGACAAAATCTAATTTAAGTGGAGGAGAGTTGTAACACCTTGTTTCGATTTGTTTCTTAATTCAGGGTCGTGACCTAAAGATCAATTATCATAAGGCTTTAGGCTTTGAGGAAAGAGAGGTTTAGAACCATTTGGATGTGGGTATTATAGATTATTTGATCCAAGAGTTCTGTTTGTGCTTTGGAGCATAAATGTATAATGGGAAAAGTGATGGTTTGGACCTTTCATGAATTAACGATTTAAGTTTGGAAGGTTTTAAGGCAAAGGATAGCTGATAAGAGTGTATGGCTTCTCATTACCTTTCTGTTCATATAAAGAATGCCGAAAACGGAGTCGAGACAAAGAAGTTATGGCTTTTGGAAGATCGGAAGAATATGGGGCTAGTCCAGTAAGTTGAGCATACAGGGTGTATGTTGGGCATACTAGGGTCATGTGATCGTGGATAACCAGCCTGGTACGTTGGGCCTACGATTTCCAGACTCAAACCCTGATTTTTTGGGTTTAGGCCCTATTTAAACATCTTAAATCATGGAAACCCTCCCCTTATTCAGCCATCATCCCCCTTAACCTGTGTTTTCGAAACACTAGCTCATTTGAGAGCTTTCTTGACCTTTTTGGGTGTTTTCGGTGCACTTTGGAGAACTCATTGGAGAAGTGTTAGATTTCTTAGAGCTTATAGATCCTAGCTTGGTTTTCCTTGTTCCATATTCTGAAGGTAAAAAGTATCAAACTTGATGGTTCTGCCTTGGTATACAGTACAAAGACTATTGAAATGTGGTAAATACCTAGTATAAAGACTTTCTTAGAATATACATGTAAGAGAAATAGGAAACAAAAGATTTACACACCAAAAACCATGCCAATACCCCCTCCCCTCAAGTTGGCGCATGGAGCTATGAAATGCACAACTTGGCAAGTGAGGTGTCAAATGGACGCTTCCCAAGAGCTTTCGTAAGGATATCGACTAGTTGGTGCATTGTCCGAACAATTGATGGATGAGTAAACCCACTGCGACTCTCATTTCGAACAAAATGGCAGTTTATTTCTAAGTGTTTTGTTCGCTCATGAAACATTGGGTTGCGAGTAAAGTGTAATGCAGATTGACTGTCACTATAAACATGCACTAGAGTGGACCAAGAGACTTGTAGAGTCTATAGCAGACCATGGAGCCATTTCAACTCACATGTAATAGCAGTAAGAGAGCGATATTCTGCCTTTGCCGAAGAACATGATAGTGTCTGTTGTTTCTTTGTGCACTAAGAGATAGGTGAATCACCGAGAAAAAATATATTTAGTCATGTACCAATGAGTCAAGGGACAACTTGCCCAATCAGCGTCACAATATGCTCTAAGACGTAACTTAGAAGATGTTTTCAACACTATACCTTGGCCAGGGATAGACTTCAATTAATGTAAAACCCACAAAGCATCATTCTAATGTCCTTGGGGATTTGCATGAATGGGGACAAGATATGTACTGAGTACGAAAGTAAAGGTCACATAATGGTAAGTAAATCAGTCGACCAATCAGGCGACAATACATTTTTGGTGACGCCATAGGAGCATCTTTGGCAAGAGCCAAATGGTGATTTTGCTAGATGGGTGTCCTAATAGGATTTTCTCCAAGAAGCCCAGTTTCGGATATAATATCTAATGCATATATGTGTTGGCTTAGGCATATGCCAATAGAGCTACAACTCACTTCCAACCCCCAAAAGAACTTAATTTTTCCCAAATCCTTGATGTGAAAGCATGTGTTCAAATATGTTTTAAAACGACGACTGGCACCTCCGTCATTACCTCCAATAACTAAATCATCTACATAGATCAAGGTAGTCAGATGTGCGTCCCCTTTCAGATAGGTAAATAAAGAATAGTCAGATGATGATTGTTCAAACCCGTGTTGGATGAGTGCAACTGCTAACTTAACAAACCAACACTGAGGCGCTTGGTGCAAGCCATAGAGCGACTTACGCAAGCGCAAACTTGATCGGAACCGGTTGCTTGAAACCCCAGGGGTAACTTCATATTGTGCACCTTACGCAAGCCATTGAGGTCACCATGCAAAAATGCATTGTGCACATCCATCTAATGCAATTCCCATTTCACTATTGTTGAGATAGCTACGAACATTCGAACGGTCACCATTTTTGAGGTTGGAGCAAATGTTTTTGTATAGTCAAGACCTTCCACTTGATGATTGCCAAAAACCACCAGTCCTGCCTTATGTCTCTCTATTGTACCATCTACATTGTATTTCAATTTGTATACCCATTTTCTCCCTAATGCTCTTTTAACTTTCGGTAGAGTTTTAATGTCCCATGTTTTATTTTCTTCCAGAGTCGTTATTTCCTTTTTCATGGATTCACTCCATGATGGACTTTTCATTGCTTCAGAGTAGCTAGAAGGCTTTATTCCTGCAGTTATTGCTTCTAGGAAATGACGATGTGAAGTAGAAAAATCACAACAAGTTACATAATTGGAAACTCGGTGGAAGTATCCTTATTTATGGCTTCCACGGACTGTGCATGTTGAGTAGAGGTTTCACAATTAGTCTCTTCTATGATTTGTATCTCTTTATGGAGTTGTGTTTGAGTTACAGGAAGCCAGTGAGATTCCATGGTTGTGGTATCACCATTTTCCACAGATATACACACACCCTCTTCACCTTTGTTAATTTTGAAGAAAGGAAATTCATGTTCAACAAATATCACATCTTGGGAATCAAACCTCATCCCGATATCCAAATCATACAAACTCCACCCTTTCTTTCCATCGGGATAACCATAAAAATACACCTTCGACTCTGACTTGCGAACTTGTCTTTATCACGATTAAGGCTCTTTGCATAACAAAGACAACCAAACACGCGTATGTATTCAAGAGAAGGTGTTCGAACAAAAAGAAAGTCATTTGGCATTTTTCCCTTCAAAAGTGGAGTAGGTGTTCTGTTGATCAAATAACATGCAATAAGTACACATTCACCCCAGAAAGTAACAAGTAAATGGGCTTGAAATCTCAATGCCCTTGCAACATTCAAGATATGACGATGTTTTTGTTCCACGCTTCCATTTTGTTGTGGTGTGTCTAGCATAGAGGTCTCATGAATAATACCAAGTTCTTGTAAATGCCCAGACTGGGGATGTCAACGGAGGTAAATGGGACGGGAAGTGCACCCCCACCCCCGCCCCCAAAATTCCCCCGTTCCCTCGTCCCCACCCCCACCCCCCGAAATGTTCAACCTTCCTACCCCCGCCCCCGATTGATTTTGGGTTGCCATTTTTTGGGCTAAAAAAAGTTCTTTTTTATGTAACAAATAATTATTTATAGAAGAATTTTACATGTTAAAAATAAAAAATTATGGCATTTTAAAACATTATACTAACAACTTAAGAACATGTTTTTTGATGAATTTTGGAAGCTCAAAATCATGTTATTGTTTATTATATTTATATAATTAATATATGTAAATATATGTGTAATTTATTAGCGGGTCCCTATGGGGGTTTTGGCACTGGATTGCCTTCCCCGGCCCCGGCCCCCGCCCCCGAAACTAAAATGGGGGTTAACCTTGCCCCCGTCCCTGCCCCCATTTTTTTTTAAAATTCCCTCAAACAGGACGGGGTCCCCACAGGAACGGGGTCCCACAGGACTTTTTGACATCCCTAGCCCAGACAAACAAGTAATTTCGTTGTCATTATCATTGCGAAACATTTTCACTAATTTGTTAAATTTTCGATTAGTCATGGCCAAGAAATTTTTAAGGACACGTGAAACCTCATGTTTTTCCTTTAATAAATATGTCCAAACGGCCCTAGAGTAATCATCGAAAATCATTAAAAAAATATTTAGAACCACAAAATGAAGATTCTCTATATGCACCCCACAAACCACAATGGATTAACTCAAAAATATCAGATGATTTATTATCACTTGAAACAAATGGCCTATGAGTTTGTTTTGCTTGCAAACACACCTCACAAGTCTCTACTTTATCCTTCCTAGACTGGATATTAATTTGAGAAAGTAAATCTACCACACGCATAGAGGGATGTCACAATCTTTTATGTCATAATGTTGCACTCACTAATACAAAAACACCCTTTTATGACACGCATTGTGTGTCATAAAACGCTCCGACGACACTCAAAAGTGTGTCAAGGAAGGCACTATCATAACGACAGACAACACGCTTTTGCGCGTTGTCTATTTACGACATGCATTTATGACGCGAAGTTACGACACTCACTTACGACATTCCTTTATGAAACACAATGCGTATCAAGGAAGCCTCTGTCATAAAAGATGATGACACACCCTTACGTGTCGTAATCTTATGATGCGCCTTTATGACACGCAATGCGTATCAAGGACGCCCTTGTCATCAAGGACGATGACACTCCCTTGTGTGTCGTAACCTTACGACGCGCGTTTACGACTCGCAATGTGTATCATTAAATCTACTGTCATAAATGAAGATGACATGCATTTGTGTGGCATAAACTTTTGTTGCCAGTGACGATACACATTTACGACGTGCATTTACGAAACACATTTACAGCGTGAATACACATAATAAAAAAAACAAATATATACCAAAACATTCAGTTTCATCTAAATGTCAAACAAGTTACCTAACATTACATGTCAAACAAGTTACCAAAACATTCAATTTCATCTTCTAAAATACACAACAAAACTTCATAAAACAACAGTTATACACCCACCCACCCACCAACCATAACAAGTCTTATTTTATTCTCATGTAAGGAAACACTTTAATGAATTTTAAGAAAATGGTAAAAAGTTACCTAACAAAAAGATTCTAACAAGCAGCCTGATCATGCTCCAAAAACTTGTTGATAGGAAGGATCCTTGTGTTGAAGAAACAACCAAAAAGCATGCGCATTCATAATAAGCAAATTTATGTAATTTAAATGGGCGAATGAGAAACAATGGACTTTAAAAACTTACATTTAACAGGATGATCAAAGGCTTCATGGTCTGAAAAGGATACACATATCGGTAGAAAATTAGGTAGAGAAGCTAAATAAATAATTTTAAAATGATAAAATTTGATGTCTTAGAACTGTGTGTAGCTTTCACATGGTATAATTAGGTGAAAAGCTTACATAGATGGGTATAGTTTCAATAGGTAATGGTTGTATGCATCAGCAATAACCTGTTTTAACGATGACATCATCATCATCTGGAGTAAATGAAACGAATTCCACAGAAGTTGGAGAGCTGGATGTTTTTGTGGATGGAGTTGCTGTTTCAAATAAATCTAGTTTGACTTGTTTTGACTGATCCTTCGCTCTTTGCTCCTTTTGTCTTAGCTTTCTTTGTTTTTTCCTTTCCAAAATCTCTATTTGCCTACATAATAATAATAATGACGATGATAATAATAATAATAATAATAATAATAATAATAATAATAATAATAATAATAATAATAATAAGTTAAAAACATCATTAAGAAAATTATGAAAAATGAATATTACATAAATACAAAATACATACCTCCTTTGAGCAGCTTCTTCTTCCTCAACAAGTAAATTTTGGTCTTAATGCTTCAACATCCTTGTCTGCAAGCCATGCTTTGATCTGTGTATGTAAAATTTTCTATTTATTATTATTACTTCCAATATATTTTAATAAATTAAATAAGAAAAAAATACCAATTTTTGTTGGAAAAGAAAGTTGGTGGCAGAAATTAGGTTTTTGATTTCAAGCCCAATTTTACCAGTCAAACAGCCTTTGATTTTGGGTTTGGATTTATACTCTTTGCTCTTGAATACAGGAAAATTCCACCAAGTGCCAAACCAGTTCCCGAAATTTAATATGTTGAAGGTAAGATAAATAGTAGCCAGTAGCAAATGCAAGTTGTACTTTATAAGAAGTATCCATATTTATAAATTTTACCAAGTGAGTTGATGGGAGACACTGGTGTCTGGAAGAAGATAACAGAGGACACAATGACCACCACTCGCTTCACATAATTCCCCACTACATGTGTCACTAGATTTACCATTTGTAGTATCATATATGATACCTGTCACTCTTCTCCACATACATACTTTTACTTTAATCATCACATTACTATAGTATCAATATTGTTTATGTCTAAATGTGGTAGAATTTTAAGTTCTTACCTGTTGATAACTATGAAAGCATACATTAGCTAGAATAGACCTTACAAACAGGTACCAACAAAAAATCGCTACCTTGATTGAACTTTGTAGTAAGTAATGTTTGGAGATGGAGATTAGATATGCAAGAAAACCCTACCACTTTGTGTATATAAGTACTAATTTTGAAACCCTATCCCTTTCTACGATAACATAGTAAATCAAAATTGTGTTTGTATGGAATTAGTTTATTCGAATGAAACCAAAAATTAGGGAATAGTTAAAAACTAACCCCTACATTCTATTCAAATATTAAAAATCAAGCTCAAGATAACATATAAGCACGAGTTAAGACTACTAATATGTACCAGAATAAATCAAATAAACGATAACAATTAATCAAGAAGGAAGTAGAAAACAAAAACTATATGATGAGTGACGCAATTTAGATGGAGATTTAGTGTAATTATCGTGAGTTTCTGTATAGCAACCGATTCAGATGAACCGGTGATGCTCATGAATGTCTCAATTGATTCTTGCTTAGGTGTCGCCATCGACGACGGAATTAAGAAAAAAAACTCACATATAGGAAGAAGCCCTTAAATCAATGTTAAAACAGAGTGAAAATAGAGATTTGAGGAAGAACATCTACCTAAAAAAACACAACAATGACCCAAAGATCTAAATGATAGAAAATACTGTTTTTCAGTCCAACTAGAACTATATTTCATCTTTGTTCTTTCCTTCCATCGAACTTGGTTAGTATATTTCTTTGTCATCTCTACCCACTCATGCCTAATAGAATTCGATTTGGATTGCGGTTTCTCATAGTTCTTTGTGTTGTTGGATGACTTAGGTGTTATTTGATTTTCTGAAGCAAAAATTCATGAAGTCTACAGACCACCTCCGCAACCCTCTACAGTAGAAGAGGTAGACTAAACGGTTGCAGGCTGTAATAATAAGCGTGTTTGTTTTTTTTTAACATCTGCATACTGCTGCAGATATTTAAAAATTAAAATAAACTAATTTTATAAACCAAAAATAGTTTTTTAATACGTAAAAATTTAACAATGTATAACATTTCGGCAATAATTAATGATATTTCAGTAAAAATAATGATATTTCAACAAAAAGTAAAGATATTTTAGTAAAAAATAATGATATTTTCTCAAGAAATGATCATTATTGAATATAAAAAAACGAAAAAAAATCAACAAGAATAAACGAAAAAAACAAAAAAAAAGGTGAAATAAAATTTCAACAACATATAATCAAAATTTCAACAAGAAAAAAGAAGAAGAGGTTGGAAGAGGCAGTACAAGTGTTACGCCAAACAGAGCACGCGCAGAGGTTTTTGACTCTGAAGACTTCTGAAAAATAAACAGCTGCGAGATGAAAAGTGTTGCGCATGTGTCGCGTCGCGTAGCAATAAGAGGTCTGAAGAGGTTTTTTCCAAAAAACAAACAGCCCCTTACTGAAGATGGTGAAGAATTTACCCTAAATCGTCAGTATGAGAGGAAGAAACAGAGACGTATAGTGCTGACGGCTCCAGATACAAAAAGGTATCGAGTGTGGATGGAGAAGAGGTAGATGAACAACATACCTTTGTGTAACCAGAATAGAAGAATCGAACCTGCTTCTGTGTTAATCAGACGTAGGGTTTTTTAAGGAGAAGGCATTTTTGACTGGTGGAAACAAGGGAGAGAAGAACACAAGGCGGGGTTTTTAACTTTTGGGATTTTGTTTCCCCTCTTTGTTATTAATTGAGAACGCACATTTCCTAAAATATTTATAAAATGACATGCTTATAAGACACACTTTTTTTGATAAGCACCCTCCGTGTTTTTTTGTGACACAAATTTTAGGGCACACAAAAATGCGCGTCCTAAATTCTTATAATTTCTAAAGATCTGACATTATTTTTAGGGCATGCAATTTTGCGTATCATTAATCAGTGTGTGTCGTAAATATCGTGTCATTAAAGGTGTGCTTTCTAGTAGTGACTCCCAGTACCATCATTGCCCTTGTCAACTTTGTGTACATGTTTTGAGAAAACATCCTTTATAACATATAGAGTGTCTCTTCCTTCACACACTCCAGTCAGCATAACTGATCAATAAATGTTAAAAAATACATTTCGTTACGCGTCATCTATGATATAGAGATCAAACTACAATGCAACTTTGGTGCAAATAATACGCCTATGAGTCTCAATCGTCCAAACATGACTATTCCATCTTTAGTAACCATCAAATGGTCACCATTAGGCATCCAAACATGATCCAAATAAATATCTCTAAGTTCATAAAAAGGTTAAGTTGCACCTGTCATATGGTATGACGCCCCTGTATCAAAAATCCAAATAAGATTTTCTTTACCAAATAACCGTGGAGATGACTTATGCGAGTTCCAAAGAGACTTCAATATCTCCCAATCCTCTATACTCAAGTTCTATAGTCCCAACTTATCTGCATCTCCAAGAGGGCTTGTTGATGACGTATGTTCAGCTAGATAAGCAGCATTCGCCTTTGACGAGGGCCCAAAGACTCGCCCCCTTCCACAACCTCATCCTATTTGTTGTCTAGATCCTCTCCCTTCTAGAAACCTGATAATATGATAACATGTTTCAATAGAGTGGCCTATCTTTTTGCAATTTAAGCATGTGATTGTACCTTCTTTGCGATCCCCCTTTGAATTACGTGCACCTAAGATTGAAGCCTTCACTCTGGCTCAGACACATGTGATCACACCTTATTCATATTTAGGAGAGGGTTGGTTGATATGATACTGGATCGGATGGCACTATAATAAGCATCATCCAATCCTATTAGGAACTGATGAACTCTTCCTCTTCATTGTGTTTTACTACTTTCACATTAAGACTATAGTTGCACCTGTTACATGTGCAAGATGACATATAGTCATAATCATTAAGATCATCCTAAATCTTTTTTATTCGTCCATAATAAGCCATAACAGAATTCCCTACTTATTTGCAAATTGATACTCCTGTCTTCAACTGATGAATCCTTGTGCCATTGCATACCGAGAACCTTTGATGTATATCATCCCATAATTCTTTCGCGGTTTCCATATAAGAAATTATGGATCTCAAAGTTGGTTCGGTCGTGTTAAATATCCATGAGACTATCATGGAGTTAACGGTCCACTAGTCTTTAATATCTTTTGAAGTGTCAACGGGTTGCTTGATTGCACCATTAATAAATCTCATCTTCTTCTTCACACACAACGAAACCCTAATTGCCTTTGCCCATTCTTCAAAATTAGGTCCCTTCAATTGTGTATTGATTATCAATTTACCCAGATTGTCATTGCTTGTGAGAGCATATGGAGAAAAAAATGAACTGGCAGAAGCTTTATCACCAGTCATGACAAGTTCTTTGAGAGAATCAATTTGTTATTGTAGCGCTCATATACCATGTAAAAGAGAGCAATGAAATGGGAATGATCTCTACTTTTCTCAATAACCCAATGATACATATATACATACAAGGGATGAAATCTAAATAAGGCTAGAGCATAAATTTTGCCATGATTTATTGCTAAAATGTGGTAAATACCTAGTACAAAGACTTTCCTAGAATATACAGGTAAGATGATTAGGAAACAAAAGATTTACACACCAAAAATCATGCCAATAGTTACAAAATAAAATGTAGTTATATTTTAAGACAATTATATTATATAGTATTTTTTAAGCAGTGTTGTTTGGAAGCTTAGTAATAATTTTGAAACAAAAGGAATAATAAAAGTTTATATATATAATTCAGTTCAAATAAAAATTAAAAACTTGGTGAGAAAAATAAGAAGTCATCCATGAATGAAAAAAAAAATCAATGACCGAATTAACTTTGGTTGTTATAGGGTTAAAACTTGTTGTAAATTTGTTGATTCCCTACAAACCACTTTCATCATATGGTTTTTGATAAAGGGTCGGGATTATATATATATATATATATATATATATATATATATATATATATATATATATATATATATATATATATATATAGGGAGTGGTTCAAATGAGAACCATAAAAAATTATGAGCCCTAAGAACCCCAATTAATTAGTAAATATTTACAAGATACTCATATTAAACATGATTAAATCCTATTTTTTTGTGTATTTGGTACAAAAAGAGCAAACTTATAATTTTTACAGTCTAATATTTTCATTCGTATATGCTCTCAAATTTTAACACAAAACTTATATAAAATACAGATTTACACAGTCCCTTTGTAACACCTCGTTTATTTATTTAATAAGTAAATAAATTACTAAATGTAATTCTCGGACTAATTTGTGAAGAATTTTGATAGTTGGGGGCTGTTTAGTGAATTACAGAGTTGAATTGAGAAGAATTTTAGAAGCGGGGGTATGTTTGGTAATTATTAGGACTTATTATGAAAGGGAATTATGGAATCAGGGGTAAAAGGATAAATATTGGATTTAATTTGAAAAGATCCCATGGGGAGGGACCAGGATTGTAATTATGGAAAAGTTGTTAAATGATCGGGGTATAAGAGCTGATGGCTTCTTAGTCCAAACCCTAACCCTAACAAAAAAACCCATCAGTCGTCACCCTCCCAAGGATACCACAAGCTGTCGCCTCTTTTCTTCATTGTTTTCGATCGGACGAGTCGCCATCGAAGCGCCACCGCCACTGTGATGCGGGACTCCGTAACCGTGAACCGCTAATGCCGTAGACCGACAAACCGACGCGTTCGTTGTCGTTGTGGTAGCTGCTGCTGGAATGCGCGTCCATCGTCGGACACCATGACCTTCTCACCAAAGAAATGAACTGAGGAGGAGCTCTTCTCGTTGGTCGAAGTTCGCCGCCACCGTTCTTCCTCTTTTCTTTTCTGTTTGACACCGCCGTCGATTCTTATTGTGGTTCTCTACTATGTTTTGGGTGCCGCCTAGTCAAGTTCGTGCCATCGGAAGTTCTGGGTAACCGAAGGAATGCGGAGCAAGGCATACCCATCGTATGTGGGTCGTGAGACACCGTTAAGGTCGGCTACCGAATCCCAAGATCATTGTTGTGCCGTTGTTGTAACTTTCGGACCTCCGTACGCCGCCGTGAGGCATTAGGTAGGTGGTTGGACCTTTCGAGTAAATCGGAATCATGGGTTGTGTGTATCTTGTCTATCCGGAAAGTTGGGAATAGCCACCACCACCGCCATGAGGTGGTGGCTGCCGCCGCGTACCACCGCTGGCGACCGCTGTGTGTGTTTGTGTTAGTTAGTGTGTGTGTGTGTGTGTGTGTTATTTTGGATTTAAGATTTGTAATTGTAATTAGCAAAGAATAATGAAAACAACCATAACCACCACCGTAAGGTGGTGGCCGCCGCCATGAGACGTCATTGACCACCACTACCCGAGGTGGTAGTGGGTGGTGCCTGACTAGCAAAACCCTAATGGGACTAATGAAACCTTAATGGGCTTGAAGATTTAGTTTGGGCCTATTGGGCTATGGTTAGGTGGGGAAACCCTAATTGTGAGTATTTGGGCTTTGGACTTATTTGGACCCAGTTTTGGGCCAGCGGGATTGGACTATGTATTAAACCCAACTACTCCATATCATTATCTAGTAGAGTAAAGGATTTAATGGATTAAGTCCTTAATAATTGTCATTTTATGTGAAACCGTAATTTCACTTGGCTTTATGTTGGGCCTTTCTATTGGGCTTTGGTGTTTGAGCTAATAATGGGCCATCCAAGATCAATCAATGGACTGAAATATTTAGATGGGCTTTAGGGTAAGGCCCATATGAGGGTGTGGGACTAATTTGGAAAATTGGGCCATAAATGGGCCATATGTTGGGCTGTGACCCATAGTTGACTTTTGGGCCTTTGGATCGGGCCTTAGGCTTGAATCAAGCTAAGATAAGGGGTAAAGAAATCTCTTACCCCAAGCATGGACTTATGATTTTTGTGTTGGAACCCAATTATTAATTAGGTGATGTTTAGATATTGACAGTTCGGGAACCTGTCATCCAGCAACTAGAGTTTTGGGTCTACGGGACTTCAGCAGTTCGAGGTGAGTCTCCTCATTAGTTGTATGGGTCTAAGGAACCAATACCAACCCATTTAGTTGTGTATAATAGGAAGACCCCGGGGGGTTAGCCCTAGGCATTATGCATGAAAGACCAGGCGGTGGCTCCTGGCACATTGTATGTTATTATGTATGAAAGACCAGGAGATGGCTCCTAACATACTATATGTTCATTAGCTAAGTAGAGTAATATGTATGCTAGTTGTATTTGTGATGCTTGCATGTAAGACCAGGAGGTGGCTCTTGGAACTTGACTATGAGACCGAGGGGTGGCCCCCGACTTGGCAAGAAAGACCATGTGGCGGCCTATGGCATAATGGCAAGACTATGTTTTGGCACATAGCATTTTATTTGATTATGATATGTGAATGATATATATATATATATATATATATATATATATATATATATATATATATATATATATATATATATATATATATAGCTCATAGTTATGTATGACAATATGTTTATGCTATGTATTATGTGGTAGTGGTAGGGGTGAAATAGTCCGTAACCGGTTGAAATAAACCGGAGGTTAGGTCGGGCACCCAGATATGTCTAGCAAGGTAGGTCGAGCACCCAGATACGCTTGACAGGGTAGGTTGGGCACCCAGATATGCCTAACAGGGTTGGCTTGGCACCCAGATATGCCCGACAGTATGTGATTATGTGGTATGATGGGGGAACTCACTAAGCTTCACGGTTTTTAGTTTTTGTTTTAGGTACTTCATTTTCAAGGAAAGGAGCCGGCTCGATCGCAGCGTATCACACTATGTTTTCTGCACAGGAGATCTTTGGGATTACACTATGATATTATTTATGATAACATGTTTTGATTACTGACACTTTGGTTTTTACATGAGATGTTATTATGGTTGTTTCCTTATACTGTCGGTTTTACAATAACTTAATAAAAATGATATTTTTGGTCTTGAATTTTGGGATGTTACAAGTTGGTATTAGAGCCTTGGTTTGAGGGATTCGGGCACACTCCCGGTGTGTCTAAACTCAAACTAAGGACTTGGTATGAAAATTTTCAAAAGTAAAATCTTTTTATAAAAAAAAGTTTGAAAAGAATTTGAAAGACAAAAGAACTTTGAAAAGAACAAGGTGTGTGATGAGTGCAATCAGCCGAGCTCAAGTAAGTTTTCCCCTAGATACCCATACATGTTATGATATGTTATGTTATGATATGATTATCATAACTGCATGCTAGATTAGGGCTAAGGATCTAGGAAGGATGCCTTATATGCCTATTGTATGTGCTTGTAGACTTGCATGCTAGTACTGATTAGTCAGTGATAGGATAGCCTGTTTAGGTTATGCCTGATTGTATGAGCCTTTGAATTGCATGTACAGATTCCTAATTAGATGATAGAATGGTTTGATTGGATTATGATGGTTAGATTTTCCATTGTCTGAATCTTTTTTGCTTTGTGCTTTGTGGGATTCTTGGTGATGTGAGTTAGCTACTAAGTGAATATGCTAAGTCACATGGGACACAGGCCGGATATTCTCAGAGTGATAGACTTGAACCTATTGCACAACTCTTGTCTGAGTCTAACCGTTCTAGGGATGGGTCTTTTACTCGAAGGATTATTTGATCTATGTTTCATGTGGCTATATTCACGAGGTAGCTAGTTGACATTACTGGGAATCTTTCAGCAGTTGAGGAATGGGTGAGTTTGGGAACCTAGGAAAGCCTAGGATATGTTTCAATGGGTTAGTAGCAAGGATTAGTGAGAATTGGGTGTATCAGATTGAGGAAGTGACTTGGAGGATCCGAGAGGATTGCTGAGGAAAGTATGTATAGGTGTGGAAGGTAGTATTGGGCCTATACTACTAAAAGCACAAGATCCATACTCGAATCAGTGAGAGTCTTGGAGAATCTGAGAAGATTCGGGGAGAAGTTTGTGACCCGGTTTGGGGACAGAGGATGCTCCAGTTGTTGTAGCTTAGCCATTGGCAACTGAGCTAGTAAGCGTGGTAGGGTGTCAGACCCTAAAGGATATGATTTCCAAGAGGTTTCAGTTGCAAGATCGATTTGGAGCACTTTGAGAAGAGAGGTTCGTGCTAGGTGCGTATTGTAGAGGGTCCCAGAAAGAGACCTATGACTTTTGATCATCAAGTGAAAGGCCAGTAGGGCCGGAGTCAGTGCAACATGTTCAAGAAAGTGCACAAGGGAGTTTGTCGCTCCAAGGGCTTAGGCTGCTACAGGTGTGGCAGGGTTAATCATGTCAGTTAAAAGGTGATCAGTATTCCTCTAGATGTTGCGGGTATGTCATCTTCTAGTGCTACTAGGTGGATGTTGGGAATTTGTATTGCTTTGGAATTGTGAGTGAGTTTGGATAAGTCAGATCTCGGGTTGGACTCCTACTAGTTTCTAGGTTATCAAGGATCACATATGCCATCCTGCATGTCGAAAAGTCCTTGATGAACCCACAGAGGGACGCATCTTGCGGAGTGGGTTACGCGCGTACTATTATCATTCCGGATCTTTGTCGGGATCTATGCAGGAGTATTATTTAAAAGATACTCAGTCAGGGTTGGAGTGATAGTTCCCCAGTGAAGTCAGCGTTCAGGGGTTCTATCATTGTTTAGGTGTGGTCGACAATTGTCTATGGATGAACTTTGGAGTTCAAGGCACTACCGTTGCTAGGACAGAACTGGTAACCTGAAGAGGGTAGTGTTAGTTGCGAGTGTTAGATGCATAAGTGGTTGGTCATCGGATGTTCAAGAGAATTGTATTTTCGCATGGGTTGTGTATGGTTAGAGTTCAGTGGTGCTGCGAGATTGGAAGTGGGAACGAGGACTCGTCAGCCAGAGTGAAGATTAGAGCCTTTAGTTGTCAGCATGGGAGGTGAATTAAGGTGTTATACTGGACCAGATTTCAAGAGTACTCTTCATGATTTCAGAGGATGGACGATCTTAAGGTTTGACTAGTAATTGACCGTTAGCATTGGTAAGCACAAGTTGTCATCAGTGGGATATTAGAAAGCGAGAAGGATTGGGAATCCTTCAATTCTCACGTGCCGTGAAGACTTAGTCAGATCTAAGTGAGGAAGAGACTTTTTATTAAGTTCTACAAATGTGAGTTATGATTGTGTGAGGTGCAATCTCTTGGGTACCTTGTCAACCAGAAGGGTATTTCGGTCGATCCGGCCAAGATAGAGGCTGTGATGCAGTGGGAGATTCTGAGGTCTCCAACCGAGATTCGGAGTTTCCTGGGTCTAGTGGATTATTATCGGAGAGCTATGCGGGACTTCCCCGAGATTGTAGTTCCTTTGACCATTGACCAAGAAGTCGGTGGCCTTTCGTTAGGGGTCTGAGCAGCAAATATCCTTCGAGACTCTCAGACAGCAGGTTTCGGGAACCAGGGTAGAGCTCCAGTTAGGATTCAAGTTCAGTTGTGTATTAGGTCGAGTGCGTGTTCGACCCAATATGGAAAGTGTTGTAAGACTACGGGGGTAGCCATAGCATTCACTAGCAGCCAGATAATGTTAGAGTGTTGTAAGTCTGTAGAGGTAGTCGTAGCACTAACTAGCAGCCATATAGTGTTAGAGTGTTGTAAGTCTGCAAGTGTAGTCGTAGCATTCACTAGAAGTCAGATAGTATTAGAGTGTTGTAAGTCTGCAGGTGTAGCCGTAGCATTCACTAGCAGCCAAATAGTGATTGAGTGTTGTAAGTCTACAGGTGTAGCTGTAGCATTCACTAGGTTGGTAGATAGCATGAGTGCGTTGTTAGGACGCAGAAGGAACAATAGTACCCACTGGTTCAGGTGCATCAGTGAGAATATGGAAATCCACAGATTGCATTTCAGATTTACCCAAATGGATTAGATCTGTTTGGGCCAGTGATAAGACTATAGGAGCGCCACTACAGTTATGGGATCAGGGAAGCAATGGATTGTATAACATTGCTTGTGATATAAGGCTACCATTGGTCGAGTAGCAATCACTTTTAGCCTTGGATTTTGGTGATGTCGGGATTCGACGCATGGACCCGACCGTTTGGATCAGGATGCTGCTAGAGCCAAAGTGGTAAGATAACTAATGGAAACCATTAATAGGCAAGGATTTCGTCCAGAAGTCACATGGAGCGACTGCGTGTGGGTCTTTGGCTCCGTAGTCGGGCCGGAACCCGGCATTTCAAATGATTGGCGAACAAATTGAGACCATGCAGGTCTTTATAGATGTTGGGAAGCAGCCATGTGGCAACATACTGCTTCAGGCAGTTCAATGTTCGGACAGTTTCAGCGATTGGCAATATTAGTATTTGTGTTTAAGGTTGCAAGTTTGGACGGAATAACAGATGGCTTGGGTTACGCTAAATGACTTGTGGGGATAATTGGGTCTGTGGTTTTAGTATTCTAGTGGGAGCCTCAGGTTATCAGAATTTGAGTAGTTAGTTGAGGGATAAACAGACTAGATTCAACGATAATGATTCAGTATGAGTGGTCTGTTAGGGAATCAGACCATCTCAAGACAATAGATTTCACACAGTGTAGATGTGAACTTGTTGCGAGGAATTCGTTCACCTGTGGATTTTAGGGCTTTGCAAAGATTGGCCATGGCTATCCTGGGAAAGCTAGGGTGTGCCCAGGATGGTGACCATGTTACTAGAGTGGTTGGGCGCGTAAGGATGGTAAGGAATGATTTCGAGGACGATATCTAAATTAAGTGGGCGAGAGTTGTAACACCCTGTTTATTTATTTAATAATTAAATAAATTAATAAATGTAATTCCCGAACTAATTTGTGAAGAATTTTGATAGTTGGGGGTTGTTTAGTTAACTACAGAGTTGAATTCAGAAGAATTTTAGAAGTGGGGGTATGTTTGGTAATTATTAGGACTTATTATGAAAGGGAATTATGGAATCAGGGGTAAAAGGATAAATATTGGATTTAATTTGAAAAGATCCCATGGGGAGGGACCAAGATTGTCATTATGGAAAAGTTGGTAAACGATCGGGGTATATAGAGCCGATGGCTTCTTAGTCCAAACCCTAACCCTAACAAAAAAACCCATCGGCCGCCACCCTCCCAAGGACACCTCCATCCGCCATCTCTTTTCTTCATTGTTTTCGATCGGACAAGTCGCCATTGAAGCGCCACCGCCACCGTGACTGCGGGACTCTGTAACCGTGAACCGCTGCTGCTGGAGACCGTCGAACTGACCGCGTTCGCTGTCGCTGTGGTTGTTGCTGCTGGAATGCGCATCCATCGTCGGACGCCATGACCTTCTTGCTGGAGAAATAAACTGGGGAGGTGCCCCTGCCGTTGGTCGAAGTCCGCCGCCACCGTTCTTCTTCTCTTTTCTGTTAGACGCCACCGTTGATCCCTACGGTGGTTCTCTGCTATGTTTTGGGTGCTGCCGCCTAGTCAAGTTTGTTCCATCAGAAGTTCTGGGTAACCGGAGGACTGTGGAGCAAGCCATACCCGTCGTATGTGGGTTGAGGTCGGCTACCGAACGCCAAGATCGTTGTTGTGTCGCTGTTGTTGCTGTCGGACCTCCGTACGCCGCCATGAGCCATCAAGTAGGTGGTTGGACCTTTCGAGCAAATCGGAATCGTGGGTTGTGTATGTCTTGTCTAGCCGGAAAGTCAAGAATAGCCACCGCCACCGCCATGAGGTGGTGGCTGCCGTCGCGTGCCACCGCCGGCCACCACTAGGGTGGCTGTGTGTGTTTGTGTTAGTTAGTGTGTGTGTTATTATGGATTTAAGCTTTGTAATTGTAATTAGCAAAGAATAATGAAAACAAGCATAACCACCACCGTAAGGTGGTGGCCGCCGCGGTGAGCCGTCATTGACCACCACTACCCGAGGTGGTAGTGGGTGGTGCCTGACTAGCAAAACCCTAATGGGCCTAATGAAACCATAATGGGCCTGAAGATTTAGTTTGCGCCTATTGGGCTATGGTTAGGTAGGGAAACCCTAATTGTGAGTATTTGGGCCTTGGACTTATTTGGACCCACTTTTGGGCCATCGGGATTGGACTATGTATTAAGCCCAACTACTCTATATCATTATCTAGTATAGTAAAGGACATAATGGATTAAGTCCTTAATAATTGTCACTTTATGTGAAACCGTAATTTCACTTGGCTTTATGTTGGGCCTTTCTATTGGGCTTTGGTGTTTGAGCTAATAATGGGCCATCCAAGATCAATCAATGGAACAGAATATTTAGATGGGCTTTAGGGTAAGTCCCATATGAGGGTGTGGGCCCAATTTGGAAAATTAGGCCATAGATGGTCCATAGTTTGGGCCTTAATGGTTATATGATATTGGGCCCAAACCTTTACATGGTTATAATTAAAGGCCCAACTATGTTGGGTTGTGACTCATAGTTGACTTTTAGGCCTTTGGATTGGGCCTTGGGCTTAAATCAATCTAAGATAGGGGTAAAGCAGTCACTTACCCCAAGCATGGACTTATGATTTTTGTGTTGGAACCCAATTATTAATTGGGTGATGTTTTGATATTGACAGTTCGGGAACCTGTCATCCAACAGCTAGAGTTTTGGGTCTATGGGACTTGCAGTTCGAGGTTAGTCTCCTCACTGGTTGTATGGGTCTAAGGCACCAATGTCGGCCTATTTAGTTGTGTATGATAGGACGACCCTGGGGTTAGCCTTATGCATTATGCATGAAAGACCAGGAGGTGGCTCGTGGCACATTGTATGCTATTATGTATGAAAGACCACGAGGTGGCTCCTGGCATACTATATGTTGATTAGTTAAGTAGAGTATATGTATGCTAGTTGTCTCTGTGATGTTTGCATGGAAGACCATGAGGTGGCTCTTGGCACCTTACTATGAGACCAAGGGGGTGGCCCCCGGCTTGGTAAGAAAGACCACGTGGCGGCCCGTGGCATAATGGCAAGACTATGTTTTGGCACATAGCATTTTATTTGATTATGATATGTGAATGATATGTATAGCTCATAGTTATGTATGACAGTATGTTTATGCTATGTATTATGTGGTAGTGGTAGGGGTGAAATAGTCCCCATAACTGGTTGAAATAAACCGGAAGGTAGGTCGGGCACCCAGATATGTCTGGTAGGGTAGGTCGAGCACCCAGATATGCTTGAAAGGGTAGGTTGGGCACCCAGATATGCCTAACAGGGTAGGCCGGGCACCCAGATTTTCCCGACAGTATGTGATTATGTGGTATGATGGGGGGAACTCACTAAGCTTCGTGCTTACGTTTTTTAGTTTTGGTTTCAGGTACTTCATTTTCAAGGAAAGGAGTCGGCTCGATCGCAACGTATCACACTATGTTTTCCACACATGAGATCTTTGGGATTACACTCTGATATTATTTATGATAACATGTTTTTATTACTGACACTTTGTTTTTTTACATGAGGTGTTATTATGGATGTTTTCTTATACTGTCAGTTTTATAATAACTTAATAAAAACGAAATTTTAGGTCTTGAATTTTGGCATGTTACACCATTTACAGTTTAATGCAAAAAATTCTCAACTTAATACAAACTGTTTTACAATAATTCACTAATTCAAAGAAGTCAAAAACTCAAACTCTACCAGCACATGCCGCCACCAACCACTTGTATTAACATAGTAGCCGTCATTTATTCCAAATCAGATCTGTAAATAAAGTCATGCATTAACAACTTAAATACTACATTCATAGTCTAATAAAGCCTTTTAATTCATTTGTTTTGAATTTAATGCAAAGCAATCATAAAAACTAGTGGATTCTTAAAAAATTTATACAACTAAAAGATACATATATTCATAAGAAAATTAACACAAAAATTTATACATAAATCATTCATATTTTAACACAAATTATAAAAAAAAAATCACAGCAAAATACAGTCAATTCACAATTTAGACAGAAAGTTCATAGTTAATGCAGTCAATTCACATTTTGAAACACAAAAATCACAGTTTAATATAAAAAATTCACAATTTAATATAATCAATTTCATAATTTAAATAAATATTCAAAGCTTAATGCAGTTAATTCAAAGTTTAAAATATAAAAATCATAGTTTAATACGTAAAATTCACAGTTTATTAAAATAAATTTACAGTTTAATACAAAAAATATAAATTCACAACAGTAATATCAATTTGAAACTCTTAATACAGACAAATCACAGTTTAATATACAAAATTCACAGCTTAATATAATAAATTCACAATTTAAGACAAAAACATTTATATTCACAGTCATATTTACAAATTAAAACTTATATTTATACGTTAATATATGAAGACATTTATATGTATTAAATTGTGAATTTAATATATTAAGTCGTGAATAAAATTCACAACGTAATACACAATTCACAGTTTAGTATACAAAATTCACAACTTAATATAATAAATCACAATTTATATGTTAATATAATAAATACACAATTCATAGTTTAGTATATATACAAAATTCATCATATACATTGTGTGCACCACATAAATTCACAGTTTAATAAAGTTTTTCAGAACTCTCATTCACAGTTTAATAATCGATTTAGGACTCTCATTCATAGTATATATAACATAAAAACATATTAATTCACGCATTCCCAGTAAATAACTTAAATAGAACTAAACAATAGTTGAAACATTAAAACATCACAGTTCAAAGCTTAAAAAATCAAAATTCATATTATTTGAGAAAACATTTACATAATAACACATATTTTAAATTCAATTCACAACTTAGCAACAATAAAACATTAAGTGTGAATAAAAACTTGATGCAAACATTATAAGAAAACATAATAAACACGGATTAACAACTTAATAGTAGAAAAAACTGTGTTTAACAAAAGTAAACAACTATATTGATTAGAGTTTCAGTTGCGAACATGCTTCATAACGAAGAACAAAATTCAAATAAACAAAATAGATTCAGAGGTTTTAGATGTGGACAACATGAAGGAAATCAGATCTGAAGGTTTTAAACTACATCTAAAGGAAATCAGATCTGGAATCACGAGCATAAATAATGAAATGACACAAAATTATGGAGGCGAAGCTGATCTGGAGGGGTAGTGAAGATACGATAATGATGACGCATCTTGCGGTGGTACATGTCGGTGGTTCGATGGTAATGTAGGAATCTCGAATAGAAGGCCATATAGTCAGGTATGGATGTTTCACTGGAAATCTGGTGTAGATCTAGTCAGATCTGATCTAGATCTAGTCAAATCTGATCTAGATATGGTGATTTATGATGTGGATCTAGTAATATCTGATGTAGATATGGATATTCACTGAGGATCGGAGAAGGAGGTGGTCATTTATAGCAGTAACAGAAGTCGGCGGAGGAGATGGTTGTGGCGGTGGTGCTATCAACATAGGAGACGACGGTGCTAAGTCGTCGGAGCAAAGTCGTTGGTGGTAAGGTAGGCGGAAATGGTGGATGTTATCTGATGAATGAAGAAGCAAAGATGAAGATATGTTTGAAATCATGTGAAAGAATGCTCTGATGATATTTATGTTAGAAAGATGAAGTAATATTTTTTAAAGGTTCTTAGGGTTCTTAACCTTTAAAGGTTCTCATTTGAAACTTATATATATATATATATATATATATATATATATATATATATATATATATATATATATATATATATATATATATATATATATATATATATATATATATATATAGGTTTAGGTTTTATGGAAAACAAAAAACCCTAAAAATCATAAAATACATACAAAAAATAGTTAGAGATCGCAAATTTTTTTAGTGACTTTATATTCTTAAAATTCGCAACTTTTTATATAATTTCGTTGAAATTGTTTTTGAAAAAAGAACCAAAAAAATAAATAAATAAAATCGATTTTTTAAATTTTTTTTCAACGAATTTATAAAAAATAAAAAAAAATAAAAAAAAAAGTTGTGGTTTTTAAGAATATAAAGTAAAAAAAAAAGATTTGTGATTTCTAAGTCTTATTTTTATGCATTTTTATGATTTTTTTTTGTTTTCCATGTAACCCTTCCCAATATATATATATATATATATATATATATATATATATATATATATATATATATATATATATATATATATATATATATATATATATATGCTTAGGTTATTGTATTCAATGTAATTATTGTATGGATGTAGGATTAAATGTCGGTTAATCAAATTTTAAATTTTTAATACAAACTGAATAATATTAAATCAATATAAATAAAATAAAAAACCATCACATTAAATGAAAACTGGTCCATAAGGGTATTTGTATACAGTTCTCATCACCATTAAAACAAGAAACTACCTATATTGATCTCAATTGACCGTATAATCTCAATAACATCGCAGAAACCCGGATTTGACTACCATTTCTATCGGAACACAAAATTAAAGAATATTTACTAGAATCAACAAAAAAAAATTGGTAGATTTTGTTCTTGTTTTGTATATACTTATCGATTCTCCAAGAGTTGTTTACTGAAGTTGCATTGTGATATTTCGAAGAAGAAAATTTGGAGTAGAATGAGGAGTACAAGGTCGAGTGCTTTCAAGACGAAATTTAAGAACACACCGACAACGGTGTTGAATCTAGATGAAGACGATGATGATTTCATTTCTCCCCCTAGAGGTAATTTTTGTTTTTTTTTTTATTTTTATGGTTGAATCCTTAAAATTCTATTTGAATGTTTGAACAATGTAGTATTTTTATGTGTTTTTGAAGTTATATAGAAACAAAGTTGATAAAATATATGCAAAAGAGGTGTAATTTTTTTATTAGGGTTTTGTCAAACAGAAAACGAAAAATCGGTTAGAATGTTTGAATAATAGGGGATGTGATTGTGGTTCTATAATAATAGAGGATGTGATTGTGGTTTTGTTATGTATATTTGAAGAATACAAAGTTAGTTTTTGTTATGTTTTATGGCTGTGATTTGGGGGTTGGGGGTGGGGGGGGGGTTATTGGTTATGTTATGGCTTCTGTAATTAGTATTTGACTTTCAATTCTTTAAAAATAAGTGATCGTAAATGTATGGCATTATTTCGGAATCAAAACATACAAATTCTTGTATGTGGTTGAATTATGGATCATTATTTTGGAAAATATTACTAAATAACTCTATTTATTTGATTCATCAATTGTTGCCCAAGCTGAGCAGAAGCCTATAAACATTGTTACTACAAGTGAAAAAAAATGTCAAAATGAAATATTCTAAAATATCAACACCTGTAAAAGACAAGATCATTTCTCCACCTACAAGTAGTTTTATGTATTTGGTTTATGATTCATAATACAAATTATTTTAGAATATGTTATAATGTTATTATATGATATTCTTTAAGAATTATTGTACATTTTATCATTCTATCAAAATGAGTTATATTAATTGTATTTTTATTCACTTATAATTTAATGTTGAAAAAAATATATATATTGTTAAAATATTTTCAAAATAACTATATGTTTTTATTTGATGAAGCAATTGGTGAACAAGGTGAACAGATTCATATAAATATTGTTGGATCAAGTAAAACAAAGGTAAACAGGAAAAATTCTTCAAGATCAGAACCTGGAAAGGATAATATAGCTTCTGGACATTCAGGTAATTTCTTAATTTGGTTTATTTTCTTATTTGGTCCAGTAAAACTTGTAATTGTATAATATATAATTCTGTTAGAATTAGTGTACAAGTAAGTGTTCTAACATACTGATTTATAATATATAATTCTGTTAGAATTAGTGTACAATTAGAACTTGTATTGTTCTAGTAGAACTTGTAATTGTATAATATATAAGTCTGTTAGCATTACTATATAATTAAATATTCTAACAAACTGATTGATAAAACTTCTATTGTATATTTAAATAACTGTTAATGGGTTATTAAATAACTATTGTGTAATAATGAGTGGAGCATAACTAAGTATGTTTATGTGATTCAGCAGTTGCTAACAAAGGTGAACAGGAGACGATTAATATTGATAGTACAAATGTAAAAAGGGTAAAAATGAAGTATTATGCAAGAACAACAGCTGAAAAGGATAAGAAGAATTTTGTAGAAGCAAGGCCTGAAAAGAAAAAAACCAAGAAGTTTGAATGGATAATTTGTGGAGAGTATGAGTAGATCAAAGAGAAAAAAATGAAAAGTTAGACATTGGTATGAATGTGGAAGTTAAGGAAGTTGTTGATAAAGGTAAAAATGTAGTGAATGATCCATAATCAAAGCAATCTCCAAAGAGAAAAAAAGAGGAAAAAGAATATGAGAATGTGAATGAGAAAAAGATGGAGGGTAGGGTTAGAAAAGTGAGTAAAGAGCATCCAAAAGGTTTGAGAAGACTTGCAACTATAATGAATCTTGAAAGGGTTAGTGCAGCTATGAAAGTGATGTCCCCTGCACAGAAAAATGGGATTGTGTCTATGGGTTTTGGATCACTTATGAATATTGACATGGACTCTACTCCAGGGTTACTTAACTACTATCACTTAGATCATTATGATCCACAAAGTAGCCGTCTAGTTCTAGAAAATATTGTGATTACAATTACCAAAGAGACGGTGCATGATATGTTGGGGTTACCAAATTAATGAATTATGGGGAAGACTTCATGAACATGCCTAGTTGTGAAAAAGACAATGAAATTCTGCAAGAATGGAAAAATAAATAGGAAAAAAGGGTTTAATGGTGAAGAATACCTGAAGAGGATAAAAAACACAAAGCAAGACAATCTTCTGTTTAGGTTGAATTTCTTTACCCTTT
This sequence comes from Lactuca sativa, assembly GCF_002870075.4. Classification (NCBI taxonomy): domain Eukaryota; kingdom Viridiplantae; phylum Streptophyta; class Magnoliopsida; order Asterales; family Asteraceae; genus Lactuca; species Lactuca sativa. The sequence continues at coordinate 264,344,794 of NC_056627.2, forward strand.
TCATTAACACATTTGTGGAATCAACATTGAGTGGTACAAATCAAATAAATGTTGTTAATAATTTGGTGTTGGTGAAAGACTTCTCGAAGATTGATTGGTGTAAGTATATTCTAGATTGTTTGGTTAGCAGAAAACAGCTGTGGAGAAGGGATGATAAGACATGCTATTATAGTGGACCTATACTCGTTTTGACAGGAATCTTGTTGTCTTAAGTAGATTTATACTTTAATGTATATTGAATTATATATATTGAATTAATAATTCTACATTTTTTTGTGATGTAGCTAGTGTATGTGTATAACATGAAGTTCTCAAACGTGAAGTTAATGAAAAGGGTACCGTTTGTCTGACATGTTACAGGTGATGTTCTTGAAAATATAGAGAAGTTGGAGATTAGTATAGGAGGGTTTGGAAGGCAACTACATGAGGACTTTGAAGATGTTTATGTTGATGAGTAAATGATGGATGAAGATGAAATATTGGATGGTCTTAAGCGAGATTATGGGGATAAGGAGGTAAGACATAAACTTATAATAAAAAAAAATATGTTATATTCATAAACATTGAAGTAGATGTGTGATTTTGAGGTAAAAGTTTAAAGTAACAAGGGTATAATTATTCTGTTGACAACTAATTCTATTAGAATTTTGGTACTCATAATTTGATCTACCATTTTCAGGCTTACGAGGTTGTTATCGAGCATACCTATGGAATAATTTTGTCCGAAAAGAAGACTATACAAATGGCTTTGAAAGCTGGAATGGAAAATTTTCCAGATAGTATGTTGTTGAATGAGTGATACGAAAAAAACAATGAATTATTCAATGAAGGAAGTGGAGGAATGAAAGATAAAGAACATGGTTTTGATGATGATGCTAACAAAGAAGCAGACGATGGTGGTAATGAAGGAGGAATTTCTCCGGTTACAGCTTTGGTAGTTTATGGGGATAAAAGGGATGATGGTGGAAGTTTTAATACTTCTAATATGGAAAAAGTTGATAGTACAGACCATCTAACTTGTTCACAATTCTTGGAGCATCCTGAAGTGTTGGCGAAAGCCATAGAAATTACAGATGAGGTTATGTTGAACAATTATAGAAGAGAAAAGAAAAAAAGGAAAAAGAAATCTTGGAAACAGTGGCAGTAGGTAGAGAATATAAAACCAGAAATGTAGGTAAGGAGATTGCAGAAGGTGTGGAAGGGGAAGATAATGGAAAAGGGGGGAAAGAGGACAAAAGTTAGTTGTACATGGAAAGTCACCGTTTGTTGAAAGAATTGTTCGAATAGGTGAAAAAGTGAAGAAGGATGAGATGGCATTATACAATTCAACTTTTGCATCAAAAAGAGAATATGGGTAATTGAGAAAATATATTATATTGATTTCCTTATAAAACATAATTGTATAATGGATTTGATTATAATTGTTGAGCAGGGACGAGATTTGGAACATTGGGAGCGGTCACGTATTGCATTAAGGATTAGCATATCGTTTTAAAAGCAACACGTTTATGCATGCTATAATCATCGATTGTTGGACATCATTACTCAACAAAATTGAGGAACTAATGGATGTAGGATCGGTTGCTAGAGTTTTCTTTGATACAAACTTTTTGGTACGTAGTAAATTGAAGTTTATTATTAAATAATAATTTGGGTTTTATGATGAATAATTTATTGTTTCATTTATGTATACAGGCAGATGAGATACTGGATGTATCGGTTGCATACACTATAACCCAATCATTATTTGACTCGATGTTGAAACTCCACATTATAAGTCTACCAATTAAACAAAGTCTCAAAGATGTTGGTCTGGTAATTTGATTAATAATTGTGTTATATGTTATAATATTTATTATACTGATATAACTTATTGTTATAAAATTTTGTTGTATACCAGGTTTTCTTTCCATTAGTTGAGGGAAGTAAATATTATTTAATATGCTTTGATCTATGGGTACCCACCTACTACATTATATATCATGTCAACCAAACAGGCACTTTTGAGAGTATATATGGAAGGAAACCAGTATTATGGTAAGATTAAGAATTACATATCAGTATATTTATATGACTTGTTTTTGTATTGTTACAAATGATGTATAATAAATGTATTGTATTGTATCACAGAAAAAATTGCTTGGCAGCTACTTAAAATCATAGCATTACCAAAAATCAACTGTTTTCAACAAAATTAAATCTCGTGTCATGAAATTTACATGGAAAGTAGCAAATAAAGTATCAGATTATGGAGTGTATATTATGAGGCATATGGAATCGTATATGGGGGAAGGTGATGGGCGTTGGGATTGCGGTTATACAGGTAAAAAACAAAGTGATGTAATTGCTTTAAATAATTGAAGAGTCAAATACATGGCAAGGATTATGAAATCTGACTACAACAAGTATAAAAGTATGTTGGAGAGAGATGCAGAAGCCTATGACAGGCTTGATCCATTAGAGAAGATGGTTCTGATGAATGAAGTAAAGGAAGCTAGGGAGAAGCAGAGACGTGGAAGGCATCGTTTTTAGTATGGACAAGTTGTTTTGATTAATTAAGTATGGTAGAACGGTTTTAGTTAGGAGACTTCAGTTCTTGATATATGGTAGCATGTTTTATTTTGGTATTGTTGTCTTTGCTTGGGAAACATTAGAAAGTAACTGATGTTAGAATGTTTTTTTGGGTATGAAAAGTATGAAAGTAATTTATGTTTTGAAGTTTAAATGTTTAAAGGTCATTTCCTTTAATGTTTGCGCTATAATTTCGATTTATTATAATGAAAATATATTAAGATTATGTTTGTGTGTTCTTTTATATTGTTTTATAGAGTTTTTAAAATATAAATAAACAAAATAATATGCCATTGTTTTGAAAGAATGAAAATGATGAGAATACATTAAAATTTTGGTTATGAATTGTTTTATGTTGTTATTTATAAAAATTATTAGTCTCCATATGGCATTATTCTTAAAGAATGTAAAAATCAAAATATGTTATGACAAATAATAAAATCAAAATGTGTCATCAATTGAAAGAATTTACTTGTGTATGAAATTATGGTCATTACGTTTTGTGATTAACTATAGTATTTTGTAGATATGAGTGTGTTTATATATGGTTTTGCTATAAATTTGAAATAAACAAAACATTGTGTAATTTTGAATTTTAGAATATATGTAGTTATAAGAAAATTTTATACGTATGTAGTAATTATTGGTATGAATATATAGCTCTGATGGAATATGTTATTGTGTTGTTGATTCAATGTTTGGGAAATAATATGTTGTTGGTTTTACAAAGTACTTGTAAAAATTAATGATTATAAATGATTGTAATGTTGGTGTAACACGTTGGGGTAATGAATAAGAACAAAGTGTGCAATATTGCATAACCATATTTAATAATTTCATAAAACACTCACAAAATTGAAATAAATGTCAATAAAACACATGAAACAAAAATGTTATTGTAATATCATAATTTAAAAAACCTACATAAAAATTAAACTACTTCGACACATTTATTTAGAGGATAGTTTTGTTTATCATGCAAAGACATCTGTTTACATGAAGTACACTTTCGCTTAGGCGTCAAACTTTATTTTTCCAGCATTTCTTTTTTAGATTTTAATCTATTACCATGACTGTCAGTTCCCTTATTACGAATATCAGATGGATTCTCAATGTCATGCACATCATTAGTTGACTCCAAACCTATAATCTGGTTGTAGAATGATTATCTTGAGGGCATCTCGGGCGCTGGACAGTCATATACAAAAAAAACCAACTTATTTAGCTCTTCAAGGTATGAATTTAACTTAGCAGAGTCATGGCTCAAATATGAAACGCAACGGTCTACATACAAAACCTATGTGATGACATTAGAGAAACGCCTCTTAAAAATAAATGTTCACCTTGTTTGGCAATTTTTTTGTAATATGCCACATACAAAACCTATGTGATGACATTGGAAAAACTTTCATTTACAGCTTTGTTCAAAGTTGGATCCTGATATGTGAGAACAAGCGTAGGTTGTTTTTTGAATGCTTTCAGGAATGCTCTAAGTAGCCAAGAATAAGAACTACCATCTTCTCTACTCAAAAGTCCAGCACCAAAAGTTACACATTTCTTATGGTTATCTATCCTAATGAACGGTATGAAAATCATATCATACTTGTTTTAAAAAATTAAAATTAATTAATATTATTGGAAGTAATAAAAAAAATGTGATAACACTGCAAATGTAAAATATACTTATTCATGTTGAATGTGGCATCAAGGGATACAACGTCTCCAAAAGCATTATAGTTATACTTTACGATTTCGTCCACCCAAAAATGTGCATTCAATTTTTTCTGCACGACTTTAAACTCGAAAGAAAAGGTTGAGATATTTTTTTTCCTTTCCAGCATCTTGACAACAAGGAATTTGGCATCCCTGGAACCTATGTAAGAATTAAGATTTCTCCTACTGCTCTTGAAATCAGAAACCAAACCACCTCGAACATAAGACCCACCCTGAAGTCTGGTATACAATCTATGTGCTCTTGAGGCACTAATATTTTGCTTTGACAAGTTGTGAATGAACATCTCCTGAGAATAATCAAGTTTCATCTTTGTACAAGACAATAACATATTGTCCTTACCAAACAACTCATGAGTATGTTGTTCAACAAAATCAACAAAAATATATTTATTAGTACCATGTAGTAGAATAAAAATAATTTTTGCTTTGCATTCACACCTAAATGAGTCTTTCCTTCTTTGAATCTTATAATGTTGAGGGTCTAGAGTATCCACTTTAACGGTTCTTGGTTTACCTTCCCAATTGCATAACAAATGTCGTTGTGTGATAATGTCGTATTTCGTTTTTCTAATTGTTCCTTACCTAGCATCAAAACCTGATTCTGATGCATAATTTTTATACATTGATAATGTTGCACCATATGAATCAACTGTTGAGTTGATTTTAGGTTTGATGTGGTCTGAAACAATAAGAATCCAATAAGGCGAGCCACCAGGAGAAACGTAATCATGTGTAACATGTGATTGTTCTGCATAAAAAAAAAAAACATTAAATTATATACCACATAATACATATAGGATGAAACAAATGAATGTCGTTGATGTGAAAATTGCAAACAATCGCAACGAATTAATATAGTTTTCTAAAATATTTTGTTATTGGTGTGCTTACCTTTCTGTAAATCAATATTATCATCGACTATAGTATCATATGTCTCATCATCAATGAACTCACTCTCGTTTTCTGCATCTTGTAAATAGAATTAGTGTAATAGAATAACTACATATATAAAAAACAAATAAATAATTTAAAGACATCACCTTGGTTATGATTACTACTTTCAACGAAATGATAGTCGGAATTGACATCAATATGATTTTGAATGTGTTCTAATTGATTCTCAACTTTGTAAGTTAAAATTTCTCCATAATGCAAATAACAATATACAAGTTCAACATTATTGTTATAAAAACTAACACGTAAATAAACTTGAAAAGATAAATCACCTCGATCTAGATAGTTATTCTCACCTATTACAAAATCAATATTATGTAGAGAATCATGATCAGATAACTCGAAATCTTCGTTATCGTCTACATAATCAATAGGATATTCATGTTGATCATAAATATGATCATCACTAGCTGATAGTTCATTATCCATAAGATAATAAACAGCACAATTTAACACCAAAGGATTGGAGAAAGCAATGTAAATTAAATCTTCTTAACTTTGAGCCAAATAAATATATATTAAAAAAGGGGAAACCCTATGATTGATATGTAACTAAAAAGGCGTGATATCTGCAGTCATTGTTATTAATGATTTATTTTTTTATTTTTAGAAACATTGTAAAGATAAAAATCAACTCCAAATCCTATTATTGATCATGATATTGTTATTATTTGACAAATTCATATTCCAAAGATATTACTTTCCATAGGTAAGACTTTACAATACATCATATTCCATAGATAAGACTTTTCAATGATTTATTCAGCAATTTTTAATAAACAAAATTATTTCATATGAATTTATATATGATTACTGATTATTTATGGCATAAACGCAGATATTAAGAAGACAATCAAGATACAACTCTCTTATTCTGTCATAATAAGTGAAACAATAATAACATTAAATGATATCTTTTAAGGGCGGGTTTGCATAAAAACATAAAAGTTTGTTTAGTTTTATGATTTATTAAAATTGTACATTTGTTTGTTATGTATATTTTACTACAAATATACTACACACTGGCATTCTGCATATTTTACTAAGAACAATTCTACGAGAATCTTTGCATAAACAATATATATAACACAATTATGCCATAAGAATACAAAAAAATACATTTAAAACAAAAATTATGTCAGCATATGATAAATAACAAATTGTATCAAAATAAATCAACATCAAAATTATTTCACTTGCATATGATCATCTAGTAAGACAACTATAAACAATAAACTCATATGCAAACTACAAGATAGTTACTCAATTGATTATAAAAATAACTAATGAAGAGACTAATAAAAAAACAATAAAATTTATTAAAACATGATATATTATTAATATTTAATGAATGAAAACATAAATTTACAAGGAAAAACCCCTAAAATTCATGAATCCATATTATTATTTTACTGAAATAAAACTTCATAAAAGCTTATACGCCTAAATTGAAAATATTATTGAACTTCTACTCTTTCTTGACCAATGCATGAGAATAGTTCCTCCTATCATGACCAACATCAAAACAAATATCACATCTTTTTTTTTCTTCAAATCTTGTTTCACTTTGGATTCCTTGACATTACTAACATTGTTATCAGGAATGTCCTTGTTTTTGTTATCAGCATTATCTAGGTTCTGAAAATAATATATATATATATATATATATATATATATATATATATATATATAATTAAAACAATGAATTTGATTAACAACATCCATGAAACGAAAAATAAATAAAGAAATAATAGATGAAAAAGATAAAGATGAAGAAAAAAATATTTCCATTAACAAAAGTTCAGAAGAAGAAATATGATATGAAGATGATGAATGATTAATATGCAATAGAAGAAAACGCATATAATGTGTGTGTGTGTGTGTATATATATATATATATATATATTATGGTTGATAAGATTCATAAATAATTGTCTGATATTTAGGAATTTGATTGAAATACTTAACATATTTAATTAATCCGACTCATATTAATTATATGGTAAGATTACACTAATACCTTTTAGGAATGATTAACTCATATTAAATCCTACAACCACACAATAATTATTTAGAATACTCGAACCTTTCTTTCTCTCTCTCTCTCTCTCTCTCTCTCTCTATATATATATATATATATATATATATATATAGATATATATATATGTGTGTGTGTGTGTGTGTGTGACTAGGTTATAATGTGGATGGAAAACTATTGTGTGGACGTGTGGACAATGTTATTCTATGAAAATTAGTAAGAGAATAAGTTGTTTGTTAATGTGAATAAGTTCAACCTTACACAATTATCGTTATTTTCATACATTGTCACTAATTCTTATTCACTTTTGTTATTGTTAACGTATCCCTCAGAGGGAACGTCAAAAAGAGAAGTCAAAACTAGTATCGAGCTTAACCTGAGCTAAACTCAGTCGGGCCAAGTCCGAAGCTAAGGTCGGGCCTTCGCCAACGCGAAAGACATAGGCGTGACAGTTATGGTGCAGAGCAGCGCTATAATCTCCTCACCAAAGGATAACATCCCGGCGAGCGTGGGACCACTCAAAGCGTTCCACGTGCTCGTCAGAAGATAGCCACGATCTCTGTAATAACTAAAAGATCCTCATTTCGCCAATGAGGAAAGGATGCAAAAAGGACGTGACAAAGGATCTTCCCGTAGGAGTCCACCACGTCACGCCCCATGAAGGAATGTCCAACAGAATTCGTTGAGGTCCACATGCCTCTGGAACCAAGTATAAAAGGGTCCTTCTTCCTCGTGAAGAAGGAGGACTCTCTTTCCAATGAATATTCTTTCTCTTCTCTAAGAACAATCACTAACTAGATCGTCGAAGAGGACATCTACACTGAACCCATCAACAATCTCAGCTCTACCGTCTCCAACATATCACAACAGTTATCACGCATTGTTTTTTACTCATTTTCATTCTTACAGAATACGACTCAATAAACATTCTTATGGAATGAAAATAATAAAAAAAATCTATAATAACCTTATAGGCGATTTAATTAGTGAGAATGCGTGATAATGACAATAGTTATGTAAGATTGAACGTATTCACATTACCAAACAACATATTTTATTTGTCATTCTCACAGAATATCACTATCCACACGTCCGCACAATAGATGTCAAATCCACATTTGAACCTAGCTATATATATATATATATATATATATATATATATATATATATATATAGAGAGAGAGAGAGAGAGCTAGGTTCAAATGTTTCTAGCAACTATTGTGTTCCTAAATGCACCAATCATAATTTAGTAAATAATTAAATAATTAAATAAATCAAAAAGGATATTTTTGGTTTTTTACACTTGCAATTAAGGAAACAAAATAAATATATGTTGACCTAATATCTCTTCTTTATAACCATCACAGCTACTCAATTCTATTCCATGCGTGCAACTGTCGACGATGTATCTCGGACATGATCTGTACTCAAAACCCTAGGCGTGTGCTCCGATCCCACGACGTCAACGCACCACCGGGGGACGGTGGATGTCCTCCGCCTTTCACCTTATTTGTGGTTAAAATATGTCTGTCGTTGCCACCGTATACCAACAACATAATCGCCGATTATCAAAACGTAAGTGATTTCTATAATCCATTGTGTTTTTTCTATTGATTATTGGTTTATGAATAACAAATATCAATCACGATGTTATACAAATTTGCATTGTTGCCTTTAATTGTTATCAAAATCTATTTGAAATTGATCATTTTCTTTCAATTTTGAAATTTTGATTTTCTTCGTAGGTTTTAGCTTAGGACTTTGTATTGAATTCTGTGTTTTTTTTTCAATTACAAAACTATAAAAGTAAAGATATCAGGCCTCAAACTAGACGTGTGTTGTGTGTAAAAGAACACATTTGAAAAAAAAATCTTTTGCAAATTCTTTTTTGTTTATGGAATTCTCGTTTTGATTTTTGATTTATGTTTCTTGAATCCAGTTTCTATTTTTCAAATATGATTTTTTGAATATAGTTTCTGTAAATTTACGAGAACATGTTGTAAGTTTGTTAGCTTTAAGAGATTCACATGCATTTACTTATCAGATATGTATTTGGATTTTGTCATTTGGGTCTTGACATCTTTATTTTGTTTGCAATTATTGCTTAATGCTGCTGTGGATGATTCATGACTTTGTAAATGTTTGATATTTAGTGTTATAAGTTTGAAGTAAGTCCCAAGACTACAAGCAATTTTCTCATTCCATATGTAATGAAAATTAAGGGACATTTTATGTATATTGATATGTGTTTTCGAAGTAATTTATCTAATGAATGTTATTTATAACCTGCAAATATTCTTTCATAATAGCAAAGACTTTAGAATAAGGTAGGTCAGTATTCTCTTACAAAATTCTTTGGTTATGACCATGTGTAATGCATTATGTCAGAATCACTAAAGTTTGTAAGGGTATTTTATCATAGTATTTCATAACTAGCAAAATGTATTATATGTATTCTGTTAGAATATATTTTATGTATTAGGCCAAAATGATATATATATATATATATATATATATATATATATATATATATATTATGTCATATTCTATGTATTCTACCAGAATATATAAAGTGATAGGAATTGCAAGTAACATGCTTTTAACCATTCTTAGTTTTTGAGTTAATTAAAAATTTTAGATTTTTAAAATTAGGAGAATTAGTTAAAATTTCCTTTTATAAATGTAGTTAATTGTCCAAAATACCCTTTTGCTAAATTTTATGTGATTATATGGTACATGTTATCTCATTGTAATATAATACACTCTCAAATCATGTTCATTGATTAATTTCATCTGTTGGTCCAGATCTATGCATTTTGGTACATAATAGTTAGTAAAAACAAAATAACATAAGCATATATATATATATATATATATATATATATATATATATATATATATATATATATATATATATATTATGTTTTGAAAAAATATTGTTTATTGCGTACGTGGGTAATTGCAAAAGTTATGTTAGATAATTATAAGGTTAGTAGCCTTACACCGTATGGATTGTCTTAAAGGTGTTGTTTGTGTTTTCTAAAAAATCATTTCTTACCACTTATTGTTGTGTTGCGGAGCATACGCACAACACTTGGCCCTTTGTAGTTGTTTTTTTTTTCAAAAAACTTCACTTAAAAACTATAGTTTGTGTGCTGCGTGACGCAACATTTGACAATCTGTTTCAAACTTCTTCACACATTACTTTAACTTATTACAGCAGTCTGCAGAGGTTAAAAAACAAACAAATTTTTTATTACATGTTGCAGCCGTTTGGTCCCGACGTCTGCTACAGATGGTTGTAGATGTAGTCCGCAGACTTCATGCATTTTTGCTTCGAAAAAACAAACGACATCTTAGTTGTGGATGAAGTCAATGGAAAAACCTTTGGTTGTAAGTCGTAATTGTTTTTTTTAAACATTTTATGTATCATTGGTAAAATGTATAAAAATACTAACTAAATTTACAATTATAAAACTTATTTACCCTCAAAAGTCATTAGCGTATAATATCTTCTAATTATGTTGTACTATAAAGTTTAAAAAATTAAAAAATTTCAATCATTCAGATATTATACATAAAATCATTAATTTCATTAACTTATAAAATTTCAAATGAAAATTAAATTTCAACTTCAAACAGTAATTCAATACTTTTGGATGATTTTAAATGAAACTGACTTTGCAAAACAGTAATGATATAATAAATAACCTTGTTAATATTAAATACGGGAAATACAATTATATTTTTAATTATGAAAATCATATATGGTATAGTAGTATCTTTTGCAACATTAAATACAAGAAATATATTATACTATGTCAATTATGAAAATCTTAAGTTTTTACAAACTTTTAACTTTTAGCTTGTAAAAAATGATTTTTTTTGTTTAATAATAAGAGCTTTTAGCTTTTATATAAACAAAAAGTTTTGAATATAAAAATTACTTCAAATAGCTTTTAGGACCTTTTAATTTTTAGTTTTTGTCAAACACTTATACATAAACAAAAACTACAGTTTCAAATTACAAGCAGTCTAGCTATTGACTAGTTTTTTCAAATATAATGTCACATGATACATCCAGTCAACCAAAACCCGTCATGTTTTTTCTCATTTTGAAGAATATTAATGACATCATGACATTAGATGGCAATGACACATACAATTTGTTTTAAATAGACTTCTATCATTTTAAATAGTAAGCAACTTCTAAAATATTTCAGTAAAATCAAATTTAGTCTAAACAATCCAATCCATCATAAAAAATGAAAACCGCTTTTATATTTGTAATTCAAGTATATCTCTTGGTCCTTGTTCAATGTGTAGGGAATCAGTTTCAGTTTCATCCTTATGTGAAATTCTTAAAGATTCACAATTCTAAAAAGAGTTATGCTAGTCAAGATTTGAAAGTCGAGGATCTTATTGTTTATAAAGGGTCCCAACACGGTAAGAAGGAGGCTGACAAGATTTTAAGGTTGCCAGGACAACCAAAAGGACCAAAATTTAATCAGTATTCAGGATATGTGACAGTGGATCCAAAACATGGTAAAGCTCTATTCTATTATTTTGTCGAGTCCACTCACGCATCCTCTAGAAAACCACTCGTGTTATGGCTTAACGGAGGTACGAAAGCACCACATTTAGCATATATGTATGTAGATGTTTTATTTTATGTGTTTTAGTTACATATTGATAATTGAATTTATTATAGGGCCTGGGTGTTCTTCGGTGGGAGGGGGGCTAATGATGGAGCTTGGACCATTTCGAGTCAACAAAGATGGTAAAACTTTATCCAACAACATGTATGCTTGGAATAAAGGTAAAATAGTTTTCATTATTCATCAAAAAAGTTGATTACATGTCTGTTATTTTGTGAAAATGAATGGTATACGAAATTTTTTAAAGAAAAACATAAAATTAAAGGCTAAAAATATGTCATCAAAACACACACACACACACACATATATATATATATATATATATATATATATATATATATATATATATATATATATATATATATATATATATATATATATATATATATATATGTGTGTGTGTGTGTGTGCGCGCGCGCGCGACGCGTTCAATAAAGACAAAAAAAAAAGGACATGTTCTAGCCATATATTTGTATTTTCAAATATATAAATATAAATATTTACTTAAAAAATTCTTCACTTATTTTATTTTCAAAAAAAAAATCACGTTTTAATAAATTATTTCAATAAAATATTACTCATAAAAATATATTGTGTGATATTCTATTAATATCCATTTTTCATATATATATATATATATATATATATATATATATATATATATATATATATATATATATATATATTGTGTGTGTGTGTGTTTGTATTTATATTTTTTTTTTCTTTGAACATAAAATTTTATTATAGAAATATATCTTTTTTTATATGAAAAAACCTTTGATACAAAAATAGTCATTTTTGTAGACATTTTGAGTGAATGAATATTCCTTTTATTCATAATTATATTCTACTTGCGAAAAGAAGGTAAATAAATGAGTATAATGATTTTTATGCTTATTTTTCTTTTATTGTTACCTTGATTTATACATAAAATGTTTATGAGATCTATTTTTGAATGATTGCCGATTATTTGGTATTTTAAGGTAGAGATTAATGCATATCGAGTAATCATATTTTATACTTTATTAGTTTATACAATAAGGTTTGAATTCATTATCTGATCACATTTTAATATACCAAAATTTTCTTAGTTTATGCATGCATATACTGATAAAAAAAAATAAAAAAAAATAAAAAAAAAAAAAAAAGAATCAGTTGTATTATGTAAACTGAAAAAAAAAAAGCAACTAAATGTTTAATTACGTAATTTGATGCCATCTATTTAATTTAATAATTTAATTTTAAAAAAAAGGTAAAATATTATCTTGATACAAACTTTTCCTATGATTATAAATGAAAATAATATAACGACAAAATAACCTTCCTGTACTCACATTTATTGTGTGGCCGTTACAACTTAATTTCCTCATGTGCTAACAAAATAATTAGAAATTGATAGGGTGTAAAACTTAGTTGACCGATACAAAGAAAATTAAATATATTTTTACTTTTTTTCATATTTATTCTCCTGTTCATATAAAATCATAAGATTATTATATATAAATACTATTAATTTTTCTTTTTAATCATCTTTCTTCATTTTGATTTTGACACTTGTTTTGATCGGTGATTAAAATAATAATTACCAAGAAAATATAGAATGATTTTTGATTTCCAGATAAAAAAAAAATGATATCTTATACATTTTTTGATTATTGAACTTGTATACATGGTAAAGTTTATTATCTTTTAGAAAACAAACCCCTATATATCTTGGTTCTAGTCACTTGCTAGAATGTTTTCTCCTATTTTATATATCTATTTGTTGTTTTCAAAAAAATATTGATTTATATTTTAACAAAAATTCGATATATCTATAGCCATACCATGATACCATTTAGGCTATATTTTGCGTATTAACTGAAAAGCTAGTTGTCAGCTGAAAAAGTAGCTGATCCAAGTATCTATAGCCAAATATGACAATTTAGAAAAACTCGAAAAATAAGCTAGTTGTGGTACGTCAAACATAGCCTTATACTGATCCAAGTTTTTTGTTTTATTATTTTATTATTTTTTATTTAATATTTGTTCCGGCGGAATCTACATAGGCTACTAATTTACTAGAATTAAACACAAATTTAATACAATTCAAAACATATTAAATCAACTAACCTTTAAAAATCTCACAAACTTACTATTTACAATTATAATATATGCAGTGGCTAACATACTTTTTTTGGAATCACCGGCTGGGGTTGGGTTTTCATACTCCAACACTACCTCCGATTATAAAACCACCGGAGATAAAATAACTGCAAAAGATTCATATACATTTCTGATCAATTGGCTTGAAAGGTTCCCTGAATACAAAACCAGAAATTTCTACCTCACCGGAGAAAGTTACTCCGGTCATTACATACCTCAACTTGCCGAATTTATCCTTAAAAGCAACAAGAACGCTAATCGTACTCTTATCAACCTCAAAGGGATTGTGGTAAGCTTGATCACACAAAACAGTAACTTTTTTCTATTTCTCTTTTCGCAAGTTTTAATATATTTTATATATATGTTAAAGATTGGAAATGCATTCATGGATGACGAAACTCAACAAACGGGAACACATGATTTTTTTTGGTCGCGTTCTATTACTTCTGACGAAATCCATAAAGGAATAGTCACGAACTGTGATTTTTCGTGGAATGCTACTTTATCTAAACTTTGTAAAACGTACATTAACCAAGAGTATGACCTTGTTGGAAACATTGATCCGTACGATATCTATGCTCCCTTGTGTTTAAATAGAACTTCTTCAGAGGTAACTTTATTCTTTTTTTTTTTCTTTTTAACCAATCAAATCAAATCTTATGTTATATTATTATCATAACATGAGTTAATTATTTGTGTTGATTCTCACCAGAAATCAGAATTTGATCCATGTTCTCTAGAATACATTGAAAGTTACTTGAACTTACCCGAAGTTCAAAAATCACTTCATGCAAACCTCACGGGGCTTCCCGGAAGGTGGCAAGATTGCAAGTATGTATGCTTTCTCGAAACTTGTAAAATAATGTTTTTTAATTAGATCAAAGAGGGATAACAATTATTTTATGTGTGTAAATGTAGCGGCGAATTGTTTGCCAATTGGAAAGACCAACCGTTTACTGTGTTGCCAACCATTCGAAGGCTCATGGCTAGCGGCATTCGTGTTTGGCTTTACAGGTAATCATCATCATATCATCATATATATATATATACCCAAAAATATTTTCAGGTAATTAAAGAATTACAAATATTTTCCAATATATCCATTTATAAATTAACCACCCCTACACATATATATACCTAGATTTTTCTTATACATGCATATATATGATCATTTATAAAATTGCAGTGGAGATACTGATAGTTCTGTGCCAGTGACAACAACAATGTACGCAATAAAGAAACTTAATACAACAGTGAAGACACCATGGCACCCATGGTATTTGAAAGGAGAGGTCAGAAACTGACAATTACAACTTAACATAGTATTTTTAACATCATGTGCAACTAATCTTATGATTTTGTTTTTTTTTTTATTGTTTTGATTGTGATTAGGTTGGTGGATACGTGGTTGGATATGAAAACTTGACATTTGTGACTGTTAGAGGAGCCGGACATTTTGTGCCA
Source organism: Lactuca sativa (assembly GCF_002870075.4). Taxonomy (NCBI): domain Eukaryota; kingdom Viridiplantae; phylum Streptophyta; class Magnoliopsida; order Asterales; family Asteraceae; genus Lactuca; species Lactuca sativa. The sequence goes on from NC_056627.2 coordinate 264,360,358, forward strand.
AGTTACCAACCTGCTCGAGCAATCGCACTTTTCTCATCGTTTTTGCGTGGAAAGTTTCCGGGTTCCAAGTAATCAATGCTTGTAGTTTTGCATCCGTGTCTTGAATTTGAGTGTTGCTTTCGATGGGTTTTTCTTTTTTGATGTCTTGTTGAACTTAAAAAAAATGGATCGTTTTCGTGTTCTTTTACTTTGAAAAGGATTAACTAAATTACAACATTGTTTATTTTAGAGGTTATTAACTTAATGGACCACTTCTATGAAATTGTGGTTATAAGAAAAATAAATAAAGAAAAAGGTGATTGGAAGCATGAGCAAGAGCCATAATGAGAAAGAACAATGAGTACATTCATAAGTAAAGGTGTAAAGCCATTTGGAAAGCACAAAAAGCCTTTCTTGTAAACCATGTCTTATGGATCTTGCTTCTTCAATCCTAGTAACACCGAATTTCATCCAATTATAGAACTCAAAAATCACATATAATATTAAAGTTTTTTTATTCTTTATATCAAAATTTTGAAAAACCATGTTTTAAAATATGTATTTGGATGTACTTTAGCAATTTATTCGACAATACATAAACATAAGATTCAAGCTCAATACTTTTAAATAATCTAAACAAGTCCAATCAAATTCAATCGTACATATAGCTAATAGCGAAGTCAAAAAGTTTTACGGAAACACGTAGAAGTAACAAACTTAAAAGCATTAAACTTTACACATAATTTATAATTAAATATAAAAGTATTTAGACTTTACTACAAACTTAAAAGCATTAAAAATGTATTTACAGATTTGGTTTTGGTTGGTTGGTTTGTTTTGTTTTGTTTGGAACTTTATTAACCCGAAGTTAGTTCTAAATCTTCGATTGTCGGATCGAACCAAATTTATATTTAATAATGTGTCCGAACTAAAATAAATTAAACTTTAAACTTGGTTGGTCAATGAAAATAACTCATGTATTAAAATGAACAACATAGACTTCGATTTCATGTTTAAAAACAACTAATACATAAATGTTACACTCTGAATATTTTAAAATTCTTTTTTGGCTCTTGATTATTCACTCCCACACATACTTACTTTATCATTAGGGTTGTATATCCGGGTTCTTACCCGAGATACACTAACCGATTCGTTTCGTGAATTAAAGACATTGAGATTGAAGCTACTCTCCCCTCACAAACTTCCTCAATGATTGTGTATTTATCAAACAACAATAAGAAAAATAGAATAATTATGAGTCAAAACAAAAAGATTGATTAAAAATTTGCCAAATGTGAGTGGTTTTCTAAAAAGAAAAAAAAAGTCTGAAGGGTTTTTCGAAATAATAAAAGTTGAGTCTTTTTCTTAAAAACAAAACTAAAATCGGAAGATTCCTGTTAAACTAATTTGTTAAATAGTCAAATTAAAAAAAAAATTAAGTACTAAAATAATTAAAAAATTTTGAAAAAAAAAAAGAAATTATAAAAAATATAAAGTTATTTCAAGTCTTGCAGAGACCAACAACAAAAAAGATATAATTTTGGACCACAAAAGATATAATTTTGGACCACTATAATTTTTTTCTTTTTTTTAAAACTGAAACCAAAAAATAAAAACCATTTTTATAATTTTCTCTATATTAAAAATATAAATAAAAAAACTAGAAGTTCACAATTTCTAAAGAGTGCATGTATTTCGCTTGGCGCGACTCGGCTTGGCTTGCAGTCAGAAGCTGGGGTCCTCTCCTTCCTACCCACTTTCTGCAACTCTTCTACATATTCACTTGTTAAATGTAGAAACCTAATCATCCATCTCCATCTCCATCTCCTTACATTACATGGAAGTACAACTGATAAAGCCGTCGCCGGCGATCGACTTCAACTACGACAGCACCTCCACTTCTCCATACGTCACCGCACCTTCAAGCCCTCAGTCCACCATCCCTTTCACCTGGGAAGAAAAACCAGGGATTCGCAAACAAAATAACGATGATAATTGTGAAGAAGAAGATGTAGAAAATGATTCGGATTTTGCATTCGGCCATTTGGAACGGCATTCTATCTCCGCCGCCGACGAGCTCTTTGATGGCGGCAAGATCAAGCCATTAAAACCACCGCCACGTCTGCATTTCTCTAATGATTCACATTCACCCCGATCGCCCAAATCCCCTAAATTACGGTTCAAAGAAGCGTTGTCTCCACGGAGTAAGAAGAAGGATTTCGATCCTTTTTCAGAGGCATTAAAACAAACATCTGGTGAGCAGACTAACCCCGAGGAAAATCCACCGGTTCGCGGACGAGAACAAACGACGAAATCCACCACCAGACGCAAAACATCTCGATCTCTATCGCCATTTAGAGTCTCTGATGTTCTAAACAACCAGAAAAACTCAACAACGGGTCAATCATCACCGACGGGTTTAACTTGGTACAACAAGTGGAACCTCAAGAATCTGCTACTGTTCAGAAGTGCGTCGGAGGGAAGCGTATCAACGAGGAAGGATCCATTGAAGAAATACACGATGTTAAAGAAGAGTGATCGTGACGTCAAGACGACGTTTAGCTTCAGAAGCACTGATAGTGGTGGTTCAATGAATGTGTCGGCGGATGACACGGCGGCGGCGGATCAGGAGGAGATAGGGAGGAAGACGACCTTGCCGTACAAATCAGGATTAATGGGTTGCTTAAGGTTCCATCAAAATGCAGGAAGTGTTCATGAGATCTCCCGAGGGATCGATTCTCTTATGAAGCAATGAATTTCATGATCACACCGGAAGAATTCATCAGATCAATTTTAATCTGATTTTTTGATCATCACATTTACAGAATGTGTTTTTAAATTTTACATTACGTAACGTGGATCTTGTTGAATGTTTATGTTCGTACAATGTGTAATTTATGATCGCTGGATTAAAAATCCAACAATGAAAATTTGTAAAATAAACGAGTATATACATATGCTTTTTGTGATCGTTTTATTTATTTACTTAAAAAAAAATTGTGTGGAAGAATGACGTAAAATGCGTTGATTAAAAAGTTTTTATCGTTATTTTATCAAATTGTGCTTGTGTTCAAATTTAGGAGAAAAACCCAATAAATTCACAATGTAAACACGACATAGAAGTATAGAATTTACAAACAACCCACTAACTTTGCTTTGTTTTTTTCATTTGACTTTGTAGTCAATGTTTATTCCATGTCCAAACACACAAGAAACTTTGATGGGAATGGGACCATGAGATTATTTAGTCAAATAAATGTGTACATGTTGAATGTTGAATGTGGAAATGCTACAAAACCATCCTCCATGTCCTTGGCATTATGTATAAAGTAAAGAATTTTATTACAACTAGAAATATATTATTAAGTTTGAAAATTCAGATAATATTAACATAATCATCATTCATAAAGGGGATGAAATTCGATACCATAATTTTTTAGTAGTGTGTATTGGCTAATTCATAAATATGAAAATCCTATACAAGTTGTAAGTAAAGATATGTTTATTGTCCATTATTTACCTTAATTCTTTGTTTTATTGGTATGTAGATTGTAGACCCTCCATCAATGATGAACCTCATTATATTTAACGCAACTTATTTACTCCACTTAGATTATTATTCTTTGGCTATTAACACTCATTCTTTGACCATCACCATCAATGAAGACAATGACTTCATTTTTCAAAATGTCACATATTTCATACATAACAATTTATAGTTTAAAATATACAGCTTCATAAACTATAAATTATATACTCAGAGTCTTTGATATATAATTACACCGTCAATGTAGCAATTTGGAAAAGAAGCTAGCCTATTATTGGATTTTATCAAGATCTTGTCAATTTTTATTAAAAAAGTATAATAGTCGGTGGGCCCATGAAATTATTTAATCAATAAGAGAAAGTGCTACAAAACCGCCCTTCCATGTCCATAGCTTTTTATATTCATGCTACAAAAATATGAGATCTTATATCGTCCTTTCATTACAAGTCGATTGCTTTTTCACTCGTGTAATATATTTTCCCCCCACTACCTTTTTCTTTAGCAAAGCATCTCCAATAATGCTTCATTCCCATCAACACTAATAATTTAATTCAACTTAAAAACTTTTTCCTTGTTTTTTTACCTTTTTAAATTTGTCTCAATTGACATTTAAGTTATCGATGTTTTCAATAAAATATAACCATATCAGACCAAATGTGATATAAAATATAAAACTATTTGTAGGGAAACGTGGAAGGATAGAAGGGGGGGTCCGTAGGGGAATTAAAATGACTAATGAGTAGCCGATTTATGTGACCAAAAATGGTCATCTAAAGTCAACCAAGTAGACTCCATTGTCACCATCACCGACGAACCACCAACACCAGGCCCCCCTTACCTTTTTGCCTAAACTTACAACATATCATTTTAGTTATTTATGGTCACCTTATCAAATTAAAAATCAAAAGATAGTCTTGTAGGACTTTTAAAAAAAAAAAAAAATTACCCGGTTTATCTATCAGTCTGATCAGGACACAGGACAGGACATGACATGACAGAATAATACAGTAAGTATATCAGTGCTTATAAAGACCGAGTGAGGATTTCTCTCGCTCCTGGACTCTCTTTCTTGCTGCCTCGCGTGCCTTGAGGGCAGCGGCTTCCTCTTGGGACACGACTTTTGGCTTGGAATAATCTGGTCGTTTTCTTTTGTTTATGTAAATAGATGATGGCCTGTTAGCAGATTGTGTTGGGGGTTGAGTTTTGGAAGGCAAGGATGATGAGGATGATGACGTGGCAATATTGGGTTTCTTTTGTATGGGTCCAGAAGAAAGTTTGGTTGTAGAAGCAAGGGCTTCTTGCAGTGCTACCCACTTACCTGTTCCAATCACTCAATCAAAAATCAGAATGAATATAAAAAAATGGAAGTTGATAAAAAAAAATAAGGATTTAGATTTAGGGTTTGTGATTGTGATTGTGAGTGTACCTAAAGCATCAGTGTAGTAGAAGCCAGAGTTTGGATCGTAATAACAAGCGTTAGTTTGGTTGTAGTAATAACCAGATGTGGTGTCATGCTCCCACTCTGTCATCAAGATCATTTTTATGACAAGAAAATAATTATAATTGTAATAAATAAATAAGACAATGCGGAATATTATAGGTTATAATAAATTGAGAATATTACTCACCTCCAGACATTGTAGAGCCATCACCTATCCCTCCACTACCACCTAATGAATTTGCATTAGTATCTCTTGCCTTCTGAAAAGTTGATATGTCCTTTTGATAACTAAGACTCGCTTTCTGCAACCAATTTGGAAAGGAGCTTAATTATAAGAACAATATAAGAAGGGAAATAGTATTTGAGGTGTCTCATGAAAATATAATTAATATTTCACCTCTTCAATTTTCGTGAGAACACGGGCAGTTTCCTTTTTTTCTTTATCTTTAGCAACTTTCTCTTCTCTCATGTTAGACAACCTCTTGGTGACATTATCTTTGTGTCGTGTGCCAAGCTCATGATTCTTGATGCTTGAAGGATTATTGGATATGAAGATTTTGCACAAGTCACACCATTTTTTTCCCTGACTAACCCAATACTGAAATACAAACAAATCAGATGTCAGTGTATGTTCAAAGTATGAACACAGCAAAAAAGTAACCCAACATTAAGATGTAAGACAGAATCATAGAGCACATATACACTATTGAAACTTTTACATTAAATCATATGTATAAAGACCATGGCCAATGACAAAGTATTTTAAGAGCCCCAAAAACTCCCATTGAGAAGTCATTCCATTCCAGTTTAGTTTACTGCAATATATCTTCTTCACAGGATCCAATCATTCCCCACATCGATTTGTGGTTTGGAACATTCGTTGCATTTTAATGCATTTATCTAACACGAATTGTTTTCTTTTCTTCAGTTGCTTGGTACTCTATCTTATCATTAGCAACGACAATTTACAGGAAAAGAATTGTGATTGCGTAGAATCAAGGCATATACTAATCAGAAACGATTATACTATGTTCGTATCAAAGAATAATATAAGACCCTCGATCAATTAAAATTGCTTTGATATAATGCATTAGAATCAGAGTCGGGAGATAAGATGGTACCTCAGTCATTATTGCAAGACGAATCAGCTACTGGAGATGTTGGTATAGCAAATCCAATTTGCGAATTCAAAACCCCACGATTTTTTCCGCAATTTGCGTAGATTTTGAAAATTTTGATCAGGAGAGTGGTAATTTAGGGCTTTAAATTATGATCCAAATTGAACCCTAGAATTTGCTCTTCCGTTTGCTATTAAGAAACCTCCTGTTGACCCCCCTACAAAATGGAACATTGCCATATTTTTCCCTCTGTCTTATTGTTGCTGCCTTTACTCACGCCTACCTTCTTTCTTAACGAAATAAATAACCAAGATGACTTTTTGTGTTGGAAATACAATTATTCGTCTTAAAAATGGTTGATGTTGAACCTTTTTTTGTATATTTCAAAGTCAAAAATGTTTTACCGGAGTACTTTCTTGGTTTAGGTTGGAGGAGTTACCCTCATCACATGGTGCGGTGGGGTGATATGACACTTTCACCACACCAAAAAGACTACATTGTCGGATGCAGTGAGGGTGGATGTTGTCACCATGCAATGCTTATTCATTGCACTTTCTCTCCTCTCTTTTTCTCCTCTTTCAACGATAAATAATTTTTTTTAAAACCATTTGACCACTAATAGTCAAAAAAATTTACACATATAGGGAGGGGTTCAAACAAGAACTCTTAAAGGTTAGGAGTTTTAAGAATCATTTTTTTTCTTTATCATTAAGGGTGTTTTTATCATTCTAACATTTTGGAAATTGTAACCCGCAAATCATAGCCTTTCATCAGGGCCGGTCTAGATGGTGGGCAACCCGGGCGACCGCCCAGGGCCCACATCTCCATGGGGCATAAAATTTCTCCATGTAGTGTGTGTGTGTGTATAGTTATTACCTAAATGGTTTTTAGGACTTAAGTTCATTCAAACTCAAACTAGCTTAAAAGATAAACAATTTGGTTTGTTTGTTATTGTTAATTGAACGCGTTTATAGTGAAGAATAAATGATATATTTCTTAATCTTTATTATATTTGTCTTTAAGGGACCCTTTTTTTCTTTTCGACCCGAGTCTCATATACGTTTGGACCGACCCTGTCTTTCATTTTAAAAAAATGGATGCATATGATATGATAAATTATTAAAATTTTCTTTTTTAGTGAATGATGACAAATACATCATTTTTACGTTTCAATTAACACATAAACACACACACACACAAAAAGAAAAAACTAAAAAGAAAATAAACTAACATATATTCACAGTTTAATACAAAATCCACATCTTAATGCAATGCATCTACAACTTATTCATGGTACATTCACAATTTAATACAACATATTCACACTTACAACTTTGGGGGTTTCAATCAAGGGTTTAGCGACGCAACGCAGTTCCAAAATGGGATGCTTAGTATCATCATCAAAGGCGACCTTTCTCCCCCAAACCTTGCAATATTGAAGAGCTGCAATAGACAAAGGAACCCATTTATTCACAGTTTAATATATAAAAATCACAGTTTAACAGACATATCAATTCAATCATTCACAGTTTACTACAAAAATTACAACTTAATACAATCTTAAAACAAATATTAAAAAAATATAAAAACAAATTAAAATAGTATAACAATATTTATTTTTTAAGTTTCACAAGACCAAAACCACAAAAAAAAATTATGTTTTGGACTAGCGGTGCAAGTTGAAATGGTTTTGGACCATCAATAGTTTTTTTGCAAACCAGGATGACCAAAAATGCAATTTACTCTTGATGTAAAATAATAAATTATTTGTAGGGAAATGGAAATATCATGTTAGATTTTGGGTCTAAGAATATCAATATGTACTTGGATAATGTCTAGGATCGTGATTGCAATCACTTTTAGAAATATGTGATTTCGACCCTTTTACTCATGTATCATGAAATCTGATTTGGGATAATCCAAAAATGACAATTTAGAAGTGAGGTCACTTCCAAATTCGAAACACGGAAAGTACATTGCTATTTTGTGTTTTGAGAAATAGAATCTGACGATAATTTCGAGTATATATTATCCAACCTTTTTCAAGAACAATTTATATGTTCTTATACAAGGAAAAAAGGTGGTTAAATGGTGGTTACATCCATTTTGGCACAAAAAATGATAGTTAGAAAGGTAGGTATAAGATACAATCGATTCTTACATCCAAATGATGTCACCACTTGTTTTGGCGGGAAAATGAATGTATGGAGTCTTTCCTGATGTAGAAATACATTTAGGTTTCAGGGCGTTGCCCCTTGACCACCGTCAGGGGCTCTACTCGTTGTACCCCACAATGGGTGCTGCCCCTAGACCCTACCACGAGCGCGGCCCCCGAAAACTCAATCCCAACTCAACCCAAATTAGCGGGTTTTTAACCCAACAACCCGTTCCAAATTATGTTCTTTAAATAGGTGTATCTTCTTTTAATCTATTTGCATTTTTAATTTTAAATGTATCAACCCATTCATTTAGTATGTTGGGTTGGAAATACCAAAATACATAAATAGATTAATCTTACGACGACATATTTATCTAACAAGTTGTGATTGGTTGTGATCTTAAACCCATTTAATAAATGGATTGAATCTGACTTAACCAAGTCGACTCATTGCCACCTGTAACTGGACTCCATTGTCACCATCACCCCCTCTTTTTTTGCTAAACTTAGAAAACGTAATTTGTTATTTATGGTCTCATTATTAATCAAATTAAATTAAATTTAAAAAAATGGTTGTGAGACTTCAAAAATATCTAGTTTTTCAAGTAACATTACACAATAAAAAATACATCATTGCTTATAAGTTATAAAGACAGAGAGTGAATATTTTGTATACAGTAGCATTAAGAACAGATAGAAATGACTCGAATGGAGAGTTGAACTGGAAATGGAATGACTACACACAAAAATCCGGGCCAGTACTTCCCAGATTTCAACTCTAACTGATTTTGTCAAAAGAAGCCAACTAACTATTTATACCAACCTAACTGTAAAAATACATAATAGACAGTATAACCCTTGTTAACCAAATATATTACATTGAGGTCAGTCAGTCAAGTCTTTCCTCTTCTTCCTTGCATAAGTGAATCTAATTGGGAGTTTACCATATTCCTCTCTCTCCTCTACTCTCTTCCTTTCTACCTCACGTGCTTTAATTGCAGCCTCTTCCTCTTCAGACACCAGTTTTGGCTTGGAATTTGGTTGTTTTCTCTTCTTTATATGTACAGATGATGAGGGTTGGGTTTGGGGTTGACTTTTGGAAGCCAGTTTGGGTGTAGCAGCCAGGGCTTCTTTCAATGTTACCCACTTACCTGTTGCACTCAATCAATCAGAAATCATAAAAGGGGGAGAGGGATTTTAGATTTATAAAATTAGGGTTTGTGAGGGGTAGTAGTACCTAAATCATGGGGGTAGTAGAGGCCGGAGTTTGGATCATAATAACAACCGTTAGTTTGGTTGTAGTAATAACCGTATGAGGTGTCACGCTCCCAATCTGTCATCAATGATGAAAATCTGTATGTATCATTCTTACGAAAAGACAATCATAATAAATAAAAAACAATGCAGAAATAAAGATTCATCCTCATTGGTTGTTATTATCTTGTTATCTCTGGTTATAATTTAATACCTATGTTGTTTGTAGTCATAAAAAAAATTGATACGTGTGTAAGTGTGCAAATGTTTAATAACCAAGCATTACCATCATCATCTAGCATTGGCATCAAGTCTATCGGGTAACACGTTTTTTCTACAAGACATACAACAACATAAGTTTAGAATATATATATATATATATATATATATATATATATATATATATATATATATATATATATATATAAGTAAGTAGTTTTCAAGATATCTAACATGCGATTGATTACAAGGATGTTGGTAATGGAAAAAATGTTAAAAATTTTATTTAAAATAAGAAAAGTTGTAAGTACATAAATAAGTAGACTACTAACCTCCAAACATTGTAGAGAGATGATGACCACAATCACCATCACCTATCCCTTCATTGCTTGTTTGAGCAGCTAATGAAGTTGCATTACTCTCTTTCTGCCACCAATATGGAAAGGAGCTTGTTTTAAGAATAATCCAGAAAAAATAATATAAGAAGGGAGATAAGATTTGATATTATCGAGAATAATTACTAATAAAACATTCACCTCTTCGATTTGTGCGAGTGTGAGAACACGGGATGTTTTCTTTTTAGGAACTTTCTTTTCTACCATGTTAGATGGCTTCTTTGACTTGGTGACATTATCTTTGTGGTGTTGACCATTTTGGAAAGGAGATTTGGATGTGGCAAGATTGGGTTTGTTTTGTGAAGAAAGTTTTGTTGCAGCAGCAAGAACCTCTTTCAGTGTTGCCCACTTACCTGTTGCACTCGATCAATCAGAATGAAGGAAGTTGAAGAAAAGGGGGATTTAGGGTTTTGTAGTTAGTACCTAAAGCATTCGTGTAGAAGAAGCCCGACTTTGGATCATAATAACAACCATTAGTTTGGTTGTAGAAATAACCTGCTGAGGTGTCATACTCCCATTCTGTCATCGATAAAAAGATATATATAATTTTTATGAGAAAACAATACAGAATAAAGGATCGTCACTTGTTATCTTGTTTTCTCTTTCCAAAAAACTACTGTGATGTATTATATCAAAAAGTCCATAGATTGCATGCGTAAAAGTAATTTTAATATCTAACTTCTTTTTAATAAAAGAATCACAAGTGCAATTATATAGATTGAACATATGCCATGTAATACATAACATGCCACATAGAACTAGAAGTGTCCCATATTGGTTGAAGTTATAAGTACAGAAAGAAAGTATAAGAAGGGACTCATTATCATTAGGAGCCTCACCAAAAGTGGCAAAAGTATCGTTGGTTGCCATGAACGAGTTGAGCTTTGGCTTCTTTAAGCTTTCTTGGCATATATATATATATATATATATATATATATATATATATATATATATATATATATATATATATATATATATATATATATATATATATATATATATATATATATATATTCTAGTTTGTATACGAATTACAAGATACTAAAGATAGATGAAGGTACCCAAAAAAACTAGGAGACACAAGTACTAACCTCCATACATTGTAAATTGATCACCTATCTCTTCACTACTTGTTTGAGCACCTAATGAAGTTGCATCAGAATCTCTGGCCTTTAAGGTTGATATGTCATTTTGATAACTATGACTTGCTTTCTGCCACCAATTTGGAAAGGAGCTTGTGTTAAGAATAATCCGGAAAAACAATATAAGGGAGTCCAGGGAGACAAGAGTTGATATTGAGAATAATTACTCTCCTCTTTAAAATAAAATATTCACCTCTTCAATTTGTTTGAGAACACGGGTAGTTTTCTTTTTTTCTTTATCTTTAGCATCTTTCGTTTCTGTCATGTTAGACAGCTTCTTAACATTTTCTCTGTGACGTAGGCTTTGCTCATGTATCTTGATGATGGGAGAATTATTGGATATGAAGATGTTGCACACATCACACCTTTTTTTTCTCTGGCCAACCCACTACCGGAATATAAAGAAATGAGATGTCAGAGAGATAGTAAAAGATATAAACTTTATATGTTCAAAGTTTAAACCACAACATAATGTGTAAGATAGAATCATAGAGCAAGTATACACTATTGGAACTTATACATAAATCAAATGTATAAAAGGATCAAAGGAGTATAAATTAACAAATGTAAACCAGCAACTCCAATTAAGAAGTCATTCCTTTCCAGGTTAGTTTAATGATTTAATTCAATATATCTTATTCAATATAGATACAGCCTTCTCTCCCATCGAGTTGTGGTTTGGAACATTCATTGCAATTTAGTCCATTCCAACTTGCAAACAGGATTCCATGAGCAAATGCCACTAGTTATTTAACATGAATTGTTTTCTTTTCTTCGTTTGCTTGGTTCTTTGTTTTATCATTATTCATTAGCAACGGCGATGAGAATGTAACTGCCACGATGAATTTTAACGAAAAGGATAATGATTAGGTAAATTAAGCTATGTGCTAATCAGACACGATTATACTACGTTCATAACAGAAATAAGATGGTACCTCAGTCATGGTTGCAAGACGAATCAACTATTTGAGATGGTGGTATAGCAGAATCCGAATTCTGAATTTAAAAGCCCGCGATTTTCTCCGCAATTTGAGTAGATTTCGGAATTTTTGATCAGTTGGTAATTTAGGGCTTTAATTATGATCAAAGTGAACCCTAGACTTGAGCCTCCCCATCGAGTTTCATTTGAGCCTCCACATGGAGGTGTTTGAAAGGCCACGTAATGAAAATTTGCAAGCCACGTCAGTCATGGTCTTTCTCCAATTGAAAGACTTGGTGCGATGTCATCTCAATATCTTTTAACCAATTCGTTAAAATAACTAATTTTGAAGCTTTTATATATAATTTTTCGCATTTTAAACCAACAACCCGGCGTATATTCACGGACTCTTATGTATATTAAGGGCATCTTCGACAAAACTAGCTATTAACGGTAGCTTTTAGATAAAATTGAAAATCCTTAAACTCTATATTTTGATAGAGCCAAGGAATAACCTTCAGGTGGATGATGCAATGCAAGCTTTTAGATTTATAGGTGTGTTGCAATCGATATCCACAATCAAATGATCAAAAACTAAAGCATCAAAAAATAAACAAAATCAGTAAGAAATGAATCGGTTAGAACTTTGAAGTTGTGAGAGCTTTAAAACACCTATTATGAATAAATCTTGTTAAAACTCAAATCGTTAGAGCAAAATTAGTAAAAAATCTAAAACAATTACGAAACGGGAAAATCGAACTTTAAGGGTGGAAAAAAAGAGGTGGTGGGGATGTTAGTTTCTTTAGAAGTCAAGGTGTGCACATCAGATCCTGTAATCAAAGCAATAAAAAGATGCTTAATGATTTGATATGCTCAAGGCCCTCAAGTTTGTTTGGTTTTGGAGCTTTTGTCACTCCAATATTTTGTTGTCGGACACTACTATTATAGGCTCTTCATCAACCAGCCTAGACATTGTGTTCTAGGGTCAGTCAAAGTTCATCGGTTTCATATTATAATCCAATGCATGAAAACAACAAAATGATTCGTAATCTCAAATAAAGGAAGTAAAGTAATGAAAAACAACCTACCTTAAATTCAAAATCATAGAAGTTGGATGCTTGTCTGAAACAAAATTAAAGAATCAACATAATTGGTAGCCTGGTTCTCTTGACAATACAACGCAAGCAATACTTCTTTTTTCCATGTCGGCTTGTTTCCCTATGCCATATTTCATTCACACCGACTCCTTTAAGCGACATGCCAATACAATAATTCTAGATCATCAAAGTCGAGGATAAAAAAGAGCAAATCAAAGGGTATGTCTATGTCATGTAGCTTTCTAGATGTTACTTCAAGGGCCTAGCTTTGATAAGGGTCGATAGAGAGGAAATATAAATCAGAAGTAAAATATCATTACAACACCAAAAAACAGAAAAGGAATGTTGATATAAAACATAACCGTACCAAATGTGAAGAGATTTGAAGCTTCTGAGGAACATAGTCGGTTGTTTGGTGGAGTGTGCAAAGACAAAGAGCAACAATGGTGGTAAGGCTTTTTTGTCATGGTGGTTGGAGGCAGTAGGGGTTCCAAGATGGTGGTTAGTTGGTAATGGTGGTCGATGGTGATTCTTTGCCACTAGATCGTGATTATGATGGTCAATAGTGGAGCGGATGATGGTTGCGATAGTCTTCGATGAAGGTGTTTCGAGATTATGCTCGTTATGGTTTCTCATTGTGGGGGAGGGTTATATAAATGTCGAAGAAGATTAACAGAGCTATACCATTTTAGGGCGGAAGAAAGGGCGACGTAGATGGGAGATTGTTGAACCGGATAGGGAATGGACCTGGCCAAGAGCATCGAGATTTAAGGTTTACTTTGACCAAATAAGATTCTTACTTTTTCAATGCATAAAATGGTTGTATATGATGCTTTAAGGCTTATATCTCTTAAAATTCAGCATTTAAGGCTAAATGTTTATTAAGGTATAAAGATATATATATATATATATATATATATATATATATATATATATATATATATAATATTTTTCAAAATTATATGTTTATCAGTTCGGTTTTTTATGGTTCGGTTTCATAAGGCAAACTGAAACCAAACTACTAGATTCAGGTAATGAAAATCCAAAAACATAATTTCGTTTTTGGTTCGATTTTAATGGTTCGACAATATCAGTTAATTTGGTTATGGTTTGGTTTTTCAATTATCATGCTGGCTCATAATTGTTGGACTGTTGAGTGTTGATTTTAGCTAATGATTTGTAATTTGACTTGTTAATTGTATCCTGATCATTCATGTTTTTATAATGGTGTTGGATGGTGGCGATGGGCAGTGGTGGAACGGGGTGGTAATGGTGGTGGTAAACTTTTTATGATTTAATATGTAACATCTAAAAATATGGTCCCAAAAATTTTCTATTTAATATTAGATAAAATACTAATTTTCCATATCATCTAAACATTTGAAACAAACCAACGTATCAATTGTCATAAATCAGAGTACAACATCATAACAAAATCCCAATGGTGAGTGCGATGCAGTCATCCTGAGCTCTTCCCCTTAGAACCAGAGGTAGCTGAAACGTAAACTGAAAACTGTTAGCACAAAGTTTAGTGAGTTCCCCCAAAATACCACATATCAATCATACAATAACAACTAGTGGGCCCCGCCTGGCTTCGGACTCCGTCCGGCATCAGGCCCCGCCCGCCTTCGGACCCCGTCCGGCATCGAGTTGAGCTCGGTAAAACAGGCCCCATCCAACATACAATAACATATAACAAATAAATACATACACATGCAATAATCACAAAGATACATAGCATATAGATATCCATCGGGCCCCGCCCGACATCAGGCATTGACCCGGAAAAACATATAAACACAGCACATGCAAGAGTCACGAAGACAAATAGCATACTAACAACATAACGTAAACATAGGCTGCCTTGGTGCCTTCGACCCACTAAACCCGATAAAGAAACTCACCTCGAATGTTGAAATATAACTGGATAAATCCCCGGCCCCGAAAACAACTCTACACAACCCCTAAACAGAAACAATTCCTTAGATACCGATCAATATTTCAAAACCCCTTAAAGGTCCAACTTTCAAAG
This sequence comes from Lactuca sativa, assembly GCF_002870075.4. Lineage (NCBI taxonomy): Eukaryota > Viridiplantae > Streptophyta > Magnoliopsida > Asterales > Asteraceae > Lactuca > Lactuca sativa. The sequence goes on from NC_056627.2 coordinate 264,375,662, forward strand.
TCAAAGTCAAAGTCAACGCTCTGAGTTGACTCAACTCGTCGAGTTATCCTACAACTTGTCGTGTTTCCATTGAGCACAGAATCACGATATTTCAATCCAACTCGCCGAGTTTCCCTTTAACTCGTCGAGTTCCTCGTTTTTCAACAGAATTAGGACAAACCTCACCCAACTCTCTGAGTTCCCTTAAGAAATCGTCGAGTTCTTCGATCAGCCAACCCACTTAATGCATTAAGCCACTACTCTTCAAACCGAAGCCCTATATTCTAGATCTAGACTGATCTTACGTCTATAAGGGTAAAGTTTCCAACTTTACCCATTAAGAACCACCCCAAAGACATTAAGCTCAAACCTTAATCCTAAAAGGCTTATGTCTTAATCCAAAAACCACCATATCTTCAAGATAAAGCTCATAAACACAGATCTGGACCTTAAAGACTAAAAGGTCACGCAAAGTCTTCAACTTTACTCACATGCATGGCCAAAAGAAGCTTAAAAGGCCAACGAAAAGGCTTAAAGGATGCATAGAGCTCTTAGAACCATAAAAAGCTGGCACATTTATGCCATAACATCCCATGAGGACCATAGATTTGAAAGGGTTATCTCAATGGGACAACCAACTCCCATCAAACACTCAATCTCGGTTAAACATACAAAATAATCCAAAGAAGGAGATCTAAGCATAAACTAAGCAAGGTCGAGACTTTTTACCATAAATGTGTCGAAAATAAAGCAAGGATTCGAGATCTAGCAGCTCCTTCTTGTATCACCAAGCTTCCTTTTCTTCCAATTGCTTCAAATACACACAAAAAACACTTAAAATAGCTCACAAACACTTAAAATGCCTTAGGGTTTCGAGGTTAGGGTTTAGGACAATGGAGGCTGGAAATTAGGCCAACTTGTGGGGTTTAAGTTGTTTAAATATGGTGCAAAACCCCAGAATTAGAGTTTCATTTCTTCCAGCCAACTCGTCGAGTTTGTCACTTAAGATACGCGGTCCACACCATTTCAACACGATGAGTTCGGGGCCACCAACTCGTTGAGTTACTCTATAAAATTGAATAAAGTATAAGTTTAAATACATACCACGAACCAGACGTTACATAATAATAATTTGAGATTTATATAATTTTTAATTAACTAAAAAAAAGGATAAAAAAATTAAAAATGTATAAAAGTCTTTTTATATGGACAAGGACGAACCATGATAGGACTTGAAACCATAAAGGCCTTTCATGAAACATGAAAATTTAAAAACTAAAGTCGATATTCTACGAAATCACATGTACCATTCATGAAGTTTTGTCTTATTTTAAATATATAATGCTAATTTACAAAACAATAAAAAATAATTTTGTAATTAAAGTTTACTCCCAATACAATTTTGTTTATTTACAAAAGATTTAGACTATTTGTGCTAAATATCATAAATAATGTTCTTTTATTGTTTATAAATAAACTATAAAAATAAATTAAATCAAATTTACTATACATCACATCAAACTTTTTCATATGTTTATTTACTATAGGAACTAAAGGGATTGATCTAATCCTTATCCGAAGAAGCCCTTATCTCATTATATTCATTCAAATAGCTATTCCCATATCTTTTGTTTAGTTAGTTAGATTTGATTTACTTAGCACTATTTATTCGTTTTTCATCCCCCTGTAACTTTTTGATTGAGTCAATAATGAAAACAAAAGCTATAAGCGAATTTAGCTTTCTCTAAATTCTTTATGGTATCAGAGACATAGATCCGATTGGGTGAGTATCCACCATGACCGGAGAGAAGGGAGACGGCAGCAAGAAATCTGAAGGTGGGGAGACGATTGATGTCTATTCGCCTTACTACATTCACGCATCAGACTACCCAAAACAGATGCAGGTTAATGATGTGTTGAATGATAGTAACTACAATGAATGGAAGCAGGAGATGAGGAATTTTCTGCTTGCAAAAACCAAGATGGGACTGGTTGATGGTTCTGTTGCGAAACCGGAGGTGTCGTCGCCAATGTATAAGGCATGGGTACGGGCTGAGGCAATGATCAAGGGCTGGTTGACCACCACCATGGAGAAAGAGATAAGAACAAGTGTCAGGTATGCAAATACTTCATCAGAAATCTGGCTAGATCTTGAAGAACGGTTTGAGAAAGAAGGGGCGCCTCGGGCATATGAGCTGAAACAATCGCTTAACGTGATGAGGCAAGATGGGAATTCGATCTCCAATTACTACACCAAACTTAGGTCCATTTGGGATGAACTGCAGATGGTCCTACCATCCCCACGATGCACCTGCGAAGGTTGCGGTTGTGGGATCGAGAAAAAGCTGAGCGATTAAAGGGAAAAGGAGAGGACTTACGAGTTCCTGATGGGTCTGGATGACGAATGCTATGTCATCAGAACTCAAATCCTTGCGATGAAGCCTACCCCTCCGATTGGTACTGTTTATCATTTGTTGGCTGAAGATGAACAACAAAGGGCGCTATCCGGAGGAGCGAAAAGAGCAAGTGCTGACTCGTCGGCCTTCCAAGCAAATTATAGTCAACAGCGTGGCCAGCGACAACCTGCCAACAAAACGACGACACAAACAACAGGCAAACCGACGCAAAAATTTGTCAAGTCGGATAACGATAAAAAGGTAAAATGCTCTTTCTGTCAGCGTGAAGGGCACAACAAGGAAGGATGTTTCAAGATAATCGGGTACCCGGAATGGTGGCATGGAAATAAAGAGAAGTCCAAAGCTGCTTGTGTCAAGATTGGACCAAGTCTGATTCCTGGACTCACTGATGAACAGTACCATCTTTTTGTCGAGCACTTCAAGGAAGGGTTAGACACAACAAACAACAACAAACAACCTATGACAAACATGGCAGGTAGAAACGATACTTTCGATGGGTGGATTGTTGACTCGGGTGCCACCGAACACATGACACACCGACTTGATTTCTTATTCAACAAAACACAAAACTCCAAAGATTCACCTGTCGTCATCCCTAATGGAGACAAAGTGCCGGTTATGGGGGAGGGTGAACATACCTTAACTGGGGGAATCAAAATTAAAGGAGTTTTGTTTGTACCGAATTTTAATTACAACCTTCTCTCCGTTGCAAAACTCACGGATGATTTAAATTGTGCAGTAACCTTTTTTCCTGGATTTTTTGTCATGCAGGAGTTGGGGACGAAGCACTTGATTGGAGCGGGTAATCGGAGTGGAGGGTTGTATCGGATGGGGGTATCAAAGATGAAGACCAGTGAGGCACTTATGTCAAAGTTTGAAGTTTGGCACAAGAGACTCGGCCACCCGTCCATCAAGAAAATTTCAAAATTAGATTTTATCAATGTTACAACAGAAAAACAGTTCAATAAATGTGATGCTTGTTTTAAAAGCAAAACATACTAGACTTCCTTTCCCAGTTAGTGAAATAAAAACCTTTTCTTGTTTCGATCTAGTGCATTGTGATGTGTGGAGCAAATATAGAACACCTTCCATTGGTAAAGCATCATATTTTTTGACTATTGTTGATGATTTTAGTAGAGCCGTTTGGACTTTTTTAATAAAACACAAACATGAGGTAAGTACCTGTCTCATTGATTTTCATAAAATGGTTCAAACACAATTTGGCAAACAAATTAAACTGATAAGATGTGACAATGGTGGAGAGTTCGTTTCCAACAGGATTCGTGACTTCTGTACTCAAGAAGGGATAGTCTTAGAAACTACGTGTCTCCACACCCCCACAGCAAAATGGGGTGGTGGAACGCAAACACAGGCACCTACTTGAGACAGCTCGTGCACTACGTTTTCAAGCCAACTTACCGAAGGTGTTTTGGGGTGAATGCATCTTAACAACCACCTACCTCATAAATTGAATGCCAACCAAGGTTCTTAAAGGAGTCACACCATACGAGGTACTTTTCAATCAAAAACCCACGTATGATCATATGAGAGTATTTGGATGTTTAGTTTATTATCGAAACACAGAGACAGGAGGTGACAAACTTGAGGCTCGAGGTAAACCGGGATTATTTGTAGGGTACCCTCCAGGAACAAAAGGATACCGCGTGTATGACATGGAGAAAAGAAAAATAGTCGTTTCTAGAGATGTTCGTTTCCTAGAAGACAAATTTCCTATGGCTTCTGATTTGGTTACCAAAAATGTAACGGAAGATGATACATTTGTGCTTGAAAATTAATTGGAGACCTCTAATACGGTTCACAATCATGAATCTGCACCACCTACGGGGCACGAAAATGAGGCTACATTTGACCTTAGCACACCCCACGAGTCTGACTCCGAAAGTGAGCATACGACTCACGTACACACGGAACCACCCTCGCCACATTCTTCTTCCGTGCATGAAGACACGAACATGGACCAAGTTCCTAAAGCTTCTCGTGTGCGAATTCAACCTTTACGGTTCAATGATTATGAAGTCAACTTACCCCCGTCCATCACTCATCCTCCATCCGCTTCCGATCATGTCGCTTCTACGGTACATCCCCTCTCCGCCTTCCTTTCTTATAAGAATTTCTCAAAAGCTCACAAAGCTCTTTTAACGGCCATAGCCACCCACTATGAGCCAAAATCTTTTAAGCATGCAGCAAAAGATGAAAGGTGGCGTCTTGCAATGAAAAAGGAGATTAGTGCCTTGGAAGCAAACGATACTTGGGCCCTAGTTGATCTTCCTCCTGGCAAGCGTGCTATCGAATCCAAATGGATTTTTAAGATCAAGTTTAAACTGAATGGCGAAGTGGAACGATACAAAGCACGACTTGTTGCGAAGTGGTATACTCAAATGGAGGGTGTAGATTATCATGACACTTTTGCACCAGTTGCCAAACTGGTCACTGTGAGAATTTTACTCACCATAGCAGTCAAAAATAACTGGATCATACACCAGTTAGATGTGAACAACGCCTTTCTGCATGGAGATTTAGAGGAAGAAGTTTATATGAAAATCCCTCAAGGCTTTGGAAAAGACGGCGATACAAGGGTTTGCAAGCTAAAGAAGTCCTTGTATGGCCTGAAACAGGCAAGCCAGAATTGGTATCACAAATTCACTTCTGCCCTACTTGAACTTGACTTCCAACAAACACATGCAGATCATTCTTTGTTCATTCATAGAAACAAAGAAGTTTTTGTTGCAGCTTTGATCTATGTTGATGATGTGATCATCGTTGGCAATGACCTCGAGAAAATTGAACATACAAAGTCCAGTCTCAATGATCGGTTTAGTATTAAAGATCTTGGCAGTTTAACTTATTTTTTGGGCATTGAAGTATCACGCATAAAAGAGGGTCTGGTCCGCAGTCAACGCAAATATACCCTTGACATACTTGACGATGCAGGTATGCTTGGGTGTCGGCCTAGTAAATTTCCCATGGAACAAAATTTAAAGCTTGACAAAGGCGACAAGGAAGAAAAGGTGGATGCCAGTTTGTACAAGCGTTTGATTGGGAGATTGTTATATTTGCAAGCTACTCGGCCGGACATTACTTATTCAGTAAATGTCTTGAGTCAGTTTATATCAGATCCTCGTCAGAGTCATTGGAATGCAGCACAGAGAGTTTTGCGATATTTGAAGGGCACTTTGGGGCAGGGGATATTACTACCAAAAGACGGTACACCTAAACTTTTGGCCTATAGTGACTTCGATTGGCTAGGGTGTCCCATTTCCCGACGTTCAAGAACTGGATACTTGTTACCTTTGGGTGGTGCACCTGTCTCCTGGAAATCGAGGAAGCAATCAGTTGTGTCTCGTTCTTCAGCTGAGGCTGAGTACAGAGCCATGGCGACCACTGTTAGTGAAGTTTTGTGGGTTCGATGGTTGCTCTCTGAACTAGGAGTTCCAATTGCCACGCCAACTCCTCTCATGTGTGATAACGAATCTGCACGACATATTGCACATAATCCAGTTTTTCACGAGCGTACCAAGCACGTTGAGATGGATTGTTTCTTTGTCAGGGAAAGAGTTGAATCCAAAGAAATTACTCCGGTTCGTGTTTCTTCACAACCTCAGCTAGCCGATTTACTTACTAAACCTCTTAGTTCAGACAGGTTACAAACACTATTGGTGAAGTTGAACATTCGTAATCTCCATGTGTCAACTTGAGGGGGAGTAAAGGGATTGATCTAATCCTTATCCTAAGAAGCCCTTATCTCATTATATTCATTCAAATAACTATTCCCGTATCTTTTGTTTAGTTAGTTAGATTTGATTTACTTAGCATTATTTATTCGTTTTTCATCCCCCTGTAACTTTTTGATTGAGTCAATAATGAAAACAAAAGCTATAAGCGAATTTAGCTTTCTCTAAATTCTTTAGGAACTACATATAATCATAGAAAAATCTTTTTAATAAATCAATCTCCTAAAAGTAACATTTATTATTATTTTATTTCAGGTTCTACAAACCATTAATGAAAAGATCATACATGATTCATTAATAAAACCAACATAATCTTACCATCCTTCAATCATTTTAATTAATCAACACTTCAAAAGGTTGTCGATCAGTTGTTTCTTGCTTCATGTTCTTTTTAAATTTTATATGTGATTTGTGTGTGAATATATCTACTAAAATGATTAACCATTTTTATAGTAATAAAATATGTATAAGTAGGAATACAAAAAAGCTGTTGAAAATTTATAACTATTGTAAAATTTATAACTATTGTAGTAATTGTCATTAATTTAGGGAACAATATGATTTGAAATAACAATTTATCTCTACCTACATTAATTTGAATTATCTGCTTTATAATATAAAATAGGGATTCTTAAAACCCAACATATTTTCAAGTGATTCTTAAAAAAACCATTATATTATTTTTTAGCACATAAAAACCCTTATATTTTCTCAAAGTCTCATTTAAGTCTTTTTGATCTTAGAAAAACCGAATATGTTTTCATCTAAACATTAAAAAAAACCACTATATTATTTTTTTAATACATCAAAACCCTTAAATTTTTTGAAAATTTCTAATATAATTAATTGTAACCATCAAACCGTTGAGAATGGATTACCTAGCATTTTTTGCTATCTAGCGTTTATTGAACTCAAAGCTTTAAATTAGACATTTTAAAAAATATAAGGGTTTAAATATACAAAAAAAAAATATAGTGGTCTTTTTAAGGATCAGATGAAAATGTATTGGGTTTTTCTAAGGTTTTTCCTATAGAATAAAAGATATATAAAAGTATTTGTCTTGAAAGGAGACTATAAAGGATGAGATGGGCAATTAAATTATGAAAAATATTTGTTTTTGAAAAAGAAAATTTGCTTAAAAGGAACACAAATAGATCGGAATCGAACTCGGGTGTTTAGATAAAAAGACGCACGCCTTCAACCATATGTTTTGAGGAAAGCACGAGAACCAACATTATAATTTACTTAAATACATACAAATACAGATAAAAGAAAAAACTATAAATTTGGTCCATGTAGTCTAAAAAATCTCCAATTTGTAATATATATATATATATATATATATATATATATATATATATATATATATATATATATATATATATATTTACTATCTTATAAAAGAAATCTCACTATTTCTAAAAATAGATTGAATATAATAATATTATTTTTTTAAGACGTTCAAATCATTAAGCTAATAGTACAAGTAGTCATCAATAAAATAATATTAAATTTTAACCTGTGTTTTGAATCCTTATATTTCTCAACAAATTCTATCTCATTCCTTAAATTTCGGATAATTCAAAATTTGAAACCATCAGAAAATACATGTTGATTCAAATATCCCTCCTGCAGATGGCTCTTTCTTAACAAATTTTTATTTTAATCCTTACTTGTAATTGATTTTATCATTTTTAACTTTTTGTATTTTTATCTTATAAATATATTGGGTGAAGGCTTTATTATATCAGGTTTGTTCCTAAAAAGGTTTTTACTATGTTTCTTTAATGTGTTGGCTTTGCAGGTTCAAAGAACTCAACCAAGAGGGTCAGTTAGAGCATTGTATTATTATTAGTTTGTATATTTTGGCATCTTACTTTTGTAATAAAGAACGGTTAAACACAAGATTTGATATTATTAAGGTAGTTTGTATATTTTTCATCTTGTTTAGTCTAAAAATGAAACCTTTTTCATCATTGGTCCTTATAATATCAAGTTTCATCACATGGATTTCCTGATTACGGTGATTATTGTCCTTATTATAAGGTTCTATATAGATTGTGTTCAATATTTTAAGGTTTCGAGAACCTAAATCAATATGAATCCTTGAATTACATACCATCGTTGAAAATGATTTAATTTATGACCAAACTTGGTTTAAAATCACAATGAACAAGTTGACACCTGAGTATTTTGGCCTTCTCAAAGGCCTATTTATCGACTTTTGAATCACAACACCTGATATTCTAAAGGTTTATTTTTATAAACTATTATTTATATATTTTAGTATTTTACTTAGTAGGACATTAAATTAATAAAGGAATTAAGGAAAACGAAAAAAAAGAGGACAATAAACAGTACAAGTGGTTTGGGTATGTATAAATGGAAGTAATAACCATTTAGGGGGTGTTTAGCAAAAAAGCTTATTGCTTATTAGTTTATTAGCTTATAAGTTAATAAGTAAGTGTAGGGTAACTTATGAAAAAATGACGTATTAGAGGTTCCCCACCAGAATAAGTTATTTTAATCCAAACATTTTTTTAACTTATAGTGATCTGGAACCTAATAAGTTGTTTTAAAAAAGCTTAGCCAAACACCCCATTAATATGGTATGATAATGCTCTTGAAAAAAAAAATGTCATTTAATATTCATTTCTCGAAGTGAACGCAAAATGGTTTTAACTCTAAAGAGATCAAATTATTCGCCGCCCGCCGCTTTGCGCGGGTAGACGGCTAGTATATATATATATATATATATATATATATATATATATATATATATATATATATATATATATATATATATATATATATATATATATATATATATTGATTTGATCCCATCTAAGGCCCTCTTGTATACCAAGGACGAAGGGGTTCGTGGTCTACGTGGCCACGAGCGTTGTCCGTGACCAGCCCGGACTTTCGTAGTCGTGGTGATTTGTGGTGGGGAGGACGAATGACCACGACCAATACCCTTCTTCTCTCTCAAGTGTCTCTCTTCTTTCCTCTCTGATTTTCGTTTGTGGTCGTCTTATGCACACCAACACTCATTTGTTGTTTGTGATGGTGATGGTGATTGTGGTTCGTGACTTGTTAAATGTATAATGGATGGCCCAATTTACTCTCTCGGGGTACACCAACCTATGGCAAAATGAGTGTTTTGAACTCCAAAAGTGTTCTTATGGTGGTGGGTCCGTAGCAAAATGGGTTTTTTTAAAAATTGTTTAGATTAGTTTTTATGGTGACAAAAACCAATAAATCAATAAATTAAAAAATATTTAATTTAAAATTTTTGTTTGAAATTATTATGGTTAAAAAGCTAAAAAGAGTTTTAAAAAACCAATTTTACATGTTTTTTAAACTCTTATTTTTAAAACTCACAAAACTATTTTAAAAGAATTTGAGTTTGTCAAAAAAAAAAAAGATTTTATTTATTGGTTTTTTAAAAATGTCAATATAAATCAATAAATTATTTTGAAATACAATCTCAACCAGCACCTAAGAGTTTGAGACCAAATGGTCAATAGTCTAGCGGTAAGGAGTGAGTAAGTGACCTCTCATATGAGAGGCCATGGAAAACATAAGTGATTATTTAGGAGTAGATTAGTTAGTTTGTCGTTTAAAAAAAACCTAAGAGTTTGAGAGGTTGACAAAATTAGAGGGGCATTCGAACTTTATAGTGGAAAGAATCACAAAATAAGGCTAAAACCTAAAGAAATTGATAACACTTTTAGCACCTTGACACATAAAACTTTTTTTAGTCATATAGGATGAAAAGAGTGGTGACAAAATGATAGGAGTTGTAGCATCTAATGTTAGTGTTATTTTTATTTTGAAAAAATAAAAATAAAAAATGTAACCAATCACAGATTTAAAATTATTGCAAGTCTTTCTCTCTCTTTTCGCTAAACTATAGCGAGGCATTTTTAGCGACTCCCCTAGCGAGGGCTAGAGAACGGTGTTCCAAAATCTTAGCGACTCTTAGTGAGGCTCATAACGCCTCCACCCCGGGTGGCCTAAGTGTTGTGATACAAGAAAGTGACGAAGAAAGATAGAAAGAGCTAACGGTGGATGGGGTGGGGTTTAGACCCATTTTTCAATAATTAAAACGTATGGAATGAATATAATAATGTTTCAAGTTAACTAAATTTACAAATAAATCTCATGTTGAATGTCGGATGCAAATTGATTTTTGTTCGATTTATTTCAATAAAAAAACAGCAAACCACAAAACAAAATTTGGAGTTTTCCCCAAATAACAAGCCAAAACCGACTTAAGGTTTACCAAAATAAATTGAGCCTAGCTTTTCATTGTAAAAGCACAAATGATGATTTCTGTGGGTCATAAAGTGAAATCCATGAAACTAGAAGGTTTAAAAGTACACCTTGCCGTATTTATACAAAAGGCCGTTCACCCCCGAAACCTCCCCCAACGCCGTCGCCATCCATCTTCAACGGCGATCTCTGCGACTTCATAGCCGTGTTCCTCCATGAACCCGATTAGGGTTTCACATAGGAGAATTTAGAATCTATCAATTCGATTTGAAAGAGTGTAAATTTTGGGAAGAAGATGGATCAATCATTCTTGATTATGCTGTCCAACCTACTCCACCTTCAAAATCAACTCGACCCTACCACCTCCATCCTCTCCGACTCCTCCACCTCCGCTACCTCAGCCACCCCTTCCTCCCTCCTCACGTCCACCTCTGCCGCCCCTCTTCTATTCTTCACCATCGCCTCCGTCCTCTCATACATCTCCACTACCCGCAAACCCCGCTCCTCCCCATCCCCACCTCCATCTCCCTCAACCACTTCCCAATACTCCGTCGCCGCCTTCCGCGCCCTCTCCACCGAACGCATCTGGGCAATGGAAGCTCCATTACGTGACGCCCAATGGCGCTCCATGTACGGCCTATCGTACCCCGTCTTCACCACCGTCGTCGACAAACTCAAACCCTACATCGCTCAGTCAAACCTCTCCCTTCCCTCCGACTACGCTGTCGCCATGGTTCTCTCCCGTCTCTCCCTCGGCCTCTCCGCTAAAACCGTCGCTAAACGTTACTCCCTTGAACCCTACCTCGTTTCCAAAATCACTAACATGGTCACCCGCCTCTTATCCACTAAACTTTACCCTGAGTTCATCAAAATCCCCGCCGGTCGCCGCCGTCTCCAGGAAACCACAGCCTCGTTCGCCGAAATCACATCCCTCCCCAACATATGTGGCGCCATTGACAACACACACATCCGCCTCCACAGCCTCCCCTCCAACCTCCCTAACCCTAGCATCTACACTAACTCACACGGATTCCGATCAATTCAACTCCAAGTAGTCGCAGATCACAAGAAAATCTTCTGGGATGTTTGCGTGAAAGCTCCAGGCGCATTTGACGATGCTACCCATTTCCGCGATAGTTTGCTCTACAACAGGTTGATTTCAGGCGACATTGTATGGGAGAAAGTTGTGAACGTGAAAGGGCATCCTGTTAGGCCTTACATCGTCGGAGACTGGTGCTACCCCTTGTTATCATTCCTGCTAACTCCATTTTCATGGAACCGGACAGGGAATCCAGCTCAGAACACTTTCGATGAGGGATTGATGAAAGGGAGAAAAGTGGTGGAGGAAGCTATCGGATTGTTGAAGGGAAGATGGAGGATTCTTCAAGATATGAATGTGGGATTGAATCATGCACCTCAGACGATTGTTGCTTGTTGTGTGTTGCATAATTTGTGTCAGATTGCAAGGGAACCTGAACCAGAAGTGTGGAAGGAGCCGGAGGAGAGTGGTGGTGTTGCTAGGGTTTTGGAGAGTGAGAATTATTACTACAATTTTGGAGAAAGTTTGAGGCAGGTGTTAGCTGATGATCTTTACCAGAGACTTTCTTCAAGATGAAATTAATTGTAAGGTTGTAGTTTTTTTTTTTTCTTGTCTTTCCTCTTGTTGTAACTTTGTTCTAGAAAATATTTTTAATCCTTTCCGTAATAAGTAGTAGTGTGTAATTGCAACCAGTTATGTATGTAAACTAACTCAAGTTTGGGGAATTTAATCTCAGATGATATTATTAGTCATGTTATTCATAACAATCTATATAAAAGATGATAAACCATGAAAATGTTTGAACTTGTTACAAAATGTCATTGAGCATAGGCAGTTTTGCCACTATTTGGAAGAAGTCCATCTTTAGCCATTTCAGAAAGAATCTTAAACACAGCATCCATGTTTCCTTGTTTATGGTTTATCTCAACAAGAGCTTTTGCAACTTCACCATCACTAATCCTACAACTTCTCAACACATTTTCTATAACTTCACTCGATTCCAATACCATTTCGCCTCTTAAAAGTTCTTTAATCAAAGCAATAATTGTAGCAGTATGAGGAACAAATCCATGACTCACCATCTTCTTATAAAGATCAAAAGATTTCCTCAAGTTCCCACCTTTACAATGCCCATGTATCATAACATTATAAACAGCCTCCACAGGCTCCTCCTTTCTCTGAAGCATTTTATCAAACACCTTATCTGCTTCATTCATTAACCCCTTCATACAGAACCCTTTTATTAGAGCCACCACACTCTTCGCCTCCATGTTGCCACAGTTCTCTATCAATGTCTCGTAAGTGACATCATCTGGAACACCATTGTCATAATACAACTTGAAAAGAATCTGTTTTGCTTCAAGGGTTCTTGCTTTCTTGGAAAGACCATTAATTAACACACTGTAAGTGACAACATCAGGGAGCAAACCTTTTTTAAGCATTTCATCGTGCAAATGGAGGGCGTTTACAGTATCTCCTTCCACACAATAAGCATTTATCAAAGCTGTGTATGTACATTCATCAGGTGGCAAACCGTTTCTTAACATTTGTTGAAACACATCACAAGCTTCTGTTAGTTTTCTTTGATCACAAAGACCTTTAATTAGCGACGAATATGTGATAGTGTCAGGTAAAACACCTTTCGCGACCATTTGGCTTATTGTTTCATAAGCTCTATCTAGCTCTTGATTTCTACAAAAACCAGTTATAATTGTGCTATAACTTACAACATCTGGGGTTAATCCTGTTTTACTCATATCATCGAGAACTCCTAAAGCATCTTCCATCTTCCCATTTACAGTGTGGCCATTGATCAAAGTGTTGTAAGTCACAATGGATGGAGAAAAACCCTTCTTTTTCATTTCATCTAATAGCTTATAAGCTTCATCCATGAATCCTTGTTGGGAGAAGCCATCAATCAATGTTGTATATGTTCTAGCATTTGGAAAGAGTTTTCTTACTCGCATCTGTTCTAATAATTCCATAGCCCTGTGTAGATTTCTAGCTTTACACATGCTATTAATCAAAGAAGTGTAAGTAATGACATTAGGAGATAATCCATTTCGTGTCATTTCATCATGCAAAACAAGTGCTTGGTGGAAGTTACCTTCTTTACAGTACCCATTCACAAGAGTATTATAAGTGACTTCATCAGGGATGATTCTTTTGTGTTTCATCTCTTCAAGAACTTCATCTGTTTCATTCATCCTCCCTTCTCGAGCTAATCCGTTAAGTATGACATTATAAGAAATCAAATTCGGCTCTAAATCTTTATTAGGCATTGTCTTGAACAGCTTGAATGCATCGTCAAGTCGTCTTGATTTACAATAAGCATCGATTAGTGTGTTGTAAGTGACAACATTAGGCAAGCAACCATTTTTCTGCATTTCAGCGAAGAACCCTAGACCCTTTTCCAAATCCCTAACCCCACAAAAGCCACGAATCAGTATATTATAAGTGAACACATTTGGTGAAACTCCAGTTCTTATCATATGTTGATACATTTCCTCTGCTACTTTAATCGGCTCACTAGACCTAATAATCGCATCGAGAACAGAGTTATACGACAATACACCTGGCATATAACCATGAGATATGGCTAAATGGATTGTGTTTAAACCTCTTTTGACCAACTTCAAATTAGAATAAGATTTTACCAACAAATCGATGACGGCAGAGCTTGAAGTACAGTCGGAATATGTATCTTTAAGGCATGTGAAAACTAAATCTCCGTTTTCATCGCCAGGGGTGTTAATGGCTACGTCTTCGGCGATGATTTGAGCTGTTTTATAGAGCTTGAATCTGGTGAGTATGTGAAGAGAGAGGCAGCTACATTGAAGATCAAAGAAGGGACGCCGGCGAGCCCAATTGATGAATGATAGGATTAGGGTTTTGTCAGATTGAGCTTGGAGGAGTAAATAAGAAGCTGATTGAGGGGTAAATTGGGACGATAGGGGATCTAGGTTGATTAAATGGTGGCGTTTGAGGATGGTGATGGCTTTTCCGACAAGATGAACATCAGGCGCCGTCGGTGGTGGCGGCAAGGAGGTGAGGGTGGAGAAGTGAAGAGTTTTCCGGTAGGGTTTAAGGAGGTTCATTTCAGCGGACAGTTGAAAACGAACATGGTTGGTTGTGAACATTCGTAAGACTATCTTCACTCTTCACAATCCAAATTTAAGTCAATCTCGTCGGGGTGTTTGGACTATCTTCGCCGAATGTTTCAGAAAATGTGGAATCAAGAAATTATAATCTATCACGAATAAAACTTGGTAGGAAATAAATTGAAATTGAATGGTCATATTTGTTTTGTTGAAAAAAAATGAAATTAAAATAATATAAAACGATAGAATTGTCTTTTTAATTTTTAATTTTTTTGTTTTATAATTTATATGTAAAGATATATATTATATAAATTATAAAAATAATAAATAATGTTGTTGCAGGTAATGGTGGGTGATGGTGATGATAGGTAGTGGTGTTGGGTGGTGGTGGCGATGGAGAAAGTGGTGGTTATGGTTAGGATGGAAAAAATGACGGTGATAACTGTGATGATGGTGATGTTGGTGACGGTGGGTGGTAGTTATATTAAAGTTAAATACTAGTAAATGCCATGAAATTTCCAAATAATAGGGGTGAGTGTTATTTGGTTTAAAGTTTAAACAAAAATAAATAAATAAATTGTTTGAACATCGTTCAGTTAAACAGTTTGGCAGTTTCGGGTTAAATGGTTATGATTATGTTTTTTGGGTTGGATGAACATCTATTTCGGTTTATGGATTAAACTTTTTTTTTATTCGTGGTGGGTGACCAACACAAAAACGTATAACCTAAAAATATGCCTAATACTCACCCCGTAGTGTGTTATGTCTAATATTGATTTCACGAACATGGAATAACCCTATGTGTAGGTTTTGGGGTTATCCTGACTTTTAGGTGACGACGTCGTAAATTCGTCATTTTTTTGTTAAATAATTTATATTTGTTGGCTATTTTCTAAATGAAAATGCAAGTTTTTAAAGTGGTTTGACCCGCCAAGTCTTTGTTATGAAGGTGAAGATGACAAAAGTAACTTTACGAAGCTAATTATCCCACAACATAAACAAGTGATTGCTTTGCTAAATGCTATATTAGTTTGTTGTTTGCTCTCTTAACGATCATGATAATAGTGCCTAAGTTGTCTTAGAAAATGCATTGTAATTAGTGTGTAGGCATTTTGATCATGTGGTAATTGTCATTCTTATGTAATTTTTAGTAGATGGTGATGTAATGACAATGTACTCTGTTTATGTTAATTAAATGGCAATGTACTTATTTATGGAATGGCAATGTAGATTACTTGTTTTATTGGTAATGTCAATGTACTTAGATTTAAAGGACATGTACTTTGTTTCATGTAAAGGAAATGTTAAGACGGGTGGGAGCAGACAACGGGACTTCCCGTTAATACGACGTTGCACTAAAAAAAACATCGGTATAACGCCTGCGTTATCCGACGTTATGTTACGAAACGTTAGTGTGGTACCGGTCGGAAACGGGTTAATTTTGATCGGAATTCTCAACGTAATATTTTGAACTGTTTAAAAACGGTAAAAAAACCAAATTTATTTTTTCACCTTTAACTCTAATTTTTAGACCTATATATATATATATATATATATATATATATATATATATATATATATATATATATATATATATATATATATATATATATATATATATATATATAGGCCTAGTTTATAATGTGGATGAACAACTATTGTGCGGACATGTGAACAATGCTATTCTATGAGAATTACTAAAATAATAAGTTGTTTAGTAATGTGAATACGCTCAACCTCACACAATTATTGTCATTTCCATTCATTCTCACTAATTTTTATTCATTTTTGTTCTCAAACATCGTTTTTCACTCATTTTCATTCTTACAGAATACGACTCGATAAACATCCTAACAACATTCTAACAGAATGTGAATAATAAAAAAAACCCTATAATAACCTTATAAACGATTTAATTGGTGAGAATGTGTGATAATGACAATGAACGTATTCGCATTGTCAAACAACATTTTTTCTTTGTCATTCTCACAGAATAGCATTGTTCACACGTCCGCACAATAGATGTTAATCAACTTTGAACCTAGCTCTCTCTCTATATATGTATTTCTCTCTCTCTCTCTCTCTCTCTCTATATATATATATATATATATATATATATATATATATATATATATATTACCTACAATCCAAATTATTTCTCTCATCTTATTTTAAATCATCAAACAGTTTCTCATTCCATCACTATGAATCAAAACCCCAACACTCCTCCTCCAAACACAAATACATCTCCGCCTCTCGGTTTTGCACAATACGAGTTGTACGTGAACATCCTCAACACTCAAGACAACTTTTTCAATCCTGCCCCACAGGCCACCACAATTCCCTACAACTCTTCCACAAAACCTTTTCAACACATTCGCTACAGTGCAACAAAATACCACACAACCACCATCCACGCAAGAAAACGGTACCCGAGACGCAAGTACGAGGGGGATCTGAAAAAACGGCCAACAAATGGAAAGCATGAAGGAAAGGGAAAGCAGTCGTGGTGGAGCAATCGGAAGACGAACCTCCAATATGGTGGAATGCGGAGGAAGAATACGCGTTGGCGGTTATATGGTGCGGGGCATCAAAAAATCCAATGCAAGGAAATGGTATGAGAAAAGGTGCTTTTTAGGAAGTTGTGATCGGGAAATTTCGGACCATTTTGAAGAAGGATGCAAATTATCGCAATCACGATATGTTGAGTAGCATATGGATTCAAATAAGCAAGAAGTGCACTAAGTTCAATTCCATCTACAACAAACTTTCATCGCATAAGCAAAGTAGTACGACTGATTTTGACGTTTATAGAGTGGCGAGGGAGCAATATCATGTCGATACGAGTCATGTTTTCGAGCATGACAAGATTTGGGGGATTGTCAAGGAATACCCAAAATGAAATCAAATGTGTTACGGAACAACAATCGAAGAAGTTTTGCGGCTCGGGTTCGGTCGATGTTTCGGACGCACGCACAAACATCAACCTCAATGCGGACACGGATGAGATATCGAACGACTTCAACGGCATCGAAGAGATCTCCCCGCCTCGACATCCAATAAGTCACGACAAAGCGAGACGGGCTCAACGACATGCGTAGGAAGACAAAAGTAGACATCGAGAGCAAGTGGAAATGAAACAAAAATTTGATGATCACAATGAAATCGCGCGTAAAAGATATGAGTTGTAACGGGAGCATTTGAAGTTCCTTCATCGTGAAGCCGACGAAGATCGCATTGCGAAAGATTTGACAATTCTTCAAACTAGCAAAGAGAATATGCCACCGAGACGGGTGGAGGTGCTCCGAAAAATGAAGGCGAAGATCGAGCGGAAATATTTAGGTGAATAATAGTGTATCGGTTTTATATTTTTAAATTTATTATGTTTTCGGTCAATGTTTTTTTCTCCGTTGTAATGTCGTTTTTATTTTTAAAATGGTATGTTTAATTAATTATTTAATTTAATTATGTTATATTTAATTTATATGTTTTAAAAAAAATATTATGACATAAATTAAAAAAAATAAAACAAATTAGAAAAATAGAAATTAAAAACTTCAAAAAAATAAAATAAAAATAAATAGAAAATGAAGGTGTTATCACATGTTATTTGATGTTGTCCATTTCCACATTGGGTGTTATAACACCAAAAGTATGACTATGATGATGGAGTGAACACTTTGGGTGTGATAACATGTAATAACATGTTGTCCACACCTAAGGCTGCTGGGAGTGGGCAACAGGTCATACTATATTATAAAGGAATCATTTTTCCTTTCACCACATTAATTTGAAACTCTCATGCATTTTTATTTTCGCTACATTCATTTAAAACTCCTATGACTTTTCAATTTCTTTCTAACAATAATTATAAGTTGGTTAATAATGTTAAATAAATATCAAACCTAAAGTATAATCATATATAAACTAAATTTCAATATTAAAATAATATCTTTACTTCTACTTATAAAGTTATGTTTTTTTTTTTTAACTTTTAACATATTATACTTAATTTATTTGTTTTAATATAGTATTGGATATAAATCATTCTCATTTTAAAGATACAATTTTGGAATAATTTGTATAAAATACTTAAATTATTAATTTGAATATAACATTAGATGGTCAACTTAAATATAAGAAGCATTTTTCCTTTTACCGCATTCATTTGAAACTCTCATGCATTTTTCCTTTCACCACATTTATTTGAAACTCCTATGACTTTTCAATTTTTTTTCTAATAATAATTATAAGTTGGTTAATAATGTTAAATAAATAGAAAAAACATCATAAATGGTCCTTGTTGTTACCAAAATATGAAGTTTAGTTCCCGTGGTTTAAAAACCTCATAGATGGTCCCTGTATTTTCAAAACTTTTGATGTTTGGTCCTTTTTGCTAACTCCGTTAAGTTTGTCTGTTAACTTAAGGGTATTTTCGTCATTTCACCACCTCAGGACCATTTATGATGTTTTCTCGTATTTAAAAAAAAAAAAAGAAAAAATTAAAATAATTAAATATATAAAAGGTCTCTGTCTCGCGTAAGCAACCAACACATATATTGGTTTGTTCTTCAATAATCAAGAACACACATATAAACATACCACCACCACTACCAAGATAATCGATAAAGTAACTGTCAAGGATCAATCATATGCCGTCTACAATGCATTGGAAGCCTTCCACCCACCCTTTCTCCTACATTGACAAACCCCAAACCAGTGAATTCAGAATCGTTTCTGGAACAATTTTTCTTTTTTGAATCTGAAATCATTTATGGAAGAGAATTAAATACATCCCAACCCTTCTGCAAACAAACATACAAAGAAACCAGAAAAATAAAACCCAAACCTATTCATTGTTTTGAACCCTTCCTTTCCCATTTTCTCCCTCCTTCTTGTTTTTGTTCTTATTTATACACCAAATACCCACCTGCATCAAACAATTCACACATCAAGAGGGGCTGTTTTGGGACAAGATCCAGAATAATCCCAGATTTCATGTGTGGCTTTCGTTTCTGGAATGATTTGGAACCAAAAAAACAAATGAAGCTCTAATAGATACCCAGATGTGGAGTGGTTTTCGCCCAATAGATACCCATATATGGAATCGAATCAATCAAATCCTAAAGAGAAAAAGAAGAAAAGATTTAGGGGCTGGGAGAAAGAAGACACACAAAGATGCAAATCTAAATGGGTTATTGTTGGTTGCACATACTAGAAAACTTGGTCTAGGTGTGTCTGTAAAAAGGTCAACAAAACTGAATTCAGATGAGCTGATCTGAGAAGGAGGAATTAAAGGGTGTATACCCGATGTGGATCAAGTTAGTGGGTGCAAGAACGACTTATGCATTACCTAGATGAAAGAGTTGACGACTGCAAATCGATTGAAGGGAAAAGGGTAGGAGACTCAGATTCGTCGGAAAAATCAACATCAATCTGGGTTTCTTTGAGATCGATTCATGGATGAGATAATAGGGTAGTGGGTTGCTGAAGGGAATGATGTTTCATCGGAGGTGTGTTCACCGACAGTGGGGTTTAATCCTTAGGAGGTTGAGTAAACGAGGGGGGATGCCGACGATAAGGTTGAAGCTTTTGACTATGAAATGTCCGACGATTGTTGAGCATGGTGGGATTGGGTACGGTGGGGTGGTGGATTTGCCATGGTGGGTGCAGTCGGTGGTCCAGGAGGAGTGGACGGTGGAGGTGTTTGATTTGGAGTTAATAACGAACAAGGATCTTGAAGAGGAAATGGTGAGATTGTTGCAGGTATGAGTGTGTATGTAAGAGAGATAGATAGATAGATAGATAGATAGATAGATAGATAGATAGATAGAGAGAGAGAGAGAGAGAGAAAGACCCATTGGATATTAAATTTAATTATTTTTTTCCTTTTTAAAAAAATAAAATAAAAGAAAACCTCATAAAAGGTCCTTTGATAGTTAAATGACGGAAATATCCTTCATTTAACGGTAGAAAACTAACGGAGTTAGCAAAGAGGACCAAACATCAAAAGTTTTGAAAATACAGAGACCATCTATGAGGTTTTTAAAGCACGGGGACTAAACTTCAGATTTTAGGTAACCACAAAGACCATTTATGATGTTTTTTCAAATAAATATCAAACATAAATTGTAATCATATATAAGCTACATTTCAATATTAAAATAATATCTTTACTTCTACTTATAAAGTTATGGTTTTTTTTTTTTAACTTTTAAAATATTATACTTAATTAATTTGTTTTAATATAGTATTGGATGTAAACCATTATCATTTTAAAGATACAATTTTGGAACAATTTGTATAAAATACTTAAATTATTAATTTAAATATAACATTACATGGTCAACATAAATATAAATTTTAGTTGAACATAAACAACCCAAAAAATATTTTGTAATAGTTAAAAATGATAAATTGTAGTGTCTTTCGAATAATGATTATAAGTTGGTTAATAAAGTTAAATAAATATCAAACCTAATGTGTAATCATAAATAAACTAAATTTCAATTTTAATATAATATCTTTACTTATACTTAGAAAGTTATGTCTTTAACTTTTAATATATTATACTTAATTTATTAGATTTAAAATGTTGTTGTATGTAAACTATTATCAGTTTAAAGCAACGACTTTTGAACAGTTTGGACAAAATACATAAATTATTAATTTAAATATAACATTACAATATCAACTTAAATATAAATTTCAGTTCCACTTAAAAAACCAGAGAATATTTTGTAAATAGTTAAAAGTGATAAATTATAGTGATAAATGCAAAAACTAAATTGTAATCTCAATTTAACTAAAATATTTCTTTAAGATATTTTTATAATTGTTAAAAGTTTTCAAATAAGTAGCTTAAAATAACTTGCAATAACAATAGTTAAAAATAACTCTAGATAAATGAATATATTGTTACCTTTAAAATAAAAAAAAAACAATATTTGATGTTTCAAAAAATTATAATGATAGATATTAAAACATTAAGCAAATAAATTTTAAAAAATTAATTAACAATAACAACAACTATAAATAACATTAAACCATATATTATATTTAATTTTATTCATTTGTAACTCGCGTGCAAAAGTCATTCAAACGATTGACTAAACTACAATATTAAAATCTCATATTATATTTCTATTTATAAAATTATGTCTTTAACTTTTTAACATATTATAATTAACTTATTAGTTTAAATATGTTGTCGTATGTGAGCAATTATTATTTTAAAGTCACAACATTTGTATAATTTATGAGTTGATGAAAAATAGTTAATTTATTGATTTCAATATAGCATTAAACAATTAACTTAAATCAAAATTTCAGTTAAACTTGAAAAAAATTGAGAGACTGTTTTATAAATAGTTAAAGATTATAAATTATAATCCTAAATGAACAAAAAAAACACGAAACTATCTTTTGTAATCATTAACAATTTTCTAATAAATAACTTAAAAATAACTTACAATAAAAATAGTTAAAAGTAATATTATATAAAAAAAACTATAATATTTTATTTAAAACAAAAACAATGTTTTTTGTTTTAAATAACTACAATCATAGAAACTAGCAATATTCATCAAATAAATTTTAAAAACATTAAATTTTTGAAACTAAATTAAAATAATTAAGAGTTTCGAAATATGTCATTTTAAATAACTTACTACAACAATAGTTGTAAAGTAAAATTATATACAAAAATTATATTGTTGTATTTAAAAACAAAAACAATATTTGATGTTTTAAATAATTACAATGATAGAGATTAAAATCTTAAGCAAAGAAACTTTTTAAAATTAACTAATCATAACAACAACTATAAATATCATTAAATCATATATTATATTTAATTTTATTCGTAAGTAACCTGCAGGTATACGTTATTAAGACACTTAGGATTATATAATTTTAAAAGATATTTACATTATCATATAATTCAAAACAAACAATGTTTATACAAACTTATTATAAGATTTATTATATAAAAGCTAATAACAATGTCATTGATATATTTAAAAAACATATATTTGTAAAAAATTTAAATATATTGTTGTATTCAGCGCAACGCGCGAGTATTCGCCTAATATCTTATAAAACTAACATTTTTCCTTGAACCTTATGCATTTAAAACTCCAAAGACTATTCCACTTATATAATTTAATTTATGATTTGTAACTTCCAAAACTCTTCAAATCATGTTATTTAATTGACGGGTTAAATGAAATATTTAGCCTATATAAGAACATTGACAGAGTTTGAAGAGTTATGAGAGTGGTTCCATGGATTTAAAAGAGCAATTACAACTTTTCAAAGTGTAAATGCTATGTAAATGCTAATTTGGTATATGTAAAGTTTTATATATTAACCAAGCTTCAAATTTGGGTATGTGTGTAAAGGTATACTTGAGATAATTTTTTAATTTTATGTGTTATGGATCTTTCAAGATGATGAAGTGGGACTGATAATTACTTCTCATGAACTTTTGGTAAATTAACTTTTAAGCTATTTATCGATTAGAGTAATTAACTTTGTTAACATGTATGTATCTTTATGTCGTTTTTCTCTTTTATGTTAAGACAATCCATTTTTCTATCAAAGAGAACATTATTCAACATGTATTTTATGCTATTAGTTATATCCTATGTTAGTTTCTATCATTTTATTTTATTGTAAATAACATCGATATAACTTTTGATAACTGATTTTGTTAAAAAGAGTTTACAATTATTATTCCAAACTGTTGGTGATAATGACGAATTAGAACAAATGTTTTTAAATATGATATGACTTTATTGTTGAAAACCAAAGATTATTTGTGTTATAAAAATACATTCATTATGTTCTTGCAAAATTCATATGTATTCCATTTTTAAAAATATTTTTATAGTAATAAAAATAAGTACTTTATTATATCTTATTAAATTAGTCAATTTTTTTCCTATTTGTTCTTCATTGTAAACTTAAAGTAAAAATAAATAAAATTTTAATACTTTTATAAGAAAATATATTGGATAAAAATATACTTCAAATGTAACATTCTCCACTCCCTAACCCACTCTTAATATGTTTTTTTTTAAGATTAGTCTTAATACTTAACAATTGCTATAACTTTGAGTTTCAAATCACTATTTTACTTGGACCCTTGATTCCTTTCAAATATTTTATATTTTTAATGATAAAAGTAAAAGTATTGAAGAATGATAACTTTTTTAAATATAATAAAGAAAAGTTTTCAAACAAATAGTTTTTAATTAAGTAAAAATAATAATAGTTTGAAATAAAGTAAAACAACAAAATAGATTATATTATATTAAAAAATGATTGTGATTTGAAATAATAATAATAATAATAATAATAATAATAATAATAATAATAAATGAAATAAAATTACTTAAATAAATTATTTCGAAATCATTTAAAATTACCTATAATTATTATTAAATTAAAAACTTTATTTAATTCAATTCAAACACAACTTATTATATCTATCTTATCGTATACTTAAAATAATTATCAAATTAGTTACAACTTAGTGTAAAAATAATTATTTTAATGATATATTCCAATAATATTGTTATTATAAAATATAATTGTCAATATTTATACTGCATTATTACATACAACTCAAATGTTTGACACTCCTATTATAAATCAAGAGTTTTGTATTTTAAATGTAATTTTGATTCTAAATTTAATGTAATTTCATGCCTTTTTAATTTCCACTATATTCAAGAGTTTTTCAAAGTTGTGATTATTAATGTTCAATGTTTTTTATTTTCCACTTACTTATACACACTATAGCTATATTTGAACTATATAAATAAGTTTTGATCAAAATATGTTTGAAAATATTTGTGATTAAAATATGAAAAAAGTTGAAAAAAACGAGTTTTGTCGCATTAATGATTATTTCAATGCAATCTTTTATAACAATGTTTCTATATATCAAATGTATGTTAATTTCTAATTATTCATTTTAAATGATTTATAAGTATTTAATAAGTTTTGTTTGATGTAAATATTATATTAAATGTTGTAATGTTTTTATGGCGCTAAAAGTTGTAGTATATTTCCATATTATTTCTTATTTGTTTTATATACAAATCAACATATGTATTCTATATAATTGCACAACTTAAAATAGTCTATAAAATCATCAGAAGTTATAACATTTATTTGTTCATACTACTTTTTTATTTGATATATATATATATATATATATATATATATATATATATATATATATATATATATATATATATATATATATAGAAATCAATATAGGTTTGATATAAAATTTACACAGCATAAAATGGTCTATACAATAATCAATTAATAATAGAAATAACCAATGATATAAACATATTACAGTTAATAAAACGAATAGGTTAACTATATGTTTTATTTTGCTGCTGACGTTGGTTTTGCATGTATAAATACTAAATCATAATTTCTAAAATTTTATTAATTTAATTAAATAATTATATTCGTCTGAAGAAATATTTTTTTTTTCACCACATCAATTTAAAACTCTAAACTTTTCATATTTTCATATAATATATTTTCTAACGTAAATAAGTTATTAACTATAAATATTATCATAAATGGAAAACTTCTTGAATTATCAATAACTTCAATATAGTGTTAAATGCATAATATAAATTAATATATCAAACAAAGTTAAAAATATAATGTAAAAATTAAAACCTAAAGTAAAATATCAAATAAAGTTTTAAAAAACTCAATGTATATTTTTTAAAAGAGTTAAAAGGAAAATATTAAATACAATAAACGTAAAATAACATAAATCTAAATGTAAAATTAACTAAAAGATCTCCAAAAACTATTTTTTATAATAACTAAAATCCAGTTAAGTGTTTTTAATTAATTTTAATAATAATAGTTAAAATAACATAAAGTTATAAATTAAATTTTGTTACATCACAAAAAATGAATGATAATTTAAATAATCATCATGATAAAAAATAAAACTTTGTCAATTTTTTTAAAAGTTAATAAATCCATTAATTAATTAAAATAGATAAGAAATATAACTAATTTTATACATACAGAAAACTTGAGTTGATACCATTAAATGATTCGATTTTAGTAAGTGTTATATTATCTATTGTTCAAATTAATTATAATGTTACATTAACCAAATGTCTAAATATAATAATAATTATTTTTTAGTTAATATAAATGACATAAATATTTTCAATGACATATGATTAGTAAAAGGTTAGCTATATAATTTTATTCTGTGCAACGTGCGGATATTCGTCTAGTCTATATATATATATATATATATATATATATATATATATATATATATATATATATATATATATATATATATATATATTTATAAATGAGACATTTTTACTTGCACCACATGCATTTGAAACCTCCATGAAATTTCAATTTCTTTATAATAATTATTGCAAATTGGTTAATAATGTTTAATTAATACAAAAACTAACTTATAATCATAAATTAACTAAACTACAATATTAAAGTATTATACTTTACTTCTATTTATAAAATTATGACTTTAACTTTTTAAAATATTATAGTTAACTTATTAGTTTAGATATGTTGTTGTATGTAAGCAACTGTCATTTTAAAGTCATAATTTTTGTATAATTTATGATTTTATCCAAAATAGTTAAATTATTAAATTCAATATAATGTTAAACGATTAACTTAAACCAAAATTTCAGTTAAACTTAAAAAAATCGAAAGACTATTCTATAAATAGTTAAAAGTTAAAAATTATAGTATTAAACCTAAATTGTAATCCTAAATCAACAAAAAACCATGAAACTATATTTTATAATCCTTAAAAATTTTCACATAAGTAGCTTAAATATAACTTACAATAAGAATAATTAAAAGTAATATTATATAAAAAATCATAATGTTATCTTTAAAAACAAAAATAATGTTTGTTGTTTTAAATGATTACAATCAAAGAAATTAGCAATATTCATCAAATAAATTTAATAAAAGTTAAATTTCTGAAACCAAATTAAAATAATTAAGAGTTTCTAAACATGTTATTTAAAATAACTTACAACAACAATAATTAAAAGTAACATTATAAACAAATATTATATTGTTACCTTTATAAACAAAAGAAAAATGTTTGATGTCTTAAATAATTATAATGATAGAAATTAAAATCTTAAACAAATAAACTTTTTAAAATTAATTAATAATAACAATAACTATAAATATCATTAAACCATATATTATTTTTAATTTTATTCATCAGTAATCCGTGGGTAGAGGCCATCAAGACAATTGAGATTATAGAATTTTAAAAAATGTGTACATTATCATATAATTTAAAACAAACAATGTTTATACCAACTTATTATAAGATTTATTATATAAGAGTAAACTAAAACATCATTAATATATTTAAAAAACATATATTTGTAAGGATTTCAAATATATTGTTGTATTCTGCGCAACACACTGGTATTTGCCTAGTTATTATATGTTACCACACCCAAAAGTCGTCACATCATCATCATAGTCATAGATGGGTGTTATAACACCAAATGTGAAAATAGACAACATCAAATAACATGTAATAACACCTCTTATTTTCTATTTACTTTTGATGTTTTTAGTTTCTATATTTCAAATTTATTTATTTTATTTATTGTCATAATATTTATAATTATAATATAAATTAAAAGTAATATTTAAAAAGTAAAAATAAAAATTTAAATCGTAAATTCAAAACAACATAAAAAATTACAACTAAGGATAAAAACACATTTAAAAACCTAAAATCGAAAAAAAAGACGAAACAAATTACATTTTCGATCTAAATTACTCAACTTCAGTGTCATCATAGATATGATATGCCAAGTCCTCTCGAAGTTGTTTGTGTTTTCGCTGGTCTAGAATATTGTAACAACCGTAAAATTTAGATCAAAAGTGGTCGATAAATTCGTGTGACGCTGCTAGAACCAAACCAAATTTATGTTTCGTCATTATGTATTTAACATATTTAAAAGATATTATAACTGTTAATCCTACCTAATAAATGAAAATACTTTTGTCACTTGTCATCTTCTCCTTCATTTTGACAAATGTCATTTTCTAAGATTTTTAAAATTGTTATTTTCCACTTGTCATTTTTTGGGGAATTCTTGATTTTCTTAAAATATTTTTTTCAAAAAATTCTAATGGGTTATATATGTAAGGTTATCATTCTATTAATTTGATAATAAATTCTCATAAATGTTTTAAATGATTTGATTTCATTCATAAATACTTCAAAAGATTACATTTTATTAAGGAAAAACATTATTTTATAAAATATTTATTGTTTATATATATTAATATTAAATTTTTATTTTTAATAAACTCGTGTAATACACGGGTCTCACACCTAGTCGATTATAAACATATGAAAAATAAATTTATGCGATGTATAGCAATGAGTGCATGAAATTAACGTAATATGAACATGGCATGTATAAATATATATGTATGCTATATATGATTTACTATGTTCAATATAAAATACATAAGTTGAATTTTTAGCTAACATACTGAAAATACTTAACTCATAAAATGATGAGTATATATTATGCGTATATATACTTGATACCAAGTGACATAAACTTATTCTCAAGTGTATATTTATATATATACAATAAAACAAATAGTTCATGAAGTCATTTTGCATCAATTAGTGCAAGAAATTGATATAGCAGATTATACCCACTCACACCCCTCTTATCGATGGCTATCACACACAAAATAAAAATACACATACAAATATCTTGCGCAAGAATGGAGCAAATCTTTATTAAATTTCCATTGGATTATATGGCCAACACCAATATTATAAGTCTTAAAAATCAGGAAGATGATCCCCTAGTACTACTACAATTCGTCACCCTCTTACCTCTCTATCAACTACAAGCTCACAGATACAACATGTACTCAATATCTATGAGAACTGTGTCAAGTACTTCAATATCTTCAATAATCTGCATTAGTACAATGAGCCATGTGAAGAAACCCAATCAAATATCTCAAGGACGATACAGTTTCTCATCCACCACCTCACTCATCTTCCTTCCCTCTCACGATTGCACTAAACTACACACACAATTCAGCACATGTGCATATCCTTCATGAATCTCGATTGTACAATTCAATCTCTGCCAAAATCCACAGCTGTAAAAGAGATGTAGAGAAGCTTCATAATATCTCATTCCTATTTGAAGGCCCCACTCATTTTCTATCACCTGCCCATACCTCTTACTTCCGTATCTTCTCCAATAAACAGAGAAGAGATTCAACAGCTATTAGAGTTGTTTTCCCCATCTCAAACCCAGTTCCTTGTACCTTCTCTTTCTCCAATGGCAAACCAACCCAAAAGCTCCCTGATCACCACCGATTCCAGTTGAAGCAAATCCCTGACCATAAACAGGCCTGTAGGCGCAGCTTACCAGAGAAAAAGAAGCAGCGACTACTTCCATTTTTCCCTCCTGCCTTCATTTGTTCGACTATCAAACAACTTCCACACATCTTTTCCTTGCTCCTCCATCGATCTCAGGTAAATTCCTTACCTTCTCTGATCAAAATTCGTCCAGCAACCACCGTGAACATTAGGCACCTGCCATGGTCGCCGGTGGCCTGAACAGTTCCAACCGGACGATCCCGGTGGCGGGTTTGGTCCTAGTCAAGTGTATATAGTTCCTGATTCCATTATTTTTCTGCCATGTGATGTCTAGGTCGACTCCAAGATTCCCGTTCCAAATCCCCCTTAGAACAGGAGCTTCCTGACACTTCCGACTCTCAAAACCAACGTGAGTTCTACGGCCCCTATTTCTTATTATCAATGTTTGGGGGAGATTACATGTAGTTCGGTCTTATTATCATGATGAAAATGGTTCAAAACAAATGAATTAAAGTAAAACAACTATCGCTAAGCACATATATATATATATATATATATATATATATATATATATATATATATATATATATATATATATATATATATATATATATATATATATATATATATATATATATATACAAGAAGAGTGTTGATAAACTAAGATTTCATTATATGTACGTAAGTATGATTATAACAACTTATTTTATAGAGATAACTATAAATATAAGTTGTGAAATGTTACTGAGTATCAAGTTCATATAAGTTAAATATTCAAAACAATTAAGGGTTATTAAAGTATTGATATTCTAGATATAAGGGTATGAAGTAAACTGTTAAGAAGAGATAAATAAAAGCTGTGAAATTGTAAGTTCAAGGTACTATGGTGTAATATGCTCATACTCTATAATGCTGAAAAGAACAATAAACGAAAACGGAACCAGTTACTTATGGAGTATAACAGAAATAGTAATAAATCGTTACTATATAGTCATACCAGATTGAATAACCATATGTTTATACTTAAATCAAGATACCAAATTTGTGCATGTATATGTCGGATATTAAAGAAACAGATTTAAAGTTATTAACCTGCACAAGTACTGTTAAGGCTGTGAAACCCAATACAAAATGTACATATACATACACTAAAAGGGTAACAGATGGCATTTCCGTATAAATTGTTATTATGGTTCCTTGCACATTAAACATCATAGTATAAAATAACTACTCTGTTATCATAATATCAAAGTCGAATCAAAGAACAATAAGTATTGAAGTTCAAGAATTATGAGTATCATTTTCTTAAATGGCGAATAACTTCGCGTTACTAGTGAATCTAGAATGAACAACATAGGTTTATTATGCTTATTGTTTGTGGGTTTATTATACCCATTCCGTATAGGTTCATTATATCTATTCTTTGTGGGTTTATCATACCCATTCCGTATAGGTTCATTATACCTATTCTTTGAGGGTTTATTATACCCATTCCAAATAGGTTCATCATACCTTTCAGAATACCGAACACAATCCGTCGAGTATTCATATCCGATTTCGCAAAGGCTAAGTTCACAATACTTAGTAGAGACCTTCTGTCAAATAACCGTTAATCCTCGACGGAACGACTAACGCTAGGTATAAGTGTCATAACATTGATCTTATACGGTACGCCCGCCCGCCTGGAATTGCTAGCTACAACTACGTCTGACGAGATGAATTTTGGCGCTGGCGTTAGCATTATCGAACATTACCCCGCGTTATTACGGGGTGAATGACTTTAGCACGCGCGCCCTATCATGGTGTCGGTGCAATAATAAAGTTTAGTGTCAAGAGTTCGGTTATGACATCATCTAATATTCCTTTGTTCTTAAATCAATAAAAACGACCATTGATAATATAATTATCATATGAAAATTGACAAAGAGAGATTCATTTACTATTAAGTTGGTTCAACACATGCAATAGTAAAATAATCATTCTTGGCGAAAAATTGACAAATTATGTTTTGAAAAGGACAAAGATTTCTATCTCTACATTAAATTCTTTTTATAAAAATCTTTTGTTATTTTTAGAATATATGGAGTCAAAACCTATAGAACTCACCAACATTATTGTTGACGTATTTTAACATGTATTCTCAGGAAATTAAGGCAAGAAATTCACGCGAGGAGTATGGAATCATCGTCTTATATTTTTGTTCTAAATTATGTTTTATGTCCTCTTTTTGAATCGTTGAAGATTTGTCATGAAACATGTAACAAAGTAAGATATAATTATGTCGTATGTGATGTAAAACTTTAAGTGGTTGTTTAATGTTTGATATATGCTATGTTTGTGATATTCGATTTTTGTCACTCACCCGGTGATTCCGCCGTTGGCTGGGGTGTGACAGATATCAACGACTCAATGTAAGTATTTTGTTGTCCCTGGTTGAAATTGAATGTGTGCATGCTTCGTAGACGAATACTCCACAATGTTTCGTCATTTATCTTCAATCACCATGATATGTATAATGATACATGCATACATAATATCACGTAGATTGTCCAACTCATATGCTCATGTTGCACGTTCAACTATGTGCCATTTTGCTTTCAGAACTCCGAAAGCGCATTCCACGTCCTTACGTGACCCTTCTTGTCTTCTCTTGAAAAATTTATCTCTTGGTTCTATCGGGTGTCGAAACGCCTTCACAAACGTGGAATATGGTGGGTATATTCCATTCGTGAGGTAATACCCGAACTTATACTCATGGTCATTTACCGTGAAAGGAGCATCTGATGCCTATCCTGTCAAAAGGTCCTGAAATATTGGTGACTGATCAATAACGTTTACATCGTTGTTCGAACCCGCAACTCCGAAAAAAACATGCTAAATCCATAAGTCTTGTGACGCAACAACCTTTAATACTGACGAAGACGATCCAAGATGACCACTTGTGTATTGACCTTTCCACGCCACATGACAATTTCTCCATATCCACTTTGTGCAGTCAATGCTTCCAAGCATTCCTGGAAAACCATGTCGTTCTTCATGCGCAACACATAGTTGTTGCATGTCATTCAATGAAGGTATGTACAAGTATTTATCACCGAAGGTTTCAATAACACCTCTCACCAATCTATACAAATTTTCTCATGCAGTTCGCTCTGACATTTTCATATAGTCATCAATAGAATCAAGCGATTCCCCCAAAGCCATAAGCTTGATTGTAGCAACACATTTTTGCAACCTTGTAAAACCTCGTTTACCTCTCGCATCATACCTCAATTGGAAATATTCATACCTAAACATATAATAAAATTTTATTTAATAATCTAAAGAACCTATAATAAAATTTTAAAATAGTTATTTAATAATCTAAATAACATATATTAAAATTTTGAAACAACTGTAATTACGGTACCTGGTTTCGATTGCATTGACTATCTGTTTAAACACATTTTTTCGCAAACGAAATATTCTTTTAAAATCGTTTTGTTGGTAGACACAGTTATCCGCAAAATAATTGTGTAGTAGACGTCTATGTCTTTCTTCACGATCTCTGTTTAACGTCGTACGTCTGGTCAGTAGTGGAGTTGGCTCTGATGGTATCATATCAGTAACATATTGATACATCATAACCACGAACATATCATACTCGTCGATATCATGATTGTATGGATGAAACGGATCAAAAGTTCCATTTTTTAATTAAATAGAGTGGAGTTAGCTCTGATGGTATCATATCAGTAACATATTGATACATCATAACCACGAACATATCATACTCGTCGATATCATGATTGTATGGATGAAATGGATCAAAAGTTCCATTTTTTAATTAAATAGAGTATTAAGGTAAAATGAAATTTTTGATATTGAAATAAATGATGATTTTTGAAAGAGTTTGTTGAAAATATGAAGGTAAATGAAGATAATTTTTTGTGTATTTATAATAATAATATTTTTTTTAAAATTGTGACCGTTTGCAAACGGTAAAAAATATGACATTCCAATCAAAAACAGCTCAAAAAAGCCCATTTCCTTCTATTACCACGGTAACGCCTTTTGCCATAACGCCCAAAAACGCAATATGTAGGTGGTGTTGAAGGCGTCATAACGCCTTTTTTTGCATTCCACATGAGAAAAACGCCTAATGACGTTGTCCGCTCCGTGTAGTCTAATAGTCTAATGAACTGTGGTTGTTTTAATGACTATGACAATGTACTTTCTTACATTTTGTGGCAATTTAATGGCAACGTATTTGGGAGTTAACTATGTGATAATTCAAAAAATATAATTTAATATTATATTTAAATTAATAAATTAAATATAATTATATTAATAATTTAATTTTTTAATATAAATATGATAGTAAAATGACTTGGTAAATATGGAATACTTCCAAACCCCTGTATGGCAAAAACCCTATTCTTTAACCCAATTTGTTACAGCTAATTGAAGACTATGGGTTCTGATAATTTCATTAATCATGACTCATAATTCCTTTCAAACCCACTGATATGAACTCGTCGTCTAAACAGCTGGTCGGGCTTGGGTCAGCCCTTGATAAACTAATTCGAAGCTCGAGCCTTCATGACCATATCCCCACCGTTTATCTTCTTCACACCCGCCAAGGATTCCCAGCACAAAGACCCAAGGAGATGCAACTGAGCACCACCAGTCGGGAGCTATCACCGTTCATCTTTCCTCTCTCTTCTATTCCCTCCCCTGGTAAAAGCTACACGACACCCATGCGCACAGCCTTATCCCTCCTCCGCTCTCTTTCTACCTCCCTCCCTCGCCACCACCGCCGTTATCTCCTCATCCAACGCACTTTCCCCCTCTTTAAACCCCATGTTGTAAACCCACCTCGAATTTCACTATTTTGTACTCGTTCCGCGGAACAGTCATCTGTCAGTAATTTCGTCGAGCAATTGGCGGGCGAAGACGAAAACTTGGATTTTGATAAAGATAACGAAGTTTTTAACTTCGATGCCTCTTTCGTGTCGAATGTTGATTCCAAGAATAAACATTTATCTCCGTCTCTTGATGTGAAAGAGTTGGATGAGCTGCCTGAACAGTGGAGGAGGTCTAAGTTGGCGTGGTTGTGTAAGGAGCTCCCCGCGCATAAGCCTGCTACGCTTATTAGAATACTGAATGCTCAGCGGAAGTGGGTTAATCAAGAAGATATGACTTATGTAGCTGTCCATTGTATGCGGATTCGTGAAAATGAGACTGGGTTTAGGGTAAGAGTTCATCTTTTTTTGTTCTTTTCAGTTTTCAGTTCACGTTTTCCTTTATTTACACTGCAGGTATAGTTCTTGATTGTGCAAGATTTTGTGCTTGTTTTCTACTCGCTCTTATAGATAATTAACTTCCAGTTATTGAACTATTTTGCTTTATGTGTGACGCCATTTTGTTGGATCATTTTAGGTCTACAAATGGATGATGCAACAGCACTGGTTTCGTTTTGATTTCTCTCTTGCTACGAAGCTAGCAGATTACATGGGCAAGGAGCGAAAATACTTGAAATGTAGAGAGATATTCGATGATATAATCAATCACGGACTAATCCCTACAGAATACACCTTCCATATTCTCATAATCTCCTACCTTAGTTCATCAAATCGTGGTTGTTTAGATGAAGCATTTGCAATCTACAATCGAATGATTCAATTAGGAGGTTATAGTCCCCGCCTCAGCCTGCACAATTCTCTTTTCAAAGCACTTCTAACTCAGCCTGAGGACTCTTCAAAACACTATCTTCATCAAGCAGAATTCATATTTCATCAAATGGTAACATCTGGATTCAAGATTCATAAAGATATCTACAGTGGGCTTATTTGGCTTCATAGCCATCAAGATAAGATAGATAAAGAAAGAATCACATCACTAAGAGCCGAGATGGAGTTATCTGGATTTGATGAGACCAAAGAAGTGCTTATCTCTATTTTGAGAGCTTGTTCAAAAGAAGGGGATATAAATGAAGCCGAAAAGACATGGGAAAAGCTTCTTAATATCACTCCCACAATTCCCTCTCAAGCTTTTGTGTATAAAATGGAAGTCTATTCAAGAATTGGAGAACATATGAAATCATTCGAGGTATTTAGAGGCATGCAAGAACAATTAGGTTCAGCCAGCATTGCAGGATTTCATAAAATCATAGAAATTTTGTGTAAATCAAACTCTCATGAGCTTGCAGAATCTGTCATGAAAGAATTCATCGAAAGTGGTAAAAAGACATTAATGCCCCCGTTTCTTGATTTAATGAACATGTATTTAACATTACGCATGCACGATAGGTTGGAGTATACTTTCCTTCAGTCCCTTGAGAAATGTCCTCCTAATCGTACCCTTTACAATATATATCTCAAATCACTTGTAGATTCTATGAATTTACAAAAAGCAGAAAAGACACTACGCGAAATGCAAAGTCATGAGGCTGTGGGTGTTGACACTGAATCTTGCAACACCATTTTAAGAGGGTATTTAGATGGTAAAGAGTATGCAAAAGCAGAAAAGATTTATACTTTAATGAAGGAGAAAAAGTTTCACATTGAACCCGATTTGATTGAGAATCTTGAACATGTTTTGAGTTCGAATGAAGAAGCTGTTAAGAACCCTGTAATCTTGAAGCTTAGTAAAGAACAACGAGAAGCTTTGGTGGGATTACTATTGGGTGGTGTACAGATTGAATCAGATGAAAAAGGAAAGAATCATACACTTGTTTTCAAGTTCAATGAGGACTCTGGTGTACATAAGGTGTTAAAGAGACATATTTCCTATGAGTACCATGAGTGGTTGGATTCATCTAATGAACAGTTTACCACTATACCCCACTCTTATTTTGGGTTTTATGCAGACCAGTTTTGGCCACAGGGGCAACCTGCAATTCCTAAATTAATCCATAGGTGGTTATCACCTCGGGTTCTTGCATATTGGTACATGTATGGGGGTTACAAGACATCATCTGGAGATATTTTATTAAAGGTCAAAGGAAGTGAAGATGGAGTTGACCGAATTGTTAAAACCTTACAGAAAAAGTCTTTGACTTGTAAGGTCAAACGCAAGGGGAGAGTGTTTTGGATAGGTTTACTTGGAAGCAATTCAGAATGGTTTTGGAAATTGGTGGATCCATATATTGTTAGGGATTTGAAAGATGTTTTAAAACCAGGGAACATAGCATCAGATCTAAAGGAAGAAGCCCAAAATGTTGAGTTTGATAGAAGTGATTCTGATTATAGTGAAGATGACATCTTGTAGGATTTGTAAAATGTAAACTAACATTGTGTGGCTTAAAAAGAGGCGAGAATAGCTTCATGAAAAGGCAAGTATACTCAATGAAGTTTCTTGACACTAAGGTATGTTTTTATGCATGAAATTATTTCATTCTTTTACTTAAAGTTTTGAACTTTATTGTATGTCATTATTTTGATGCAGGTTGAAAGTGGTAGTGGTGCTAATGCTGCACATTTGAGTCAAGGCACATGCTTTTTTATTGGATTTAGTTGAGGGTATGTATATCTTTTAACACTTCACTAACATCCTAAATTTATGTGACCTCACTTATATGAGGATTGTTTTGTGCATATTTAATCATTACAATTGGAATTTTCTTTCACTATTTATCATGCTTAAAGCCCATTACTTGTTAGGAATAACTGGCACCGAGTTGTAATTGAGGTTCTGCTTTATTTGTTGCTTCAGGTTGTGATAAAGATTATTTATTATTATATATAGTTTAAAAAATATTTTCTAATTATCTACTTTTGACTCTTGAATATTACAATGTTTAACTTCCAAATTCACATGTCAGTACCTTATAAATCAAATGAATTAGGTTATATCTTTCTCACATGACAGAAAGTTATATCTTACTTAGTTCCTTTACAAAAATTTAATAGTAGCGTGTCATTTTAACTACACAAACACCCTTGCAGTTTGATTGAGACGATGATTCCAAACATTTAAATCGGAACAAAAGTCTTGAAAGAGAGAGGATGAAAGTCATTTGGTAAATACGTTGGCATATTGAGACAAAGATGTCACATGCAACACTCGAATTTGACCAATCGTAATTTTGTCCCAAACAAAGTCAATGTTGATCTCAGTATGTTTGATTAAAATCTTTCAACCAGGTTG
The DNA here is from genome assembly GCF_002870075.4 of Lactuca sativa. Classification (NCBI taxonomy): domain Eukaryota; kingdom Viridiplantae; phylum Streptophyta; class Magnoliopsida; order Asterales; family Asteraceae; genus Lactuca; species Lactuca sativa. The sequence continues at coordinate 264,412,798 of NC_056627.2, forward strand.
GAAGACATGTAGACCTCACTACCATTGTCATAATATGTGTTGGGCTGGTGATGAAGCTCATGAAAGAAGATTTTGAAGCTCCGTTTTAGAATCGTGAGGTGTGGCTCATGAAGATCATTCACATAAAGATAGATTTGCTAAACCAAGTATTGATGTTTGGGTCTCCTAGAGTGCGATTAGACTCCGATAGAGAATTAGGTCCATGAGCGGTGTGCCGGAGGCATCACAATAATCTTGGCCAACATGTCAACTAGGGTATGATCAAGTTTGCAGTTGAGCATATTAAACCTCTCAAGGATCTTAGAGTCATACTTATATTGACTTAAGAATATACCATGTTGATCACGGGTAAAAGTGATACCAAGGAAGAAATTAAGACCTCTAAGATTAGTCATAGAGAACTATGTAACACCCGGCAAATTAATACAAAATACAACCAACAAGATTAATTTTTCAACCCACAAAACAAGTAGGTGTACATTTATATTAACATGCTAGAATACAAGTAGTTACCAAAATGATCGTATACCCAAAACTATGCAAATATCCGAGTTGGGCATTACCAAACACCTAACATTTCTTTTATCTCCGGACTACCTCTTTACCTTTACCAACTCTACTCTTATAGGCTCTATTTGATCTTTGAAAGGCACAATGAGTAATAGTTTAGCTTTGCAAGCTTAGTGAATAATAAAAACAACAAAAACAACAAAATGGTGGTAAAAAAACTAACAAAAATCCGAGCAAAAATCTAACCTTCAACAAAGCTAGACAAAAGAAAAGGAGCATGACTGCCATAAAAACAACAAAACTATGGTCAAAAAATAACATGAGGAAGCAAATAGACAAGAAATGTGAGAAGATAAGAAATAAAACATGGTTCTCAAATAGGGATGACAAAAAAGCCCGAACTCGACGGGGAAACCCGAAACCCGATCATTTCGGGTCGGGCAACAGGTCGTTATCGGGTTCGGGACAGGGATTGAGTTATTATCATCCCGATATTTTATATATATATATATATATATATATATATATATATATATATATATATATATATATATATATATATATATATATATTATTATTATAAGAGAACCTTTAATTCACCAATGAAGCAATCAGAGCCCTTGATTGTGTTTTAATCCTAAGTTTTCCACCCTTAGATCAAATTGCTGACATCATCGTCTACAAATAAAATTCAAATACAATTACATTTAATTATAAAATCTATAATATTTATAGAATCTTTAAATCCAATAATTATTTTATCAATTGAAACATATCGTTCTATTTATATACATGATATCAGTTTCTCTAATTAATATTGTTCCTAATTTAACTCCCTTATTTTTAGTTTTTGATTTCCAAATTCAAACATGTTTACATTTTATTTTTTATTATTATTATTTTTAAAACTCATTAAACAAGCATATTAATAATTAAGTTATTAACCTATAAAATCTAATGTAATCCCACTAAATAAACAAATTATTTACGAGTCAAAATTAAAGTCAATATTATTCATAATTTATCTCTCAGTATATCTCACATAAAATGAATCAATTTAAGATAATTGTTTGAATTTTAAAACTGATTAAATAAAAAAGTCAATTAATTTGAAGTTTTGAATTAATATAGTCGATATCTTTTTTTTTGTCCAGATGAATAGCCGAAAATCTCCAAGATGATATCTTAGGATCCCAAAATTTTTAGAAGATAATGATTTCCTTATTAAAAAACACCATATATATATATATATATATATATATATATATATATATATATATATATATATATATATATATATATATATATATATATATATATATACGATTACATTGAAGTTGTTATTCTTATGATTTTGGATTGAGTCATATGATTTACAGTGTTCTTCTTGAGCAATCTTCTTCTCCAATTCTTTTTTCCAAGCTCTTACTTTACTCTATTCTCCTTATTCTTCTTCAATTTCTTGCATTTACTATGTTCTTATTATTTGTTATTATTGTGTTCTTGTTGAGAGGTCATGAAAAAAATTAATCAATCTACTTTAAGCATATTAATTTCATTCATTTAGTTACAGAAACAAAATTATACCCTTTATATCGATTTTTTAATGTGTTGACCTATGTTTGTCAAGGAAAAACCATAAAAGTCGATTTAATGCATGATGACAAAGCTAGTGGCACGAATCAAAAACATGATAAAGAAGTTTTTTATTATTACACTTCAACTTGCATGAACAAAGATGTATCTGTTGTTCCAAGGTTTTCAATAAATCTTTTATACATATTATTATAATCTTCGATAAAAAATTTCTAATTTTATATTATTGAATTTGTTTATATCAATGGTTATAGTTTCAAAATCACCATTATAGTACAAGACTTTACCGACGTGGTGTCACTTACGTTATTTGATCGTGACACAAAGAAACTTCTGGAAAAAAACACACAAGAGTTGCTTCAAAAGTTTAATGAGGTTATCGATATTAACTTCACTTACAAAAAACTAATTTTTACTTTTTGTTTATTTTTATAACCGTTAATTTTTTCATTTTTAGGAGGGTAATATGAAGATTTATCTGTCTTCTTTGAAATTACTTTTGGATAAAAAGTTGGCGTTGAAAATTCAAATTTCTCATTATAGTTTGAAGAACAATGTTTGATGGTTATGAATCTCAAACTTCAATGTTGATAATAAAATCACTGTTGAAATGGAAAAAAAAAATTAACATCGAACAAGTAACATTCTTTTACGAAACATACTACAAACACTACACGTATTAGATTCGTTTTTTATATCTTAGTTGATCAACTAACATATTTTTATGTACTACAAATATAAGCACCGTAATCTGATTCATTTAACGTTTTATCGGCGAAATTCGGATGTCAAGACATATTAAATTTAAAGGTTTTAAATACAATATAACTAAATATAATATTTTAAATACTTTAAAATATTATTAACTTTTAGATTGACATATGAATTTATTCTTTATATTTAGGATGCAGTTTCGTTTACTAGTGAAAACGTCACACTCGCTTTGAATCTTGATAAAAGTATTGCAACAAGTCCACTAACTAAGTGGACATCCTTTAAAAAAGTGTCTAGACATGAAAAATTAAAACACAATTTGGAAGATGTTTACGATGTTGATAATCTGGAAACAATGTCTTCAACCAAACGATCATTAACATCAATGACAGATCGTACTTCCGGAGAAGGCAAGCCAAAACTTTTAATTCCAAAGAAAGAAAAATAATATATGATTTTCATGATTTTATATGAGTAGTTGGGTGATTTGAGTACGTTTGATTTTATCTTATGTTTACATACTATTTGGTTTTTGATTACTTTGTTTCATACTATTCGTTTTTTGGATTAAATTTTGATCATTTGAATACATTTTGGGTTTTATGAAATGTTGAATTATTCATCTATTTGTCTTTCGGGTTTAAACTCATATGAATTTAGAATTTTAATCATTTTTTACTCTATTATTCCGTTTGAATGTGAATTTGTCAGCATTGTTACAATGTTTTTCATTACAATTTCAATATAAATATTAACAAACTACAACTTTTATAAATCTTTTAACCATTCTAAAACAATTATTTATAGTTCCTTGTGAATTTATTGATAAATTTATTAGTAAACATTTACCATTGAATTTGATTAATCGTTAAATTTGTTCGTTTTCTATTGTTAAATCAAGTATAAATGAATTTGAACAATCGTTAAATTTCATATTCTATAATGTAATTTATGCACTAACTAATCAAATAATAGTACATATCTATGTGGTCGGGTACCTCCAAGAAAATAAGCAAACATGTAAATTATATGCAATTTTACAATATTGTAATTTTTTTGCTGGATTTAAATGAACAATTACTTATTTCACTTGATTTAGATTCTTGAATACTCATATAAGGTTGTAATAAAATAAAACTCTGATAAATTAAAAAAATTGTTCAGCTAAACGTTAAAATTTTGAAATTTATTGGAAATTTTGTTATATGCCAAGTTAGGCTTCTTTTTGTGTTGTCATGTTTATTGATTTGACTATGTAGGGTGCATTTGAAGTTTCATTTCTCTACAAGAATGTTAATGTTCACATCCAATTTGAAACAATCACAACTGGTAAACATTCTAAATGATTTTTTCACTTACATTGATCAAAATTGTTATTTTAAGTGGTGTGTTCTCATGGATACTACACCGGTTGTCACTATATAGACCTTCTAGCGGTCTATACAAGAATCATAGCGGCTTTATGAAGAATTTTGCTGCGTTTTCAATGAAGTATCACTCTGTCAACATTCTTCTTTATAGTTATTTCTCTTATTTTTGATATAGATGTGTGTCACAACAATAAGACAAAAAGAGGTGTTAATGGCCATTAAAGATGAACATGTAATATATATTTTAAGAATAAAATATAAAGTGTAAATTGTTGATTTATGATATTTATTTCAATGAAAAATATGTTGTTTGATTGTTAGGTTACATATCTGGTTATTTTTTTTTATTTTTTTTTATAATTTGATTTTGACAAGTTTGATCTAAATTTGATAATTGAAGCAGATAGGAAAGATATGTGCTAACGTTTTGAATTTGCATTGCCCTATAGAAACCAACTGTAGCTTCACAAACCATTCTCTTATATCTTAGTAGGTCTTAACATTTCCCAAAATTCAGCTACAAGAAGTCATGGATGCACTTCTTGAATCAATCCTCTAAACCGAATTTCATTTGTTAGTTGGATGTAGTGACCAAAATGCAAGATTTGTGAAAGTTCATTATTATTTATTAGTGTTAACCTTTAGCAAATTATGAAACTAATATTATATTTTTGTTCATAACATGTTTTTTTTTGTAATAATTTATTTGATCGGAAGATATGTATATGTGATTGGGTGTAGCCTGGAAAATCATATTTTAATTTTTATAAGAAAAAGTTACTTTGAAATTGATATGGTTATGACAATTCACTTTATTTGTAATGTTTATCGAATTTCTTTGCAAAATTTAATGTTGCTGGTACATGTAACAACTTATTGTTGCTTTTGGTCTTACAGAGCTAATATGAAAAAAGCCATATGAGCCTCCATGAGGGTTGGTACACCGAACAAAATCCATTCATAAAGCTACTACACAACATGTTTTAATTAGGAAGTCACATTATGTTGTGATAAAACAAAGATCACATAGATCATTTATGTTAAAAATTACTGTATTAAAAAACCAAATTGCTCTAATATAAATATTAAATATTTATATATAATAAGTTTGGTTAAAAAACTCTAAAAATGAATCTAACTAACATTTTTTAATTAAAATTCAACCTAAGACAAAACTACTTAGTAATGTGATATGTATTTAATTTATGTTTCCCGCGTTTAACACGGGTCATAATCTAGTGTGTGTGTGTGTGTGTATATATATATATATATATATATATATATATATATATATATATATATATATAAAAGCTAGGTTCAAGTATTCTAACTAATTGTTGTACATCTATCGTATGCTATGAGAATGATAAAGAAAATATGTTGTTTGATAATATAAATACGTTCAATCTTACATAACTATTGTTATTAACACACATTCTCACTAATTAAATCGTCTATAAGGTTATTATACACTAATTATTATTATTCTCATTTCTGTCAAAATGTTTTATTAGGTCGTATTCTGTCAGAATGAAAAATGAGTGAAAAACGATGTGTGAGAACAAAAAATAATAATTAACGAGAGTGCATGAAAATGACGATATTGTTGTAAGGTTGAACCTATTCGCATTGCTAAACAACTTATTTTCTTAGTAATTCTCATAACATACGATAGATGTACAATAATTAGTTTGAATAAAATAACCTAAGCCTATATATATATATATATATATATATATATATATATATATATATATATATATATATATATATATATATATATATATATAATGTTCGAATCATTTTGATGTTAATTTCACGCACTCAAAGATAAAATTGTTACCGTGAACAATCTTTTTAGTTATAAACGATCTGGTGTGAATGATCATTTTTTATGCTTTAACGTATTACACTAAACGTTAAATCAAATAATTTTTAATATAACGTCCAATTTATTTTATTAAAGTGATTAATCATATATTTAATTTAAAATGGAGGCTAGAACATGTATTTTTTATAAGACATCGGGGTACCCTAAAACGGAATAAAGATTTCGTTATGAATTGTTGTAAACCCGATAAGATATCCGAAACCCGAAGGAAAAACCCGAAACCCGATGGGGCGCCCCGATAAGATACCTGAAAGATATCGGGGCGAGTTTGGGAAACCATGTCCCGCCTTGCTGCCATTCCTATTCTCAATTGACATGCACCACGCCCATACGAATCCAATGATGGCTCATACCAACTTGCCCTAGCACCGCCTCCTGAAATTTCTTCATCGACACATGCAACCATGAAATCTTCGAAATATCGTGTGCAAGATCAGGGATCTATCCGTTTTTTTTAAATCAACAACGGTACCAGGGAAAACATTACGATAAGGAAAACGGGGGACATTGAGCCAAATGAATTCATTCTTCCATTTTTTAATAGACTCAGGAAGACCCTCTATAAAGATCTTCCCTCGATAACGAAAGTAGAATCATGCACCACTGCTACAAATCCGAAAGAAGTCTTGAAACAAGGCAATAGTGGGCATAATAAGGGAAGCATGACACAACAATTTGAAGCATATTATTTTGGATATGGAATTTGGTTTAAGATCACATGTATGGATCCTATAAGCTTTAATGATTCGCCCAAAAAAGGGCGAAGGAGGAACCCTTAAACCATCTTCAAAGTAATAGAGGTAAAACAATCTTACCGGAAGGAGGATGATCGATCGTCGCAGTAGTATGTATATTTGAAGATCTTGGTGGTGCCCAAGATCTTGGGAAGAAAAAAAACAATATTCAGAATATTGTTTAATCAAGTTTATTTGTTTCGAAATATAAATATGTATATTTGAAGTATTTGGGACAAAAATGGTGTTAAAGTTGTGAAATGAGTGAATTTAGACAATAAATCTTAAGGTACTAAAAAAGATATCAAGATAACACAAAATAACTTGGTTGTTTTGACAATGAAATCAGATAAAAAATCAAGTAAACATGAGAAAATGTTGTAATCGATCAAACCATAGTAAATAAGTAAAAATAAGTGTAAGAACATAGTTATGTACGAGAAAAGCCCTTAATCCTTTTGGATATCCAACATAAAACTTTGGGAGGAGATGAAATCACCCACCTTAGAACTTAAAGTAATAAAAATGAGGTTACAAGTGCTAGCTAATTGTGTTGCAAATGTAAAAGTGCTCAAGTGTCGAGATAAAAAAGGTGAGTGAGATCATGTGTCCGTGAGTGGGGGATCAAGTAGGCTTTTATACATATACTTACTAACAAACATTCTTGGATTTTATGGATCTTCCTTGATCCATGATTGACCCATGTAACACCCAATTTTTAGGTATAAATCTTATGCTTTGCAACATTGTGGTTTTGGGATTTTCCTAGTCACCACGACATGGTCAGCTCATTGCCATGGTTGGGGCTCAAAACCCCAATTCTCGGGCCTTAGGCCTTATTTAAAGGATATGGGGATAAGGTTTTGACCACCCTCAACCTCCATCAACCCTAATTCACTCTCTTTTGTATTTTGAGCCATTTTTGGGATTGTGTCACCTTTTAAAGGAAGAAGAGGAGTTTTGGGAAACAAGGAGGCATCAAACAAGTTCATCACCATATCCTTGTATGCAGGTTCTAGACCTTTGTAAGTCCTCTTAACTAGATGGTTCATTTGATGATTTTTGTGAGAGAGTTTGAAACAAAGTTTGCAACTTTATTACTCTCAAAGGTCCCCAAGAGTGTTATATGTTTTAGATCCGGATTCAAAAGTTGTTATGGAACTTTTGATGCCATGCATGGAACATGGCCTCATTTTCTCACCATTTTGACCTAAGTTGGTGTGTGAGATGCATTGGATATGCATGTCCATAAAGTTACGTTTTTTATAGGTCATTAGGATGCCATGAAGCTTTCTGGAAAGTATTAAGAAATGGAAGGTTGTAGAAAGGTTTATTAGACTTAGAGATGTTAGTAACACTTCAGCTTTGTTGCTAAAGGCTACCATTTATGACATGCTCTCAAAGTGGAATTTGATTCATACTAGCATCAGAGGGTAGGATTATGATGAGTAGTTCTTCAATGAGTTGAAGACTTTGATTACAAATGAAACAAAATATATACACTTTAAGTAATTTAGGAAAAATCACTCGAAGGTTAATCATTTCTTGGATGTTGTTTTCTCACCAGTTACAGTTAACGCTAGTGTTTGTTGCAAAAATCACTCGAAGGTTAATCATTTCTTGGATGTTGTTTCTCAGCTGTTAAACATTGGTGGATCTTCCTATAAGTAATTTACGAAAAAAAACAAGCAAATAAAGTTATGGAGGTATTGGCTGAAGATTTGTTTTGTTTTTGTACTAAATTTATTATTATACTATTTTTAGTTATGTTTTGCTAATTAAATTTTTATATGGTAAAATTTAGGTGAATTTGAGAGTTGTAGCGATTTGAACCAAGAAGTGGGTATCAAACGACCATCTAATACTCGATAGGATTCTTATGTTGCATCTCTATTAAATATCAATAACATATATTCTTCCATTTTTAAAGTACTTGAAGACCTTGGTGAAGATAATAGTGATCATGACCGGAAATATGAAGCAATTCACATCTTAAAGTCATTAAAGTTGTTTGTTCTTTTATCTACATTTGATGGTTTATACACTGGGAGTCACAAATCATTTGAATACAACATTACAAAGAAAAGACCAAACTATCATAAACATCATGAATCAAGCAAGTAGTTGTAAAAAAGCAATTCAAGAAATTAGGGATGTAGGACGTGAACCATTTTTAAGGAATGTTACTTTGTTTTGTGATAAATACGATGTTCAAATCGTGGATATGGAAGATGCAAATTATAATGGAATCAATCATCGAAGAGGTTCATAGGTTAGTAATGTGTGATATTACCAACTTGATTTATTTATTGTGTTTTGTCATTAGCGTATAAAATTTTCTTTTTATTTCCAGGTTACCAATTTGCACCACCATCACATTGATGTATTTAAGGTGATGATTGATATGCAACTTCAAGAGCTTAACCAACGCTTTATGAAGGTAAAACAAAATTATTTCTTTATGTAACTTGTTTGTATACGTCTTTCAAATCCATTGATTTTGATAAACTAATGGAAATAGACACACTTATTCGGGAAGAGTTTCCAACATAAGATGATCAACAAGTTCTTGGAGTGGAAACTAAAAACTACATTAAGGATGTGCGAAAAGATGAATCTTTAATGAGTTGAAGAACACTGGAGAACTTGCCAAAAAGATGGTTAAAGAACAAAATCAATAAATCTTTCCTAAGGTTTATCTTCTTTTGAAACGTGCGTTGGTCTTATTTGTTGCAACGAGTATGGAATGCATATTTTCAGAATTAAAGTTGATAAATTCTGTTGTACACAACAAAATGGGTGATAAGTTTTTTAGTGATAGTTTGTTGTCATATAACTGAAAAATGATTTATAAAGTATTAGAAATAAAATACACGAATGGTCCCTATGGTTTAGAATAATTTACACGGTTGGTCCCTGACTTTTTTTTTATTTAACTCGAACCGTCCTTATATGCTTTTGTTGCACGGTTGGTCCATGTCTGACCTAAAAATACTATTATTTCCTTATTGATTTATATTTTTAATTGGGAAATATCCAATAACGTGATAATATTTTGGGTTAGTTTACGGTTTAATCCCAAATTAAATTTTGTTTACAAAAAAGACAGATTACCGGCTAAAACTTCGGAATAACCCTTCATGGCTGGTTTCATAGATTTAGCCAGTATCTTGTCTTTTTTCGTTAATTGATCAAAATTTTGAGGTTTTTTCATTAATTGATCAAAATTTTGGGTCTTTTTCATTATTTTTTACCAATAACCAAAATATTGGGACTTTTCTGAAGATTACCTTGAAATTTTAATGTATATTATATGATCTAAGTGTAACACCCATTTCCCAGAATGGATCAGTGGATGATATAGAGGAGTCTAAGGCATGGGTTTTGAGGAAAACAATATGCCATGAAGTGATGTATGGAGTGTCACGACGTGACATAGATGTTAAGGAATGTGTGTTTCGAATGAGCACCACGACGTGGCGAGTATGGCAGCCCAAGCCCACAGATTTTAGGGTTTCTTCCATATTTAAGCACCTTAACTCCCACCTCAAGGCATCCTCTTCAGCCTCTATCTTCCTAAAACGAAACCCTAGCCCCTCTTTCATGGTTTGAGCTTGGTGATTTGATTTTGAAGTTGTTACTCTTGTCTTAGTGAAGCTTTTGAAGGAAGGAACTCATTCTTGGTGCAAGGAAGCATAGAGCAATACTAGATCTATCATTTTCTTCAAGTTTTTGGACCTTTGGAGGTAAAAATATTGCACCTTGACCTTGTGCTTTCAAGATTCATGTTTAAGGTCTCAAATGAATGGTTTTGGTTCCTTTTTGGAAGCTCTTGTAGTTTGAGGAAACTCCATAGTTTGTCATGGTACTCTTGTGGTCATGAAATTATGTTTAATGGAGAAAAGGTCTTGGATTGAGTGTTATTGGTCCCATGTTCAAGTTTTGGTCATATTAAGAGATTTATGGATTTAGGGTTTAAGATCTTGCCTTGGAGTAGAGTCTTAATGAATAAAGTTGGAATCTTTATCCATTAAGTCATTGAGAAGAAGTAGATATGGAAGTATGAGCCTAGATTTTCTAGGATTAATCTCTTAATGAGAAAAATGACATTTTCCATCGGCCATGACGTGACCAATGGATAGCCACGACGTGGTGAAGTTTAGAACCGCGATTGTCTTGGGTTGCTGATTGAGAATTTATCTGTCTTTTTGTTATTCGGTTTGCGGGTTTGAGTAGTGCAAGGTGTGAGGATGTTGTTGACTTGTTGTGCTTCTTCGGTTCTTCAGTTCATGTGAGTTTCTCAACTATGCCATGTATCCCATTGTATATCATTTACATGATAGGATAGAGGTACTATTAGGAGATAAGTATTCTAGTGGCTAGGATAACTCCTTTTGTTATGGGTGTGTAGTTTAGGACATTCAGTGTCTTGGTATGCTAGATTGGTAGAGTCGTATCTATTGATAGTATGATATTGTTAGGGATTATGTCTGGTTAGGGTAATTGGGGTAGGCCAGCTATCGGGATATGTATGACTGACCAGTGAAGGACTTGATTGAGAAGTGGTCAATGGTTGGGTAACTAGGGAAGGCTAGTTGCTAAGGGTATGGATATGCTAGAATATGTTATGCGTTTATGTTATATGGTTAGGTGGTAATGTTATCTTTAGGTTCTATGTAGTTTAAGTTGGATAGCTTGAGAACTCTTGGTCTAATGCATGCTTGTGATGTTCTTGTCTGATTGTTTACTCTCGGGTGGGTCATCCATTCGACTGCCTATCTGATCCCTGACTATATATGACTTTATGTATGGTATGAAATACCATGGGGGTAATCCAGGACAACCGTATGAAAGACTATGGGGGTAGCCCATGACAACTGTATGAAAGACCAACGGGGGTAGCCCATGGCAACCGTATGAAAGACCATGAGGGTAGCCCATGACAACTGTATAAAAGACCATGGGGGTAGTCAATGGTACCGATAAGGAGGACCAGGGTGGGGCCCTTGGCAACGGAGTTAGGGCTGGGCCCGTTATGTTTGATATATATATATATATATATATATATATATATATATATATATATATAATGCGGATATGAGATATGATTGTTCGGTTATAGAGCCAAGGTTTGCTTGGATGCATTGTACGTATGGTGGAATATGTGGTATACTTGAGAACTCACTAAGCTTTATGCTTACAGTTGTGGATTATACATTTTGCAGGTCGTTTGTGAGAAGGGTTCGACAAGACTGTACACAGGCATCGAAGATATTCGTTTCCGCAGTTTTGTAAACTTAACTATGATATTGTATAGTTTAAATCAAATGAATGTTACTTAGGGGCTATTTGATAGTTGCTGACTGAGTTAGATCTGACTGAGCCAGGACCTGACTGGGTCTGAAGCTCTAACTGTATTTGTTTCTGACTGAAACTATATTGTTTGATTAAGCATCTGATTGACTGTGTTGACTATAAAAAATGACCATTTTACCCTTTTATTTTGTTTTATGCCGGGTAAAATGAATCTGTTTAATAAAATATTTGGATAAAATTGATGAATAATCATACAACATCAAATTAAGCATAAATAATTTTAAAGTCTGTAAACACAATGTTATCAAAGTCTATACACAACAAATGTTACCAAAGTCTATATATGATTGTAAACAATCACACTAGATCTACACCTAACCATTGCTTTATGTTTGCCCTTTCCTACATAACTCTTCAAACTTACAACCTTTATCATTAGTAGCATGAATTGGCCAAAAGTTATAAACCATAATCTTATTTTTCTTTCACAACCACATTTGTTTTTCTTTAAAACATCAACAAATGTCATATAATCTGTAAATAAACAAAGTAAACAGCAAGATCCATTGACAAGCTTGTCGATGACTTTTGAAATAAACACTGTAAACAAAAATCATATTTATGAATCATGATCATTAAACTCAAATTCACAACCAAAAAATAATCATTTCACACCAAAAATAATGATCCCAAATCATCCCTGAAGCCTTTACCCCACAATCATACATCATTCCAGTAAACAAATTGCCCTATTTCGAACCCAATTAAGCTCAAGTTTTTTTCAAATTAAAAAATCAGGGCAAGAAAAACTGAATCAGACCTTTAGTAGCTTTGAGAAAATGAGCCATCACAGATGATGGATTCTTGGGCAATCAAGATGTTGGTTCATGGAGAAGCATCGAACCGTTGAACAACATAGGAACAGAGAAGTAAAAGAAGCATGGTCGATGTAAGATGGTGCTGATGGTCGACGACGAAGAAGCAAAATCAATGTTGAAGAGAGCTGATGGTCGTGAATGGTGATGATCAATAGAGAAGAAGTATAGAACAGTGAGAGGAGAACAGAGAAAATATGGTCAGTAACAAAGAGATTGAGAGCGATGAGAGAGACTCGATGGATATTGGGTTAAGGCTCCTTTTGATATACTGTATTGGTGGCATTGGAGGAGGAAATCGATAGACTATAAGAGGAGTGGCAGAGAAGTCTAGAGCGGTGAAGGAGAAGGAGAGCGATGGAGGTGGTTCGCATAGAGCTAATGAGAAGGAGAAGGACAAACGAGGGAATAAGGGTGTATACGATTCAGTCAACATCTTTTTTTAGAGGACTCGGTAAGAACTATGGGGACCGGGTAAGAGGGTAAAAAGGCCACTATCAAACATTCTTACTGGACCGAGTAAGAAATAATCTCTTACTGGACCCAGTAAGAAGTAAATCAAACAGGCCCTTAATGGTTTGAAATAAAGGTTTTAATTATTGATTGAATTTTTAAATCCAAAAATCTCTTTTTAACTTTTGGGACGTTACACTAAGTTAATATATACGTTTCCTCGTCTTCTTTCTTGCTCTTTTTCTAGGCTCACCGTGTGTTTTCGTTGTCGTCGTCGAAACCAACAACAGAAAGCCCACTCACAATCATTGTTAACTCCATTGATTTTCCAAAATCATCCATTCACAACTCTGCTATCATCTTTCAATTTGTAAAGCTCTGTTCTGAATTGACTCCTAGTTTGAGACGGTGGCTCGAAGGTCGGTTATTATAAGGATTATGGCTCTTGGTAAGGTAATATCTAGTCCCTTTTGGGTGCGGGTGATGTATTAGAAGTGATCCGGGTGTTCAGTTCGTGTTTTGGAGCCGAGGGGTATTTCGGTAAAGTGGCAGTTCGGGCTTTTGTGGAAAATGGAATTTTGTTTGGAAGGTCTTAAGAAAGGTTTGAGATTTTAGAAGTGTAGGGTTTCTTGTCACCTTTCCGTGGATATAAGGATCGTCGAAAATGGATTTATAACGAAGAAGTTATGGCCTTCGAAAGTTTAGTAGTTTCAGGCTTAGCCGAGTACGCTGGGCGTACTAGTGAAGAAGGCGGTACGTTGGGCGTACTGAGCAGGAGGATCGTGAATGTTCCCCGGAGTACGCTGGGCGTACCATATGTACGCTGGGTGTACTCCAGTTAGATCTGAACCCTATTTTAGGGTCTTGGACCCTATTTAAACTCCTAATCTCATAAATTAACCCTAATATCTTCAGCCTCCACCCCTCTAAACCCTAGAAATCGCCCCTTAGCCCTCATTTGAGTGATTTTGGAGCTTGGAGGGCCATTAAAGGAGTATTTTGGGTGCTTTGAAGAAGAAGGTGTCTAGAGAAGAAGCAAGGGATTGAAAAGAGCTTGTAGATCCAGAGGTTTCACATCATTTCCAGCCTATTGAAGGTATAAAGTTCTCATCTTGGTGCTTCTACTACATAGATCTAGGTTCTCATGGATATCGTCCCTTTTTGGTTTCAAGAACGGATTTTTATGGTGCAAATTCATTTCTAGACTTAGGGTTGCCACCCATAAAGCTATTTGAGTTCCTTAGGCAAGAAAGTTTCCATCTTGGAGGTCTTATTGGGTTCATGCAAGAGTTATGGTCATTTTCATGGAAGTAGATTGCTATACTTTGAGTTTGGATTCATGTGGGTCATATGAGTCACCAAGTTAGTGACTTTGTGGATTAAGACGTTAAGTAGAGCTCAGATATGTAATTTGGTCCCTTGGTTTGAAGCATTAAGCACTTAATGGACTTTGGGTTGGATCTGTTTGTACGCTGGGCGTACTATGTAGTACGCTGCGCGTACAACCCATTTGTCCATTACGCTAAGCATACAGAAGAGGTATGTTGGGCGTACGCTCTAAGGAGGATTTGGGCCTTAGTGGACTTCAGACCTGTGGGCCCTAAAGGTTTTGGGTCTGGACTTGCGGTTTGTTGGGTCTGAATGTATCTTGGGCCAATATTGGAATAGTTGGTCCTATTGGGCCTTATGGCCCAATATAGAAATGGACTTCACATTTGTGGGCCTCGGTTTGGGCCAATTCTTAGACTAGGTTGTTGTGGGCCTTCGTAGGCCAATTGGGGTCTGGATTATTGACTAAGGAGAATATTGGGCTTTAGTATAAGGTCCATTAGAATGGTGCGAGCCTAATTTGGAAAATTAGGCCATTGATGGTTTTATGGACATTATAATGTTGAACTTTTGTTTTGGGTTTGGGCCTTAGTTTTGGGATCATATTGGGCCAGGGGTAAAAGGGTCATTTTACCCCATGGATGGATTAAGGATTATGGTATGGGACCCAATTTCTAATTGGGCATATTGATTGGTAGTGACAGCTCGGGAAGCTGGCAGGGCAACAACTAAAGAATTCATGCGGGAAGCTTCTGCAGTGCGAGGTGAGTCTTCTCACCATACCAATGGGTCTAAGGCACCAAGGCCGGCCCATTTTATGTTATGTGGTATACTAGTTGTAGTAGAGATATGTGGTATGGTAGTTAGCTTTATGCTAAGTGGTATGCTAGTGCTTATATGATATGTGTTATGCTAGTTGTCTTTGTGATACTTGCATGGAAGACCCCGGGGGGAGCTTGTGGCATTGGATGTAAGACCATGTGGGGTAACCTATGGCAGTCCTAGGTAAAGACCATGTGGGGTAGCCCATGGCAGTCTTAGGTAAAGACCATGTGGGGTAGCCCATGGCAGTCCTAGGTAAAGACTATGTGGGGTAGCCCATGACATTGGATGTAAGTCCATGTGGGGTAGCCCATGGCTTTCTTAGGTTTTATGTATGCATGACTTATGTGGTACATGTAGCTTTTATAGCTAACAGGATATATGTTATGTGGATTGTGTGTATGGTATGCTCTGGGAAACTCACTAAGCTTCGTGCTTACAGGTTTTCTTTATTGTTTCAGGTATCATCGTTTTGAAAAGGAAGGGATCGAACTGATCACAGTGCACACACCTACGATTTCCGTCATGAATGATTTTGGGATGGACTCTGATAAATGTTTTACTTAATGATGATTTGAAATGTTTTAAATAAATGGTATCAATGTTTTAGCTATATTAAAAATGAAATTTTTACCCTTGATTTTTGGGTCGTTACACAATCTCCAATTGAAGAAAGGAGAAAATCTTTGCTGATCATGTGGATGTTCCTATTACCTAACCATGACTCGAACCATGGTTCCAACACTCGGATGTTCCTATTAGCTACCCATGAATCGAACAATGATTCCAACCCATACACTAATGGTGTTGGCCATACTGTTGTTAACAACAAAAGATGAATCCCACAAGGTTTAACGACTGATACCCTGGCTCAAGTCTTACTTGACCCTCGTTTTCCTACAAAAGGGCTAGAAAACCATGAAGAATGAACCATCGTGCTTAAAAAATCAACATGGGTAAAAAATAACATTTCTCCTTTCCTTATTTGGAGATTAAAAGATGATCTTAGAGTTGTGAGCAGATGATTTTGGAAAATCGATGGAGTTAACGATGCTTATGAGTGAGCTTTTTGTTGTTGGGTTAGACGATGACGAGAAAACACACAGTGAGCCTAGAAAGAGCGCAATAAAGAAGATGGGGAATGGTACATATTAACTTAGATCATATAATATGTTGGATTAGGTGTCTAAGCCCATAACTATAACTGGTATAAACTTGAATTGGTGGTAGCGTAGTCCTTTTGGGTTGCCCTCAAACCTAGCAATTGAATATGATAACTTTTAGAGAGAGAGAGAGAGATAATGATTTATTAATTTATTATATGGTTAATAAAATTAATTAGAAATCAAAATAAATAATTTGTTAATATATTATGAGAATAATATATTAATTGGAAATAATATTATCTAATTAATAATTAACTAAAAATTAATTGGATTAATTTTGGGATTAATTGAATTAATTAAAAATAGGAGGACTAAATGTGACAATGTTCAATAGTTGAGCATTGAGGAATTCTAGAACCTCCTATAAAGAGGGGGAACGAAATATAGAATGTTTCTAGGGTTTCCTTGGGCTCTAAGGGTGCCGTGGATGCCTTACAGAGGAAGTTAAGAGATTAATGTTATCTTGAAGATACATGCTTTATCCAATATCTTCCTAACACCTATATAAACCCCTCTTCGGGTTTAATTTCGTCCATGCCTTATTCCTTAGAGGAAATTCCAATTTTTTGCTTCTATTCTCCTCTTTCTTCTTACGTCCCTTGGTTGCTAGGGTTTGAGTGTGAACCATTAGAGGCACGACACTTGTGACACTTGCTACCAAAGGTTTTCAAGTAAGGATTCAAGATTGTTTATAATAACAATCTTAAATGTATGTTTCTCCAATCCTATTTGTATATTTTGATTATATGCTAGTGTTCTATGGTTTCTATTTTGTTGTTCAAAGTTGTATGTTCAATTTGAGAAAACATAGATCTAGTATTGGGGTTGCATGCACACATATGATTTTATATGTTTTGCATAATACCCATCATAATATACATTAGTTTAAAGGTAATCTTCAGAAAAGTCTCAATATTTTGGTTATTAGAAAAAAAATAATGAAAAAGCCCCAAAATTTGGATCAATTAACGAAAAAAACGAGATAGTGGCTAAATCAGTGAAACCGGCCACGAAGGGTTATTCCGAAGTTTTAGCCGATAATTTGTCTTTTCTTTGTAAACAAAATTTAATTTGGGATTAAACCGTAAACTGACAAAAAATATTATGACTTTATTGGATATTTCCCTTTTTAATTAGTTTTATTATTGATGTATTTATTTATTTATTTCTTTTTATATTTATTTAATGGGACGCACTATTCTACACAAACCCCACCTAAAACCGGTAACCACCGCTATCTCCGACAACAACCACCACCTCCGTAACAACCACACATCCTTATGTAACCTTGCTATTTCCTTGTTGATTATCAAGAACAATCCCACAATCAAACATTATTTTACCTTATGTTCATAAAAGAAAAACAAGAACAATGAAGATAGAATGCATCATCGATCTCAATTTGGGAGCAAACTGATTGACTACGAATCAAACAAGTAAAATTAAGCTTGAATGTTGATTGTAATCAAAGAATATAAAGATGAGACAAACTGATTGACTGCAAAATTGTGTTGGGCTTTATATCGTCAGAATTTCTTTTGAGATCTGGGATGGGGTTTGAGAACGTAAGGTCAAGAACAATGTTGGGTTTTCTATTCATCGGAACGGTAGGCAAAACAATTATTAGGTTTCCAGTGAGAGAAGAATGAGGCATCGTCGATCTCAACTTGGGAGGATAGTTGATCTAGATTCGGAAGAAGAGGAAAAAATGTGTGAGATTGAAAAATCGAGAGGAAAGGAAAAAGGGGAAAGATGAAAGTTCAATCAGAAACTTGGTTTTTAGTTGCAGGTCTTGTTGGAAACCTCCATTATTACAACTATCATCTTCATCTCTTGTAAGAGATTCAGTTCACTTGAAAACAACCCATGCATTCCATATGAGAAGAAGATCAATGAAGAAGATGATATTTGAAACCCCATATGAGAAGCAAATCGACAATGCTATCCAAGTTCTACTTCCCCAAAACGCCAACCCTTACTCATCTCTCACCCCTCACTCAGCTGCCTGAAAGTCCATTATCGGCTTAAGTACGTCCATAATCAAATGAATTACTATAAAAGAAATGATAAGAGCCAGAGGAAGTGATATATCTAAGAAGAAGGACAACCAAAAGAAACATCTCATAACTCAACTTCGATCAATGGTTGAGTTCTTAAGCTTCCGTCCACACAGATTCCAGAGAGCTTGATGAATCTATCTAGACCTATAATAGGTGTTTCAAAGAGCCGGTGAATCTCTTAAGAGTGGAAGACAACCATATATAAATGAATTATTGTAAAATAAAGGATGAGAGCCAGGGGAAGTGATAGATATACGAAGAAGGCCAACCACAAGAAACATCTCACTCGACTTCGATCAATGATTGAGTTCTTAAGCTTTTAACCACATGGATTCCGGCGAGCTTGATGAATCTATCTAGACCTATAATAGGTTTTTCAAAGAGTTGGTGAAGCTCTTAAGAATGGAAGACAACCATAGCTTCCATATGTCTCTCTCTCTTTTTCTCTCTCTCTCTCTCTCTCTCTCTCCTTCTCTTACTAAGAAGGTGAGGGTATTATGGGTGTGGCATTCCGAGAAGTGTCGTAGATAAGAACTATTCTTTGCACTAGTAAAATTAGAAAGGTGAAGGAGAAATAGATTTATGGATTGAAGAGGTGGTGTAATCCGTAATTGGTGAATGGTGAGGGTAGGCCCATTCAACTACTCTTTGAGCTCACTAGAGAAACCAAATGAGGTGAGGAGGCTATTTGGTTGGAAAATACATAAGGGACCAGGTGGTGCGGTAATATGGTTATACATGTGCATTGGATGGTTGTACGTCCTTAGTAATTGTATAATAATAAAAATATAAATGAATGATAAAGATTTTCAAAAATCTTAAAAATAAAATGTAAGGGTAAACTAGTCATTTTATATATGTTAGGGACCAACGACGTAACAAAAGCAAACCATAGGAACCGTCCAAGTTAAAAAATGTTAGAGACCAATCATGCAAATTACCCAAATTCACAGAGACCATTCATGTAATTTACTCAAGTTTTAGTAATGATACATTTGTGAAAATATATCAAGATATAAGACCTCGTTTAGGTACAATTGTAGGAACTTTAGATCTTTTTTTTTTCTTACACGACCCAACCTAGACCCGTAACTAGTATTCATGTGCACATATCCTGTCATTTGGCTCCATCGTTCTATCATCCAACTCTTCACCTTTGTGTGCATAGATCCTGACATTTGGATCGATCAATGTTGAGACTGGATTGCACTACAATATGCCAAATTCCTAAAGTATATTTTTCGACGTTGGTATATTTTCTCTTATTTCATGAATTTCTATTATGTCATCCCTAATAATGATCAAGTCATCCATATAGACCAACACAATTGCCAATTTTCTTTCTCTTTATTTGATGAAAAAACTTGAGTTACTTTGCGTCATTGAATCACTGCTTCAAGTAAGAAATTTAGCAATCTTACCATACCGAAATCTTGGTGTCTACTTTAATCCATTAAAAATATTTTCTCAGATTGCTCACATAAATAGGACTAACTACATCCTCATAAACCTTTTGGTTGATTTAATTATGTAGACCCTCGATCCAACTCTCCATTCAAAAAAGCGTTTTCATATCCCTCTGCCACAATTTCTAGTCTTCACTTTCCGCAAGGGCTAGCACGACCCATACAATAATGAACTATGATATTGGACTAGACATTTCATCATAGTATAATATATATCATTGTGAGAGCCCTCGAGCATTAGGCAATCCTTGTGTCTCTCGATTAATGCATCCGGACGACACTTTATTTTGTATGAATCATTAACAATAAATGGGTTTGATATATCTTGGTTTTGCCGGTTCCCACGTATGACTATGCTCAAATGTTGTAACTTTTTCTTCCATCGCTTTATTCCAAATTGAGTTTTGTGGTGCTTCTTCACACATCTTCGTCTCTTTTACACTATTATGATATGATTACATTAGCATACTTAGAATCTGGATTCAAGATTATTTCCGTTTACCTATGTTATGGAGGAAGTGATTCAGTTTCACCTACTTTGCTTGATAGTTTCACCCACTTTGCTTGATTGAGTAACTACTTGCTCACCAGCATTAGTGTCATTTGGATCTTCAGGTGCATCAACACTCGATCAAATACGTGCAATTTTCTCCCTATCTTTTGTTGCAGAATTTCTTTTATGTTGTTCGAGTCTACTAAATACTTTATCCTCCAAGGAACACCATGAAGATGCATACATGGTCATTGTGTTTTCAATCTAAACGATCGACAATAATGTTTTGTTGGCTGTAAGTATCACACAACTTCCTTAGCCCTTTTCTACTCCTTAGCCTCGTAGTTTCTTCTGATCGTCACTCATGCATTTCAAATCAATATCTGGCCATTCTCATTATCAATACACTTCCCATCATTTCCATGAATGGTACCTTGTTTTCTTATGACATAGAGTGCGTCAAAATGCCATTCATCCTCCATCTCTTGTTTTGGAAGTTATCCTGTAGCTTTCAACAAACTTTTTCTTCAACCAACAATCTTTGGACATGTGTGACGCTTCTATCCATAATTGTAGCAATTGCCTACGGACCTCATCCTAGATAAATCTTGTTGTATTACTTGTATAACACATTACAAGTCATGTAATATGTAAACCAAATGATAAAAAAAATATATTTATTCATAGAGATTTGATCTTGTATTTAGAAGCACTAAGTTCAAAAATTCTGCTAAATATGAGTTAGACCATATGCATGTGGGGTACTTTTTTCTCTCGCCCTTATACATCTATCAGACTATCACCATCTTATCTATTTGTTATATTATATGAATTTTCGTAATGTATTATTTTTATATGTTGCATATGCAACGGGATAAGACATAGTTCTTATAAACACACGTTGCAAATAAAATACAAAATTTTAAAACACAACATTATCCAAAAACATAAACAAAAATCAAAACACGAGATGATCCAAAAAGAAAGAAAAAAAATTGCATTTTTGTTGGTTACCAATAAAGGTTTCTTGAATGTGTGCAGAGTTGCAGGGTTAGAGAATATCCCCACTTAACCTAGTTTCATTCAGACCCCTCGTTCTAATCATCCCTTGCTTCGTCTGCATGCCAAACCCTTGCCCAAAATCAAACACCCACTGTTCCATTTCCATTTTCCAAACCAATCCAATCCAATATGTTGACGGATTCCGAACTCCTGGAACGTTTGCACCATGTTCTACGAACATCCGACCTCGATACCGCCACTCCCGCCACCGTCCGCCGCAAAATGGAACAAGATTTGGGTATTGATTTATCCGACAGAAAACCCTACATTAGACAACAAATTGATTTGTATCTTGAGTCTCACTATACGAATGATAACGCGGAGGGAGACGCTGAGGAATCGGGGAATGCGAAGGTGGAAGAGAGCGTTAATGGTGGAAGTGCCTCCAAGGAAGGAGATGATGACCAACAAGAGGAAGAAAGTGATGCCGAATCGACGAAGATAGACAGGTAAGCGTCTTTATGTGTTATTGTTTAATTTATAGGGTTGGTGTAGCTGCATTTATTTCATTTGAAATTGAACCTGATTAGTTTCCCTGATATAAAATGTGAAATTGTTGATCAATATTCCCAAGCTTTTGTGAGTAACATATAATTGGTCTTGTTTGTCGAATGCTGGTTCGTGTCTAGGTTTAATTGTAAATGTTGTTTTGAATTTTTCTCATTAAGAGGGACAGATGGTGTTCTGATGAAGTTATAGTTGTCAAACAAAGAGAAACCAGTGAAGCAACTAGCTTTGAATCTTGTTCTTGAAAGCATGAATGTGATTCGATTATCTTGAAATAGTGTTAGAGATTACCAAAAAGGAATTGTCCAAGTCTCCAAGATAATTCATAAATGAACTCTCTTAAGTCTTAATGATAGGCAGACTTTCACCAAAGATAATATGGATCAACAAATCATCGAAAAAGGTCATTTGAGCATATTAGGATATATCTTGTTAATCAAAGGCTATCATACTACTTACCTTTTGTGCAATCTTGATCAACTGTTTTCTATTCAGAGTAGCTTGATTGATTAATCTCCACATCTTTCTTTTTAATAAATCATAATCTACTTTAATTGTCTTATCAAGTAAGCACAAGAAAAAGGGAGGCGGTTTTAGCAAACCATGTGCACTTTCTCCTCAACTTCAAAAGTTTACTGGAGAGTCTGAAATGGCTAGAACTGAGGTATATCATCACTCACATTATGCTTTCAAGTTTTTCTGTAAAATCAACAATTTTAACTGAGGTTCTCTTTGTTTGATGCTTCAGGTTGTGAAGAAGATATGGGCTTACATTAAAGAGAAAGATTTACAGAATCCAGCAAACAAACGAAAAATCTTATGTGATGAAATGCTACACGAATTATTCCGTGTGAAATCCATTGATATGTTTAAAATGAATAAAGCACTTAGCAAACATATATGGCCAATAGAAGAAGAACAGGGTATTAACTATTAAGTATTAACTATTATCCTATGTTTATATTATATAAAGATAAAGATGAATCAAGTCATGTGATTTATACTACTTTGTCAGATAATTAGTTACATGTTTTTATTCAGAAACTCCAGTTTCAGTCAAGCCTTTAGCGAAGAAGAAACAAAATAAACGAGTGAAAGAAGGTATTAATAACAGATTAACAGATGTTGTATACTTGTAGCTGGTTATTTTTATAGATAAAATACTAACTTTTTTATATTTGTTCTTTTTTAGATGAAGCAGAGCAAAAGGAAAAGAAGCAAAAAACAAAGAGTTCTGGATTTGTTATTCCACTTCCAATGTCAGAAGCACTGGTGCAATTCTTTGGTACAGGTGAAATTGAACTATCTCGTTCTGAAGTTGTGAAGAGAATTTGGGAATATATCAAAAGGAATGATCTTCAGGTGTGAATTTAGTACTTACTCTTTTTATCTGAGTTTATTTGAAAGGGTAAAATGCAAGAAATAGCAATGTACTTCCATTGATTTGTTTATTCTAGCATTTTACTTTCTTTTCTTTGTATTACAAAATTGTACGTTGAAAAATCTATCCATTATAGCAATGTCATCCAACTACAAAAGCAATTATCACTGATATTATAATTGAATAGATTTTTCAAAGTATAATATCCTAATAAGAAAAAGGTTTTAGGTTGAAATTTGCCTTACAACTTTTAACCATGATCATTTAGCTTTCAAAATTTATCTTCATCACATGTTTCACGAGTTACCTCTCTTTAGCCAATTTTTTTTGTAACAAGAATTTTTTTACAACTTCGTTTTTACAAATTTTTACGCTTTTTTGTGAGCTTTTTACAATGCCGTAAAAAAAAGATGTAAAATATTTGTAAAAACAAAGGTTGTTTTCAATTTTTTTTCCAACCACATAGAATTATTTTTTCTAACTTCCTTTTACAAAATTTGTAAAAACTATTTACAAATTTTTTACAAAAATCTTTCGAAGTTGTAAAAATGTTTACGAAGATGTAGTTGTAACAAGTTTTAAAAAAAATGTCAAGAAATGTTTTTACATGTATTTGTAAAAAAAATTCTACAAAGTTGCCATTTTTTTTTTTTTGTAGAAATGTTGTAAAGAAGTTATACAAATTTACCCCCAAAGAAAAAGTTGAGACCAAATTTGTAACAAAAATTAAAACTTGGGCAAATTTGTAAAGCAAAATTGGCCAAAGAGGGGTAAGGAGTACAAGTTTGAAAGTTAAAATGATCATATGCGTGTCCAAAAAAAAGTTTAGTAACTAAATCTAGATGAGTACATGGTGAATATTTTCAACCTAAACCCTAGAAAAAAAAATTGAATGCACATTGCTATAATTAGTTATATTTTTAAAGTACAATGTCTTAATAAGAAAAAGTCCAAAAGTAGAAGGTTGTAAATTGTAATAGCTAATAAGAAGAAAATAAAGTTGGATGTTAATAACTTTATAATAAACAAATAAATGAAAGTACATTGCTATTTCCACAGGATCCATCCGACAAACGAAGGATTTTATGTGATGACAAGTTAAAGGAACTATTTAAACTCGACACCTTCATTGGCTTCACAGTCACAAAGCTTCTGTCACCTCATTTCATCAAACAACAAAAATAAGCCTTAGCCAATAGCCACCTCAAATCAACAATGGATGGATGCTTTCTTTCTTCTTGTTAAGATTTTGTACTATTTTTGTTCACAAAAATCATGTGTATATATATATATGTTTTGATGTATCATAGAATGTTAACCCACTTTTTGTTTAACATCATTCATAAATCTCTCTCATACACCAACAAACACACACTTGCGCCTAGTGGTTTAAAGAACCGAAAGCAGTCTTCTGCTTTTCTTGAGTTGTTCCTCTTTTGGCAACCTTTTTTTCTTGGAATCCCTACTTCTAGTTCAAGAATGGTCAAATCTTGACCAGGTACAACGTCTAATGCATGACGTACAAGTCACTACTACATGCATGATCTTGAGAAAAAAAAAGTTACCCTTTTGCTGGCTGTCCTTCATGATTTGTGTAAGCATGTAAAAAGAAGAATCCATGCTTCAATCATTTTTCCTGTTGCACAATAATTTTCTTTCTGTTTCTGGATATTATCTTTCTTTTTTATCATGTACTTATTTTTTACAATTTGTTTGTTTTTTTAATCCAATATCTTTGTTGGTACCAACAAGTGTAAAGCTATGTACGTAATCATCTTTTAAGCTTTGGTCATGATCGGAGTGCAAATTACAGGAATACCCTTTTTGTGGTAAATGTGTTGGGTGAGTAAGGGTAATATGGGTAAAAAGGACGGTTGATGATTGGGAATGAGTTTTTAGGGGACAGTGCGTGTTGTAGGGGATATAAAAGTTGGGAAATGGACGGGTGGCTTTTGTTTGGAAAGGGGAATCTTTAGGGTGGGACCCACCAGTTACAACCGAAGCCACACCGTTCGTAAATCGTAATCGTATGTGGCGAACCGATTCCTCCGGCCGACACTTTCGAGAATCTATCTTTCTTGTACAGTTCCACTTGTTTCTACCTAATTTTTTTTTGCTTCTTTGTTAATCAACTAAATTACATAAATGGTCCTTGTGTTTTATAGAAAAAACCACAAATTCAGCCCTAACCTTTTTTTTATTGATGAAGATGGTCCCTTTGGTTTCAGTTGTTACCCATGTAAATTGATTTTTTTTATCTTTAATTTATATAATAAACAACACACACCCCGTTACTTGAAAAAAAAAAGATGAATGATTTTCAGGATAATGAACAAAGATTCTTGAAACTTTGTTGGGTAAATGCGTAATTGTTGGGGAAACTCAATATGATGATAAACAAAGCGGTTGTGTCTAAATCGAAACCGGCTTACATATTAGAAGATGACAATCCGTCTACTAAATCGTCAAGAAGCATCTCTAATAACTTACCTAATTTTCCAAATCCATGACAAACGTTAGGAAAACCAAAAATTGTTTTCTTCAGTGTCACATCAAAAAACACCAACACCAATACACCATCACTTAAGTTCAGTGTTTTCAAGTGCGCCTGATAAATGAATATTTGTGACTTTATGTAATTTTGTCTAAAGAAATAATAATAATAATAATAATAATAATAATAATAATAATAATAATAATAATAATAATAATAATAATAATAATAATAATCAGTGAAAGCTGTTAGAGTGTATTGAACGGATAAGAGACGAATATTTGTTTGACTAATATGACTTGTATAATGGTGTTTTGTTCGTTTTAAAATAGAGTACTATACTTTTGATATAAAGTTTTATATCATATGGATTTTGTTTATTGATTTGATTCACTTCAAAGATTATTTTATAAATATAGACAACATAATTCGTTGGATTGTTTATTTCCAACCGTTCAACCCAACAAGATAGTGAGATCATGAGTGGATCCCATAGTAATTCTTTTTCTTATCCTATCCAAACAAAGAAGACATCGATTCTTTTTTAAAAATAGGACATATAGTACATAATTTATGTCTCAAATGAGTTTTATATAGTGTTAGATATTTTATAAGGGTGCTACTATTACTGTAACTAATCTACGAAAATAGAAGGTTGCTAAAAGATAAATCAAAGCAAGTGAGTGAGTGGAATTCATTGGACTCAAAGTACACCATGCATTGTGCTACCCACTTAATAAAGACGTTGAAAAAGAAAACAATAACACATTATCAACCGATGAATTTATTTGAATATGACTTTTATAAACTATTTGTGGATATCTATTTGGATCATCTACTAAATTCAAATCTTAAGTACAAGTGTCTTTAGTACTTTTTCTTTCAAACATGATGATAAATCATAAGTTCTTTTTAACACCAAAGCTAATAGAAATATCAAATCAATATTAACACACATATATGGTATTGGTATGATTCAATGTATGTATACGTATTCATTTTCATGGAAAAAGGTTTTATTCTCTCGCATGGGAATTTTTCAATAATTCCAAGTATTTATGGTCCCATGTACTCAAATTCCTCTTACAATGTATTATTGTATTTTGTCTTTTCATGTGTAGTGTTTTTATATGTATTTTTAACAAAAAAAAAACACGTGATTCTTTGTAATGCATCTAACTTATATTCCAATAATAACACCTAATGCTATGTGTCTATGATCAAGGGTCGAGACCACAAGGAACAGATCGAAATTAACAAATTGTTGTAATTTTTATTTTTGTTTTTACCAATTTGTTAGAATTTTTAATTTTTTACAAGATATGTAAGAAATAATGTTAAAGAAGATTCCCATGAGAAAGAAAGGGAATATGGGAATGGGACAAAAGATACCCTGGTGAGGAGGTCACACATGACAACACCACATCATCCAATCCATCCACATGCTACAAGAGTAGATTGATAAGGATAGTTTTGTCTTTTCTTCAAAAGAATAAAATAAATATATAAATGTTTTATCATATTATCTTGTAATATAATAAAATCAAAATATATATTAACTTCTCGTGTTGTTGTTTCTCTTTTATACAATGAGACATGATATTATTTTTGGCAAATCGGATGGTTAATGGTGTCAAATATTATTTAAAATGGCCCTTTTTAAATTTTGATTCAATGAAGTTTGTTGGCATCGACTTTCAATCACTCGAAATTAATATACAGAACTAGTCGCTTTTAAAAAACCAATAAATGGCTCTAGTCCAACAATATTAAATATATACTAAAAAGTTCTGAGAATTCACGTCTTGTATGTAATATCGGTGAAATCAAGGCTGATTTAAATCGATTCCAGGCCCTAGATTAAAAAAAAAGAGATTTGACGATAATCAAGCTCAAGATTGACTCGTTTAAAATTATAAAAACTTGAGCTCAGCTTTATTCAAGCCTTATAAATAAAATTCGTGCTCGGATTGTGAATAATCCACCATGCTCAAATTCGGCTTAATATCAGCTCATTTTACAAAACAAGTCTAAACAAACTAAAACTAGACTCAAGACTTAGCTCACTAATAATATAATTGGAACTAATAAAGGCTCACTAATAATAAAATTTGAACTATCTTGTTTTTTTATGGCTTCGTTAAAAACAAAGAAAAAATATTTGTTTTAAAAGCATGTCAATTAATTAATTAACTCGTTTTATTTAAATGGATTGTATTTGATTCTTATTTTTTTTTTATTTATACAGACTTTTCGTCCTTTTTTTATTTGAGCAACAATGTGGAATGATTTCCTTCTCAAATAAATGTTTTTTCAAGCTTAAAAATCTCTATATTTATTCATCAACTCACGATGTGTATTATTTTTTAGATTCGAAGCTTTATAACTAAAATTTAGTGGTTAAAAGCTAACTAATATAAAAATGTATATATAAAAAACAAGGCCCTAAAAATTTGAAGGGTGTTGACCATCATCCAAATTGCTACACCCATTGACACGGCTACGGATGAAATTAAAAGTTACATAATTTTACGTTGTTTGAATGAGTTAGATTTTGTATATAAAATTTAGGGTGTCAAAAGTCAAATGTTGGTTGAATGAATTGAGTACAGCAAGCTGTAGGGAGTGCTTGATGGGGTAGTGGGAATCACTGTTTCTCGACATGACACGTGCCCTATTGATTCTCCCAACTATGAACCTTGGCCCCATTCCTTTCCATTTTATACGTCACAAGAATCTTTGGTAACGCCTTCCCATAAAAAGTACAACTTCTATTACTTGATTTACATGTCATTTTTACATCTTTATCTTGTGTTTATGAATTTTGTCTCTTGGAAACGCACTTACTTATCTAACGAAAGTCTCGTAGGACAAAATGACCAACTTACCCTCGCACATTGCCCCCAAAAACAAAAGTTAAAAACCCTATGCCACAATCCACAATTCCACATCACTCTTGCCAAATTTTCCAATTTCCAAGCCGTACTAGTTTGGTGATTTCAAAATTTTTACAATATATATTAGTTTATAATTCGTGGGAACGACGGTTTTAAAACTAATTAAATTTTCATAGCAAAAAAATCAAAATTATTAATCAATTATTTTAATTAAATTGTTAATTAAGAAATTTTTTTAGTTATATAAAATTATAAATGTTGATTTAAATAAATATGTGACCTTTAAATTTGTATTAATGTTATTTTAATGTTTATTCTAATGTTATTAACTTAATGTAATTACAATGAAAATTTTAAATTTTGAAATTTGAAATCTTCCTATCTAATAAAAGAATAGTTTTATTCTCCTTTTGACATGTGTCATCTTATTAAGCACCCGAATTAATGCATATTTTATTCTCCTTTTACCATGTGTCACCATATTATATTACTAGTTTATAACCCGTGGGAACCACGGTTATAAAATTAATTAAACTTTTATAGTAAAAACTTCAAATTATTAATCAATTATTTTAAATAAATTATTAATTAAAAGATGTTTTTATTAGTTATATAAAATTATAATCGTCGATTCAAATAAATATGTAAAATTAATTTTTAATATATATTAGACATTTTTTATTTGTTAATTAATGAAAACAATAATATAAAATTTAAATTTAAAATTTAAAATAGAGAATAAATACATTGACAAATAGCATCACATTAATGATGATGTCTAATAAATTTAAAATAGAGAACTAATAGATTGACAAGTGACAACACATTAATTAAGAGGTCTAATATGATGACACATGGCAAAAGAACTACTCTTTTATTAGTATAGAGATATCTTCTAATTAATGCATGCCATTTGTAATCTATTGATTTTTCATTTTAAATTTTAAATTTTAAATTTTAAATTTTAAATTTTCCACTTAAATAACATTAAATTAATAACATTAGAATAAAAATTAAAATAAACTTAATACAAATTATAAAATGATATAATTTCACATATTTATTTAAATCAATAATTAAAATTTATATAACTAAAAAATCTCTTAATTAATAATTTATTTAAAATAATTGATTAATAATTTTTAGTTTTTATTTTAAAAGTTTAATTAATTGTATAACCGTGGTTCCCACGAGTTATAAACTAGTGGAGAATAAATAAGTTGACAAGTGACATGATATTAATTAGGGGACCTAATAGGATGACACATGTCAAAATGAGAATAAACTTATTCTTTTATTAGAATAGAGATATATATATATATATATATATATATATATATATATATATATATATATATATATATATATATATATATATATATATATATATGGAAAGGTTATTTGGAAAACAAAAAAACCCTAAAAAATCCCTAAAAATCATAAAAATGCATAAAAAAAAATACCTAGAGATCATAAAACTTTTTTTTGACATTTTTTATTAAAAAATCGCAGGTTTTTAAAGAAAATCGGTGAAAAAAAAATGAATTTTTTTTTTTATAAAAAAAATTGATTTTTTATTTGTTTTTTCAGCGAATTTTTATAAAAAGCTGCGATTTTTTTTAAAAAAATTCAAATTTTTTTTTGTTATCTCTATGTATTTTTTTATGCATTTTTAGGGTTTTTTTGTTCCCCCCCCCCCCCCCCCCCCCCCCACACACACACACACACACACACACACACACACACACAAAAATTCAAATTTTTTTTTGTTATCTCTATGTATTTTTTTATGCATTTTTAGGGTTTTTTTGTTTCCCCCCCCCCCCCCCCCCACACACACACACACACACACACACACACACACACACACACACACACACACACACACACACACACACACACACATATAACAATTCTTTTTGAGGAACAATATGGTACCTCCACCGTCGTATGTAACCCACCACTATCTTGTACTATAAGAGAAGAAGAATAAACATAGCAACATATAAAAAAACCTTTAAAATGATTTTATGGAAAAATAATAATAATAATAACCCCGAAAACACGATGCCTTTTTATCGCCTAAATGACGATAAAGAAAAAGAAAAAAGGTACGATGTCTTAATTTTAAAAAACTATTAAGTGACAGCCGTTAGATTCCGTTACAAAAGTATCTGTTGACGAAAATGATTTTAATGGGTTCGCATTTTAGATTCGATTTGAGCTTCTCGTATCCATCGTTTTTTGTCGGGCATGAGAATCTCTTCTTTTTATTGCCAATTATACCCCCTCATTATCCTCCCATATGTTCTTTCTTTAAAAAGTTTTAATAGAGTACAATAGGTGAATATGATGGTATAAATTGAAATAAATAATCTTTTTAATACGACTCATAAAATTTATCTTCAGTGAATGCAAATTTTAAAGTTTTTTTTTTTTATATTTTCTAAAACTAACTTTATACTCACCTTTATTTAATAAAAATCTTTTCTCAAAACCATCTCTAATGTTAATCTTTTTCAAAAGTGTTTTTGTAAATTACCAAATTTATAATTTAATTATATTAAATGCTTGATAAATACCCTTCATATAATTTATAATTTTTTTTTTCAATTCTATGGAATATTTTTGTAGTTAAACTTAACATTGACTTTGATTATATATATATATATATATATATATATATATATATATATATATATATATATATATATATATATATATATATATATATATATATATATATATATATATATATGAAAAAGTTTAATAGAGAACTATAATTATGGGTTCTTTAAGGAACCAAAATCTTTTTTTCAATTTCTAGAGTTTATTCTTTATCGAAAAAAAAATCTAAAAATATCTAAATTCATATATTAACATTATGAATGTGAAAAATATTTTTCGGATTCACGTTGTGAATTTTCGAAGATTCACATTGTGAATTTGACGTAAAAAAAAATTCGAATTTTATATTATTGGAAAAAGGATAAAAAATTATGAATTTATGTATTTTTTTTTTGATAAAAAATAAGTTTTAAAAGTTAAAAAAAAGATTGGTTCCTTGGTTAATTATGGTTCTCTATTGAACCTCACCGTATATATATATATATATATATATATATATATATATATATATATATATATATATATATATATATATATATATATATATATATATATATGTTCAAATGTTTCTTACATCTATTGTGGGCTAGAATGCACCAATATAAATTTAGTATTAATTATATGTATATTAAATGCTATCCATACTTATAACTCATTTTTATGGAAATGAATTAAATTCGTAATTAATGTCAACAAAAATATTCTTTCAAAATAAATTAATATCTAGAAGAATGAGAGTGTATTCCAGCAGAATGAGAGTGTATTATAGTAGAATACACTCTCGTTCTTTATATTCCATGCAACTTTATTGTATTTTAAGTGAGTGAGTCCTGAAACAAAATACAGATTCATATATAAAAACCTAGATGCGAAATTCTTTCTGAAAAACTGTTATTATTGACATTAATGACGGATTTGATTAGTTTCCATAAAAAGAATTATAATTATGGATATTATTTAATATACATATAATTATGGAAATCATTCGATATCTATATTTATTTAATTAAATAATTATTTAATTTACTAATTTCTATTGGTGCATTCTAACACACAATAAATGTAAGAAACTAAATAACCTAGCCATATATATATATATATATATATATATATATATATATATATATATATATATATATATATATATATATATATATATATATACACACACACACACACACACACACAGAGTGAAAGTTCAAATAGAGAACCATTATTAATCAAACAACTAATGAATCAATATAAAACGTCGGAATTTAAAACGATCAACGACAAAATGAAGGTTTGTAGATTTTTACAATTGACCAGATTATAATAAAACTTACTTTTTTTGGTACTCTTTAAACATAGATTTATATTTATGTATAAAAAACGAAATTTAGTTTTTATATTGTGAATCTGCTCATAACCAGATTCACAACAAATTCACAATATGAATAATAGTAAGTCAGATTCACATTATATATGTTAAAATTGAAATATTTACAATTCAAATTCACATTGTGAATCTAAACCGATCGATATTGTGAATCTGAACCGATCGATGTTTTTTGTTTTTTTAATCGATGTTGATGTTAATTAATAGAGGACAAAAAAATTAAAATTTTTAGTATAATTAGTTTTTTTGGATAAAAATAAATTTAAATACTGAAAACACAACAAAATAAAGTGAGTTTTTTTTCGAAAAAAAATGTTTTTTATATATCAATACGGATCTCTATGGAAAGATGATGAAAAATTATGAACAACGATATATTCATTTTTTTCCGATAAAAAACGTGGCTTAAAAAAATTTAAACGAAAAAAGAGGTGGATTTTTTTAGTAAAGAGGTGGGTTATATGGTATAATCCGGTGTATGTGCGTCCAATGTACAAGTGCACATACATTCCCTTGGGCATTGATCGCTTTAAATTTCGATGCTCACGATTGGTTTCTTGATTCCTTGTTAATAATGTTTCTCTATTGGACCTCACGATATATATATATATATATATATATATATATATATATATATATATATATATATATATATATATATATATATATATATATATATATATATATCTGTGTGTGTGTGTGTGTGCATTTTATGCTCTTATTTTGCACTTTTATTCAATATCATTGCATTGCATTTAAACTTAAACTCATGCATTTTATATGTTTTTCAGGACATTTCATGATATAATTTCACTCGTACAATTCTATTATATTTCGGTGACTTTTAGAGGTGGGATCTCGCAAAGGGAGGTGACTAGAAGATGCAGAAAAGATTTCACGACTTTCAGATCAGGGAGGAAGAAATCGTAGAAAAATTGAAGAATGTACCCATACAGAGACTTCCACGGCTGTGAAAATTAAAACATGAGTTTCCACGAATGGGGATTTGGATCCATATCAACAATGTACTTTAAAGCCTCAACTAATTTGAGCATCCTACTTTGTGAGTCTCCATGAGTCGTGTTTTCTGCAGTATAAATTTCAACGGGTCGTGGAAACATGGACATAGGTTTAGTGTCATTTTCTCATCTTTCATAAAATTAGGCCACTGACTTCATTATTTTATCTACCGAGTTCTGGAGTAGAGGATGCGATTTTCTGGAGCAGTTTGAGTTTCATTAACACTTGTGAACATTAGATTTCATCTTTGTAAGCATTTTAATTTCATTTTCTAGATTTGTGATTTTGTTGTAGCTATGTGTGGGTAGAACTCTAGTTTCTCCGACTTTATGTTTTGACTTCTTGGTTGTGATTCAATCATAAGACTTGATGTTTGCTTTAAATTTTTGTCTAATGAATTTGATTTCGCTTCAATCGAATTTTGATTCTAATTTTAGTTATTATTGGTCATTTGAATTAGGGTTAGATCATTCAGGTTATCTAAATTGCAAAATTTGTAATTGTTTTGTGAATTTGACCAAGTAAAAATCACTAAAATGATTTCTATTGAATGAATTTAGTGTAAATCTTATTCATACACTCTTACATTCCCGAGCTTGTGAGGAGTATTGAGTGTTGTTGGGAACATTCACATCAAAATTAATGCAACCTTTTGATTTCTATCTAAGAGCTTGTTTAGACATAAATTAGAAGGTTGGGTTACTTTCAAAGAGCTTTTTTTTTGAATTTAACAACTTGGTGAATGGGAAGTGTTAGAGCTTATTAACACTTTCAAGTACCAACTTAGGTAGAATTAAGCGAAGACCATATGATCTTTGAATCACATTGCTAAGTTGTCAAGCATAAGGTTGGATTATATATAAAATATAAATTCACTTTAGTTAATTAGTTATTTATTTGTTTCTTTAATCATTTTTTCAAATCATTGCATTCTTGCCCCCTTTTCTTTATGACTACTTTGTTCCTTATCCAAACAAGTATAAGTATTTGTCTCATTTCTCTATGAATCGACCGTGCTTGCCTTGTGTTACCTTTTAGTGCAATATAGTAGTGTATTTGGAGTCATTTTGTACCTCTATTATTTGTTGATTTTGACACTCCTAACAAATTGGTGTATGTGTCGGGGACATGGTGTTACTAATTGTTTATGCCTAGATCTTTTCGTATAGGTACATCACTACCGATTGACACAAAGATATAAAAGATTGCAAAGAGGTTACGAAAGCAAGTAAAGCTTTGCAAGAAGCATCATGTTTTCAGGACTTTCTCGCCATCCACCCCTCCGCTCATTAACATTTGGGAGGACGTACCCCTCTCAAGTGTATTTAAAACCGAAATAGAAACTCCCTAACTCTCGTCTCAATCAACTTCATCCAGAAACACCACTCAACCCTCCCCACCAACTCACAACATCCCAGACTCTACACCCATAGAAACCTCAACTCTTACTTCTACCATGGAAAACTAGGAAGGTACCAACAACAATTTCCTCCACCAAACCCAGGTGAGCAAACCCTTCGCCAATAGGCAAGGCAATAGGTCACTCAACAACCTCTTTACATCATCTATCCAGTAGCCACAAACCTTCAACTAAAATTTGGGCTCATCCACTTACTCCCAACCTTTAGAGGCCTTGAAAATGAAGATCCCTACAAATTCCTCACTAAATTCCATGTTGTGTGTGTTAGCATGAAACCACACAATGTGACGGGGGATCAAATCAAGCTTAGGGCATTCTCCTTTGCAATGCAAGACGGAGCTAAAGACTGGTTTTATGATCTTCCACCTGGGATGGTCAACACTTGGGTAGACCTTTCATGCCTCTTCTTAGACAAATATTCCCCATAAATGAAAGCCTCAAACCTAAGAAGAGAGATTATTGGGATCAAGCAACACAAGAGAAAAGCCTTTCATACATACTGAGAAAGGTTCAAAAAACTTTATGCCCATTATGCAAAGTATGGAATCAACGATTACCAACTTCTCCATTACTTCATTAAGGCATGACTCCTTGGGAAATGAGACTTCCTAATTCCTTAAGTGGAGTGTTTTTAACCGATAAGAATCCCACCGAGATTTGTGATCTTATTAAGTGTTTTGGTCAAAAGTTACGTAAGTGTTAATCAACGAAATTGAATGAGAGGTTGTGATGTATAGATTATGTAACTACAAATGATAAAGGAAAGTGACACAACGGTTTACAAGGAAAGTGTAACATCCATAAAATTCATAAAAATTTAAAACTTTTTCAAGCATCCAAAAACCATTACTTATTGCAAAATGTTTTTAAAATAGTTTCATATCAAAGTATCCCAGAAATCAAAATCATGAAATGTGAGGAGGTGCACGATCAAGCCTTCACCTTCCCGCGATCATCTGAAGTACCTGAAACAGAATTCAAAATTGTAAGCCCGAAGCTTAGCGAGTTCCCCCAAAATACCCGCACAACAAATAACACACATATAATAACAGCATACTATGGGCCTAATCAACCATCGAGTTGGAATGCGCCCTGCCCTCAACCATCGAGTTGGAATGCCAACATACTATGGGTCCAATCATCCTCGGGATGGTATACCCTCGGCCCACAACCATCGGGTTGGAATGCCCACACACTATGAGTCCAATCATCTTCAGGATGGAATACCCTCGGCCCACCACCATCGGGTTGGAATGCCCCGGTCTGTTGGCTCTCGCACAAAGCAGAAAAGCCTCAACCATCAATCAATCATATGCACATATATCAGATAATCACATAACAGTCTACAGGCAGTCAAACCGATCTAAAGATCACAAAGCATAGCAACATCCAATCTACCAGGATACCGATCTAACCAATCATAACCACATAGAAACATCCTATCTATCAGGATACCGATCTAACAGATCTCACTACTAACAAAGCAAGATAACAATCCAAAGGGCCGGCCTTGGTGCCTTAGACCCTTGAGTATAGTGAAGAAAAATCACCTCACAAGCAGTGTTGTAGTGACAATATCCAACTCCCAATCACAGCTCCGAACTCAACCGCCTGTAACCACCATATGACTAATTCCATCAAAAACCCAAATTACCAAAATACCCCTAGAAGTAAAACTTGGTCATCCTTGGTCAAATTCAAAGTCAACGATCAAGGTCAACAGTCCATGTTGACCCAACTCGTCGAGTTCCTTCAGAACTCAGAAACCATGAAAACTCGAGTCAACTTGTCGAGTTGCCAAACAACTCGTCAAATCCATGTTGTGTCCAGAAGATCAGAAAAATCTTAACCAACTCATCGAGTTATCTCACCAACTCTCCGAGTTCACTCAGAATCCAGAAAGTGGGAAAACCCTTATCCAACTCGTCGAGTTGGCTAAGCAACTCGCCGAGTTCCTTCAACCCTTTTCTCATTCAAATGCTTTTAAGCGAACCCAAGGCTCCAAACTACAGATCTAGCCCCCTAGGGTGTAGTTAACATGTATAGTTGCCAAGTTTACGTGCATGCAAGGCCTCAAGAGGCTAAAACACCCCAAACTAAGCTTAGGAAGAGGTTTAGGTCATGGAGAAGGGCTAAGACTAGATAAAGTCAACAACTTTATGTCCATGGGGCCTAGAGGAATTCAGATATGAGACCATGTCCTCATAACAAGATCCAACCCGAGAATGATTCCATTTTGCACCAAAAATGACCATATACTCTCATAAGAGGAGATGTAAGAAATGGAAAGCCAAGGTAAATACTGTTTATCTCTAAATGGTTGCTAACATAGAGTAGATGTTAGATCTATTGCTTTTCCCTTTGCTCCAACCTCTTCAAGATCCAAGTTGCTTCACAACCACACCGAAATCACTCTCCAAGGCTCTGACACACACTCAAGAAGGTATAAGGCTCGAACTAGGGTTTCTATGAATTTTAAAGTGATAAGGGAGGCCGGTGAGGGAATTTAAGGTCCTTTAAATAGGGTTAAAACCCTAAAAATTAGGGTTTTCATGCACAGCCTCAACTCATCGAGTTGGGGTCCTCCAGCTCGTTGAGTAGGTTCCATAAACCATGCAGCCTGATCAGTTTCTACATGACGAGTTGGGGCCTCCAACTCGTTGAGTAGGTCTTAAATGGTGTATAAAAATTCTTGAAATTTATACCTAAAAATTGGCATTTGACAACTCTCCCCCACTTGAACTAGGCTTCATCCTCGAAGCCTGCTGTGGTGAACAACCCCAGATAATGCTCTCGCATCTCGGTCTCTGGCTCCCAAGTCCACTCGGATCCCCTTCGATGCTCCCATTATACCTTTACCAAAGGTACCTCCTTGTTACGTAGAACCTTCACTTTTGTCTCCAGAACGACCGCTGGCCTCTCCATGTAATTCAGGCGCTCATCGACCTGAATATCATCTAATGACACCACTGTGTCCTTATCTAATATGCACTTTCGCAATTGCGAGACGTGAAAAATGTTGTGAATATGACTGAGCTCCTCCAGGAGATCCAATCTATACGCCACCTTGTCAACCCTGAAAATGATCCAAAAGGGTCCAATGTAGCGGGGACCCAACTTCCACCTCTTCCTGAAGCGAATCACACCTTTCTAGGGTGAGACCTTTAGTAGTACCATGTCACCAACCTGAAACTCCAACTCAGATTAGCGCCGGTCAACGTAACTCTTCTGCCGACTCTGAGCAGTCCGCAACCGCTTCCTGATCTATTGAATTATCTCGGTAGTCTGCAGAACCACCTCGGTCTGACCCATCACCCTGTCTCCAACCTCGCCCCAACAGACTGGGGTACGACACCTCCGCCCAGACAACAGCTCATAAGGTGGAGCACTAATGATGGAGTGAAATTTGTTGTTATAGGAGAACTCTACAAGGGGTAGGTAGGAGTCTTAGCTCCTACCGAAGTCAATAACGCAAGCCCGCAACATATCCTTGAGGGTTTGTATGGTCCGCTCACTGTGACCGTCTGTCTGCGGATGATAAGTTGTACTAAAATGCAGCCGCATGCCCAGTTCCTCATGGAACTACTTGCAGAAACGAGAGGTGAATCGAACATCCCGGTTTGAGACAATAGAGACCGGCACCCCATGGCGAGCAACGATCTAGCGGATATATACTTCGGCCAACTTCTCAACCGATGAACTCTCTCGAATGCCCAGGAAATGGGCCCTCTTGGTCAATCGATCCACGACGACCTATATAGCATCATATCCCTTCGTCGTCCTCGACAAATTGGTGATAAAGTCCATTGTGATCTACTCCCATTTACACATGGGAATCTCCAGAGGATGTAGCTTGCCATGCGGCCTCTGGTGCTCGGCCTTGCCATCCTGCAGATAAAGCACGTCTCAACAAACCAAGTGATCTCCGTCTTCATGCACGACCACCATTAACTCAAACTCAGATCTCGGTACATTTTGGTGTCCCCTGGGTGAATAGAGAAGCGAGACTTATGAGCCTCCTCCAGTAAAATCTGTCTGACCCCACCAGACATCGGAACCCAAACTCGAGCACAATGGGTCAACAATCATCGACTATCCTACACAAATTGGGTGATCTCGCTCCTGATCCTCTCAAGCTTCCAGTTCTCCTGCCAGACATCCTCAACCTGAGCTTCCCTAATCAAGCTCATGAGTGGAGAATCCACATATATCCTCATATATGTAGCTGGAACAAAAGATCCAACTGACTTGCGACTCAGGGTGTCTACCACAACATTCGCTTTACCCGGATGGTAGAGGATTTCATAGTCATAATCCTTGACTACGTCCAGCCACCTACACTGCCTCATGTTCAAGTTCGGATGATCTAAAATGTGTATCAAACTCTTGTGATCCGTGTATATGGTATAGCAGACCCCGTAGACGTAACATCTCCAGATCTTGAGAGCGAACACCACCACTCCCAACTCTAGATCATGTGTGGGATATATTGACTCATGCGGATTTAGCTGCCGCGAAGCATAGGTTATCACCCATCCCCTCTGCATGAGGACTACTCCTAATCCGGTGATAGATACATCACAGAACACCACAAAATCCTCAACTTCCTCAGGGAGTGTCAAAATGGGCGCCTCGCAGAGTCGCTGTCTCAGAGTCTCGAATGCAGTTTGATGCTCAGGGCCCCACCGAAAATCCACCCTCTTCCTCGTCAGACGAGTGAGGGATACTGTAATCTTGGAGAAATCCTGTATGAATCTCCGGTAGTACCCTGCCAATCCCAAAAAGCTCCTGATATCCGAGGGAGACTTCGAAACCTCCCATCGCATAACTGCCTCGATCTTGGCCAGATCGACCAAAATCCCCTCCTGGTTAACGAGATTTCAAAGGAACTGAACCTCTTGTAACCAAAACTCGTACTTCAAGAACTTGGCATAAATCCTTTCTCGCCTCAAACTCCAAAAAGCTCGTGAAGATGCTCCTCATGTTGTTCTTTTGTCTTGGAATACACCAAGATATCATCTATGAGCACGATGACTGAGCGATCTAGCATCGGTCGGCGTAACTGATTCATCAGGTCCATAAATATTGCCGATGTGTTGGTGAGCCCAAACGGCATCATCACGAACTTGTAATGTCCATAACAAGCCTGGAATGCGGTCTTCTCCATGTCCTCTTCCCTATACTTGACCTGGTGGTATCCAAACCTCAGGTCTATCTCGGAGAACAAAAAATACTCCTTGCAACTGATCGAAAAAATCATATACCCTCGAGAGTGGATAACGGTTCTTCACCGTTAACTTATTCAACTCCTGGTAATCAATGCACATCCGGTGTGAACCATCCTTCTTCCCGACGAAGAGAATCGGTGCTCTGCACGGGGAACTGATCAAACGGATGAACGGCTTGCCCAACAGTTCCTACGTCTGAGATGACAGCTCTTGCATCTCACTTGGTGCCAATCGGTACGACGCCTTGGAGATAGGGTTGTACCTGGCACTGGGTCGATCCTGAACACGACCTGCCTCTCTGGAGGCACTCCGTGTAACTCCTCCGGAAACACATCAACGAACTCACTAACAACCGGAACATCCGAAATTGAAACTTGATCCCTAACCCACGTATCCACCACATACGCCAAATAACTCGCACACCCGTGATGAATATACTGTCGAGCCCTGGCAGCTAAGCAAAACCCAAAACCCAATCTGCTGCCCTCGCCGTAGATATCCAGTTCTCCCCCACTTGGGGTTCGAACTACCACCCGCTGACCCTCGTAGTCCATCATGGCACCGAAACGACTCAGCCAGTCCATACCCACAATCACACATACATCCCCCATGGGAATCAGAATCAAGTATATCGGGAAGGATAACTCGAAGATCTCTAGAACGCAACCCTGATAGACTGAAGAAGCAGAAATATCGTGTTCGTTGGTGATAGTGACTCGCAACGGACAATAGCTCTCCTACAAGCAAACCGAACTCCCTATGAACGATTGATAGATAAGTGACCGACTCGCCCCGTAGTCAAATAATACCAACGCATGTAAGGAGTTCACTAAGTACGTACCTAACATAGGTACAAACACATAAGCATAAAACAAAAATAATTAATAAGATAAAGGATAGAAACATACCTACCACCACATTCGGTGTTGTCCTGGCCTCCTCAGCCGTAAGCTGGAAAGCATGTCCTTGAGCCTTCGGGGGCTCTTCTCTACCCTGACCCTTATCAATAATCGTCAGTGTAGCCGGCGTTGCAGCCTGCGCCGGTCTGGCAGCTAGTAAGGGACATTGCGCCTTCATATGGCCCTCCTGCTCACAATGGTAAAAAAGTTTGACCCCAGAAGCTGGAGTTTGCTGCCTACAATCCCTAGCAATGTGGCCCTGCTTGCCACACTTGTGGCACCCTGAAGAAGAAAAACCCCATCATGCACCTTGCCGGACTTCCCACAAGTACGACCCTTCTGGATCCCTTTCATAGAGTCAGCGGCTCTAAATCATTTTGACGCAGGTTGTGACTGTGTCGGGTCCTGACTTTGTTCTCTCAACTGCAACTCAATCTCAAGCTCACGCCGCCTAGCGGCCTCCTGTAACTCCAGTAAAGTATCACAGCGATGAGTAGCAACGAACTGTTTGATTTCAATCTTGATCATGCACAGAGAACGAGTCATCTGAGCCTACTCGGATTCAAACTCCAAGCAAAACATCACCCTCTCAGTGAACATGCGGGTGATCTCCGTCACCGACTCCGTACCCTATCTCATCTCCCAAACCTCTTGTGCCAGCCGCTCTCACTCAACCCGTGGAATGTAGCAAGCGCAAAACGTCTCCCTGAACTAATCCCAAGTAACCGCAACTCTCTGCTCATTAGAAAACGAAACTGTCATAAATCTCCACCAGTCCTTTGCTCCGGACCTCAGCAGGTTTAGAGCACACCTGACCCTCTGGTTAGTAGGATATGAGCATGTGAAAAAGCATCCCTCCACGTCCGATAGCCATCTCATGACTATGATCGGGTACTGAACCCCATCGAAGGACGAGGGCCTCATGTTATCGTAGTCCCAGTACTGAAAGGCCTGACCTACCCCCGCACCTACAACCGCCACGGCTATGGACACTGCAACCGCAGCTGTCTCAGCAATGGCTGCGTATCTGTCATCAAAGTACTCCATCATTGTGGTCTTGATAGACCTAAACATCTCCAGAATCTGACCCTGGACTATCTCAATCACCTCCTCTCAGATGATCTCCCTAACACGATCCTCTGTCAACGTTGGCCTATACTGGCTGCCACCTCCTGATCCCGACCTGGATCTGGCCTCAAATCGTCTTGTAACCTCCATACTTAAAATATACCACGAAGATATCAGATATTCGATATAATAACGTGGAACCGACTCCCGACAAAGCCCTAGGGGTTGTGACTTCCTTGCTACACGTATAACTCCTATTTCTATTTTCAATCTTCACAATCGATTCTCCCCTCTCCATCCTCTCCTATCTGCTTCTCCACTACTCTTGACCTTACTTGTTAATCGTCTCATCAGATCTCTGCTCTAGTGTCACTCTGAAGATCAATACATTTCAATCCCTAGTCCCTTGAGACAGAGACGAAAAGAGAAGAAACATGAAAAATGTACCTATCGTTGTTACGACTTATTATGCTTCTCAAATTCTCTCGATTCTCTCTAGCCTCTGTAATAATCGATGATATCACCTCGCTTCGCTTGGCCTTTCTGGCAACCTCACGTCCGACAGCCTATGGTCCGGCAACCTCATGTACACCTCCACTTAACTCTCTCGTATCCCCTTCACCTATCAATATATCCCGGAACAATGCCGTATACATCAAAGAAATCCATACTTCCTTTTGAATCGTTGTTTGACAAATGCCAATCCACTGCTTCCCTCTCTATCCACTGTTCTAATATGTTGGTATGGTATATACGTCAAATCTGAATCTATTGATGTCTCTTCAAGCTTCGCGCTCCAACCCAAAAGGCATCTCCGATATCCTTATCCCAAGTTTCAACC
This sequence comes from Lactuca sativa, assembly GCF_002870075.4. NCBI lineage: Eukaryota > Viridiplantae > Streptophyta > Magnoliopsida > Asterales > Asteraceae > Lactuca > Lactuca sativa. The sequence continues at coordinate 264,456,416 of NC_056627.2, forward strand.
AGGTAATTAAATCTCATTGACCTCAAATCAACAATTCCGAAGGTTTTACTATTTTGCAACAATTTTCTCCGATTAGGGTTTTCAGCATCATTGTGGTGGTTGATTGGCAAAAACTCACCAGTTCCTTAGACGAAGAAGAGGTTGATTGGTAAAGGCAACTGTAATTTCACAGCAAGCATCGTGTATCACTCACTGTAACATAAATTACACACGTAATCAGAAAACAGAAAGACTATTTGAACTTGTTTTTCTTGTTATTTACTGAGGTTTGGGAATATTGTTGGTGTATTTAATGTCATTTCGATTGCAATTAGTGCCCTTGAAGCAGGGGAAGTTGACACCACTTATATGACCAAACTTGCTAAACTTGCCACCTAGAAATTGATTTGGTTAAGCTTCAAGTGTTGATCCTCTTGAAGAACAGAAAAAAGATAGCAAGGGCACTTAGGTAATTTACTTGCTTTATTAACATAATATATATTTTTTTATTGGCAGTTTCGTTTAATACTATGAAGTTTTGTTCTTGTACATGTTCTCAGGGACACAGAAGGCAACTGTTCTCAGCGAGACCCTTATTCACTTGAGTTTACCTATTTTTTTTCTTGTGCCTTTAATTTAACTCTTTTTTATTTTTTTAAAATGCAGGTTAGAATTGTGAAATCTTTTGATCCCCAAACAACCCTTTTGTTGATTATGGAGTTACAGTAATAGTTCCTCTTCCTATGGTATTGGTAAAGTTGGTGTCCCACCCCACTTAACTGATAGCAATCTCCTCAGTGTCTTCAACAAATTATTAAAAAATATACATGGTATTACAAATATGAAATAGTGAGTGAATGAGGTTAGGTTTTAGGAGAATATGATTTAAAAGAAGCAACTAGTACCTAAGGTGGCTGTATTTGAATCTCTAATCTATATTCTCTAGAGTAGTAGTCTTCAATCCATGCCATGCTTAATTTCTCAATTTTTGGCGTTTCAAATGCTAGCAATAACGCCAAAGTTGATGCTTCTTGTTTGAAATATATTTTGTCTAAATCCTGAAAAACGGTATTCTCTGTAGTGTAGTTTAAAACATATATAAATATTATCACATGATGAATTTTCAGTGTTTTGGTATGCACCTACATCCCCAGGTAATGAGAGTTGCATCATAGTAAAAGTAAAACCACGAATCATGGATCTAATGCTAGGTTGGATAATTTGTGTTGGTTACTAATTTATCGTTTTTTTTTTGGATTTTGATATTTTAATAATAAAAGATAGGAAGATCTGATTTGGTGGATTTAAAAGATTTGCAGGAAATTTTGGTTCGATTATGGAGAATCCTTTTTTTATGGTTATAGTTGTAGGAGGAGATTGCTATTAATTTTTTTTGGGGATGCTTGTTTTATTAAGAAATTTAGGGACTGAGATAGGGAAATGCAGGACTGTAATTTTTAATCAGACAATGTATTATTATAATGCTATATTGGAACCTAAGAGAGTTGTTGAATAGGAAACAGGGGATTTAAGACCAAGATGGTTGTTTAAACTTTTAATACTGCTTAATGGTTTCATGCCTTCTATATTGGAACCTAAGAGAGTTGTTAAATAAAGCCGGGGTTTGGGAATATTGCTGGTGTATTTAAAGAAATTGATGACCTTGTGAGCTTGAGGGACCCATTTAGACTTTTATTGCTGAAAAACTTCTTTGTAAATACCTATAACGTAGCATATTTTATACTAAAAGAAAAAGAGTTTGACTCATAGTCTAAAACCGTGAAACAAAAATAATAAAAGCATTTTTCCTAAAATGCTCCTGTAGGCTTTTTCCTGAATTACACCAACAATGGAGGTGTTATTATGGTAATTCACGAACTGCAATCATATTTTCATACAAAAACTTAATTAAAATGGAACTTTCCCAAAATACCCCTGAGGCTATTTTTGTCCCTAGTTCTCAGTTACGGTATAATGATGGATAGTCAAGCTAAAATTTGGTTTTGAATTTAATCTTGGTATAATATGACAGGTTTGATAATTGAACTTTACAAGTCCATTTGGAACATTACTTTACAGGTAATATTCTCTCTTTATTTCAGAAATCAATGCGAGGAGATGTTTTATCATAATAGTGCAAAATCACTCTCTGGAAGTAAATAGTACTGTACCCTTTGGGGACGGAATATATATATATATATATATATATATATATATATATATATATATATATATTTCATGTTTGTTCTTTTGCATTCCCTACTATTACTATGTTGCAACATGTTGATATGGATTTGTTTTTTTGATGTTCTGATGTGATGCATAGGCCAATAAAATTGGCAAAATCAACCTCGTTGCTACAGGAAAGGATCTCATGGATGATGAAAAACAAGGAGACGTATTATTACTATTTGCAGGGGCTGTTTCATCTGGCCAGGAAGGTGAGGGAGGTGTATTGGAAGATTTAAAATTCGTTGTATATTGGGGCTCTGGATGCACTTGTCGCGGCTTATCTTGTTTTAGAGGATGAAGGGGAGAATGTCTACAGTAGGCCTGAGTTGCCCTTGTTTATCTGAGTGGGTGTCTACTTCTTACTTCTTCGTATTATTAACTTTTACATCTTATAATATGTTTTGATGCTGCTACATTTTAATACTGTCTGGAGGATATTATATTTGTTATTTGTGATAATAGCAACTAGTTTTGTTTGTGATGGGATTGGTGTAAATTTTTGTCTGTTTTGTTGTTTTTCTGGATGATAGGTACCTGAAGCATTGTTTAAAAGTGGATCAGTAGTCTACATGTCATTGCATGTCTTTGTCTTGATGATGATGAAGAGGTAAGGTAAGTAACTCAAAATACTTACCAATCATTTAATTTGATTATATTAGAGATAATGGTAGTATAGCATCAACAGAAAAAGTAGGACATTGATTACCTGCAGTTTTCCTCTTGAAACAACGGTGTATGAAAATCTTGATTAATAGATTCTGGTTTACAAGGACCTTTAAGCTTTTTAACTTTGGAATTTGGATTGGTCTGTGATGCGTTGCTAGAAGAAAGAAAAACTAAAGGTAGGTGTTTGTTGGTTAATACTTAATACTTAATACCTGATGAAATTGGAAGGGGTAAAAATTAAATAGATGAGTATGATATGGCAGTTGACAAGGTCATGGTCATTGACGGCATAAAAAATAGGTGTATGTAACATGAGGAGAGAGTGACACGACACAATGATTTGTTAAATAATGCAAATGAGATGAATGTTTTTGTTCTTATACCAAATAACATTGATATTTTATACCATAAGTGTATGTTCTTGTCTGGTTTGTATTTGCTTCTTTCATTTAATCTAACCACATTCATCTCTAAAAAGACATGTATGCCCTCAGTTGCTTGATTCAGTTTGTTGATGCTTTTTTTTCCTACTTATATCAATTCATCATGGATGTGACAAAGTTCGTAGTTGCTTTTATGAGTATGTGCTTATCGTATTGTATTCCCACTTCCTTGTTTTCACTTTATACCTCATGCTTTTAACTGTAGTTAGGTTATAGCCTTAATCTATACTTGACATTAAGTTGGTTTAAACTACTAAAACTTATTGGTTATTTTTTCTAATTTACTATTGTTTGTAAATTCAGTATTACCATTAAAAAAAATCTATTTTTTTCTGTAGATCATTCATTAACAAAGTTTTCAAGTTTATACCAGAATGGTCAAGGTCTGTAAGACTAAATACCAAAATCCTTTCCAATGTTTTCTTATATTTTTGTTGTTACTTGTTTTTTTTAATTATATTTTTGATCTATTTCAGGTCACAAATTGGAAAATACTGGTGGGACCACTGGTAAATAGCCAGCATTGAATTCCATTGGGGTAGGGGTCAAAGTCAAACCCCCATTGGTGTATCACAACCAAATATGCAGGTGACACTTGTTCTTTCATTTTTTTTTGTTTCATTATGTGATACACCTCTTGTATTTCTATTTTTTTTAGTATTGATAAAAATATTTCTTGATGATAAATATCCCTTGTTAATTATTTGCATGATTTATTTGATATTTTACAGGGCATCACCCATCAGATAGTAGTGCAACAAAATTGCCTTCTAATGCTCGTGGCTTACCATCACCAGTAGCCTTGGCAGTTGTTATGAGACATGCACAACGTCTTCTCAGTGGACCTGCTGTTCATTCTTTAACTGTATTTATCTCTTTATTCTATGTTTTTTTATATTCTTACATAAATCCTATAATGCAATTGTATATAAATGAGTTCATTTTTTTATAACATTTACTCACTTTTGGAATAATTATTTGTATTTGACATATTAGTGAAATGAATTATCTTTGTTATTTATGGTATTTTATTTTGTAGTATGAGATTTTTAATGTATTATTTAATTTGAAAATTAGTAAATCTATAAATAATATTTATTTAAAACATTTAATATTATGATACGCAAAAATGTGTGTCATCTTCATTTATGACATGACCTTTCTTGATACGCATTGCGTGTCATTAACACGCGCGTCGTAAGGTTACGACACGCGAATGCGTGTCGTCTTCCTTTATGATAGGGCCTTCCTTGATACGCATTGCGTGTTGTAAACGCGCGTTGTAAATGCGCGTCATCTCTCTTTATGACAGGGCCTTCCTTGACGCGCATTTGCGCGTCGTCTAAGCCTTTTATGACGCGCAATGAGCGTCGTAAAAGGCTGTTTTTCTAGTAGTGTATAGACATTCGAATATTTGATCCTACCCTAAGCCCTTCATCAAACGAGAATAGGAAATAAGTCCAAACCAAACATTCTCAGGATTTAAGATCTTAATTATGTACAACTATGATGCATACACTAAGCAACCACAGTAATGATGTCAATTTCATATAAAGAAAGCCCTAGGCTCTCAGGCATCATATAATCAGACAGTTCTATCATGCAATTCCTGAAGATCCCTAGCCTATCACTAGCATGTTGATCTAACATATCACAGTATCAAATAACCGCATAGAATTTTGGGGTTTGGGGTCTACTTACTAGCTCCGGTTGATCGTACACTCTGCATCCTCCTTTAGTATTTTGAATACCAATATTTGAAAATCATTTTGAAAATCTTTTTCTTAGTTTGACACTGGATTCACACGAGTGTTCATCCGATTCGCTCAAACCAAGGATATGATACCACCTTGTAACCTCCATAAAATTCATAAAAATTTAAAACTTTTTCAAGCATCGAAAAACCATTACTTATTACAAAATGTTTTCAAAATAGTTTCATATCAGAGTATCCGAGAAATAAAAATCATGAATTGTGAGGAGGTGCACGATTAAGCCTTTGCCTTCGCGCGATCATCTGAAGTACCTGAAACTAAATCCAAAACTATAAGCCCGAAGCTTAGTGAGTTCCCCCAAAATACCCGCATAATAGATAACACACATATAATAACATCATACTATAGGGCCAAATAACCATCGGGTTGGAATGCCCCAAGCCCTCAACCATCGGGTTGGAATGCCATCATACTATGGGTCCAATCATCCTCGGGATGGTATACCCTCGGCCCACAACCATCGGGTTGGAATGCCTACATACTATGAGTCCAATCATCCTCGGGATGGAATACTCTCGGCACACAACCATCGGGTTGGAATGCCCCGGTATTTTGGCTCTCTCACAAAGCAGAAAAGCCTCAACCATCAATTAGTCATGTGCACATATATCAGATAATCACATAACTGTCTACAGACAGTCAAACCGATCTATAGATCACTAAGCATAGCAACATCCTATCTACCAGGATACCGATCTAACCGATCATAACCACATAAAAACATCCTATCTACTAGGATACCTATCTAACAGATCTCACTAATAATAAAGCCGGATAACAATCCAAAAGGCCGACCTTAGTGCCTTAGAACCTTGAGTATAGTGAAGAAAACTCACCTCACAAGCAGTGTTGTAGTGATAATATCCAACTCCCAATCACAACTCCGAACTCAACCGCCTATAACCACCATATGACTAATTCCATAAAATCCCAAATTGCCAAAATACCCCTAAAAGTAAAACTTGGTCAATCTTGGTCAAAGTAAAAGTCAACGGTCAGGGTCAAGGTCAATAGTCAATGTTGACCCAACTCGTCGAGTCCAGCTTATTGACTCGTCGAGTTCCTTCAGAACTCAGAAATTGTGAAAACTCGAATCAACTCGCTGAGTTTCCAAACAAATCGTCGAGTCCATGTTGTGTCCAGAAGATCGGGAAAACCTTAACCAACTCGTCGAGTTATCTCACCAACTCGCCGAGTTCACTCAGAATCCAGAAAGCGGGAAAACCCTTATCTAACTCTTCGAGTTGGCTAAGCCGCTCGTGTAGTTCCTTCAGCCCTTTTCTCATCCAGACACTTTTAAGCGAACCCAAGGCTCCAAACTGTAGATCTAGCCCCCTAGGGTATAGTTATAATGTAAAGTTGCCAAATTTACATGCATGTAAGGCCTCAAGAGGCTAAAACTACCAAAACTAAGCTTAGGAAGAGGTTTAGGGCATGAAGAAGGGTCAATACTAGATAAAGTCGACAATTTTATGTCCATGGGGCCTAGAGGAGTTCAGATCTGAGACCATGTCCTCATGACAAGCTCAAACCCGAGAATGACTCCATTTAGCAACAAAAATAACCATATACTCTCATAAGAGGAAATCTATGAAATGGAAAACCAAGGTAAATACTTTTTACCTCCAAATGGTTGCTAACACATAGTAGATGTCGGATCTACTGCTTCTCCCTTTTCTCCAACCTCTTCAAGACCCAAGTTCCTTCACAACCACACCAAAATCACTCTCCAAGGCTCTGACACACACTCAAGAAGGTATAGGGCTCGAACTAGGGTTTCTATGGACTGTAAAGTGATAAAGGAGGCCGGTGAGGGGACTTAAGTTCCTTTAAATAGAGTGCAAACCCTAAAAATTAGGGGTTTCATGCACAACCTCAACTTGTCGAGTTGGGGTCCTCCAACTCATCGAGTAGGTTCCATAAACCACGCAGCCTGATTAGTTTCTACGCGACGAGTTGGGGCCTCCAACTCGTCAAGTAGGTCTTAAATGATGTATAAAAGTTCTTGAAATTCATACCTGAAAATTGGGATGTTACAAAAAGCCCTTGATCATTGCTAGGATCTCCAACACAAAACCTTGCGATGTGATATTGATCACCTGCCTTGATGATTTTATTGATATAAAATGGTGATTACAAGGAGTTCTTAGTAAAAATAAGTAAGCAATTTCGCAGTGTAAGCTTAGGTTCTAGAACCGTGTGTTGTCTGCAGAATACAAGTTTCAATTTATAGTCTAAGCTAGCTAACAAGATGTCCAATATTCCTGGGATCCTCTATGACTAGCTTCACGAACGTTATGGCCAAGTATTCTGGGTCTTTTGCATAGTTGAGATGATTCTTTGTTGAAAATTGGTCTTCCCTTGACTACTTCTGCATACATGTTAGTTATAGCGAAAATATGACTGTTATAAATATTAATAAAAATAATAATGGTAATTAGCCGAGATCCTGAGGTAGCCGAGGATCCTGGATATTTGAGGATCCTAAAAATTGTAAGGATCCTGGCCCTAACAATTGCCCCCAAGTTATTCCTGAAAATGTAGGAGTTAGTTTCATAAATATTAAAGGAATAACTTAAAGTAAATAGATAAAAGGAGAGAGAATAGTAATTTTTAGTTTAACCCTTAGCAGCTAGGTAATTTGAAATGCGACAGATAGTTTACTAGCCATTACTAGTAAAATCATATTCATTGGTCTAGTATAAATACGAGTGATCAGTTTCATAATCTTCTATCCGTTCTTCTTTGCTTTTCTCATGCTATGTTGCGATTAGAAGGCAATTCTTTTTCTTCCAGGCTTTTATTCTTTCTACCATGGGTCGAAAAATGGTTGTCTCTCGTAAAAGCATTTTGGCCCTTCCTGATGATGATTTTACCGACCAATGGATCCTCTCTTATGAGGAGTCATGTTCATTTGGCGATGATGACATTGAGTATCTAAGAATCAGTGGAGCCTTTCCTCCCAAAGCTGTATTTAGGCCCTTCAATCCTCTCATTCAGCCTGATTTTATGTCTCCCACTTGCGTGTGCTTTCCTGAGTACCCTTTTCCTTGGGCTTGGGATATCCTTTCCCTGGGATCATCTCCGAGTTCTTTAGGATGACTAGGATTTCGTATATCCAGGCCATGCCAATTGTGTGGAGGATCCTATATTGGATCGACCATGCAAACCATGCAAAAGGCCTCAAAATAAGCCTTTCTGAACTGTATTGAATGTATGACCTCACAACCTTTGGTAATTCTTGTTTCCTCCTCAAGGTCAAAACTCTTAGATCCCCTCTAGTCTTGAAAACCAAGCACAACAATGGAGTTTGGAAAGGGAGATACCTCTTTGTGAAACGTGACTCTGTTACCAATGGGGATCTCTTACCCACATAATGGGTTAAGAATGGTAGGATTTCAATGCTTTTCCTTGTGATCCCGAAATCTTATTATTATTTTGTTTATTTCTTTGCAGCCTTCAAACTCGAGGAACTTGTTCCCATCACTGAGGATTCTGAAGAGAAGATTGAGAAGTTCTTGGCCTTGTATGAAGTCGAGAGATCCTTCCGATTCAATCAAAGTTCCTTGCGGGAGAGCTCTTCCGCCACTGACCTCATGTCGACATGTAAGGACCCTTAGTTATTTTTTTGTGATAAAGATCATTAATAGTCTTTTGTGATATACAGGATCCAAAGTCACTCGCTCCAGTGCCCGATTCACTCTTACTGATCTTGATACGACCAAGTCAGAAGATCAGCTGGTGGTAAAGGAGAAGAGTTCGTCTTCTCTTCCTCCTAAAAGATCAACCATGGATTTGACAGTGAAGACTCGGGGATTCCGGAAAAGGACAACTGATGAATCCACAAGTTTATCTTTGGAGAGTCTTGGAGCTGAGGAAGCTCTCCAAAAGTTGGTGTTGAAACATATAAGTGACCTTCTTAAAGTTAATTCAAACCTCAACCTCTCCCTTATCAGCAACCAATCTCTCATCCACAGTCAAGTACCGCAACCTCAGTCATCGTCATCAGCACTTAGTCTTAGTCTTTTATCTGTTTTTCTTATTGTATTCTCTTTTATCCAATGTGCCTTGCATGGCAACTTTAAATAGATAGGACCTTTGTAATCTTTGAGACTCTATAAAAAGGAGATCTCTCTTTCTGAATGAATATACATCTACGCATCTTCAATCTCATATCTCTTGAAATTCATAACTTACTCTCTCATCTACTTCTTACTCTTAAAACTCTGCTAAATGTGATCTAAAATATAATAGATCTAAATCTCTCCTACGGAGCAAGTCAATCATGACTTAATCACTAAGTTTGATCTCACTTACTAACCTGGTCTGATTGCATTCCTTGTTAAGAGTCAACTTAAGTGTATACTTGATATAATACTTGTTGTCATTTATATTTCCTTATATTTCCGCATCTAATCATCTAACTATCTAACTCTAACTTTTATTATTGTTGAGCTTTATGATCCTTTGAGTTAAACTTTAAATTCCGCAAAATAACCTTGTTCTAACGTTTGTTCAAGTGTGTTTCTCAAGTTTTACTCTGAACAATTGGTCTCTTTCTCCCAAGCTATAAGTCTTGATTTTACTCTTGCTTCATTTTTCATTTTGTTTTTTTTGCTGATTCACTACATCTCTATCATATGTCTCTGATCTTGTTTCCGCTGACCTAAGGATTCGGGCAGAGAGGGCTGAACAAGCCCTCCAGGGTCAGGAAAAGATGTGGACGGCGACCAACGAGGATCTTCAGAGGAGGGTGGAGCTACTCATCAAGGAGAAGGCCGAGAGAGAGGAGGAGCACATACACGAGAAGGAGGAGGTGATCTCTGACGTGAAGGTCGACGATGTGGTGGCTGTTGGGAGGCCAATATCCATCTTACAGAGGATCTTAAAAATGTTGGTGCCTGGGACGTGGACGGTTGGCTCGAGGCACTGGCCAAGATGACTGGAAAGCCTGCTCCCCCCATCTAGGATCCTGTACTGCAGCTTACTGAGGGAGGGGAGAAGAAAGTCGATGATGACCAGGATAAGGTCTAGGCCTTTTTTTAGGTGACTAGGGTAGTTTTTTGATGTAATCATTCGACTAATGTAAGGCTGTAAGCCTTTTATTTTGAATATAATGGCTAATCTTTCTTTTGTCTTTCTTTGTTTCCTGGATAATACAATACTAAGATCTTTGCATAGTTAGGATCCTAAAAACAGTGGACAATTTTTAAAACAAAATGGTTTGATAAGAACTAACTTTTTAAGTAGTTTGAAAGTTTCTTCAGAAGTTTGATGATTAAATTGTAATCTTCAAAACTTCTTTATAGATGTCAATTTAAAAGATGAACGTTCATAAATCAGTGATTGATTTAGGATCCTGGAAAGTTTAGGTTCCTTTACTTAAAATTTCAAAGTTAAGAACAAGGAAAGATGGAACCTGACTGTCTTCAAGTTTTTTCTTAAGCTTTGAAATTTTTTGAGGATAAATCTCAGTTTAGGAGAGAACTTCGGTTCACTGCCACCAGTAGAGCTATAATATTGGTGGCAAACGAATATCATCATTGGTCTCGGAGGATGGAGAGATACTTAATGAGACTTGGTAGAGATGTGTGGAGATCTGTAGAAGAAGGGCCACATATCCCTGTTCTTACACCTGTTCAAACCGATGGCGCCACAACCAGACTAGGAGGAGGTCAACCAGCCCTGAGTCGTCCCACCAAATATGATCTCGAGAAAATGGAAAATAACGCTATTGCTTTTATGAGATTTCATGTGGAGTAGCTACCGAAAACTTCAACATTATCATAAACTGCAAATCAGTAGAAGAGATCTGGGATGTTCTCAAGAACTTATATGAGGGTACAGAACAAGCTTAAGATAAGAAGCTCACAACCGCAGTCAATGAGTTCAACAATTTTAAAGCTCATCTTGATGAAAGTTTGGAAGACTCCTTCAAATGGTTCAATCTGATTGTCACTAAGTTATCTAATGCTGGCACGGTTGGAAGAAACCATGAGACAAACCTTCAATTTCTTAATGGTTTGGGAAGACACTGGACGACTGATAAAATGATAGTCCAAGGAGAGAGAAAGATCCATTCTTTATCTCTTTACAAGCTCTATGGTGAATTGCAAGCACAAGAATCTATCGTACTTAAGGATTGTGTTGACTTCAGAGGACCACTTGCTTTCATAGCACAAGCACCACATACTCAATCTTGCTTTCCCTCGTATGACAATCCTTCGCAGTCATACAGAGCTGACTCAGACTATGATGATGAAGAAGAATTCCAGAATGCAATTGCTCTTTTTAGCCAACAGTTCAACCGATTAACACCCTCTTATTTTCGAAAAAATCAGCAGTTCAACAAACCCCCCTTCAACCGCAACATCAATCCTCAAAACAATCATTCGTGTTTCTCCAAAAACACTCACCCACCACCACAACCTCAGACCACTCAACCCAAAGAGGCACCAAAGCCCATCAATTCAACTGAATCTGGTACCTCTTCAGAAGATAAAAATGATGTTGTAATCTGTCACAAATGCAACAAGGAGAACCATTTTGCCAAAGACTGCAAAGCAAATGTGGTGAAAGATAGAGCATTCTATCTTAGAATGGCTCAAGAATTGGATGAAAAGGAAAAAAAATCAAGGGCATATTTAGCCCATGTAAAAAGGGACCATCAAGTTTGGTCATCCGGAGATAAGGATGAAGACATCAACAACGTTAAGGGAAAAGGCAAGATTTGCATGCTGGCAACTGCGGACGAGGATGGAAGTACAAAGCTGGAAAAGAACTACTGCTACATGGGAAAGGATGGGACTCTAAGCATCGTCGAATAGGTAAAGATGATGATTCAAACTCTAAATTATAGCATGCATGACTGTCAACCCTTCATAGACAATCTTAATGACACGTGTGTTGCCGTCCTTACAGACTATAACAAAGCTCCAGATGAGAAGAACATAGCGTCCCAAGAGATGTTTCACGTAAGAGGAAGACTGGATAACAAAAGACTCAAAGTAGCTATGTTAGAAAAGGACTCAGTGTTAGAGAAAGATGCAAGAATGTTGAGTGAAACACAGTTAGAAATAGCTTTGAACCAAAGAGATTTAGCTCAGAATGAAATTGTACGTTTAAATCTTTTAATATAAAAACTCTTGAATGAAAGTGAAGCTATTGAAAACCTTGAAAATAATGGAACCGTAAACAACACATACAATTGGGGTCGGTCAAATGGGTACTCTACCGCAAAGGACTCATCACCCCGATTTAACAAGGACCGTCCCTATGTCCCTCCTGACCGAGAATTCCACTTCCTAGTCAATAACAAAACGTTTCCCAAAGATATCAAAGATCACTTCGGTAGACTTCATGATCTGAGTAACAATTGTGTCATTGAGGAAATTGTGCCTGAATTTTCGGGTCACTCAAGTGATCAAACTCCTATCTATGGAACAATCTATCCCAATTCTCAGACTTCATCAGTTGTTGATGAGTAGATTGTTGTGGAAGGACCCGAAGTCTCAATGGATTTTCCAGCTTTGCCCTTATACCGCGGTATCTCTCACTACAGTCATGAACAACAGTCTGTCCATCTGCCTATCATCAAGTGTCTCACAAAAGTCTCAACGTAGACTTACTCTGTGGTAGTCTAATCTTCCTTACCGCAGACCATTGTCAAGAGCACTATGACTATTCATCCAATTCATCATGAAATACCCATAGAAAACTTTGAAGTAGGTCAATGCTCTCAAAACACTGAATCCTCTAGCTCGGATGAATCAAGTCCTCGTTTTCAAAAATTATCAAAGGTTTCTAGGAAACCGCAGCTGGACGTCAATGACTGTGGTTCTCCAAAAACCGTGGCTAAAAAGGCTTTCAAAGAGGAAATTTGATCCCGTGGCAAAAACCGGGAAATCTTTTTTAAAAATAAAAAACAAGTCAAAATTCCAAAATCTAAGAGTCCAGAAAAGCTTGTTTTCTCAAATTACTTTTCAAAAAATTCTTCAGTCAAGAAAACAAACAAATGAGAATGTACAGTTTCTAAAACGATTTCAAAAACATATGACACAACCCAAAACAAAGTAATGTCTTTTCGAAGCAATGGTTTTCAAATCTATTCCTCAGATGACCTACAATGGAAGGGGATTTTACCAACTCCAACACTTTTAAAATCACATCAAAGTTTTAAGAAATCACTTTCCAAGAGATCTACATGTGCTCCCACTTCTGTAAAACGTACCTTTTCAAATCCCAATAGCACCACGGTCAGATCTCACTTCTCTCGGACTGGTCACAAGCCTACTTCTTCACCTAGGGGTGTTGATCGGGTAAAATTTTTGGGTTTCAGGTAATTCGGGTCGGGTAATTCGTGTTTTTCATATAAAAAAATTTACCCGTTACCCTACCCAAATTAAATTCGGGTAATTCGGGTATGGGTAATTCGGGTAAGGGTAATTCGGGTATTACCCGATTTTTTTTTTTAATTTTTTAATGGCACCTAAAAATAAATGTAATGAAATAAGTATGTCATGCTAAACTTTGAACATTGAGATTTTTTACTCAATAATATTTGAGATATCAAGTATTCTTTCCAAACTTTCGATCTTGGGTTGAATTCTTTATTTTTTTTTCTATTTTTCTTGTGGAACTTGATCATTGGTTGGGTTGTCAACTTCAATCGTCTTATCTTCTACTTCAATATAGTCATCCATTGGTGACGAATACCAACGAAAAGCGGATGAGGTACGAGGGTATTTTGACGTGGGGAAAGTAGAACGAGCCTGAACGAGGGAAATTGGGATTTGGGAATTGGGAGGGTTAGATAAACTCATAAAGGGACATTATTTCTTATATATATTTCGGGTAATCGTGTATACCCGAAACCCAAACAACTTACCCTTTACCCGACCCGAAAAAAATTCGGGTTACCCACTTACCCGAAAAAATTAACCCGATACCCGATTTACCCGTTACCCGAAAAAATCGGGCAGGTAATTTGGGTAATGGGTATTTTTGACAGGGCTATCTTCACCCGGACTGCTGGCCAAGCAAAGTGTCAGGGTAAATGATAAAATTTATGCATATTAATGTAGTTATCAAAAAGGGTCATCTCATGTCAAATCTCGCTCTTTTCAAAAACCTCGTAACTTTTCTAAATCTCACAACACTCCAATAATTCACAAATACCCAGGACTTGGCATAAAAGTTGACACGAAACCTATTCCTGCAACCTCGACTCATGCATCAATTAGAAAATCATCCATTGTCCTAGGCTCCAAACTCGTTCGGATGCCCAAACTAACCGTGTAATTCTCATGCTATGTGCAAGGAGGAACAAGAAGAAGAATGGTTAATCGACAATGCCTGCTCCTTGCACATGACCAGAAGGTTGGAGTACCTTCGAGATTTCAAGCCAATTTGCAATGGTGGAAAAGTCACATTCAGAAACAACGTGAATGGAATAATTCGAGGTTATGGTGTTCTTACTATTAGAAATTTCTCTATCCAAAAGGTCGCTTATGTGGAAGGTCTTAAACACAATCTCATCAGTGTTGGCCAACTATGTAAGGCAGGCCATCAGGTTGAATTTGATTGTGAATTCTGCTATGTAATGACAAGCGATAGAAGCATTTACTTGATCAAATCCAAATCCGAAGGTACCATGTATCCTTTGAACGTCTCTCTGATCATAAGGAAACCGCATGTGACATCCCCAAAATCTCGGCCAGAAAAGACCGATTTCATTTATGCTTTTTAAAATAATTTCAGAGTAAATCCTTTTGATTTAAAAGTGTTGCGGAATTTTTCCCAAAATAAAACATGATAAAATAATATTTATCAAAGCATTTCATCAAGAGATGCCTTTTCATTATATAATCAAAACTCGGGATGTCATGTTCCGATACAGACCATAAAGCATAAACGATAACATTACAAGTCATTCAACAAATATATACATATACAGACTTGTAAACAAAACAACTTGATGATTCAACCATCTTATGCCCTCGCGCCACTACCTGTAATACAAATAAATCTGAGTGGGTCAGGCTTGGGAGCCTGGTGAGCATATAGGGTTTTCAACCCACAATAAATAAATTATATTTAATTTCACCATCCAATCACTATCCCGATTACCCATTCCCGTTATCCTCACTTTACGTCCCTAAAATAACATCTATCTCAAGGGACCTAATCTAGGATTTTCATCGGGACGGACATCACTGCTAAGGGGCTTCCTTAACAATAGATATCCTAAAGGCAACCATGAGGGGGATAGAGTACACCGGTGAACACATCGTTCACAACACCTACAGGTTATGAACCTGCTAGCGTTCCACTGGACTGTCTAGAAAGAGTCCGTGGTCGTTATCCATACTCCCCTGAATAACTAGATCAACAACAACAACAACATCGAGGCCTCTCATCTGTTTATTACACACCAACTATCTACCCATGTTCTACCCAACATATTAGTAGATAAAATATATACTTTCATACATAGTTTGAAACCTGTATATCATTTTCATTCAATATATATTCCACATAACAGATGAGGCATACCCACGTAACACGTATTTCATAGAAAGCAATTCAGATCTATGAGATGGAAGAGGGTGAACATACATTCACACACATAACAGCAAATTCTACACATAACACGTATTTCGTATAAAATACTTCATAATCATGCGTTAGAAGAAAGTAACTACACACTCACACATATAAACAACAATATACTTAATACACTCGAACCATACTTGTATTATTATCGTGTTTATGAAAGGTAGTATACACTCACTTGATCAGAAGACGATCGGACAACACTACGACTTGCAGAAGTAGTAATCCTCAGCAGATCTGGAAGATCTTCACAAAAATCGAACTTCTCGCGGGCAAAGCTTCGACTCGGGAACCGCACTTCTCAGGATCTTCGGGATCTCGGGACTTGCCTCGGGGCTCGAGAATGATACCGGGGCTTCGGGTTATTTCTGGCACGCAAATCGATGCAAAACGGGAGAGAGAAGAGAGAAAATGAACAAAACTCCCGGCTGCCCTCGCAAGCCTTTTATAGAGGCTAAGCCTCGCACGTACGCGGGGCGTACGCCTGTACGCGGGGCGTACAGGTCCGAAATCGTCACTGCGTTCGTCATCCGAAGCCACTTGCTGCGAGTGTCGAGATCCTCGGTGTACGCGGGGCGTACTTCAGATCGGACCGCTGACTCCCCTTCGGATAATGCCGGATTTAAAGATTAAAAATAAATACAAATTAATTAATAAACTTCGGAAATTCATATCTTCTTCATACGAACTCCATTTTCGACGTTCTTTATATCCACGCGAAGGTGAGACTACGCTCTACAACTTTCGTTTAGACTCCGTCGGCTAATTTTGAATTTATTTTTATTATTTATTTTTAATAGGCCGGGACAGAAACTTTCGTTATAAATTCATAACTTCTTTGTTTGACGTCCGTTCTCACCTAACTTTTTATCGCTTCGATACCAACAACGAGACCTTCGATCCTCGTTTAGAATGCTTCGGCTAAAAACCGATCGATCTCAAATCGAGTATTTCATGCTGCATACCGGTAAGTCGAAACTTCGATAAATCATAACTTTCTCATACGAAGTCAGATTTGGGCGTTCTATATATATTCAGAAACCTCGTTTCAACTACTACAACATTACATTGCTAAAAATGGCAAGCCCGGAAACACATGCATTACACCGCAACTATGTTTCTTATCCAAAGCAGTATCAGAAGTTAGCTGGCTATGGCATCACAAGCTAGCTCATCTCAACTTTCGCTATATCAACAACCTAGTTACCGAGGAACTTGTCCGAGGTCTCCCAATTCTAAAATATCACAATGATACCCTCTGCCCAGCCTATGAATGTGGCAAACAGTCCAAAGCTAGTCATCCGACTTCTTCTATTTCTAAACCACTGGAACTTTTACATATTGATCTCTGCGGTCCATCATAAGAAATACATACTGGTTATTGTGGATGATTTTACTCGTTTCACATGGTTTTTTTTTTCTGAGACTCAAGTCAGAAACACCGCATGTGTTGATCAATTTTATCAAGGAGATCGAACTGCAGATCAAGTTGCCAGTATGTCGCATCCGCAGTGATAACGGAACCGAGTTCACCAATCATCTCTTAAACAATTTCTTGATCTCAAAGGGTATGAGTCACAATTTCTCAGCTCCTTACACACCACAATAGAATGGGGTAGTAGAGAGAAAAAACCCAACTCTGGTGGAAGCAGCCTGATCTATGCTTAACTTTGCCAATCTTCCTCTTTACTTCTGGGCCGAAGTAGTGGCCACGACATGCTTTCTAAAAAACCGAAGCATTGTGTGCAAGCGTCTCAGCAAAACTCCATATGAGGGCCTTAACAACCGCAAATCCAATGTCTGATTCTTCCACATCTTTGGGTGTAGATGTTTTGTGATCAACAACAAAGATCATCTTAACAAGTTAGCACCAAAGTATGATGAAGGCATCTTTCTGGGCTACTCAACAAACAAGGTAGCCTACTGGGTTCTTATTAGATGCACAAGACTAATAGTCGAAAGCTTCGACGTCAAATTCGATGACCATTACGTCCGCAACACTACTCCATCAACCGAAACCAAAGCAATCCTGGAAAGTGATATTGTTGCTTCTTCGGATCCATTAAAATTATTTGAAGTAAACCATGATGATCTCTTTGACCCCGTAGAGATTGCTAAGTTATCCGAAGTTCTTGTGTCACCGGAAGCTCAAGAGCAACATGCCGAAGTCTCTGTTCCTACTCTATCTGATGAAGTATAACTCAATATTTCCACCTCGCCGGTTGAGGGGAAAGTTCATCTCCGGATCAGGAGACAACCATCAAGGTTCCAGTACTTGAAGATGTAGCTCCAGTTCCTCTCCGCAGAGGATCTCAGCCCTCAAATGTCTTTTTGGACTCAGATGATGAAAATATTGAAGACATTGACACAAGAACCGACCCAAGGGTTATCACTCTCCCATCTGCAATCCAGGGGGAACCTTCTCAGGTTCAAGGGGAACTCCCATCCGCAATCTAGGGGGAACCTCTCCTTATTGCTCAAGAAAATGTTGATCATGTCCCAACAGTCCAAGATAACTCTGCGGGCTGCTATCAAGTCCAGCGAGAACTGCCGTCTCCAACTGCAGAGTCTTCTAATATTGAAGACATTCCTTCTACCACAGCCGCTGACCATCTGCAACCCCATCTACACGTATGGACGAAGGACCACCCACCGAGTCAAATCATCAGAAACCCATCAGCAAGCATCCAAACTCGATCCTCAATATTTATCTGATCACTGTCACTAGGCAGCGTTTATGTCCTTGGTTGAGACCCGGACGATCAAAGAATCTTTAATGGAGCCCGATTGGATAACAGCAATGCAAGAAGAGCTGGCAGAATTTGAAAGAAAAAAGGTGTGGTAACTCGTTCGAAAGCCGCAAGGTGACACTATCGTGGATACTAGATGGGTGTACAAGAACAAGTTGGATGAATCCAGTGTCGTCATTAGGAACAAGCCAAGACTAGTTGCCAAGGGGTATAGTCAACTTGAAGATGTTGACTATGACCAAACCTACGCCCTTGTATCCAGAATGGAGGCCATACGCATCTTCTTAGCATATGCAACTCACAAAAACATCAGAGTACATCAAATGGATGTAAAGAGTGCCTTCCTAAATGGTGAATTAAAAGAGGATCTTTATCTTGAACAACCTCTTGGCTTCGAATGTCATGAACTCCAAGATCACGACAACAAGCTTGAGAAAGCAGTTTATGGTCTAAAGAAAGCACTAGACCTGGAAATTTGATACACGACACGATTAATACGACACGAACACGATATGAGTTTTCCATGTATGTGTTTTAGAAATTTGTGTCTTGTGTTTATTCGTGTCTGATACATATTTTAAATTCGTGTTTCGTGTCTTACACATTTCAAACACGAATTTACCTGTTTAGACATGTATAAGACACAATAGAAATTCGTGTTGACATGTGACACGTACAAACACGTAAACACGTATATACCCATATATATTTTAGGGTTAAATTGTGTATTTATATTATATTAGGGACCAATCTCATAAAAGTCAATAAATAGTTTATAGCCCTAGCTTAAAAAAGCCATTAAAACGTGTCTATTCGTGTTTTTTCGTGTAACACGGCTAAAAAAACATGTCTATTTGTATTGTGTCACGTGTAACATGAATTTTTTACGTGTCGTGTTCGTGTTTGATAACCCTAACATGTTTTATAATTCGTGTCGTGTTCGTGTTTACCAAATTAGTGTCGTGTAAATTCGTGTCTGACAGGAATACACGACATGCAGATACGGATTGCCAGGTCTAGCAAGCACCAAGGGCGTGGTATAAGACTCTATCAGAGTTTCTTGTCACTTCTGGATATAAAATAGGAGTGATTGATCCCACTTTATACGGTAATCACCTTATGCTTGTACAAATATATGTGGATGATATCATCTTCGGATCCACAGATCAGGGGATGGTGGATGAATTTGCATGGCTCATGACCAACAAATTTCAAATGAACATGAATAGAGAGATTAAGTTCTTTCTAGAATTTCAAATAAAATAGGTCCCTCAAGGGATATTCATTTATTAGGATAAATACACCTCTGAATTGCTGAAGAAATACTCAATGGACAACTGTTCCTCAGCCAAGGTTCCAATGGCCTTCAGATATAAAATATTTGCTGATCCTTCCGGAGAATCAGTAGAACACAAAACTTATAGAGGAATAATTGGCTCGTTGATGTACCTCACTGCAAGTAGACCAAATATTGTCTTTGCAACAAGCGTATGTGCAAGGTACCAGGCCGATCCGAAAGTAT
This sequence comes from Lactuca sativa, assembly GCF_002870075.4. Classification (NCBI taxonomy): domain Eukaryota; kingdom Viridiplantae; phylum Streptophyta; class Magnoliopsida; order Asterales; family Asteraceae; genus Lactuca; species Lactuca sativa. The sequence continues at coordinate 264,476,397 of NC_056627.2, forward strand.
CACTTTAGACCGCAGCTAAGCAGATTCTCAGATACTTAAAGGGCAACAAAGATCTTGACCTCTACTACCCCATAGGAAACGACTTCAGCCTACAAGCATTCACTGATTTGAATCATGCTGGATGTAGATTGGATCCAAAAATCACCTCAGGTGGATGTCAATTTTTGGGTGGAAGACTCGTCAGCTGGTCATCAAGGAAACAAAGTTGTGTCTGACCGTCTACCGCAAAAGCTGAAAACGCAAGTCATGGACTACTGATATAGGATGAAAACGCAACTCATGGACTACTGATATAGGATATTGATGATACCGATTTACTATGACTCAGAGAGTGCAATAACGATCTCCCACAATCCTATTCATCACTCTAAGACGAAGCATATTGAACTACGGTATCACTTCATTAAAGACCACATTCTGAAAGGTAACATTGAACTAATTTTTGTTAACACTCATGAAGAGATTGCTGATGTATTCACAAAGTCACTTGACTCTACAAAACTCAACAGTTTTTTCCAAATGTTAGGAATGATGAACCGGGACCCACAATTCTTTTTGAATGGATAGGTACCGCAGACCATACTTGGTCAACATTGCGGTCCCAATTGAATATATATATCATACATAGTGTAGTATACTTTATGTACCGCAGTACATCTTATGTACCACAGTATATGTTATGTGCCGCAATTCCATATGATACCTATAATCCCAGGTTCCGTTTTGTCTGTTATTTTTGATTTTGTTCACGTGTTCCTCTTAGTTTCTTCTACTGCAATCATCTAACCATCTATTTCAAGGATGAATCCATCCGCAATGATCTCTCAATCCGCAATCACATTGATTGAACTTTCAACTACTTCATAAATTCTTGAAAGATTGTGTGTTATTTAATGATCTTTCATTAAATAAGAAAAACATTCTCAAAAAACATTCATTGTGTAGCACATTATCGTTTCAGTTCTTCTTTTCAAATAAACATTTTGTCAGACCTATTTTAGGTATGATGCCAAAATAAAATAGTTTCCCATAAAAGAAATCTTTTTCCTTAGACTGTGTTTTCACCTTTACCTAAAATGTCAAATCCAATACAAATTCCACCTTTATTCAACGGACTATCGCCGCTCACAACACGTTCTTCAGACGTGGGACTTTGGGCCTGACATTTCATTAAATGCCACATTTTTGGAAAATAAAAAAAATGTTTCGTTAATACTTTTGTGGCTGATAATGATTCTCTTAATTAAATAAAAAAGGTTTTCACCCTTTATCGCTTTCTTTAGGGTAAAAACGATGCTTTTTTGAAATCCGTCCCCTTATAAACCCTCTTTTCCTCCCCAAGAAAGCTTTACGCCTTCTAAACTCTCTAAGACGAACTTCATCTTCTTCACCCCCTTGCACTTCAAACTTTTTTTGCAAGTTCTTCAATTTTTTTCAAAAAATGGTGAAATCAGGCGTCTCAAGGAAAGAATCGAAGGCATCAGCATCTGTTCAACCAACTGGTTCCGACTCTGCTACAACGAGCCAATCGCCTTCAATTGCATCTAGCAATTTTAGGGTAGTATTTGACGCTCATTCTGCTTACAATGACCCCATCCGTCTCATGATCAAGTTCATTTCCAATCATCCGCTATTTGGACCATTCAACTCATTCACTGATGTTGTTCCCATCTCAACATTGTTCAAATATGCCTTTTCAACATATCGACCCTTCAACAACCTGCAAGAGGTTCATCTGAACTTGGTGGATGATTCTTTAGTTATCCTGAACAAATACAAGTTTCTTACTGCAATCAATCTGTTGGTGCATCCCTCTACCAAATTCATCTCACCAAGTGTGACATACATCATCTCTACAGTTTACCAGATGGGATACCAAAAGAAGATTGAGGGCATTGGCGAGTTCAAGAAGAATCAACTCCCAGCGGTATGGTAGTTCGTGTGCCACTTTGTGACCCGCAGTCTATCAGGGATAACCGGAGGCACTAACAACATGGGCCTCAAATTGCTCGAGTTAGTATGGAGCATTTTCACGAGCAACGATATCAACTACGGTGAAATCCTATGGGATGATTTTATCCATTACATCCCTAAGGAAACTCCAAAGGAAAACCCAACCGAGCTCACATTTGCAAGGTTCTGGTCTCTCTGCATCACCGATCTTCATCATGCTGCCAAGATCAGCATGGGGAATGACATCAACTTCTTCGTCACTCATGATCTTAAAAAGTACGTACCTTCTAAAGATCAATATATTTTTGGACCTATTAGACGCTTACCCATTCACATTTTAACTACTGTTGGACTTGAGACCAAAGAAGTGACAGATCATATAGAGGCTACGGAAGGTATTGACCCATACCTTTCTACCCCGCCTCTACTCAGTTAGAACATTTTAGCCTTTACAACACCCAATCAACCAGAGCGTTCCGCAGCTCCATTTTCTACTACTTTATCCAATCTTCCCTTAGCAAAAAGGCTCAAACAGCTGGTTAAACCCAAGAAAGGCCCCTACAGCAAGGCAAGGAAAGATGTAACACCCCAAAAGGGTGAAACATCCATGAAAAGTAAAGCATCCAAAAAAGTTGAACCCTCCAAGAAACGAAAACTTAGACATGTTGTGTCTTCAGATGATGAATCCAATCCCATTCCTACAGTGAATATAGATGATGACTCTGATAGTGACTCCGTACCAATTCTTGTTCTCAAGAAAAGAAAAACAAAACCCACCTCTAGCCAAATGCATGACCGGATAGATACCACAGTCTCTCAAAAGGCTCCGCTAGTCCTTGGGGTTGCCGCAGACCCGTTTGCTTCAACCCTTCATGACCACTTAGCCACAACAAGTGTGTCTGTTTCATCCAAAAGTGGAGACTCACCCCAGCTAAATCCCAAGAGGATTTAATTGTCTCTTCTCGCCCTAAGATCTCCAGGGCTTCCAAACTTCATTTCTTTGAGGAATAGGAGTTGCGCTCCATTCTAGATCATGTAATCCAAACACTCAATACACCTTCCCAACCGCATGGCAATTCTTCAGCCCATGCCAGAACAAAGACGAGGCCACACTTGACCACATGTCAAGGAGACCGAGGAAGCTCTAGTAATCCTACTCTGCTTACATCTAATACAGGTGGTTTAGGCACGATGAGCACAAATGTGCAAGGATCCGTGGACCTGAGGGACACTCGGTGCGTATTCAAGGAATTGACGGTAATGAATCTGATAATTCTTGGGGACATTACAAACCAACCACTGAATTCAAAGCCAAGAAGTATGCCACCTTCCGTAGGTCATTTCAAGCAAGGAAAGATCAACAAACCAAGCAACTTCAACAAAAGCAGCAGGAAATTCTCACTATAGCCAAGTATTGGGTTGATGCAATAAACAATGCAAACACTATAACCATAATTCTAAAGGTCCAGGATTGGTTGTCTGCAATGGCTGAGACAATCTGCAATACTCAGTCCATTCATGGTGGTGCAGGTCCATCTCAGCCCCCTCCAACTCAAAATGTTAGAGAATCACAAAATGATGGAACCGAGATTGAAGTTAGTTTTGCCCCAACCTTCGGTTTTGACGACATCGACATAAATGAGGTAAACTAACCTGATCCCTCTGATGATCTCATGATTTTTGATGAAGATGAAGAATCAAGCGGTTCTCAGCGCTCAACCTCTAAGCCTAAGGAGAAGAAGAACAAAAAGAAGTTAGCTGTATTGAGAAAAGAATTCTTGAGTTTGCAAGACAAAGTTGATCGGATCTTAGCTGTCGTGAAATCTACTCAACCGTAATAAGAAGATTTGCCTGGACTGCAGTCCCTCATTGACCGTGTCGAACGACTAGAAGCCAGAGAACGTCTTACTACAGAGTGAATCTCAGTTAAAGTTGAAATGGGTATTCGAGCCCTGGATACCAACCGCAAAGCTGATCATCAGTAATTCTTGGCAACGACAAAGTGACTCATCTCAGAGGTATCCACAATCAAGTCAGAACTTTAATCGATAATTGCAGATCAATCAACTCAATCCAGGAAACTTGTCGAAGAAACTCATAATGCGTATGAGTCCACCATTTCAGTCCTGCAGTCAACCATTAACAACTTACGCCGTTCTTTATTATCCAAATTTCATGGCCAGGAAATTCTAAAATTCACCAAGTAGATCCATAAACTGCTTTTCAACACCACAATTCCAAAAACTCAACAACTTGCTGATGCACTCAAAGCTCAATTCAACGAAGTGTGTGCGAAGATTGATGGTCTTAAGCAATGGCTTGAGGAAGTACTAACTGCTCCATCCTCAAGAGGGGGAAGTGAAGACCAAGACTCGGATTGCATCTCTCATCAACATTCTCATCCGCACCAACATCTAAATTCTCCCGTTCAAACAAATCTTAGTCATCAGCATCCCATCATTCAAGAATAGATCCTACTCCACAACCATCTCCACAAAAGAAAACACATGTTCCCTCTCCTCAAAAGAGTCCAAGCCATCAGTTACCACCGCAACAACAAAGAATTCGAGAATCTCATCCCTATGCGAAACGACCGGTGACACCTCCCATTTCAAAAACTTAGCCTCTCATATGTCATCCGAACACTCCTTCGACTCACTCGCAACCAAACAAAAGAAAGCTAACTGGAAATCAGCTAAATTTGTTGACTTGATCTGGAGGGAAAATGACTTTGACATCACAATGGATGAATCCCTCATCAACTCCTGGGTCAATACACACAGAAGATTACTTGATGACGATTACAAGTCTTACTTCACATACGTAGAACCCCCTCATGACGGTTATTGGGACATTCCCATCTCTCCCAACGCAAAATGCTTCACAGTATTTGAATCTTTTGACCGCAATCTTTTCAATGATAAGAGGTTGCCTTTAGAATTTGAAAGACACAACATATTTTTGCCAAGCATGGGTCTACAATTGAGAAAATCTGGTCGAATGACAGGCCCACTGCAGTCAAGAAGTTCAAGCCTCAAAAATTCATGAAAGCAAATTTCATCCAGTATACTCTCAGTAGAAGAAATCAGGACTATGTCCGAACCTAAGCTGACTTTCCCTGTATGAACCCGGATGAAGTCTTTCTGATAGCAAGTGTGTTTCGGAACAAGTCAGAGAAGGATCCCCAGATGAAAATTGCATTTGAAAGGGCCAGCACATTTTTGAGAGACATTGTTTGTGATTTTGCAAAAATTGATTATGCAAAAACTGTTGAATCCACAGGTTTATCTTTGGAGAGTCTTGGAGCTGAGGAAGCTCTCCAAAAGTTGGTGTTGAAACATAGAAGTGACCCTCTTAAACTTCATTCAAACCTCAACCTCTAACTTATCTACAACCACTCTCTCATCCGCAGTCAAGTACCGCAACCTCAGTCATCGTCATCAGCACTTAGTCTGATTGTTTTATCTGTTTTTCTTATTGTACTCTCTTTTATCCAATGTGCCTTGCATGGTAACTTTAAACAAATAGGACCTTTGTAATCTTTGAGACTCTATAAAAATGAGTTCTCTCTTTCTGAATGAATATACATCTATGCATCTTCAATCTCATACTCTTGAAATTCATAACTTACTCTCTCATCTACTTCTTACTCTCAAAACTCAACTAAACATGATCTGAAATATAATAGATCTAAATCTCTCCTACGGAGCAAGTGAATCATGACTTAATCACTAAGTTTGATCTCACTTACTAACCTGGTCTGATTGCATTCCTTGTTAAGAATCAACTTAAGTGTATACTTGATATAATACTTGTTGTCATTTATATTTCCTTATATTTCCGCGTCTAATCATCTAACTATCTAACTCTAACTTTTATTATTGTTGAGCTTTATGATCCTTTGAGTTAAACTTTAAATTCCGCAATATAAACTTATTCTAACGTTTGTTCAAGTGTGTTTGTCAAGTTTTTCTCTAACAACTGGTCTCTTTCTCCCAAGCTATAAGTCTTGATTTTACTCTTGCTTTATTTTTGATTTTGTTTTTTGCTGATTCACTACATCTCTATCATAGGTCTCTGATCTTGTCTCCGCTGACCTAAGGATTCGGGTAGAGAGGGCTGAACAAGCCCTCCAGGGTCAGGAAAAGATGTGGAAGGCGACCAACGAGGATCTTATGAGGAGGGTGGAGATACTCAGCAAGGAGAAGGCTGAGAGAGGGGAGGAGCACGTACACGAAAAGGAGGAGGTGATCTCTGACGTGAAGGTCGGCGATGTGGTGGCTGTTTGGGAGGCCAATATCCGTCTTACGGAGGATCTTAAAAATGTTGGTGCCTGGGACGTGGACGGTTGGCTCGACGCACTGGCCAAGATGACTAGAAAGCCTGCTACCACCAACTACAATCCTGTATTGTAGCTTACTGAGGGAGGGGAGAAGAAAGTTGATGATCACCAGGATAAGGTCTAGGCCTTTTTTAGGTGACTAGGTTAGTTTTTTGATGTAATCATTCGACTAATGTAAGGCTGTAAGCCTTTTATTTTGAATATAATGGCTAATCTTTCTTTTGTCTTTCTTTGTTTCCTGGATAATACAATACTAAGATCTTCGCATAGTTAGGATCCTAAAAACAGTGGACAATTTTTAAAACAAAATAGTTTGATAAGAACTAACTTTTTAAGTAGTTTGAAAGTTTCTTCAGAAGTTTGATGATTAACTCGTAATCTTCAAAACTTCTTTAAAGATGTCAATTTAAAACATGAAAGTTCATAAATCAGTGATTGATTTAGGATCCCGGAAAGTTTAGGATCCTTTACTTAAAATTTCAAAGTTAAGAACAAGGAAAGATGGAACCTGATTGTCTTCAAGTTTTTTCTTAAGCTTTGAAATTTGTTGAGGATAAATCTCAGTTTAGGAGAGAACTCCAGTTTACTGCCGATAATGAGGCTTTTTACGAATGAAGGTCGATAGGGATCCTTAAGGGCAATGATCCTTGGAGATCCTTAAAGATAAGGATCTCAGGTCGCATGGGGTAAATTTCTCCTTAGGATAAACTGTTTAGGTTATGGACTTTGACAAAAATTTTGTGTAACACCATAGATTCAATAGATAACATGTTGATGTTATGTTCTGGGGAGGATCCGAACTTGTGATATAATTCATGGTAGAGATCCTAACTTATAATAACATGAAAACGTTACAACTCGATTATATACTCTGCGGAAAATTCCCAACGTATGATAACATGAAGATGTTATAGATCTTATGTAAAATCTGGGGCAAGATCCCCATCTTTGATAACATGAAAATTTTATAAACCTTAAGTAATTACTGGGGTAGGATCCCGATTTTTGATAACATGAAAATATTATAAACCATAAGTAATTACTGGGGTAGGATCCCAATTTTTGATAGCATGAAAATGTTATAAACCTTAAGGATCTCAACTTATGGTCAAAGATAAGAGGGTTGTCAAGCCACTGAATCATGAAATGATCCCCTTATCTATTTCCCATAGTTGGATATCGTGCGTCCAAGCGAGGTGTATAAACCTTAGCTCATGTGAAAGACGTAATTAGCTCTTTAAACCATAGATAAATTTTGTACCCTTAAGCGTAGGAGAGATGATCAATCGCTAGCTTGTGTATATGATAGTCTAAAGATTATATCGTTGGTATAACGGGGCTTCTCAGGTGTTAAGTGTTGGGCCTTAAGCGTTGCGTCATTATGGCTTACAGCTTAATATGTTTTGTATCTGGGTTGGACCTGTCCACCCGTTATTTATTATTAGGGTTTAGCTATTTAAGGTGCATGCATTCACTGTATCTAGTAATCTTTTGAAAACCCTACATGCATTTACAGTAGCAGTTCTTTATCAATCCATTAAACTAATTTGATCAAAACAACTATTAAATAAAATTTGTCAAACGTAAAAGGAAATAAAAACTACCACAGTTTGGGCTTCACAACACAAAGATTGTGTCGATATATTTTGTTCATAAGACTCGACTTCTGTTATGAAGGCTTTAAATTTTATTATTTATATATAATAACTAATATATAATAAAACTATATAAATTACATATAAAGAAGTTGTTATATATATATATATATATATATATATATATATATATATATATATATATATATATATAATCTACTGTCTGGTCGGATTTTATATGACTTGAAAATTTTTAAACCGCAAGCCAAACCATTTATTGTGGTTTCAAAAGTTTGAAGCACCAAGCCAAACCATCAATAGAAATAGTAATTGCATAACCAAAGTGATGTCCGCTTTGGCCGCTTTCACGGCTTCAAACCGAACCATGAACACCCATATATATATATACATATATATATATATATATATATATATATATATATATATATATATATATATATATATATATATATATATATAGGTTTAGGTTATTTTGTTTTTAGTAATTATTGGGTGCCAGAATGCACAGATCTAGACCATCGGATGAAATATAATCAAATGTCATGATTTGAGGGTTTATGATAGTAGAATAGGATAATATGTACCATATAATCACACAAATTTCAACATAAGGGCATTTTAGTCAATTAACCTATATTAAAAAAGGAAATTTTTGGATTTTTAGGGATGATTAATTCCTTTATTTTTTAAAAATCTGAATATTTTAAATTAATTCAAATTTAAAAATCTGATTTTATTCTGTCAAAATGATAGAATGCCAACCATAAACTAGTGAATATATTTTTCGATTTTATTCTGACAGAATGTTAACCATAAACCAGTAAATACATTATGAAAGAATACACAAATCAATTCTTGAACTAATAATATGACAAATAATTACATCGTATGATTGTGATTCATTGAATAATAACAACATTCTGAAAGAAAAAATAAAAAAAAAACATCAAAATCTAACAAAAACATTAATCTATTATGAAAGAATATTATTTTTAAGCAACACTTTATACATTGTAGCATAACACATTCTGGTATAATACACTCTCGTTCTATATATGTTCTTCCTTCCCACATCAATGTTAGCCTTTTCAAAACCTAAATCCACAAAGAAAAGATAATCATGTTTCAAAAATTAAACAATTCAATGCATTATAATAGAATACAACAATAAATATTCTTATAGAATAAACTATTCTTGCAGAATGGTTTTGAATATTCTTAAAGAATTTGTAACATATTCTACCGGAAACGATATAATAGAGAATGATAACATATTCTACCAGGATGTTTTTTAATTTTCCTATCTAACAATGTTTTTTACTTTTCTATCTTGACAAATAAGAAGATTGAAATCAAATCTTCACAGAATAATAAGCATTCAGAAAGTTTTGACAGAATACATACAACATGGCCAGATTCTCTTTCAGGCATTTCCTCAAACACCTTTTGTGCACACATATATAAATAATAGAGAATCAAAAGCTTAAAGTATAAAAAAAACAGATATCCTCATTCTTCATTTGATGCGAATTTAAGGGAGTGTACAACTCAGCAAAACTTAACATCCATTAAAATAGGTTGCTTCATCAATTAGGGTTTAAGAAAAAAGGGTTAAAGTATAATCGTTGTTACCTGTATCGGTTATCTTTATCTCACTTGTAGGTGAATTAAGTATGGTAAAATCATTGTCAACTGCCTCAACACCTTGATTTCTATTTCTGTTGTTGGGATCCTCTTTTGGAATTTCATGATGTTGCGTCATCACCGACGAAAGGGCAAACTCCACCCATTCTCTTCTCCAATCCATAAAGTTGGTGGTTCTACGGTGCTGTGGGGGTGGTGCTACTGCTCTGGTGGTGTCGAAATAAGGAGAGGATAAGGATTTATTGGTCTGTGAAGAGAGAACGATGATTTTTAGAGAAGTAGGGGAATCGGTAGTGGTGTTATATTAAACTGGTAACCTAAATTAGTGGGATATTGATTGATTTTGTATTCTTTTACCATAATTAATTATAGTGTAGATTACTCTTATACCCTTTTATTATTTATTAGTGATTTAATTATTTCTTTAATTCTCATTGGTGCATTTAGGCACACAATACTTGCTAAAAACATTTGAAACTAACTCTCTCTCTCTCTCTCTCTCTCTCTATATATATATATATATATATATATATATATATATATATATATATATATATATATATATAATATCAGAATATTTTGCGAACCTTTATTTTCCTGTGAACCATTCTTAAAATGCGAACTTTTTTGTTTGATATTTTTTTTAAAAACAAAAAAAAAAGTTGACATAGAGCAATAAATTGGTCTTATAGAAGTATATTCCTAAAAAAATCTTAAAAAAAATGTTCATTAACACAAGATACACTAGGCATGTTCATTTTTCTTATTCCACAGAAGTCTAATGTTCTAGTGTAACATCCGAAAAAAACTAATAAAAAATTTCATTTTTAAATTATCAAACTCAGACAATGTTTGTTTCAACATTAATCATAGTAAATGTATCACAATCATCAGAGTGAAATAACTTTCATTAGTGCAATAAATCATCGGGGGATGTTATGCACTCAAGTCGGACCATTTCCTTTGGAACTAGAAGTAACTGAAAATGTTTAAACCACAAAACTGTAAGCACAAAGCTTAGTGAGTTCCCCAAAATATCACATATCATACATATCATCGGGCCATGCCCACATATTGGGCTCTTGCCATCCTAACGTGCCCCAACCACATATCGGGCCCCACCCAGCTTACAAACGGGCTCAGCCCAACATACAAATAGGCCCAACCCAGCATACAAGCGCGCCCAACCCAGCATATCAATGAAAGAGTCACAAAGACAACTATGATATGACCTTATTTAACTATGAATTTTAGGTCATTATCCTAATATATTTGAGTAAAAATGTTATATTTCAAAACAGATGATAGTTAATATTCTTTGAAATGTTCAATTACAGTTAAAATGGAATTTTGGAATGCAAAAGGAAGAGAAAGGAGTTAAAAGACGCAAAAAAGATGTTGCTAGACACCTTGACCTCTCTTCAGTGTTTTGGTCATATCTCATGAATCGTAACTCCAATTGACGATATTCAAGATGTTCTTAAAACTAGACAAAAATTCGGACAAATTTCGTATTTGTGAAAAAGCCATTTCCACAGCATGGAAAATTAAAAAGATCATGAACGTTCTGAATCCAGTTCCTAATGCATGGCAGGTCTTTTTCCATGTTGTGGCGATGTTGAAACCCGTAAATAGAGCCAAAAATGATCTTTAATGACATATCTTCAACCCTAATTCGTTCCTTACGGAAATAAACCTCAGATCTACCATTTTGAAGGTCTAAAAGGTGGTCGGAGGGCCGTTAAGCTGATATGGACCATAGATCTGAAGGATTAATGAGCCAATTCATGCCTTAAATCATTCGGTTTGTTGTTCCAACCACGACTACCATTTCATTATGATTTTCATATGTTTTACTTTTTGAGTTAGGGCTTCAAAAACCTATTGTTTTGTGTTAGACTAGATGAATCATTGAGATTATGAATTAATTTTCTATTCATATTATTTATTCTTTTTAAATTTATTATGTTTGATTGATAAAAGATCCTTATGTGTGAAAGTTTAATTCTTTTCTGTTTATTGATGTGTATTTTTAGGTTTAGATGAACAATCTAGCTTGATATGCTTGAATCATATGATTTTATGAATTATTAATTTGTATGACTAGTTTTTGATCAAAACCTAGGGTAGTAGTTGCATGATCTTTGACGCTAGTAATTCGAGTCTCTCATAATATGAATTGAACACTGATTTTTAGGATAATTAGTTCACTTGATAACTACAATTAAGAGTATCAAAAATCAAAGGATTAGTTATCTATACCCGAAAACTAGTCAATTTAGAAATCCGTGAATAACGAGTAAATATCCACTTGATAGTGGAAAATTATTCCTGCTAGTTTTAAATTTATAAACCTAACCGACTTAACTAGTTAAAATGCACTTAGGCAGTACCCTAGTCCAATTCTAATATAGAAAAGTAAGTTGGTTGTCAAAAATAGGGAACATAATTCTAATTAGAAAATAATTACTAATAATTAAAATAAGTAACAAATTTATTAGGATATAGAAGAAAAACAACATTTATTCATTCAGATTGCTAGTTTTCGAGACGAACTAAAGTACCTGAAGTGAATTTTTCCATTCGGGTTGCTAGTTTTTGAGATGAACCAAAGTACTCGAACTACTGCTAGCCGAAGATAGATCGCTGACAAGGAGAATGCTCGGCAGACGAGTTTCTACCCCGAGGGGTTAAATGTAGGATTTAAATCTTGCCTTCTGAGGGATGGAGCCCACGATTGGTGGGAGGAGGTTGGACACTCTTTGAGAGTTGAGGCCATGACGACCATGACTTGGGATGATATTGTGATGAGATTCAGAGCTTAGTTCACACCTGATATTGAGGTGAAATAGTTGGCGAAGGAGTTCTAGGACCTTCGCCGGACTAATGAGACTGTGACGAAGATCATCTCCAAATTCTGGGAGAGAGCACTTTTGGTTCTGCAGTACGATGCAGATGAGGAGATGAAGAAGACGAGGTATCATGACATGCTCATGGATGATATTTGAGGTTTTGTGAGTATGTTGAGCTGCAAGAGCTTGGATGAAATGATAGCTAGAGAGCAGGAGCAGGAGACTGAGTTACAGTTTCGGACGAAGCGCAAGCGTTATCGGGTACAGAAAATAGTGGGCCAGTTGAAGAGGCCAAAGAGTTTTGATTCTCAATAGAGAGGCCATCATGGAAGGGGATGTTGTGCCAAGTGTGGGATGACTCATGAGGGAAGATAGTGTGAGAAGGAGGCTGCTTCAATTGCAGCTAGACTGGTCATTTTATTAGGGATTGCACTCGGGGAGCACTAATATGCTTACATTGCAATGAAACGGGCCACAAGACGGCCTATTTCCCAAAATTGATTGGAGGAGCAGTGGTGAGACCGCACCAGCTACCTTGAGGATTACTGATGGCCGATAGCTCATGGTGGAGGCTCTGGTGGTGAAGAGCATGGCATTCCAATTGACAGCCGAAGAGGCTTGAGCAACAATAGATGTGGTTACTGGTATGTATCTTTACCATGTCTTTTACTGCTCTCTTTGTTTATGATTATGTTTTGTCTGATCATGTATAGGGACGTTTTTAGTCAATGGTATGACTGCTCATGTTCTATTCGATTCGGGTGCTACCCGATCATTTGTTTCTCTTGAGCTTAGCAAGAAGTTTAGCGATGGTCCAAGGACTTTGTATTATCCGTTGGAGGTGGAGATTGTCGATGATCGCTCAGTGAGTGCTTTGAGAGTTTGTTGGGGATGTGTTTTGAATATGCTCAGTGAGAGATGTTCAATTGATTTGGTTTAGATTCCTCTACGAGGGTCGAAGGTTATTGCGGGTATAGACTGGTTGGACCCTAATGGGAATATTATTGTTTGTGAGCACCAGTTGGTCAGAGTTTGAGCCCCATGTGGGAGGGGGGAGCTAGTTATTCATCGAGAGGGTGCTTAGTATGGGCCAACTGTTTGTTCAGCTGCGAGATTTAAGAGGTATACTCAGTAGGGTTGGTCCGGATTCCTAGCTTATGTGGCGAATACACGAGAGGAGGATAAGAACATGATAGATGACGTACCCATCGTTTGGGAGTTCCCCAATGCGTTTCCTGAGGATTTTTCAGGAGTGCCTCCTAAGAGATAGATTGAGTTTCGAATTGATCTGATTTTGGGTGCGGCCCCGATAGCCAAGGCACGCTATCGCTTAGCTCCTTTGGAAATGCAAGACTTTTATCCACATCTGTAGGAGCTGTTAGACAAGGGATTCATCATAATGAGCAGGTCACCGTGGGGAGCACCAACTCTGTTTGTAAAAAAGAAGGATGGTCCGTACAGAATGTACATTGACTATAAGGAATTGAAAAAGCTGGAGATAAAGAACACCATTATCCACTTCCAAGGATAGAATATTTATTTGATCGACTTCATGGTGCATCTTGGTTCTCCAAGATTGATTTGAGATCAGGTTATCATCAGATGAGGGTCAGAGATGAGGATGCGCAGAAGACAGCCTTCATGACTCGTTATGGCCTTTACGAGTTTCTGGTGATGCCATTCGAGCTCACCAACACACCGACAACTTTCATGGATCTCATGAATCGGGTGTGCAGGTCGATGTTGGATCAATCACTGATAATCTTTATTGATGATATATTGTTCTACTCTAAAACCAAGAAGCATCATAAGGAGCATCTACGGGAGGTTTTGGAGACCTTGACAAGGGAGATGCTATATGCCAAGTTCACCAAATGCAAGTTCTAGTTACACGGGGTCCCGTTCTTAGGGAACATCATCAACTAGAAGGGTACATTGGTCGATCCAATCAAGATTGAGGCAGTGATACGGTAGGATGTTCCAAGGACACCATCTGAGGTTCGAAGTTTCTTTGACCCATATGACAAAAAAAGAATGTTACCTTTTGGTGGGGTCTGATCGGCATGCAATTTTCGAGACATTGAGATAGAGTGTATGTGAGGCTCTGATTTTTTAACCCTTCCCAATGGTATGGATGACTTTGTGGTTTACTACGATGCATCTATTTTGGGTTTGGGCATAGTGCTTACGAAGAGGGGCCACGTGATTGCTTATGTATCAATACATTTAAAGCCTCATGAGGCAAATTACCCTATGCATGATCTGGAGTTAGGGGTTGTGGGTTTTTCCCTCAAGATTTGGAAACATTATTTGTAAGGGGCCAGGTGCACTATTTCTACTTATCACAAGAGTCTGAGGCATATGATGGATCATCCAAACTTAAACATGAGGTAGCGCAAATGGTTGGATGTGGTGAAAGATTATGACTGCGAGATTCTATACCATCATGGGAAGGCCAATGTTGTGGCCGATGCCTTGAGTCACAAGGAAGTGATTACACCCATTAGAGATGTCTTTTTGAGGATGGTAATTGTTTCACCATTGTTGGATCGAATCATGAAGGCAAAAATAATGGGACTGGAGAGAGAGAGAGAATTGGAACAAAGAAAGAATTATGGGCCATATCTCATTAATTATCAGGGATAGTCATAGATTATTGACCTACTGTGGTAGACTATGGGTTCCGGTTGCTGGTGGTGTTAAGCAGATATTATCAAAGAAAGCTCATAAGTCGGAGGTTACAATCCATCCGGGGGCCACAAAAATTTATAGATATTTGAGATTAAGCTACTGGTGGCCTTACATGAAGAGGTAGATAGCATGGTTTATGGAGCAAAGTCTGACTTTTTGGAAAGTCATGGACGAACATTAGAGACCCCACAACAAAATGCAGGCATTACCCATTCCAGTGTGGAAGTGGGAAGAGATCACCATGAATTTTATTACGAAGTTGCTGATGAAGGTACGTGGGGCTGATTCTATCTAGGTCATTATTGATAGATTGATCAAGAGTGCTCATTTCATCATTATTGTTGAGCGAATTTGTAACATCTCAAAAATAGTGACGAAATGTTTCACTTTTTAAACACCAAAAAATACAAGAAAATTGTTCCAAATCAAACATAGTGAAGTATTGTCAACATCAGAGTAAAATCAATGTTTATGTGGAATGAAATCAAGCGAAATGCTGCACGATCATGCCGAGCCCTTCCATTTCGAACCACAAGTACTAGAAATGTCAAACCACAAAACTAAAAGCACAAAGCTTAGTAAGTTCCCCAAAATAATACATCTCATTCATAACATCGGGCCCCACCCATCCTATCAGGTCCCACCCTTCACACCAGGCCCCGACCAAGATATAGACGGGCCCTGCCCATCCATCATACAATACGGGCCCAAACCAACATATAAATCTGGCCCAAACCAACATAAAAATTAGGGCCTACCCAACATACAATGCAAGAGTCAAAAAGACGGCTAGCATCCTACATATTATAGTGAGAAGATTCACCTGTCTTATAGGATCAACTAAAACATAGCTCACTGCCACGCAAACGGCACTACGATACACCTATCGAATCAAATAAGGTCCCATCTTAGACTAACTTCCAAAATTTAGTCATTTTGGCTAGAAATTAAACCAGGTCAAAAGTTAACGGTCATGGTCAAAGTCAACGGTCAGCCTTTCCTTCAGCTGACCCTCACGTCGTGACCATCTTACGATCACGTCCTGAAAATAGATTCCACCCGGTCCCTAACTCCGTTACGATTCAACTCAACTTAGCTCCACTCATAAACAATCCGAGTCATCGACATGTCTCTATAGCCAAACCTTCACATCGTAACAGAGCCAATCCAAGACAGTCGAGGAATGTCCCTTCGTCACATCGTGATCACCAAATGGTCACGTCGTGACTTACGTAAAAATGGACATCTTAATGCATGCAACCCTAATCCTTTCACCAATGCATTCCAACTTTCCAGAGGGTCTTATAACTCTAAAATTAAATTAAAAATTGATGTGTTGATACAAGAAAGTGACCATCGACAGCTAAAAATGGACCCGAAGACCAATGCTTTTGTGAACCGAAGTGGAGATTGTTGAAGACTGTTTGGAACCTGAAGACGAGAAAAAGACCCAAAGACATATTTGAACATGAAGACTGTGACAAGTTATCTTTACTGGCTATGCGTGTAAACTTAGTATTATTCGGTGTACCTTTCAGAGTCACCCAAGTCAGTCACTTTGTAACTGTTGATCATTTCCCTGTATCTTTTGGACCTCTATAAATAGAGGGTTCCGCTTCATGTTTAATTATCAATTCTGAACTTGTCAATATAAGATCTCTTCATCTCTATACTATCTAAAGTTATTTGATTGATACTTTATCCGAGTCCTTCTTCACTTATGTTGTTCATCATTTACTAACATGGTTTGAGTGCAAACCATGTTAGGATTCAACTAAGTGTCTACTTGTGTATGCTTATTGATATAACTTGCTGCGATTTACATTCCTTAATTTTCTACAATCTAACTTTTATTGTTGAGCTATCAAAAATCCATTGAGATTAACTTACTATTCCACAATATATTATCTCGCTATTAACTTTTATTAAGTTTCTTCTCTCAACAGTTGGTATTAGACCTAGAGCGGTTTCCTTTTAACTCCTTTTAGAAAATCGAAACTTTTTCAAACAAAACTCTGATTTAAAAGGCCTTCTATACCACTAAAAGGTCATTAAAATAGGAAAATGGCACAAGGTAATTTTTTAAACATTTCAAAGAGTATTGGAGGTTCTAATAGAGGTCCAATAACTGTTGCAAGTAAATATCATCATTGGTACCAAAGAATGGAAAGATATTTAAAGAGACTTGGAAGAGATGTTTGGAGATCTATAGAAGATGGACCTCATGTCCCTATTCTCACACCCATTGCAGCTGATGGTGCTCAAGCAAGACTTGGAGGTGATCCAGCGGCCATGAACAAACCTATCAACGATGACCTCGATAAGATGGAGAAAGACGCAATTGCCTTCTACGAAATTACATGTGGCGTTGCTCTAGACAACTTTGACAACATCATCAACTGTAAATCTGCAGAAGAGATATGGGATCTACAAACAAACCTCTACCAAGGTTTTGAACAAGCACGAGACAAAAAGCTCACCACTGCTCTCAACGAGTTCACCAACCTCAAAGATCTACCTAGTGAAAGTATTGATGACTCCTTTAAGAGATTCAATCTCATAATCACTAAACTCTCAAATGTTGGTACCGTCAGAAGCAACCATGAAACAAATCTGCAATTTCAGAATGGGTTAGGAAGACATTGGACGATTGCAATAATGATAGTTCAAGAAGATAGGAAAATCCACACTCTCTCACTGTTCAAACTCTACGGTGAACTTCAGGCTCAAGAATCCATGATGTTATAAGAATGTGCAGTTATGGGTGGATCACTTGCTTTAATGGCTCAAGAGCCTGAGTATGCCATGAAAGCACTACAATATCCCTATCCTGGAGAGTCATCATATCAACATCCATATGATAACTCACTGTAGTCATATGAGGTAGATGTAGAACTAGATGATGAGGAAGAGTGCCAAAATATCATAGCCCTCGTCAGTCAACATGTTCAATCGACTCCCATCACCCACTTTTCGCAAAAATCAATAGTTCACTAAACCACCTTTCAACCAAAACTTCAACCCGCAGAACAATCATCAACGATATCCCGAAAACCCGCATCGCCAACCTCAGCCTCAGAACGCTCCTCAGATGATTTCCAATTACAAGGAAATTCTGCAGACTAACAAATCACCAAACTCCGGTACTGCTACCAAAAACAACAAAGATGGAGCTCTTTTATGTCACAAACGTCACACGGAAAATCAATTTGAAAGAGTCTGCAAAGCAAATTTGGTGAGAGACAAAGCATTCTATCTTATAATGGCTCAGGAGATGGAAGATAAGGAAAAGGAACAAGCGAAAGCGTGTGTAGCTCAAGTTCGTAGGGATCATTAGGTTTGGTCTTCGGGTGATGAAGATGAGGAGCCTAACAACAAAATAAAGAGAGGAAAGATATGCATGGTGGTAGCAAGCAAAGAAGATGGATCAACCAACCTGAAGAAGAACTACTGCTACATGGAAAGGAAAGGGACCCTTAACATTGTTGAATAAGTAAAACTTATGATTTAGTCTAATAATAATAGCATGCATGATTGTGAATCTCACTTAGAAAGACTTAATGAAACATGTGTTGTTGTCCTTACAGACTTCAACAAAACCTTAGATGAAAAAGACATAGCGACCCAAGATCTGTATCACTTGACAGGAAGACTAGAAGATAAGAAGATTAAGTTCACAATGTTAGAAAATGATTTTTTATTAGACAAGTATGATAGGTTACTTAGTGAGACTCAGTTAGAAATTGATTTCAATCAACAGGATTTAGCCCGCAAGGAAATTGTACATATAAATCGTTTAATTGAAAAGTTGTTCAAAGAAAGTAAGGCCATTGAAAACTTAGTTAATAATGGGATGGTTGATAAAACATATAATTAGGGATGGTCCAATGGGTACTCTACCGAAGAGAAATTTCCTCATCGTTTTGATGGCGAACATTCTTATGTCCTACCAGACTGGACCTTTCGTTACCTGGTCAATGACAACACTTTTCCCGAAGACATTCGATGTCACTTCGGTAAAATTCATGACCTCAGTCACAATTGTGTGATCAAGGAGATTCATCCAGAATCCTCAGGAAACTTAGAAAGTTTCTTGCATATCATCGGTACGATTAGTCTTGATTCCCAGTCCAATTCTATAATGGATGAGGAAATTTTTATGGAAGGACCTCCATCTTTCTCAACTTTTGCTGTTAATAAAGAAATAATCTTAGATGAACCATATTTGCCCTCTAAGACAAGTGACAACAAAGATTTTCCATTGACTTACTCTGCAGTACTTCAATCTTCATTACCAACAAATGACATCCTACAAACCCCAATTAAGTCCCCATCAACTCTTTAGCTTTTCACACATGAAGTTCCCATTAATAATTTTGAGTTTGGACAGTGCTCCCAAAATCATGAAATCTATAGTTCTGATGATTCAACCCCTAGGTCAATGTCTAGATCAAAGAACCTCAAAGAACCACAAGTAAATGCTTTTGATGTAGCACACCAAAACTTGAGGCAAAATGGATCTGAAAAATGAAGTCAGATCCCGATTTGAAAGGCGGGAAGCTGAGTCAAAAATTAAATCTTTCAAAACTCAAGCCAAATTTTCAAACAAAAGAAATGTGGACAAATTCACCACTGCAAAAACTTTTCAAAATGACACTGCAGTTAATGGATCTTGTCAAAAAGCATGTACAGTGGCTAAATCTTTCAAAATCAACAACACTGTACCCATTCACAACAAGGTCGAGTCCTTGTCACAAACTTCCTTAGAAGAATAAAAGATAAAGGGTATTTTGCACACTCCACAGTTTTCAAAATCCCATTAACCAATCAGGAAGTCAAAACCTATGTTTAAGTCTTTTAGCAAGACATCTTCAAATATAATGGACTTTTCAGTAAGGCGCAGCCCAAGGAGCATGCAAAAGAATCAAACCTCACCCTCCAGACCTTTGACCAAGTACGGTTTGTGGGTCAATGAAAAGAACTTCACTTTTGGCTTCTACCTACTGTCTAAAGGTACACGTCAAATCCCAACTCGAAATGTCCAAAAGATTGTGAAACATCATGGACACAAACAAATATGGAAAGAAAAATCTCTTCATCATTCCCATATGCATACATTTGATATGAATGCTTCCCATGTTACAACTGGCCTCAAACTAGTTTGGGTGTCCAAATTAATCAACTGATTATGAAAGCTATGTGTGAGAAGGACCATGAAGAAGAATGGTTGATTGATATAACCTGCTCCTTGCGCATGACAGGTTAGTTAAAATACCTTCGTAACTTCAGGCCAGTCAGTGGTGGTGGACACATCACCTTCGGGAATAATGCAAATAGGATAATAAGGGGATATGGTGTATTAACTACGGGAAGCTTCTCCATTCAACGAGTAGCTTACATATAGGGCTTAAAACACAACTTGATTAGTGTCGTTTAGTTTTGTAAAGCACGTCATCAGGTAGAATTTAAAAACGAGTATTGTTACATCATGACAAATGATAGAAATAAGTGTTTGATCAAATCCAAATCCTAAGTTACAATGTACCAACTAGATATTCCTCTAATGATCGACAAACCACAACTATGTTTCTTGTCGAAGGCAGTTTCCGAGGTCAGTTGGTTATGGCATCAGAAGCTTGCACATCTCAACTTCAGATACATCAACAATTTAGTGACTAGAGAGCTGGTCCGAGGACTGCCAATTCTGAACTTCAACAACGATACTTTGTGTCCAGCGTGTGACTATGGTAACCAAAGGAAGTCATCCTTTAATAATTGAATCTTCAATTATTGAACATCTGGAGCTCCTTCACATAGACCTCTGCAGTCCTTCAACTGTAGCCAGACTTCATCATAAAAATACATTCTGGTTATAGTTGATGACTACACTCGTTTCACTTGGTCTTCTTTCTAAGACTGAAGTCAGACACACTGTAGATTCTAATCAACTTCATCAAAGAGATAGAGCTACAGATCAAGTTGCCTGTTAAAATAATAAGAAGTGACAATGGCACCGAGTTTACTAATCAATTTTGAATAAATTTTTCGTATCCAAAGGAATTAGCCACAACTTCTCAGCACCATACACACCACATTAGAATGGAGTAATGGAGAAGAGGAACAGTAGGTTGGCCGAAGCTTATAGATCAATGCTTAACTTTGCTATCTTACCTCTCTATTTTTGGGCTGAAGCGGTGGCAACAACATGTTTTTTTCAAAATGGAAGTATCATTTTCAAACATCTCAACAAAACTCCATATGAAGGTCTAAAAAACAGAAAACCCAATGTATGTTTCTTTCATATTTTTGGTTGTAGGTGTTTTGTGGTCAACAACAAGGATCATCTCAACAAATTTGCACCGAAATTTGATGAAGGCATATTTTTGGGTTACTCAACAAACAAGGTTGTATATCATGATCTTATCAGGAGAACAATACTAATAATTGAAAGCTTCGGCTTTAAATTCGGTGAATATTATGTCCGCAGTACTGCTCCAAGTAAAGAAACCAAGTTCATCATGGAAGATGACATTCCACCTTTATTTGGGCCCTTAAACATAATTGAAGTTAACTATGACGATCTCTTTGATCTCACAGAGACTGTACATCTTTCAGAGATACTGGTGTCTCTGTTAGCACAACAACAACGCTTAGAGGCATTTGGACCAACTATATCTAAAGGAACTTAATTCAATACTTCCACTTCGTCGGTTGAGGGGGAAAGCTCAAATCCTTTGGAAATCGCAATCATTGAGGTTCCAGTACTTGAAGATGCTACTCCAGTACCTGTCTACAAAGTGACCTATCAATCAACTGTCTCTGAAGATTTCGAGGATGAAGAAGTTGAAAACATTGATACCGTAGGGGAGCTAAGAATAGTAAATCACTCATCGGTTCACGGGAACCATCATAGGTTCCGGTGGAAACATCAGCAGTCCAGGAGGAACCTTCATCTTCAGCTATTGAGCTAATCCCAATAGTTCAAAGCTTATCTACGGGATGCATACAAACCCGGGGGGGGGGGGGAGTGGAACAACCTTCAATGGATAGACCCGAAGACTCATCTAAAGTAAAGGATATTCCCTCTAATGCAGCTGCTGAACATCCACAATATCGCCTACAAATCTGGACAAAAGATCACCCACCTGGTCAAATCATTGAAAATCCATCTCCAGGTATACAAACCCATTCTTCTTCTGATTTAACTAATCATTGTCACTATGAAGTGTTTATGTCATCAATTGAGCCCATAACCAATGAAAGATGCACTTCTGGAGCCTAATTGAATTATTGCAATGCAAGAGGAACTAGCAGAGTTTGAAAGAAACAAGGTTTGGAAACTGATACCGAAGCCTAAAGGCCATACTGTAGTTGGAACCCGATGGGTTTACAACAAAAAACTAGATGAATTGGGTGTCGTGATCCGCAACAAAGCTCGCCTGGTTGCCAAAGGGTATTGTCAACTAGAAGGAGTTGATTATGATGAAACATATGCTCTGGTAGCAAGAATGGAAGCCATACGTATTTTTCTCGCATATGCGGCACATAAGAACATTAAAGTCCATCAAATGGAAATCAAAAGTGATTTCCTCAATGGAGAATTGAAAGAAGAAGTGTATTTACAACAACCTACAGGCTTCAAAAATTCAGATTTTCCCAACCATTGCATTAGGCTAGAGAAAGCGGTCTACGGTTTAAAATAGGCACCAAGAGCTTGGTATGAAACTCTTTCAGAGTTTCTTGTCAACTCCGAGTACCAACAAGGTGTGATAGGTCCTAATCTTTTCAGACGAGTAAATGAAAAACACTTGATGCTCGTGCAAATCTACGTGGATGATATTATCTTCTGTTCAACTGATCAAAGAATGGTGGATGTTTTTGCAAAGCTCATGACCAAAAAATTCCAAATGAGCATTAATAGAGAGATTAAGTTTTTTTTCTAGGTTTTCAGGTCAAGTGGGTCTCTCAAGGAATTTTCATCCATCAAGAAAGTATACTACTGAACTGTTGAAGAAATTCTTAATGAACAACTGCTCCTCGGCAAAGGTCTCCATAGCCTTCGGGTACAAGATCTCATCTGACCATACCAGAGAGTCAGCCGATCACAATATATACCGAAGAATGATTGGTTTATTGATGTAACTCATTGCAAGTAGACCAGTTTTGCCACAGGTTTATGTGTTAGATACCAGGCTGATACCAGAGTATCACACTTGACCGTTGTTAAGCAGATATTTAAATATCTCAAAGGAAGTAAGGCATTAGGTCTCTGGTATCCAACGGGAAATGACTTCAGTCTATAGTCTTTTTCACTAACACATACCATGCAGGGTTCAGACTTGATAGAAATAACACCTTAGCAGGATGTCAATTTCTAGGTGGACGAATAGTGAGTTGGTCCTCAAGGAAACAAAATTGTGTTTCACTTTCCACCGTAGAGGCTGAATATGTTGTCGTAGCCAGTTGTTGCTCTCAGGTCCTCTGAATGAAAACACAGCTTATGGATTACGGATATAGCATGCTACAGGTACCCATCTATTGTGATTTAGAGAGTGCAATTGTCATTTCACATAATCCTGTTCATCACTCAAAGATGAAACACATTAAGCTATAGTATCACTTCATCAAGGATCATATCCTCAAAGGTAATATTGAACAAAATTTTGTTCCATCTCACGAAAAAATAACTGATGTCTTCACAAAAGCACTCCACACCATAAAAATTAATGGCTTTTTAGAAATGTTAGGAATGATGAACCCAGAACCTCAGTTCTTATTGAAAGGATAACGACTGAGGATATCATAATCTTCGGGTGTAGTTAAATTTGCTTCTTCTCTGTTAATGAAAAATTTCAAATAATCAATCTCTTGAAGCATTTTACTTACCTTATCTATTTCTAGAATAACTGATGTAGTGCATTCTTCATAAGTTGCTCCTTGGTATGCTCTGTATACCAAAGATCATTTATGATCTATGTACTTCTCAGGTCTATTTATTATTTGTATTTCTAACCTTTGTGATCAAGTTGCTCTTCAATATCATCTTCCGTAGACTTACTCAACAATCTAAAGTCATCTCTCATCAGACTTATCGAAATTCATTGTGTGCTATTTAATGAATCTGAATCATCAATATTTCAAAAGGAAAATGTTACATTCTTCTCATTTAATTTGTCGCACATGAACAATAGTTGCTTTTCAAAGGACTTTTCTCAACCAGGTCCATTTTTGGTTAAAAGGATAAAAAATTTGATTTTCCTTAAAGAAATATTTTTCGAATTTTACTCAACCAATACCATTAAGCAACTGTTAGGGTCACATCCGCTCCACTTCCCTATTTTATTCAACGGATAAAACCATTAACCCCACGATTGTCTGGTGCATCATCATGTGCTTGCAACTTCATTTAATGCTCCCTCTTTTCCCGGAAACATTTTTTTATTTTTTTTAACCGATAAAGATAAAAAACACAAAGGTTTTTACCACCTATCATTAAATTGATGTTAATCAATTTTGAAATCCGGAAGTATAAAATCCCCTTTTCTGCTCCAAGAAATTTTACGCTTTCTGAACTCTCTCGGCGATCTTCTTCTTCTTCATCTTCTCGCAAAAAAAAACCCTTTTCGTGCAAGTTCTTCAAATCTTTTTCATAACAATGTTGAAATCTGCTGCCTTAAAGAAACAATTCAAGGCTTCCTGCTCTGCTAAGCCTACTGGTTCTGGATCAACCATCAAGAACATCACCCCTTCCATTGCAGCAAGCAACTATAGATGAATCTTTGATGATCATGAAATCTACAATGAATCCATCAAGCTTATGATCAAATAGCATCCAACACATCCACTATTTGGTGCGTTTGATTCCTTCACAGAAGTAGTACCACAAGCGATTTTGTTCAAATGTGCCTTTTCTGCATTTAGGCCTTTGGACAAATTGCAAGAAATTCATCTTCGATTGATCGATGAATCCTTGGTTGTTCTAACCAAAGAAAAGTTTTTGGAAGCCATTAACCTACGAGTTTTACCATCTACTGAGTTCTACACTCCCATCACCAACGACATCTTTGCTGCTTTGTACCAGATGGGGTACCAATCTAAACTGAAAGGGCTAGCTTAATTCAAGAAGGGCAAATTACCGGTTTTTGGCAATACGTTTGTCACTATGTTATCATATGTTTGTTTGGTGTATCACCACGCACCTGCAACTTCATTTAATGCTCCCTCTTTTCCGGAAACATTTTTTATTTTTTTAACCGATAAAGATAAAAACCCAAAGGTTTTTACCAGTTGTCAATAAGTTGATGTTAATCAATTTTGAAATACGGAAGTATAAAAACCCCTTTTCTTCTCCAGGAAAGTTTATGCTTTCTGAACTCTCTTGGCGATCTTCTTCTTCATCATCTTCTCGCAAAAAAAAAACTTTTCGTGCAAGTTCTTCAAATCTTTTTAATAACAATGGTGAAATTTGGTGCCTCAATGAAACAATCCAAGGATTCCTGCTCTGCTAAACCTATTGGTTCTGGATCAACCATCAAGAACATCACTCCTTGCATCGCAACAAGCAACTATAGAGGAATTTTTGATGATCATGAAATCTACAATGTATCCATCAAAATTATGATCAAATAGCTTCCAACACATCCACTATTTGGTGCGTTTGATTCCTTTACAGAAGCAGTACCACAAGCGATCTTATTCAAATGTGCCATTTCTGCATTGAGGCCTTTGGACAAACTGCAAGAAATTCATCTCCAATTGATCGATGATTCCTTGGTTGTTCTAACCAAAGAAAAGTTTTTGGAAGCCATCAACCGACTAGTTTTACCATTCACTGAGTTCTACACTCCTAGTACCAACGACATATTTGTTGCTTTGTACCAGATGGTGTACCAATCTAAACTGAAAAGGGTAGCTTAATTTAAGAAGGGCAAATTACCGGCTGTTTATTAATACGTTTGCCATTATGTTATCAAATGTTTGTCTGGAATAAGTGGTGGTACTGATAACATGGGCAAGCCACTACTCGAAATCATGTGGAGCATCTTTACTGGAAACCCTATGAACTATGGAAACATCCTCTAGGATGATTTCCTCCAATATGTTAGCAAGGGGACCCCGAAGGAAGGGATGATGGAACTCACCTCTGCAAGGTATCGGTCTGTGTGTTTGATCGATCTACACAAAGATGCAAAGCTCAGTCTCGGCAATGATACCAACCTCTTCTCATGTAGAGATTTCAAAAGGTACAATCCTTCCAAAGACCAATCTCTCTTCGGTCCCGTTAAACGTCTTCCTATATACATCCTCGAGTCTATTGGACTCAGTAATCTTCAATTAGCTGATCATATTGTGGATACTAGCGGTATTGCCCCATACCGCTCTACCCCTCCAATCCCCCCACAACTAACTGAGATCCAAGTCCCGCATCCCAAGCCAAAAGGGTCAAATCCATGGCTATCAAACCCACTCCTTTAAATGTTGTATCAAAGGGTGTGGGTGCTTCGAAGAAAAAAAAATCCACCACCACAGAGTCAACACATTGTGTTCAACTTTCTCCTCCCAAGGCTCTTGATCCACCAGTAAATGTGATTGATAATAGTCTGAATGAGCCTTCGGATTCTGAAGACATTTTTAGAAGGAAGAAGTTGAATCTTAACCCTACCCATTGACAAAAGCGAAACAAGGCAGATGTTGGAGTATCTTAAAAGACTCCAGCAGCCATTCAAGTCCATACTGAATCACCTGAAGCAACCCCCTCCATGCACTATGATACAGTAAGTGTATTAGTTTCATTATAATATGGAGACAAAACCCAATCTGGATTCCAAGTGGATCCGGATGTCAATAATTGCCCTAAGGTCTCTAAGACTTCGTGTCTGCACTTTGTAACTCCTGATGAATTCAATTTTATTTTACTTCGTATCACACATACACTTTAAACACAATTTGCACTGTAAGGTCCTTTTTCGGAGACCCTTGCAAGAATAGAGTTGATGACACCCTTGGTTTTAGACCAAGGACACCGAGAAAGCTCTTGAAATCCTTCACCGTCAATATTAGGACCAAGCGGCATAGGCATGGTGAGCACCATTGTGCAAGGATCCATGGACCTGAGGGACACCTTGGTGAGAGAAGGAATTGACGAATATGCTTCTGATGATACCTGGTCTCGGTATCGACCAACAATTGAATTAGGGTTAAGGAAATTTGAAGCCTTCAAAAGGGAACTCCAGGCCAGGAAAGCATGGAAAGTTCAACAACAATAACAAAAGGAGTAGCCTCTTCTTCATGTTGCCAAGTATTAGGTCATTGCCATCAACAATGCTAAAACTGTGTATGCCATTCTAATAATTCAGAAATGGATATCTGATATGGAACACATATTTCAAAGGGTTCAAGCTATCGAAGACAATAACAATGGATAAAATCCTCCTCCAACCAACACTAAATTGAACGATTCAAATGAAGGAGGAATAAAGATTGAAATAAGTTTTGAACCACTCTTCGGGTTAGATGGTGAAAATCACGATGAAGTCTAACAACCTCACCCCTCCGATGACTTTATTATGGTTCTTGGTGAGGAAGAATCCAGTGGGTCACGCCATTCCACCTCTAAGCCAAAGCAAAAAAAAGTTGGCAGTTTCAAGAAAAGAATTCATTGATATTTAGTCTAAGGGTGGTCAAATTCTAGCCACAGTCACGACATCAACTTCGCACACAACTGTAGACTCGGCTCAGCAATCAGTGGCTGACCAAGTTCAAGCCTTGGAAACAAGAGAGAAGTTTTCTTGTGGTTCTACGCTTGGAAATAGGAATTCGTCAGCTTGACAGTCAAAGCACTATTAATCATAGGGAATTCATCTCGAAATCCACATCTCTTATCAACGAGGTGAAGGATCATAAGAATGAGCTTCAGGAAACCATCCAAGATAAAGAAAACAAGTCTCAGCAACTAATCAGTGAGACTCACACTGCTTATGAAACGGGTTATTTAGTTCTTCAATACACTATCAAAGGGTTGAGGCGATCTCTTATAGCAAAAGAAAGTGTTGATGAAATCCTTTGTCTTACCACGGGAATTTATGAAACACTTTTCAATCTTGACATGTCGACCAACAAGGAAGTGAGTGCTCAGATGGCGACCCAATTCAATACCACCTTCCAGAAGCTTCATCAATTAAAAGCTTGGTTTGAGGAGAAGATGGAGCCTGCTTCCTCAAAAGGGGAAGTAATCCAAATCAGGGAATAAGGATTGAAAATGTTTCATCCTCAAAATCTTCAAAGTCAAAAACTCCCTAGGTAAACCAATACAACACTCCTCCTTGACATCAATCTCCTTCAGAACACTTCAAAGAACCAAATCCTCAACCATCCTCTCCTCGACATTCAACACCTCCTGCTTCTCCTTGGCCTCAAAATCCACCTCACTTGCAAAAATTTTAGGAAGATGTTTCATCAATTCACTCTGATGATTCCCCAACCATGGTTTAAAGGAAACAAGATTGGAGAGCTACAAAACTGTTGGGTGAATCCTAACCGAATACTTTTGGATTCAGAAAACATTCCATGTCTCACCTATGCAGAACCTCCTCATGATGGGTATTGGGATATTCATATCTCATCCAACTCCAAGTACTTCCATGTTTTTCAATCCTTTGAGCTCACCATTCTTGATGATCGAAGACTTCCCATGGAATTTTAAAGGCTAAATCTTTTTCATGCCAGGCATGTTGATAAGTTTAACATTCGGTCGAATGATAAACCAGAAGGAGTGAAGACGTATAAGGCAACTTACCTTGTATTAGAGCGAACCTTGAGATCCTTGTTCTGAATGCTCTTTCACTTTTCTCTTCCTTAGCGATCATGCCATTTTGGAGGAATTCCATGATGGGTTAGATCGAGGATCCTGAATTTTAGAACGAACCTTGAGATCCTTGTTTAGGTTGAATGTTTTTAATTATGAGGCCAGGTTTTTGAGATTTGGAGATATAGAGCTAGCTTTTCTCCTTTTACTATGTAGGATCCATTGAAATGGTTAGTTAGTAGTAAAGAATCAACGAATACCATACGATCCTTAATTTGAAGATCCTTGGCTAACTGTAGTCCCATTATCAGTGCCTCGTATTCCGCTTCCTTGTTGGTTGCGTTGAATTCACAAATGATTGTCTGGGGTAGGATGTCCCCCTATGATGATTTTAGTATGATCCCCAAGCCAGTTCCTCTTTGTTTTGATTCTCCATCTATGAATAACTTCCACCTTCCCATGTTGTGCTCTTCTAGAAGCTGTTTGGCTTCTATTTTAACTTCAGTTATTACATCATCACTAAAGTCAACCACAACATCTTCTAATGCTTGAGACTTTATGGCGGATCTTGGTTCATACTTTATGTCATACGTGTTTAACTTCACAGACCATTTCACCATTCTTCTTGACATTTCTAGTTTTTTCATAACATTCTTAATTAAATAGTTAGTTCTTACAATTATACGGTGTGTTTCAAAATAATGTCTTAACTTAGTAGAAGTTGTTACCAACGCAAGTATAAGCTTTTCAAGATGAGAGCACCTGGTCTCAGGATCCAAGAGACTTTTACTTACATAGTATATGGGATGTTGGTTCCCATCGAGATCCTTGGCTAATACAACGCTTATTGCATTTGAGGATTCTGAGAGGTAAAGGAGTGGTTCCCCATCTAGTGGTTTTACCAATAGAGGTGGTGAGATTAACTATTTTTTTAGCTCTTGGAAAGCATCTTCATGTTCTTGGGTCCACTCGAATCTTTTTTTTCTTCTTTAAGATGTCGTAGAAAGCCTCGCATCTTTCTAAGGATCTTGAAATGCACCTGTTTAGGGCTGCCATTGTTCCTGTTAATCTCTAAATATCCTTTGTCGAGGCTGGTGATTTTAGATCAAGGATGGCCTTGATTTGTTCCGGGCTTGCTTTGATTCCTCTTTTGGTAACCATCTATCCCAGGAACTTACCCGATCTCTTCCCAAAGTGGCACTTGGAGGGATTCAGCTTCATGTTATATTGTTCTAGGATGTCGAAGGCTTCTTCAAGATCCTTGAGGTGATCCTCAACTTTTTTGGATTTGACCACCATGTCATCGATGTAGACCAACATCGTGTCCCCCAGTTTCTCCTTGAACATCTTATTCACCAATCTTTGGTATGTTGCTCCTGCATTTTTAAGACCAAATAGCATAACAGTGTAATAGTAAATACATGTTGGGGTTATGAATGTTGTGTCCTCTTGGTCAAAGGGCTCCATTTGGATATGTTGGAATCCTGCTGATGCATCCATGAACGTCAGTAATTCATGGTCCGTTGTTGCATCTATCATGGATTTAATGTGCGGTAAAGGGAAAGGATCCTTGGGACAGGCCTTGTTAAGATCTTTATAATCCACATATACTCTCCATTTACTGTACTTATTTTGTACCATAAACACATTATCTAGCCATCTTTGGAACTTCACCTCCTTGATCATGCCAATTTTGAGAAGTTTTTCTACTTCTTCTTGTATAAAGTGGTTTCTTTCGGGTGCAAATTTCCTACTCTTTTGGTGTATTGGTCTGGAATATGGGTCAATGTTAAGTTTATGAGTTATTATGCTTTTGCCAATACATGTCATGTCCTCATGTCTCCACACAAACATTATGCTTCTGGCCTTGAGGAACTTTATAATATCCTGTTCAGTTTGTTCAGGCATTGAGGTTCCTATGAGAACTTTGGCTTCAGGATCCACAAGGTTCAGGGGTACTTCTTTTATGTCATGCTCGCTTGGTTCTATTGCGCCTCGTGCCCCCTGCCTTAATTCTTATGCTTTTCGTGGTATTGTTGAGGACTTCATCGAGGTCTTGTACCATTCCTTGGATTCTTGTTGGTCTCCTATGATCTTTGATGTCCCCCATAGGGTGGACATCATTACACATTGATGATACGTTGATGGAACGACGTCCTTCATTTCATGGATCCATGGTCTACCTAATATGAAATTATAAGAAGATATTGTGTCAATTACACAAAAACGTTGAACATAATTTACTCCCTGTTTAGCTGTCAAACCAACAAATAATGGGATAAAATAATATTAATAAAGCTCAAATCACTGCTATTTCTTATACTAAAGATAGTATAGAGTAAGCAGGGTCGGTCCATAGGCATACATGACTTCTTATCTTGCCATATTTTCACACATAATACAAATAATATTAAAATGGGGCATTGTGTTTGCACTAGTTTTAAACATCATAAATAAACAAGATTGTTAACAGAATTTAATAAATGAAATACATTTACGATTCTAATTCTTATACATGTATTATGTTGAAAGATGCAAAATGAATATGATCGTGTTCTATCTAGGTTGGTAATTTAGATACTAATAAAATCTAGTATCCAAGTTGACAAAAAAAATATTTTATTCAAAACATGTTCTTCAAATAAAACTTCATTTAATTGATTTGATTTAAATAAGCTCTTTCATCAAATCATTAAATGGCTTTAAGTTCTTGCAACAATTACCAACAATATTCAATATACCTCATAAGCTTGGGATTATGAACATTTAATCTTTGATTACACTCATTTTGATTTAACTACAATCAATTAAGTGTATGTTACTAACATCAAATCATAAAACATATACGAATTTTACAATTTGATTAACTAGATTGATAAAATCCCTAATTCATTGATCAAGTGAAAAAGAGAATAAACCAAACACATGATTAAGATCAAATCAAAGATTACTATATGTTAAACACAAATCAAGTTCAAGTTACAACCTAACAACACATACTTAAGAATTCAGATTCGGAAATGATAATGAAATCAACCACACATGTCTAGGTTAAACTACAAATCAAACAAGTTTAAACTTCAAATTGACTACAAAAAAGGAAATTAAAGTGTTTCCAAGTGTTAATCTACTTCCAAAAGTTCTGAAAATCACCTTCTCTCTGCCCAAAGTCCGACCTAACTTCCCACTAAACTGATTGTCTGAATTATGTGAGAGTAAAACTTCTTTAAAAACTGTCGAGACGTTTACACGGCCTGTGTAAATTTAAAGGGTGCCATTTACACGATCGTGTAAACAATAAAAGTAGAATGTTCAATCCTTCCATGCCTTCGAAGTAGAATGCTCTTGTATATATGTTTACACGACCCGTGTAAATTATAAGCTATCATTTACACGGCCGTGTAAACTCCTGTGAAGCCAAATTCTTTATTTCTTCATTCTCTCTCTCTTCAATGCTCCAAAACTTCTGAAACTTTGTCTCCAACTCTTTATAACTTCCTCCATCAAGATCCAACCTTCAAAAATCCCTAAAATATCATAAAAGTGTGTGAATGGAATTTCATCATGAAAAATCCCGAAAAATATGCAAAATGCATGAGTTTAAACCTAAATGCAATGCACTTTTATGAACTAAAACTACAAAATGAATGCATGAAATGCACCTAACAAATCTCCCAAAGCTTGAACCTTTCTTGTCCTCAAGAAAGAACAAGAAGATTTAAACATGGGAAAATAAAATAGAATAGAAGAAAAGAAAATTAAAGTTAAAACTATTTGAAACTTAATGCATGAAATCAAAACAAACATGAAAAGATCCAACCCCATTACCCTGTTTTGTACCATAGTTGAGAATGTACCTGTCATGTCTTGAGTCAACTTGGCTTTAGTCTTAAAATATTATATGATAATGGAAACAAGACTTTGGCCACTCCCTAGTACAACTCAACAGAATCAAAGATCACAACACTTATTCCTTTTCAATAACATCAAGTCAATTCTTGGAACAAATTGTGGTCTTACTCTCGTGAAATTATATGTGACAAAACATGCTCAACCATCTTTGTTTCATAAAATATAACAATGTCCGATTCCAGCTATTTGTTGGTCAACAACAATCTTTTTCTGAAAAATCTTTTCTAAAAATTCCCTAATATTTATCCAGATTGGTTGCAAACTTCAAACCACTTACACCAATCGAAGTAATTAACATTCAGTCCAATGTCATAAATTCAAATCCAAGTCCAAGGGAATCTTTTGACAGACAAGTATTTTTCCTAAACACAATATTCAATTAAACTATAAACACAATTATATACAAACTTCTTAATTATATATATTTTTTTACAAATAAAGCTCATGGCTTTCTTTGAAATCCGTGTAACGGGCTTTTAACCAACACATCCAAATCAAATGACCTTAGTGTGCTAGATTTAAAGAGATCCCTCGGGTTTACTTGCCCGAACCTCAAAGGCCACATATTAGCTTTATTTGCTATTATTATGTTCATGACTTTCTATGGAACCCATGTAACGAATTTTCAACTAAATCAGTCCTAAACTATTCAGCTTTAGGCGATTAGGTGTAAAACACCCATCGAAGTTTACTTGTTCGAATCCCAAAGGTCACAGATTAACTTAATAATAGTTTTTTTTCAGTTTTTTTTATTTTATGTAACACATATACAAATAACTAAGTTAACACATAATACTCTTATTAATTTATTTATTTGGCCAATTTCTTTATATTTTCGTGATTGACTTTTCTATTATGGGACATCTCACGGTTTATTACCGTGAGAGACTTCTAGACATTTTTCGGGGGACTAAATGTTAACATGCAAAGACCCGTAAGTATAGTTGAAAGCTATGTCCACAAGCAGGGTATATAAAAGGGAATGCGTGGAAAAGACTTTTAAGAGCGCTGGAAGGCGGGACATTGAGATTTTGCATTCTTTTTATGAACTTTTGAATTTGGTATTTAAAGTTCAATTGAGCATTACTACTCATAAGACCGGTCATATGTCCCAAAGAATCGACTCATACCTGCTGTTATGCTCCAGTGTTGACAATCTTCTCATTTTCTATTTTGCACAAATAGCTTCGGGAGATGTGCTCGTGTGTGATTAACTTGCTTTTAGATTTTTCAATAATAAGAGCAAGCCAATTTCAAGGCACATGACTTATTTACCAGCTCAACTGTTTTGAAAAGATTCGGTTGCTTGGGATTGGATCAAATTATTATTATTATAATTATTATTTTTATTTTTTTTGTTATTATTATTTATTTATTTATTTTTTTTATCATGCTATACAAAAATTTAGATGCAAAATGCAAAAGTATAATAAAAATAGAGTAGAAAGAAAATTTTTTGGATTTTTGAATTTTTTTTTTTAAATGACAAAGAAAAATAAAAATGAAAAGAAAAATAATGCAATGCAAAATGTACAAAATTACATGAAGAAAAATAATGCAATGTAAAATATACAACATTACATGCAACGGGATAATGCATGGATGGATGCCCCTCCCCAAGCTTAAAATAAGCATCGTCCTCGATGCTTGGAGAGAGGCATAGCCGTCCTATTGAGGACCGGGCGGTAGATATGGAGGGAACTATGAAGGATAATCTGCGGGATAATAGGGAGGCCATTGGGGTTTGGATGATGATGGTTGTTGCGGATGTGTGGGGAGCACAAGAACTATATGGATATCGCTCAGCAGGTGATGAATGTTGCGGTTGTGCTGCTCTTGGGCGGCCATCTCTGATCCTGTTCAGCCCACCGCAGCTCTTGTTGGGCCCAATGCTCTTCTTGCAAGTTACGGTAGTCCTAAAAATCAGAAGTGATTTCAGTGACACCCGTATAAATTTCTCCGACTTCTAGTTGTAGGCTGGTGTAACGATGGTTCAAGCGTGCAAACTCACCCATATAAAGATTGTGTCCAGAAGAAGGAATGGGGTGAGATGAGCTAGAGGCACCAGCAGTAGGAGCAGGAGGAGGAGAGGGTGGAGGACTATGATCGACTGTAACACCTAAGTTGGATTTGAGTTTCCAAGTGGTTGATGGAATGTCGTTGGCTAAATTGAGTATCTTCTTGTTTCTGCTGTCTATTCGTAGATACTCTTTCCCATCTACTTTCCAATGAACATCCCCAGTGGGAAGGCGGTGGAAAAGATGCATTGTTTCCATCACATCAATTGATAGACGAGTACGGCCCATGACTATATTTGTTGGGTTATTAGGTAGATTGAGGCCAACATGCTCAACAATAATAGAAACCATGCCTCCACAATGTAGCTGCCCACCATTGCTCGTAGCAATTCTAAGCATTTTCTGAATCACCCAACACCCAAAATGAGGGACTTCTGCAGGTTTGTTAATCATACACCACAAGACTTCTAGCTCTTTCTTATTAGCCTTGCTAATCTCTTCTTGAGGGAATAAGAGAGAAGCAATGATCCGGTGGGCGACTTTCAAGACCGGATGGATAATGCTAGAAGCTTTGGCTGTGCCTGACTGATACTCATACTCACAAGAGATGCTTCTCCAAAAACTTGCACAGTTTTGCTCAAAAACAACATTTTTTCTGCCCTTTGCTATGTATACATCCCTTCTTGCTTTGGGAGCGCCATTCATATCACAAAGGATGTCAGCATGAAACTGATGGGTTTGATTGAGCAAATAGAAAGTCAGGAGATGGGTTTGATAGTTAAAGGTAATGGAGGACAAAATTTCCAACATTGGTGTTTGATAACTAATTGCATGTAGATTCAAAAGACCTTCCCATCCTATGTTTTTGAAGAGTTTGTGGACACCCTTATAGATATGTAAATACTTGAGGGCTTGGATGTCCACAAACTTTTGAGCACCCATTGTTCTGCTAACAAGATTTGCATACAAGATTTCTTGTCGATTGGTCTAAAAAATAAGACCAAATTTATAAGGGTTGTCCATGGCATGTGGGTCTTGTTCATCATGTGAAGTTCCAATTCTAGGTCTTTTACCCCGGGAAGCCATTACCCAAATGAATCAACAAAGCATTGCACATAATTTAGGACAATTGAAGCATAAGAACTAGCAAGTTTCACCAAAAATCACCCAAAAAGGAATATGGTTCTATCTAAATGCACAAAGTAAGAGTTTGGAACAATTATACCTTTGTGCTTGAAAATGGTGGTTAGAGGATATCCAATGCTTCCCCAAGCTATCCCCAAGCTTATCCTACAAGAAATTTCAAACATTAGGTCGAGATTTTGAAGTTCAAAAATTCTAGGGTTTTGCTCAAAAATCCCAAAATCGACCATGAAAAGGGTAGAATACAGGTGGAAGATAAAGAAGATGAAGAAAAGAGAAAAAATCCATACCTTGGAGCTTGATTTTTGATGCAAAATTGAGGAAGATTGAGTATTTTGAAGGGTTTTTTTGAAGGGGGGGCAGTTGGGAGGAGAGGAATCGCAGGTTATGTGAAAAGAATGAGTTAAAAAAATCGAGTTTTAGCCTTAAAATCGCCCAGCTCTGTATTTACGTTTACACGGCCCGTGTAACATAAAGGGGAGCATTTACATGGCAGCGTAAACTCCTGAATCTAACATACCGTGTTTGGTCGTTTACACGGCCCGTGGAAACTATAGGCATAAGTTTACACGGTCGTGTAAACCTCTGAGAAGGCCAAAAAAATTTGATTTTTTCACTTTTTCAAATTGCAACCCGCTAAACCACTACTGCCCGAAAAATGATTTTTAACCCTGTTTTAGCATGAAAAACAACTTGGAAGTTTGAAAACAAAGAAAATACAATGAAAATGTACGAAATGACAAAAATACCCCCGGGTTACCTCCAGGTTAGCCGCCCCTTTTTAATGTCGTTGGCTCGACTTGGACCCCAACTATTTGTCAATCTTGATACTTTGGATCCATTACTTCCTCCACCTCTTCATTCTTGACTTGAAATCCTTCATAATAAGGCTTCAAACGGTGACTATTTACCTTAAAAATCTTCCCGGTTTTCTCGCATGTGATTTCTATTGCACCATGCTCAAAAACATTAGTGACAACAAATGGTCCCACCCAACGGGACCTTAATTTACCAGGAATCAATTTAAAATGTGAATGGTAAAGTAGTAACTTTTGACCTTTGTGAAATACCTTGCGTGTAATCATATTTTCATGAAATGCTTTGGTCTTTTCCTTATAAAGAACCTCATTCCCATACGCTTCATTACGGATTTCCTCAAGTTCTTGTATGTCCAGCTTCCTCGTCTTTCCCGATTCACTTAAATCCATGTTGAACTGCTTGTTTCCCAATAGGCCCTATGTTCCAACTCAACGGGTAATCGACACGGCTTTCCAAAAACAATACAGTATGGAGACATTCCAATTGGAGTTTTGTATGCAGTGCGGTATGCCCACAAAGCATCATCAAGGCGTGTACTCCAATCTTTCCTTGTTGTATTCACGGTTTTCTCCAAAATTCCCTTGATTTGTCAATTGCTCACCTCAGCTTGTCCATTTGTTTGTGGGTGGTATGTTGTGGAAACTTTATGAGTGACACCATATTTCTTCAAAACACTCCCGAGCATACGATTGCAAAAATGTGTACCACGATCACTGATCAAGGCCTTTGGAACACTAAATTTGGAAAAAATGTTAGCCTTCAAGAAATCTATCACAACTTTTGAATCGTTAGTACGGGTAGCCTTTGCTTCCATCCACTTGGAAACCTAGTCCACAGCCAAAAGAATATAAATAAAACCCGAAGATGATGGAAAAGGTCCCATAAAATCAATGCCCCAAACATCAAAAATTTCACAAACTATTATGGGATTTAGGGGCGTTTGATTCTTTGAGCTTAAAGAGCCCATCCGTTGACATTTATCACAGCTTGAACAAAAGACATAAGAGTCATGGAAAATACTTGGCCAATAAAATCCACTCTCTAAAACTTTTCTTGCAGTCCTTTGAGGACCAAAATGTCCTCCACAAGCATAAGAGTGACAAAATGTTAAGATAAAAGGTACCTCATATTGATCCACACATCGTCTAATCATTTGGTCAGCACAATATTTCCACAAATATGGCTCATCCCAAACATACCTCTTGGCTTCTTTCTTGATCTTGTCTATATGCCATCGAGTCAAATCTGGTGGAAACTGATTTGTGACGATGTAATTCACAATATCGGCATACCACAGGGCAACTTTTGCTGAAAATGGGTTCTCATCAGGAAATGCATCATGAATGGGAATTGGTTCATCGGGAGAAACAATCCTGCTAAGATGATCAGCTACAAGATTTGACTTTTCGCTCTTGTCTTTGATTTCAATGTCAAACTCTTGCAAGAGTAATACCCATCGAATGAGTCTAGGCTTCGAATCCTTCTTTGCAAGTAGATACCTAATAGTTGCATGATCAGAATAAACAATGACTTTAGAACCTAGCAGGTATTGACGAAATTTTTCTAAAGCAAAGACAATAGATAGCAATTCTTTTTCAGTTGTTGAATAGTTGGCTTGTGCACTATCAAGTGTTTTTGAGGCATAGTAAGTGACATTAGGAACACGGTCTTTTCTTAGCCCTAACACTACACCAACTGCATGATTGCTGGCATCACACATGATTTCAAAAGGCAAACTCCAATCCGGTGATTGAAGTATTGGTGTTGTTATCAACAACTCTTTCAACTGATCAAAAGCTTGCTTGCACTCTTTGGAAAATTCGAATTCTGCATCTTTTTGTAAGAGCTCACACATAGGATGAGATATCTTGGAAAAATCTTTGATAAACCTTCTATAAAATCCTGCATGACCAAGAAATGAGCATACCTCACGAACACAAGTGGGATAAGGTAAAGATTTTATGACATCTATTTTTGCTTTGTCTACTTCTAGACCCTTAGAAGACACAATATGACCTAATATGAGACCTTTGTCAACCATAAAGTGACACTTTTCATAATTCAAAACAAGATTGGTCTCAATACATCTTTGCAAAATCTTTTTCAAATTACCCAAACACTCATGAAAAGAATTACCATAAACTGTGAAGTCGTCCATAAAAACTTCAATGATTTCCTCAGAATATTCTAAAAAAATACTTACCATGCACCTTCGAAAAGTGGCTGGAGCATTGCAAAGTCCGAAAGGCATTCGCCTATATGCAAATGTTCCGAAGGGACATGTGAAAGTAGTTTTTTCTTGGTCCTCGGGTGCAACGGGTATTTTATGGAAACCGGAATACCCATCCAAGCAACAATAATGTGTTTTTCCCGCTAACCTTTCCAACATTTGATCAATGAAGGGAAGTGGGAAATGGTCTTTCCGGGTTGAGGAATTGAGTCTTCTATAATCAATGCAAACTCTCCACCCGTTTTGCACACGGGTGTGGACTAACTCACCTTGGTCATTCTTTGTAACGGTAATACCTGTCTTCTTGGGCAAAACTTGGACCAGACTTACCCACTTGCTATCTGATATAGGGTAAATCATCCCCGCATTCAACAACTTTAAAATCTCCTTTTTCACAACCTCCATCATTGGAGGATTCAAACGCCTTTGAGCTTCTCGGGAAGGCTTGTAATCTTCTTCCATATGGATTTTGTGCATGCAAAGCGAAGGACTTAGCCCTTTGATGTCGGCTATAGTCCACCTAATAGCTTCCTTATACTCTTTCAAAGTGGTGACAAGCTCTTCCTCTTCTTTTGTTGACAACTTGGTGGAGATGATCACTGGCAAAGTTTCTTTGTCTCCAAGGTATGCGTACTTGAGATGCTCGGGTAAAGTTTTGAGCTCCAATTCTGGTGTCTGCACAATAGAAGGAACAAGTTTCTCATTAGACATTGGTATTTTCAGCTTTGGAACATCAAATCTCATTTTCTTCTTCTCATCCATGCAAGACACGGCCTCCATAATCTCTTTATCAATTGTAAATTGATTGGAAAGTTTTTCCACTCTTTCCTTTTGAAGATTCCTGTCTAAAATGAGAGCTAACACATCAAGATTAGACAAATCAAAACACTCCTCTGTCAATGGTTCAATGACATCCACAAAATTCAAAGATGAAATATCACTTGGATATCTCATATCATCATAAATATTGAAATTTATCACCTCCCATCAAATTCCATGGACAATGTACCATCATAAACATCAATTTTCGTCCTGGCTGTTTTCAAAAAGGGTCTTCCTAGGAGAATTGAACTCAAATTTGGTGAGTCATCATCATCCATGTCAAGGACATAAAAATCTGCTGGAAACACTAGTTCATTCACTTGGACTAACATATCTTCTAGCACACCTTTGGGATGTACTAAAGATCTATCAGCCAATTGAATGATTACCCCGGTCTTCTTCAATGTGCCAATATTTAAAGTTTTAAAGATGGAATATGGCAAAACATTGATAGAAGCTCCAAGGTCTAGCATAGCTCGTGGAACATGAATGTTACCTAATTTGCAAGGAACCGTGAAAACACCGGGATCCTTACATTTTTGAGGTAGTCTTTTTTGTAACACTGCAGACACATTTTCTCCTACTTTAACAGTTTCATTCCATTTCAACTTTTTCTTGGATGTACATAATTCCTTAAGGAATTTAGCATACCGAGGGACTTGTTTGATGGCATCAATAAGAGGAATATTTACCTCAACCTTCCTGAACATCTCCATGATTTCATTGTCTTCCCTTTCACGCTTTGACTTGTTTAATCTTGAAGGAAATAGAGGAGGAGTGACTTTTGCTTCAATAGGAACTTGCTTTGAGGGTGTTTTTGACTTTTCATCTTCTTTCTCTAGCTCCATCTCTTCTTCTTCTTCAATCATTTTAGGACCTTCATATTCTTTGCCATTCCTCAACGTGATGGCACATGCACTATGTTTTGGATTCTTCTCGGTTTGCGCGGGTAGTTTGCCTTGTGACTCCAACTTACTCACAGAAGTGGCGAGTTGAGTCATTTTTTGCTCCAAAGTCTTGATGCTCTCCTTGGTCTCATTTTGAAATGTTTGAGTACTTGTGGCTAAACTCTTAACAATCTCTTCCAAAGACATTCCTGGTCCGCTTGTACTACTTCCTTGATGCATGTTTTGAGGTTGGAATTGAGATTGATGAGGGGGTTGAGTTGGCTGGAAATGTGGTTGATAACTTTGTTGGTGATGCATTTGATTTTGAAATGGGGGTCTTGGTTGATAAGATGGTGGTCTTGGCTGAAAATTGGCATTAGGTTGATGCCAATTTGGATTACTTCTTGGTTGGAAGTTCCCTTGTTGTTGACTTGAAAATCCCGTAGCTTGAACTGGCTCTACATATTCTTGTAACATTGGGCACATATCAGTGGGATGTCCAACTTGTGTACAAATACCACAAGGTCTAACTGTTGGTGGTTGCACGCCCTTGTCCTTTGCAAGCATCATTACTACCTTAGTCAACTCAGAAATTTGACTTTCAATTTTTGGGGTAGAAATTTCTTTCACTCCTCTTGGTGCATCACTGTACCATTCTTCTTCTTGGACTGTATGCTTGGACTCTTCTGCCATGTTCTTGATAAGAACTCTGATTTCTGTTGGAGTCTTATCATCTATAGAT
Organism: Lactuca sativa; assembly: GCF_002870075.4. Classification (NCBI taxonomy): domain Eukaryota; kingdom Viridiplantae; phylum Streptophyta; class Magnoliopsida; order Asterales; family Asteraceae; genus Lactuca; species Lactuca sativa. The sequence continues at coordinate 264,517,872 of NC_056627.2, forward strand.
CCACCACTTGATGCATTGAGTAATCTCCTATCCCAAGATAACATTCCTTCACAAAAATACTGCAACAACTGATATTCTGTAATCCCATGTTGTCAACATCTTGAGAACAATTTGTTGAACCGTTCCCAATAAGTATGCAAGGCTTCTCTCTTTTGTTGCTTGATACCAATTATCTCTCTGCGTAAAGCTGAAGCTCTCATTTCTGGAAAATATTTATCCAGAAACATCCTTGCAAGTTCATTCCATGTTGTGACTGACCCCGGTGGTAAGTCATATAACCATTCCTTGGCTGAATCTTGTAAAGAAAAAGGGAATGCCCTTAATTTGATTTGATCTTCTGTAACTTCATGCGGCTTCATACCCACACAAACAACATGAAATTCCTTAAGGAATTTATGTGGGTCTTCATTCTCAAGACCACAGAATGAGGGTAACAAATGGATGAGTCCAGACTTGAGTTCAAAGTTGATTGCTGCAGGATAATTTATGCACAAAGGTTGTTGGGTGACATCTTGAGTGGTCCATTGTCTAAAGGTTTGTTCAGGTGGTGGATGTGGAGGATTTTGATTTCATCCATGGTTGTCTGCCATGGTAGGAGTAGGTGAAGATGGTGGGGTGATACTTTTGGATGTTGGAGAGGATGTGGTTGATGGATTTGATGAAGAAGCTCTGGATTATTGTTGTTTCTTTAAAAGTCTGGCTTGCTTCCTTCTTTGTTTAGCAGATTTCTCTATCTCCAAATCAACCGGTATAGGTGTACCTGTGCGAAAAGATCTTGGCATAAACAATTAGTATTATCGAATCCCCGACAACGGCGCCAATTTTTTTGGCTGTCAAACCAACAAATAATGGGATAAAATAATATTAATAAAGCTCAAATCACTGCTATTTCTTATACTAAAGATAGTATAAAGTAAGCAGGGTTGGTCCACAGGAATACAAGACTTCTTATCTTGCCATATTTTCACACATAATACAAATAATATTAAAATGGGGCATTGTATTTGCACTAAAACTTCATAAATAAACAAGATTGTTAACAGAATTTAATACAAGAAATACATTTCCGATTCTGATTCTGATACATGTATTATGTTGAAAGATGCAAAATGAATATGATTGTGTTCTATCTAGGTTGGTAATTTAGATACTAATAAACTCTAATATCCAAGTTGACAAAAAAATATTTTATTCAAAACATGTTCTTCAAATAAAACTTCATTTAATTGATTTGATTCAAATAAGCTCTTTCATCAAATCATTAAACGGCTTTAAGTTCTTGCAACAATTACCAACAATATTCAATATACCTCATAAGCTTGGGATTATGAACATTTAATCTTTGATTACACTTATTTTGATTTAATTACAATCAATTAAGTGTATGTTACTAACATCAAATCATAAAACATATATGAATTTTACAATTTGATTAACTAGATTGATAAAATCCCTAAATCATTGATCAAGTGAAAAAGAGAATAAACCAAACACATGATTAAGATCAAATCAAAGATTACTAGATGTTAAACACAAATCATGTTCAAGTTACAACCTAACAACACACACATAAGAATTCAGATTCGGAAATGATAATGAAATCAACCACACATGTCTAGGTTAAACTACAAATCAAACAAGTTTAAACTTCAAATTGACTTACAAAAAGGAAATTAAAGTGTTTCCAAGTGTTAATCTACTTCCAAAAGTTCTGAAAATCGCCTTCTCTCTGCCCAAAACCCGACCTAACTTCCCACTAAACTGATTGTCTGAATTATATGAGAGTAAAACTTCTTTAAAAACCGTCGAGTCATTTACACGCCCCGTGTAAATTAAAGGGTGACATTTACACGACCGTGTAAACAAGAAAAGTAGAATGCTCAATCCTTCCAGGCCTTTGAAGTAGAATGCTCTTGTATATACGTTTACACGGCCCGTGTAAATTATAAGCTATCATTTACATGACCGTGTAAACTCCTGTGAAGCCAAATTCTTTATTTCTTCATTCTCTTTCTCTTCAATGCTCTAAAACTTCTAAAACTTTGTCTCCAACTCTTTATAACTTCCTCCATCAAGATCCAATCTTCAAAAATCCCTGAAATATCATAAAAGTGTGTGAACGGAATTGCATTATGAAAAATCCCAAAAAATATGCAAAATGCATGAGTTTAAACCTAAATGCAATGCACTTTTATGAACTAAAACTACAAAGTGAATGCATGAAATGCACCTAAAACTCCCTCTATGTAGATTGGTAGCTTTATCTTGCCAATGGTGTGTTTAGTTTCTTCGCTAAAGCCGATTAGTAGTGAGGATCTTGCAACTATCTCAGACTCGGGGATGTTCATTCTTTTTAGTGCATCCAGGAGTATATTTTAACTGAGGACCCCCCATCAACGAGGATCCTTCTGACGAAGTGGTTAGAAAATAGAGATTAATCACTAGTCCGTCGTGGTGAGGATCCTGTATGTCTATTCTTTCCACTTTGTCGAAGGGGATCTCCTTTTGGTTAGTGATCGTTGTGTTTTTCTGTGGTCCTTTTCCCTTCTCCGTTTTGGATACTTTGGCATGCCTTTTTGCCGCAGAGTAGGATGTACCACAAATGTCAGATCCTCCATATATCATGTTGATCACCTTGGTGTCAGCCAGAGGGGGGGGGGGGAGGAGGAATCTTGGTCTTTCGAGGGTCTTCTGAGGATCCTGTTCTTTTTCCTTGGATTTTTCCTTTCTTTTCCCAATGATTTCTTTGATATGCACACCATTTGGACTTGTCCTTCCAAGAAGTGGATTTTTCTCCTTTCCTTGGCCACCTGGCTTTGTCTCTAAGATCCTGCATTGGCAAAGATTACACCTGCAATGTCCACAGAAAAACAATAGTCAATAATTTTAGGGAAATCTTCTTCCTCCGCCTCATCTTCAAGGGCATTAACCTTGTGAAGGTCGGGTTTGGAGTAAGGATTTAACTAATAGGATCTTTGGGCCGAGGAGTCGACCTTCCTATTAAGGTGATCATAAGATCTTGGTGGGTTGTTCCTTTTTTGGATCTCCTTGTCTTCTTTGAGTCTGATGAATCTCAATGCCCCGCTCCTAACTTTGTTCAATCTCCAGCATGGGGTCATTACCAAATCTTTGTAGATGGGAGAATCCTTCTTTAATCCCATTTTAAAGGCTTTGACAGCAGTTGCCTTATGTCGATGTTGGTGTTGGATTAGTGTCGAAGTCCATAACTATTTTGGTATGTACTTGACCCGATTGTGAGCATGGTCCTTTTGGGTTGCATTCACACTGGTGACTAGACAGGATGACTTTGAGGAGAGAGGCTGGTTTATTGTAAAGAGTAATAAATTGGGTTATCAATATGAATTTTTAATATATTATATGAATAATATATTAATTTGGAATCATATTATTAATTAGTATTTAATTAGAAATTAATTAGGAATTAATTTTGGGATTAAAGGAATTAATTAAAAGTATAGGGGTTGTTTTGTAATTATTTGATAATTGAGACTTTGGGCTATTGGATCACCTTTATTCAGGCTTGAACGAAAATCCTAGAAGGATCTAGGATTTTTCTTCCAAGGGCTTAAGGAAAGGAGTCCATGGACTTGCTTAGGCCCTAAGCTAAGGGATTAGAGTTTCCACCTTGAAACCCTAGCTAGCCTCAAGTATAAGTAGCACCCTAAGGCACTAGAATTCGACCAACTCCTTGGGAAAACCCTACTAGGTCTGGATTTTGGAGCTTAGTACCTTTCCTCCTCTCTCTCATATTCATCCTCTCAAAGTGTGTTTGTGAGCCATTAGAGGTACTATACTTGTGGTACTTGCTTTCAAGAGCTAAGGAAACTCAAGGAATTAATTGTTATTACTATATAACAACAAAAGATATGTATTCTATTCCCCTATGTCAATTTCGAAAACAGTATATGCATGCTAGGTTTCTTTTTTGTTCATAATGTTGTATAACTAATAGTGAAAGCATAGATCCCTATCTAGGGTTGCATGCACACATATGATTGTTTGTATAAAACCCATAAGTGGTATCAGAGCCATTGGTTTTTGTTTTCAATTAGTTTTAATACAAATTTATGAATTTGAAAAATTAGGGTTTATGGTTAATAAACCCTATGGCTTGGATTTTCGAAATTAGGGTTTCAAAACCCTAGTTTTCGAATTGTATTAGGGTTTCCCAAACCCTTTTTCCTTAGCCACCAAGATTTCAAAATTAGGGTTGTCTAACTCTTGAATTTTGAAATTTGCCTTGTCCCCATGATAAGATTCCCAAATATTATGGATTTGGATAATGCCATATCTTGAAATTATCCCTTAATTGTTTAAATAGATAATTAAAGATCTTTTGAATTATCCCATCCCAATTTTCGAATTTTAGGAGATTTAAAGGATTAGGTTAAATTAATTGTTTAATTTAATAGATAATCCTTCAAGATTTGATAATTCAAATTAATTGTTTAATTTTGAGATAATTATTAAATCAAAGTTTTAATATTTAAAATTTAAAATTAAAAAGTTTTAAATTTTAGAAATTTTAAATTTGATTAAAACCCTAGTTTTTGAAAAGTTCAAATTACACCCCTTATGGTTTTATTAAGTTAATTAAAAGTATAATTAAAAGAGAATTAATAAATCCATAATCATATGGTTTATATTTAATTAAAAGTGTAATTTATTAAATTAAACCACCTAGTATTTTAAAAGTGTAAAATACACCCTTATAATATATATAACATTAAAAGTCTAATATTATATATATATATATATATATATATATATATATATATATATATAACTTAAACTGCTAGTCTTACCGTTAGTTAGCCTCATTCACGAAGCCGATCTATAAGAGGGGTATAAGTTTATGGCCTATAAAATGGTCATTTAATGGGTGTCCACTCTCGCCCACCGCTTTCTTGATTGGTGGAGGGTCGTTAGCCGAATGGGTAGGATAGGGCAAACCCTTTCCATTAAAAGTATAATGAAGTATAAAATAACTAAATGTTTTTACAAAATTCCTAATCTTAGTTAATTTAGGCAAAAGTGAATTTGATGCAATTCCGTGAAATTACACTTTGTACCCTTGCGAAGACGTTAGTGGAGCGTGTGTGGTTAACCGGCACACTAAATGGGTTCTAAGCAAAGGTAGCAAAGGGTGACTCGATGTTTTTCATGGTTCAGTGGAGCATGTATGGTTAACGGACACATCGAATAGGTGACTGTAACATTCAGGGCACCATGTAAGTTTGCGTGGTTATTCACACCATGTTTTGTGATCCTTGCCATTGAAAAGTTCAATGAATCTCAAAGGATCTCGGAGTTTTTCAATACATTTAAAACTTAATCTCTTTTTTGTTTTTCATGGTGGAAAATTAGTGAATCGTCATTCACTTACCTTCAAATGTTCTGTAATTTAGGTTACGACATCCCTCTCCCAAGTTGTAGAGTATTGTGTTGGGTCCTAGCCTTAATATCTCATTTGGGTGTTTTATTAAGGACTCAATCAATCAACTAACTTGATTTTTCTCTTGTTTTGTAGATGTTTGAATCTAACCATGGTCTTTCCGAATCCCATGGAAAAGGTTTTCCTGCTCAAAGTGAAAGTCTGTTACACAATGAAGGTGAAAGATCGATCCCTGCATTGTGGACTAGCTTGGTTTCACTTCCTCCACCTCCTCATGTTGTTCTCCCAAACCCACAAGATCGAAGAATTGAAAAGTTCCAAATCACTCAAGCCCTGTTGGCAATGAAACATGAAGATGGAAAATCCGTGTGTGCTCATGTCCTAGGGATGAAATCACACATCGATAGGTTGACAATGTTGGGTGCATCTTTTCCAAAGAAGTTGGCTGTAGACTGGGTTTTTCAATCACTCCCTAAATCATATGATAAGTTCATAAGAGAGTATTATATGATGGATCTTGACGCAACCCTCATTGACCTAACTTACATGCTTACTGCTGTTGAATCAGAAATGATTTGGCAAAGTAATGGAGCATATTTTTCTGGTAGTTCAACCAACCATGCTTCTGTGGTCGCTCCAGGAGAAGCCACCTGTTTCTGCTGCCAAGAGAAGGGGCGTTGGATACGAAGCTGCCCAGATGTGACAACCCTATTTTTCCCAAAAAGCATTGTAAACACTCGAAAGCTAAAAACAACGAAATTAACCTCGAAAATAAAGTGTTCAAGTATCTAAGTTGGGATGCATCGAATATTAGATATCATGCCAAGGTTTCCAAAAACATAAAGAACGCTCAAAACCGGGTTATATTGAAGAAATTATAACCACTCGTATATTTACGACGCGACGTTAAAACAATATTTGACATAAAAAGTAGAATCTCAATAAAATGCATTTTAAAGCCTTAAGTATCTAAACGAAAGTTGAAGATCTCCTCAGTAGTAATAAAACAATAAAAAGACAAACGAAAACCGACGCCGAATAAAGAACCTATGAATTTTTATCGAACTTTAGGAGGCCCGGCCTATTAAAAATATATCATTAAAAATAAAGTCAAAACTAGCCGACGGAGTCTAAAGGAAAGTTGTAGAGCATAATCTCACCTACGCGTGGATATAAAGAACGCGAAAAACGGAGCTCGTACGCAAAAGTTACGGAATTTAGAAGTCGGAAGCAGGGATTACGCCCCGCGTACTCTGGGAGTACGCCCCGCGTACTAGACCCAGAGTCGAGTCCCATCGGCCCGCCCAAGCTACGCTTAGCTAGCCAGGAGTCGTAAGCCATGACGCCATATTACGCCCAGCGTAACGACGTACGCGCTGCGTACGTGAGTACGCCCTGCGTACTCCAAAAATTACGCCCCGCGTACGAGGCAATTCCAGCCTATAAATAGAAAGGTTCAGCTTCGAGTTTTTGCACACTTTCACAACTTCTCAGTCATTCTCCCATACCACTGAGTTCCAGAGACCATTTTTCTCACCTCGGTTTCCGCACTCGAGCCCCCGACGGAAGATTTACGCTGCAGAGATCCCCGAAGAGCCCGACGACGCAACCATCCGCGGACGAAGTTCTGCTCAACCCTAGCCTCTCTCTTCGAAACGAGTGAGTTCATACCCCTACTTTTCAATTCTTTTCACATTTTAGGGGGGGGGGGGGGGAAATACAAGTACATTACAAATCAAAGTATTATTTTTATAATATCGTTCTTATAGAGTGTTGATACAAAAATAACTTTATGTTTTAAAGGGATATTATATCACCAAGTTGTTATTACCAAATGGGAACATACTTTTGACAAACTATAATGAGCATAGTATTCAAGTGATTCATACATTTTACATATACATCTCGACAAATGAAATGCTTTCAAAAGAAGTACAGTCTTTTATCATCGTAAATCTGTTTATACCTAGTAATGTGAGACAGCTTCACGTACGTTCGAGTATGCATTATTAAGTCCTGTATTATATACCATAATCCCTTGTAGGGGGAGCGTGATACTTGTGTATAGATCTATACGGGATTGACAATCCCACACCTAAGCTGTTAGCTACAGCTAGGCCGGCAGGCCTGGGGTGACAAATGTCATAACAGTTCCAACGCCTGAAGAACGTTGTTACAGGCCAACAATGTGATTAGCATGGTTATAAAACTCACATAAAAGTATAAAAATAAGTTAGATTTACGAGATTCATACATGCATTTCAGTTTTCCATTTCATTGTTAATACAAATGTTATCACTATTATTCAAGCATGGAAAACACTAATGCACTCCAACACGGGAAACTTTTCAAATCATCTATAGAAAATATTGGATTTTCTGAAAACCTCGTTCATCGATTTACTATCAAAAAGGACATACTTTTCAATGCAAAACACTTATGAACTCACCAACTTAATTGTTGACACTTTTTCGAAACCACTTGTATTTCTCAGGGAATCAGTAATACAGGTAACTACCAGCTTTTGGAGAAGGAAACACTAAAGATGTTTTATTATTGAACATTTATCATCTCATTGTAATATTCTTTTGCTATTATGTATAACGCAACAACATACGTTTTCATTATATATGTGATGGTTGTGTTACTTTCTTTACAATATTCAATGGTTGTGATACTACGGGAAGTCATCCACCCCCGAATGTTTCCGCCATTCTGGTTTGGGGGTGTGACAGATTGGTATCAGAGCATTGTTTATAGTGAACTAAGTATATCGAACCACATACGATATACAAACTATAAATGCAAAGGGGACCAAAAACCCTCTGATGAAACATTTTCATGAACAAAATACTTTCTTTTAAAGATATACATTTTTACAAGCATGCATAAATCTCGTATCATAACAAGTTTTACTAAAAAGTATTACGGCAAGTTACGACACTACGATTGAGCCTCGGGGTATGTAATCATGTCGAGAATAAATATAGCCTGATCAACTATATTTATCCTGGATTTGACCAACGTACGTCGAGGAATGGTCGTAGTGGACAACAAGCCGAAAACTTACCAAATACAAAATTGTTCTAGTTTCGCCAAGTTGAAATAGTATAGAAGTATTATTAAAAATAGTTGTACAATAAAAATTATAGTTAAAAATAATAAGTCGCTAAATAGAAATTTCTTTTCTTATAACGTTCTCATACATCTATCCTAGTACAGACAAATGGCCGGGTTCCATTTACCAGGAGATCCCTACTACCCAAACCAAGGCAACGGCGGTTGGATAGAAGAAGACCCGGAGGAAGACCCAGAGGAAATCGAAGAAGAGGTCGAGGAAGAATTCGAAGTCGAAGTCGGAGAGGAGTTCGAAATCGACGAAGAGATCGTGGAGATTTCTAGCGGGACAGACTCCGAGCCAGAAGTGTACGACCCTCCCATCCCTCATCCTCCCGTAATCAGACCAGATCAACCGGGACCCATCCCCATCTGGGGAAGCCACCTCTACTACTGGAGCCGCCAACAAGGTGTACGCCCTCCATTCGGCATGTGTCGGGATTTTTACAACGTCAGTGGGGGAGGCTCAGCAGATCGAGCACTTCCTGTCGTCGTGAATGCTATAGCTAACCAGAACTACCAGGCGGACCAACAAGCAGCCAGAGTTCGTGAAATCAATGCTGCTACCCAAGGTAACGCCGCTGACATCCGCCGTTTGGAAGGACTACATGAAAATACCCAAATCTACACGGGAACACTTCAGAACCAAATGATAGTGGCTCTGGCAGAAATAAGAGGAATGAAGGAACAACAAGCAGATCTCGAGAGGCGACTGATGGGAGTCAAACGGTCGGATGCCGAGTCTAGCTCCAAACGCCGCAAGTAGAGATTGTTCGATGCCCAACAATTTTGTTATAGATTAGGATCTCGGATAAAAGTTTTTCCCTTATTTCCCTTTAGTATCTGCAATCGGAGACCTCTAGGAGGGTCAAATTTTTCCCGAACAAGATATGTAATGTAACACACCTCAAGTGTGACCTATATGAATGAATATGAAGTATTTCTTATTATATACCTCTCAAAAAAAAAAAAATTTACGAGTTTTAAATTTCTATGCCTACCTCGAAACCATAAACTAAAGTCAAAACAAATAACAACTAACACACGATTGTCAAAACATTAGAAACTTATAATATTCATTCATATTTTTTCTCTACCAGAACATGCCTCCTCGTAGATCAACACGCAGAAACTCAACTTCAACACCACCTCCACCACCTCCTCCAATTATGGACACCGTTATGTTCCAGACTGCTGTAACCGCTGCTGTAAATGCAGCAATGGCTCAAATGAGCAACAACGGATCGGGGGGAGGAACAGACAGTTTTACAAATGGCCAAGGTCAAAGCCGTTCAGGGGTATGCACTTACAAAGACTTCACCAACGGAAAACCTATTCCCTTTTGCGGGACTGGGGGAGTATTGGCTCTATCTCAATGGATAGAGAAAACAGAAGCTGTATTCGAAATCTGTGCATGTCCTGAAGAAAGCAAAGTAAAGTTCGCCGCTTTTACTTTCTCTGAACGCGCCCTGACATGGTGGAACGGCCACGTCCAGACACTAACCCTGGTGGTGGCAAACTCCATGGGTTGGGAAAACCTGAAAAGAATGCTCCTTCGAGAATACTGCCCAAGAGGCGAGATTCAGAAGCTTGAACAGGAACTGTGGAACCTCTCGATGGTAGGATCGGACATAGCTGGTTACACCAACAGGTTCAGTGACTTAATAACACTTTGCCCAGGAATGTTAACCCTGGAGAGCCAGAAGGTTGAGAGATACATTTGGGGACTATCACCCCAACTTCGAGGAAGTGTGCTAGCTTCCAGACCCTTGACTTTCGCCAGCGCCAAGGAACTAGCGCAATCTCTTGTTGATCATGGTGTCTGTCAAGGAGTCGCGGCGATTATGGCTGAACCAACCAAAGGGAACAGCAACAATGAAATCAATGCCAACAACAACAACAAGAAGAAATTTTGGAACAAAAGGAAGGGGCAAACTTCACAAGAACCTTCAAAGAAACAAATGGTTGCGGTTTATGCTGCTACTACCCCCACCACAACTCCTGCTACCTCTGCACCAACAAAACCATATGCAGGGATTCTGCCCAAGTGCAGCAAGTGCAACTACCATCACCATGGTATTTGTCGCGAGATGCACTGCAAGAACTGTGACAGGAAAGGGCACACAGCCCGTTTCTGTAAAGCACCGGCACGACCAATTACTCAGGTTCCTGGAACTGGGGTAAGCCGGGCATGTTATGGGTGCGGAGAGACTGGACACTTCAGGAGGGATTGTCCCAAGGAAAGGAATATTGGCGGGGTGGGGAGAGTGCTGGCAGTAGGACAGAGAGAAGCAATAGCGGACCCCACGGTGGTTATGGGTACGTTTCTACTCAACAACACTTATGCATGCATACTTTTTGACTGCGGTGCGGAGAGAAGTTTTGTGAGTCATAAATTCAAACACCTACTTAATCAAGAACCCCAACCACTCAATAAAATATTCACTGTAGAAATGGCAAACGGTAAAACAGAACACGCAAACGATTTATACGTAGGGTGCACACTAAATTTAAACGAGCACTTGTTTCAAGTCGATCTTATGCCCATTTCCATAAGAAGTTTCGATGTCATCATCGGTATGGACTGGTTGAGCCTTCACCATGCCGATATCCTTTGCCACGAAAGGGCTGTTCGCTTAAATCTGCCAAACGGTGAAACTCTTGTCATTTATGGCGACAAACCTAGTTCAAGTTTACAAATCATTTCCTGTATTAAAGCACAAAAGTATCTTCGTAAGGAATATCATGCCTTTCTAGCCCACGTAGTAGACAAGAAACGAGAATCGAAAAACATTAAAGATATTCCGGAAGTCTGCAACTTCCCGGATATTTTCCCAGAAGATCTTCCAGGAATCCCACCGGAACGTCAAGTCGAGTTCAGAATCGACTTAATCCCCGGGGCTACCCCTGTAGCAAAGTCGCCGTACCGTTTAGCTCCAGCCGAGATGCAGGAACTATCCAGTCAATTAAACGAGCTGCTAAGCAAGGGATTCATCAGACCAAGTTTCTCACCATGGGGAGCGCCAGTCCTATTTGTGAAGAAGAAGGACGGATCCTTTCGCATGTGCATCGATTATCGGGAGCTAAACAAACTCACAATCAAGAACCGATATCCCTTACCGCGCATAGACGATCTATTCGACCAACTGCAGGGGGCAAGCTACTTCTCAAAGATCGATCTAAGGTCTGGTTATCACCAACTACGAGTACTGGAAGGAGACATCCCCAAAACGGCTTTCCGAACACGTTATGGTCACTACGAATTTGTGGTAATGCCCTTCGGATTGACGAATGCTCCAGCAGTGTTCATGGACTTGATGAACCGAGTATGTCGTCCCTTCCTGGACAAGTTCGTGATCGTTTTCATAGATGATATACTCATCTATTCAAGAAGCCAGGAAGAACACAGCAAACACCTCCGCCAAGTATTGGAAACATTAAGGGCAGAGAAACTTTACGCAAAATTTTCCAAATGTGAATTTTGGATTCGGGAAGTGGATTTCCTAGGACATGTTGTAAGCAAAGAAGGAATACACGTGGACCCCTCCAAAATAAAGGCAATAGATAGTTGGACTACTCCAAGAACCCCTACAGAAATCCGGCAATTTTTGGGACTCGCCGGGTATTACCGAAGATTCATACCGAACTTTTCAAAGATTGCCAAGCCACTTACCACCCTAACCCAGAAGAATGTGACCTTCGACTGGGGAGAAAAACAAGACAGTGCATTTCAGACACTAAAGCGAGCCTTATGTAGTGCGCCCATCCTAACCTTGCCAGAAGGAACGGAGGACTTCGTGGTCTATTGTCATGCTTCAAACCAAGGACTTGGGTGTGTCTTAATGCAAAGAGGGAAGGTCATCGCCTACGCCTCAAGACAACTAAAGACGCACGAAGTGAACTACACAACACATGATCTTGAGCTAGGAGCAGTCGTCTTCGCTCTGAAGATATGGAGACACTATCTCTACGGCACAAAATGTACCATCTTCACTGATCATAAAAGCCTCCAACATATCCTCAACCAGAAGGAACTCAACATGAGACAGAGGCGATGGGTAGAACTACTAAGTGATTACGAGTGCGAAATCCGATATCACCCCGGAAAGGCTAATGTAGTGGCTGATGCACTCAGTCGGAAGGAGTACTCAGGTCGCCGAGTAAAATCCCTAACTATGACAATCCATTCACACCTGTTCACGCAAATCAAGGAAGCCCAAATAGAAGCCTTGAAATCCGAAAATGTGACAGGAGAAGCCCTAAGAGGAATGGAGAAGAACCTTGAGACCAAGAACAACGGAATTCGTTATTTCATGGATCGAATTTGGATACCGAAGTTTTGTGGATTCAGAGAAATCGTTATGGACGAAGCCCATAAAACACGATACTCCATACATCCCGGCTCCGATAAGATGTATCTCGATCTCAAGAAATTGTACTGGTGGCAAAACATGAAAGCCGAAATTGCTACCTACGTAAGCAAATGCCTAACATGTGCCAAAGTCAAGGTGGAATATCAGAAGCCCTCGGGTTTATTACAACAACCAGAAATACCCGAATGGAAGTAGGAGCGGATAACCATGGATTTCATAACAAAGTTGCCCAAGACAACAAGCGGACTCGACACCATTTGGGTAATTGTCGACAGGTTAACTAAGTCAGCACATTTCCTACCGATCAAAGAGACGGATAAATTGGAGAAGTTAACAAGAACATACCTCAGAGAAATTGTACGACTGCATGGTGTTCCCATGTCCATTATCTCGGACCGAGATAGTAGATTCACCTCAAGGTTCTGGCAGTCGCTACAAAAAGCTTTGGGGACAAGACTTGACATGAGTACCGCTTATCACCCACAAACCGACGGCCAGAGTGAGAGAACTATACAAACCCTAGAAGACATGCTGAGAGCTTGCGTAATCGACTTTGGCAAAGCATGGGACACACATCTACCATTGGTCGAATTCTCGTACAACAATAGCTACCACACCAGCATCAAGGCTGCCCCGTTCGAAGCCCTTTATGGCCGCAAATGCAGGTCACCTTTGTGCTGGGCCGAAGTGGGGGACACGCAACTAGCAAAAGGACAAGCAACTGACAACACGCTCACTGGACCAGAAATCATAAGGGAGACTACGGAGAAAATTGTTCAAATCCGAGAACGTCTAAAAGCATCAAGAGATAGACAAAAGAGTTACGCAGATAAGAGACGCAAACCCTTGGAATTCCAAGTTGGAGACCATGTCCTACTCAAAGTCTCACCTTGGAAAGGCTTAATACGCTTCGGAAAACGTGGAAAACTGAACCCTAGATACATCGGACCATTCGAGATCCTTGCCAGGATCGGTCCAGTGGCTTACAAACTTAGACTACCTCAGGAACTCCACAACGTACACCCTACCTTTCACGTATCAAATCTAAAGAAGTGCTTATCCGACGAGACCCTTGTCGTCCCTCTAGACGAAATTGCAATAAATGAAAACCTTCAATTTGTGGAGGAACCAGTAGAGATCATGGATCGGGAAATCAAAAGGACTAAACAAAGCCGCATACCCATTGTAAAGGTCCGCTGGAACGCCAAGCGAGGACCTGAATACACCTGGGAACGCGAAGATCAGATGAACCAAAAGTACCCGCATCTTTTTTTTTCCTAAAACTGTAAACTCTATCTTAGAGTAAATTTCGGGACGAAATTCCCTTAACAGGGGGATGATGTGACAACCCTATTTTTCCCAAAAAGCATTGTAAACACTCGAAAGCTAAAAACAACGAAATTAACCTCGAAAATAAAGTGTTCAAGTATCTAAGTTGGGATGCATCGAATATTAGATATCATGCCAAGGTTTCCAAAAACATAAAGAACGCTCAAAACCGGGTTATATTGAAGAAATTATAACCACTCGTATATTTACGACGCGACGTTAAAACAATATTTGACATAAAAAGTAGAATCTCAATAAAATGCATTTTAAAGCCTTAAGTATCTAAACGAAAGTTGAAGATCTCCTCAGTAGTAATAAAACAATAAAAAGACAAACGAAAACCGACGCCGAATAAAGAACCTATGAATTTTTATCGAACTTTAGGAGGCCCGGCCTATTAAAAATATATCATTAAAAATAAAGTCAAAACTAGTCGACGGAGTCTAAAGGAAAGTTGTAGAGCATAATCTCACCTACGCGTGGATATAAAGAACGCGAAAAACGGAGCTCGTACGCAAAAGTTACGGAATTTAGAAGTCGGAAGCAGGGATTACGCCCCGCGTACTCTGGGAGTACGCCCCGCGTACTAGACCCAGAGTCGAGTCCCATCGGCCCGCCCAAGCTACGCTTAGCTAGCCAGGAGTCGTAAGCCATGACGCCATATTACGCCCAGCGTAACGACGTACGCGCTGCGTACTCCAAAAATTACGCCCCGCGTACGAGGCAATTCCAGCCTATAAATAGAAAGGTTCAGCTTCGAGTTTTTGCACACTTTCACAACTTCTCAGTCATTCTCCCATACCACTGAGTTCCAGAGACCATTTTTCTCACCTCGGTTTCCGCACTCGAGCCCCCGACGGAAGATTTACGCTGCAGAGATCCCCGAAGAGCCCGACGACGCAACCATTCGCGGACGAAGTTCTGCTCAACCCTAGCCTCTCTCTTCGAAACGAGTGAGTTCATACCCCTACTTTTCAATTCTTTTCACATTTTAGGGGGGGAAATACAAGTACATTACAAATCAAAGTATTATTTTTATAATATCGTTCTTATAGAGTGTTGATACAAAAATAACTTTATGTTTTAAAGGGATATTATATCACCAAGTTGTTATTACCAAATGGGAACATACTTTTGACAAACTATAATGAGCATAGTATTCAAGTGATTCATACATTTTACATATACATCTCGACAAATGAAATGCTTTCAAAAGAAGTACAGTCTTTTATCATCGTAAATCTGTTTATACCTAGTAATGTGAGACAGCTTCACGTACGTTCGAGTATGCATTATTAAGTCCTGTATTATATACCATAATCCCTTGTAGGGGGAGCGTGATACTTGTGTATAGATCTATACGGGATTGACAATCCCACACCTAAGCTGTTAGCTACAGCTAGGCCGGCAGGCCTGGGGTGACAAATGTCATAACAGTTCCAACGCCTGAAGAACGTTGTTACAGGCCAACAATGTGATTAGCATGGTTATAAAACTCACATAAAAGTATAAAAATAAGTTAGATTTACGAGATTCATACATGCATTTCAGTTTTCCATTTCATTGTTAATACAAATGTTATCACTATTATTCAAGCATGGAAAACACTAATGCACTCCAACACGGGAAACTTTTCAAATCATCTATAGAAAATATTGGATTTTCTGAAAACCTCGTTCATCGATTTACTATCAAAAAGGACATACTTTTCAATGCAAAACACTTATGAACTCACCAACTTAATTGTTGACACTTTTTCGAAACCACTTGTATTTCTCAGGGAATCAGTAATACAGGTAACTACCAGCTTTTGGAGAAGGAAACACTAAAGATGTTTTATTATTGAACATTTATCATCTCATTGTAATATTCTTTTGCTATTATGTATAACGCAACAACATACGTTTTCATTATATATGTGATGGTTGTGTTACTTTCTTTACAATATTCAATGGTTGTGATACTACGGGAAGTCATCCACCCCCGAATGTTTCCGCCACTCTGGTTTGGGGGTGTGACACCAGAGGACCTAAAGAATCTAAGAGATGGGAGAGTCAAAAAGTATGGCTCTACTTCAGGTAATATCCACTATCTGTCTCCATTAAGTTCTTATTCATTGATTCTTAATACATAATGTGATAAGATTACATTTGAATGTTTTGCAGGATCAAAGAAAAGAGAGGAAGCTTGATGGAAGAGCAAGATGAGTCTGATCACAAAGAAATGGATCACAATCGTAGGGATTCGAAGATCAGATTTTGAGCTTAGAAAGTTATGATAGAGTTGTTAGGAATATTTAATTACATAGTTTTTCAGTTGATTTTGCATTGTAAGGACATGTTTTCCGTTGCTTTTATGAATAAAATAAATTTTGATTTGTCTTATATCTTTGCAATGAAATCGTTGTGAAAATTGATGTTTGTGTATTTCTATAAATGGATGTGATTCTTAGTTATGTTATTTATGGTAGTGTCAAAATTTTCTAAGTAAGGAAAGATTCCCATCAGCCAAGTTTCAATTGGACAGAAACTTGGAATCATATGATTTGAATTATGTGATGTATGAAAATCTTGGTACTTAGGAAATTAAGACTAATTCCTTGATCACACAAGTATGTGAGTCAAGTGAAGGACTAAAGGACTAGAACACAATGTTGTGCACTAGTCAAGTTGACTACAAATAACAATAAGACTATTCGTCATAATTTACCAAAAGGTCTAGTAATTGTGGTTATACTTACAAGATTAAGTGTAATTTTGAATCATTGAAAAGTTTCAATGAATGGCAGAACGAATAAGAAGAATCAATTAGGCAGAAAGATAAAAGTTTCTCCAATCTAAGAAGAAGGGAGAGTACTTTTGTATCGGATTTTATGATCATCTTAATGATTAAGAACCATATCACAATTGATCCTCTAAGGACATCTTAGTGTACTAGTATGGCTTAGAAGAGGAATCGAAAATTGTTGAAATGGTTAAATCAAAAGGATGGGTCATACTTCGTTCCAAAATCAAGTCTTAGAATCGTACTCCAAGATTGTGAATTGAGTGACACACACTCATCAAATGTGAAGTAGAAAATTGTTTTTCTTACTCTTGCACGTTTGAAATTGGTAAGTTGTGATGTCTTGGAGAAGACAAGGACCAACTAAGACCAAATGTGTGTAATGTTTTTGTCTTGATATAGACACACACTAACTCTTGGATATTAGTTTATCAAGAAATGTTTCTTGATAAGAGAATCTAATATATCAAGAGGTCAGTGGGAGTCTGAAGATCTTGAAAAAAAATCAAGAATTAATCAAGAGTAAACCTATTAAACACTAGCACACGACTTAAGGTTTGTAACCTATTGTGTTGACAAAATTCTATTTCTATGCCAATCCTGTTGAGTGATTATGCATATGAGTTCTATGAGTTCTCAATAGACTGCATAAGGCAAGCACCTTGTTCAATGAAAGTACATTGACTGGCATAGGTGAGCTGCTAGATAACTTGGAAGCAATGGTGGGACCCTTGATGGTAAAAGATTAAGAATGAACAAGTTCTGTCCATAAGAGTTTGAATTTGTCACAAACATTATCTTTCGATTATGGTTATGGCAAATTCACATGGATAGGAACACATACACCACAAAATCAAAGTGTCATAAGGTTTCTCTCCTTCATGAAAATGATTGTGAGGAAACGCTTTCACTAAGAGAGATTTTAAGGAGATAGAGATTATTTAAATTGCATCCTCGAATTCGATTATGATTACAATATCCCTCTTCATAGTTCAAATTGTAAGATTTGGCAATTAGTCTGGACATTTGGGACTTAGTAAAATAAGTTCTGAATTAGTATAGACACACATGTGTGTTTTCTAAGGAAAGGTATGTATTTTGAGAAGCTTAGATAAAGGCTTATCGAATCATATTGTATTAGAAACAATGAACTTTGGAAGTCAATAAGTATTGTTTTCTAGCAGTTTGGTTGGTTTCTAAATACGTGTCAAAGCTAGTGGGAGCATAGTTGTTATGCTAGAATGGATATAATCATCATGTTAGTGGGAGCATGATTATTATTTATGTATTGCAAGTTGGCAATATTAATTATAGAAAAACAAAAGTTTCACTTTGCAAAGTTGCAGGGGTAGAAAAGTTGTTTTTGCTATAATTAAGGGAGAGAATGTTATAATTTGTTTCCAATCTAAAAGCTTAGATCGAGAAATTTTAATTGTATTTAGTCAAGGGTATATTCATTATTTGCATTCTCAAAATACGATTATGATTACGGCATCCCTCTTCATAGTTCGTATTTCGAGAACACAACAAATAGAAATATTATGACAATATTATAGTAAGAAACTGGTAAAGTATCATGTTTTTCATTATGAATTGTATCCCATACGCTTCGTGTATAAGATCAATTGCATATGTTGTAATAATTGACCATTCTAAAATTTCCAAATGCCTAGGGCATTTATAGGAAAAAATGAAATAGAACCGGTTTTGACTAAAACAATTAAACAACTGCCAAGGACAATCTAAGGTTCACCAAGGATTGGTCGCTTGTGGACAGTTGAAAGTATAGTCTGATGGGTTTGAGCCATAAGAACTTTCCTATGTGCACATGCAAACCCTAATGCTTGGATCTAGGTTTCTCTAATTAAACGTGCAATGTTTCCAAGGCTTAAAATTCTAGATCTAGTATGAACAATTGAATCATATCATATAAAAACAGATCTAGAAGAATACCTTAGGTTGCTTGCTTGAGATTTCTTGTTCTTGGAGCTTAGAGTCACAATTGTCACTCCTCTAACGGCTTACAAACACCAACTAGCAAGAGGATGATCTTGAGATAGAGAGGAGGTGATAAATCAGCTCTAGGGCTCTTCCTTACAAGAGTATGTCCGATTTCCCTCACCCAAGGGGTCTATTTATACTGTGAGATACTAGGGTTACACCCTTAACCCTAATTGAATAACTTAGGGCCTAAGCAATCCAAAGATCCTCCTAGATATGAGGCTTGGACGATTTTAAGGTATCCTAACCCTAAAATCCGTCCACCCTAATATCCATAAGGATACATAGCCCAAAACATAACTATCACACATTTGACAGTTTATGCCCCTTTATTCAATTAACCTCTTTAAGTCACCAAATTAATTCTCAATTAATATATGAATTGTATCAATCAAATAATATTATTATTCTCTTAATATATTACTCTCATAATATATTAACAATAATATCTCTTCTCTCTTTACAAATCATCCTGTCAAGTTGCTATGGTGAAGGCAACCCAAAAGGACCATGCACAACCGGGTCAAGTACTTACCAAATATAGTTACAGCCTTAGACACTAATCCAACATAGTCATGGATGGACCATATTGACATTAAAGATAAGATTCTATTTAGAATGAGTTGTCATATGGAAAATATGGAAATGTTTCCATATTGGGAGTTGGATATCGAGAATAAATGTCTAGATTAGAAACTTTTATGTAAGAAGGATGTTTAATGGAATGTACTTTGAATATGAGACTTCATGACTATGGAATTGTCTTGTAACTGATGGGTTTTGGTCATAAGACATCCTATGTGCTCATACAAACCCTAAAGCTCGGATCTAGGTTTCTCTATTGTACATACTTTGAATCCAAGACTTTGAACCCTAATTCTAGCATATGGAAATCAGAATTCACATGTAAATAGGTTTAAGAACATACCTTGATTGTTATATAGCAATAACAATCCAATTCCTCCTTGAATTGACCTTGGAAAGCTGAGAGTCACAAGTGTCACTCCTCTAATGGCTTACAAACACCATAAGCAAGTGGAGAAGGTATAAAGAGAGAGGAGGGAGGTTAGAATTCGTCCTTAGGACCTCTTGGGAAGGGTTAGACGAATTCCTAAGCCCTATGGGGTTTATATAGGTGTAAAGATTAGGGTTTTAGTCCTTATCCTTATCTAGTTGCTTGCCCACCAAACAACCATAAGATAAGTCTTAGAAACCCTTATCCTAGTCGAATTCTAAGGGATTTACACCTCAAATTCGTTCACCATATATATAAGATAATCCTTACCTTATTTTGTAACTATCCCATAATTACAATTCAGCCCCTCTAGTTTAATTAATTACACTTGATCACAAAATTAATTCTTAATTAATTATTGACCAATATTAATTAAACAAATATGATTTCTCCTTTAATATATTATTCTTATAACATATTAATAAATCATAATAACCTCTCTCTCTTTATTTATTTCTCCAATCAAGTTGCTTTGGTGAAGGCAACCCAAAAGGACCATGCACCATCGGGTCAAGTACATACCAAAATAGTTATGGACTTAGACACTAATCCAACAGTCTCCCACTTGGATAAGTCTAACAACTATTCTGCGTATGACTACGGATCCCGATTTGCAATCGTAGCTTTCCAAAGCCGCTGTCAACTCTGATCATATCAGATACGCGTGTCCTTAGATAAGGGATCATATATTCCTCCATTCTAGATATCATATGAGATATGATTTCAAATCATTCTCTTTGTACTATATCTCGATTTCCGATTTATGACGACTGACTAATTGAACAAATCAAATTAGCCCTAGCCCGGCCGAGCATTTACGTTTGTCATCACTAAACCATCGAAGGGCCCAAAGATATCGCTTTTATTCTACTTTGAATAAAAGGAACGGATAAACTTTGATACAATGCTTGCTTGCACTCACCCACCGAATTACACACAACAATATGTTTTATAACACCAAGTTACTAGTGCGTTTACATATTATCAATGTGCAACCGATTCGCAAGATACAACTCACACATCTCGGTTTCAAGAATATAAGATGTTATCGTCTCACCAATCACTCGTGATACAATTCATGGAGTGATCCAAGTGAGCGTGGGTTTAATCCAATGCTCAAATCATATTCGTAAGCACTCATGAACGTTGCAGCAAACATTTGCTTATGTCTAATACTTTTCTAGACAATCCACACACCAATTCACGACAGTCTTCATTCATATCTACTTCCAACATATGAACGACTGTGGCCCGTTTGAATAATTCGATTATTCTTAATAAACTCAATTATTCTGGAAGTCAAAACATGCAAATGTGAAACACAAGAATAATACTAATCCCATATGGCCTCAACCCTTTGAGCATAAATAAAACACCTTTTATTTATCACCATATTGATTACTCATTATTTGTAGTTCCGGGTAATCAACTTCTTACTTGAATTACAACACTTGTCCCATGCTCCTAGCATGCACACAATGTTTACCTATGGTTCTTACTTTGTGAAATAGATCATATTGAACACATTTCCAATCATTCTCATTTCTCAACTCCAAATCCTTTTTCCATAAGTTAAAGAATATCAAATTCTTGCTACTTATAGAATATGCTAGATTCTAACATTCTATGCAACTTATCCTTTCGTAATGTCACTGCACCAAAGTCACAAAGACTATTGCCAATGATATTATAAAGTCCTCTATCGGAGATTGTTACAAGACAATTCCATAGACGTGATGTCTCTCACTCAAAGTACATTCTTTGAACATCCTTTTGCATAGAAGTTTCTAATCTAGTCATAGATTTCTCAATATTCAATTCCCAATATGGACACACTTCCATATGTTCCATATGACAATTCATTCTTAATAGAATCTTATCTATTCGTAATGATGTCGATATGGTCCATCCAATATGGAAACATTTCCATATTTTCCAATACTATACTTCCAACTACTCAGAAGCGACCAATCCACGTCGAACTTTGGATTGTCCTTTGATAGTTGTTTAATTATTTTAGTCAAAACCGATTCTAGTCCCTTTTCCCTCTAAATGCGTTCGAAATTTGGAAAATTTTAGAATGGTCAAACATTAAAGCATTTGCAATCGATTCTATACCCGAAGCGTATGGGACACGACGCATAATGTTTTATTTGCTATGTTCTCAAAATTCGAATTGTGAAGAGGGATGTCGTAATCATAATCGAAATTTTAAGAACACACTATGTACCTTTGACTAAATTTATTAACATTTCTCAACCTAATCCTTTAGATTTGAAATGAAGCATAATATTCTCTCCCTTAATTATAGCAAAACAACCTTTCAACTCTTACAACTTTGCAAGATATGACTATTGTTTTCTATAATTAATATTGCTAACCTTGCAATACTTGCCTTAATCATCATACAATCATAACATTTATGCTCCCACTGTCATGATGATTATTATAAAACATAACACTTATGCTCCCACTAGCTTCGACATGTATTCATAAACATCTTAACTTTCAGAAAACAATACCTATTGAATTTACTAAAGTTCATGTTTGTAATAATTAGTGCTTTGATAATCTTTTATCAAGGCTTCTTGAACTTATACACCTTTGCCTTCGATAGTACATATGTGTTTCTAAACACTTAAGACTAATTGCCAAACCTCACAATTCAAATTATGGAAAGGGATGCCGTAACCATAATTGAATTCGAGAATGCAATTTTACAATCACTATCTTCTTAAAATCTGTCTTAGTGAAAGCATTTCTTCACAATCATTTTCATGAAGGAGGAAATCTTATGACACTTAGATTTGAGCGGTATATGTGTTCTTATCCATGTGAATTTGTTAAAACTAAAGTTTACGACAAATTTAAACTCTTATGGATCGAACTTTCTTGATCTCGATTTCTTGCCTTTATGGTAGCACAGCTGCCCACCATGTCTTCCAAGTAGTTAAGCAGCTCACCCTTTCCTATCAATGTACCTTTCATTGATTAAGGTGCTTTGCCTTTTATGCGTTCAAAATGAGAACTCATAGAACTCACATGCATAATTAACTCGATTGGATTGGCACAAAATCAAAATAATGTCAACACGATAGGTTGTAAACCTCAACTCGTGTGCTAGTGATGATTGTTAAGGTTTATTTGATTTGTTCTTGAAACCTTTCAAGACCATTAAGACTCCCACTGACTCCTTGACATATAAGATTCTTTTGTCAATAAACATTTCTTGACAAACAAATATTCAAGAGTTAGTGTAGCTTTTATCAAAAACACTTCATAAATTGGTCCTAGTCGGTCTTTGTCTTATTCACGACATCACAACTTTCCACGTTTGATGAATGTTGTAAACCTTCTTAATACTTTTCACTCATTGTCACAATCTTAACTTTAAGACTTGTTTTGGAACGAAGTATGATTGACTTCTTGATTTTACCATTTCTTCAATCTTTGATTCCTCTTCTTGGACATACAATTGTACCAAGACTCACTTAGAGGATCAATTGAGATATGGTTCTTAATCATTAAGACCTATCATAAAGCATAAAAGGTACTCTCCATTCTTCTTAGAATGGAGAAACTTTTATCTCTCTGCCTACTTGATTCTTGTTATTCGTTCTACTATTGATTTAAACCTTTTCAATCAACTAAGAATTATACTTAATCTTATAATTATAATCATATTTACTAGTAAACCATGACGAATATCTTGTTACTCTTATGGTGGACTTTGATCAACACACAACTTTGTGTACTCGATCTCCTAGTCCTTCACTTGACACTTTGTCAATGAATTAGTCTAATTTCCAAATACGAAATTTCTCATTCATCGTGCATCCACGTTGCATGATTCCAAGTTTCTGTCCAATTGAAACTTGGGCGATGAGAAACTCTCCCGATATGGTAAATTCTCGACTTTCCATAAATGACATAATAAGAACCAAATCCATTATTGCTAATAATAGAAACATTTTAACATCAATTTTTCATACACGCCATTGCAAGGATAAATAAATAAAATCTAAAATCAAAATTTATTTTATTGCGGAAAAATTTGTCCTTACAATGCAATTCATTGAAAACTTATGCTAATACATCTTTCTTAGCAATCTAATTCTAACTCTAAGTAGTAGCTCAAGAATCTAATCTTCGAGAAACGCGATCGAAATCCATTCCTTCACGGTTAGATTCTGCTCACTTCTTCCCTTAAGCTTCCTTTCTTTTCTTTGATCCTACAAAACATCAATTGTAATCTTATCACATTATGTATTAAGAATCTGGAATAGAAGCTTAAAAGAGTTAGTCAATGGATTTTACCTAAAGTAGAGCCATACGTTTCGACTCTCCCATCTCTTAGATCTCTTAGGTAAATGGGGCAGCTTCGTCTCCAATGCCCCTTC
This sequence comes from Lactuca sativa, assembly GCF_002870075.4. Lineage (NCBI taxonomy): Eukaryota > Viridiplantae > Streptophyta > Magnoliopsida > Asterales > Asteraceae > Lactuca > Lactuca sativa. Next base: position 264,542,307 of record NC_056627.2, read on the forward strand.
TCTTGGCAATAAAAGCAAATTGACTCTTTTGGAACAGGACATGGAACTACTTTAGACATTGCCTTTCTCTTATGATCAAACTTTTCGATCATAGCATGTCTTTCGTTGCCATTGTCTATATCCATAGAGGTCTCGAAGGTAGATTCACCAATCAACTTTGCTTTTCTATTGCGCCAAATCATTGCAGATTCAGCAGCAATAGGCATATAGGTGAGATCTATAAGGGTCACGTCGTAGTTCATTATATAGTACTCTCTTACGAACTCACTATATGAGTTGGGAAGTGACTGAAGAACCCAATCAACAGCCATTTCCTCACAGACAACGGATCCCAACACTCTTAACTTATCAATGTGTGACTTCATCCCTAGGACGTGTGCACACACGAACTTTCCTTCTTTATGTTTACTTGCCAAAAAGGCTTGAGTGATCTTGAACTTTTCAAGCCTTTGAACTTGTGGGTTAGGGAGAATGATTGGAGGAGGAGGAGGAAGTGAAGCATGATCTCTTGTTCCTCGATCGAATCGTGGAATATCATCTTCATGTGGAATGCTTGTTCCACGGGATTTGAGAAGACCATAGTTGTCGAACTTTGACATCTACAAAACGGGAGAAAAATGAATTCAAGTTAGTTGATAGATTGAGTCCTTGGTAGATCACCCAAATGAAATTCCAAGGCTAGGACCCAACACAATACGCTACAACCTAGAAAAGGGATGCCGTAATCTAGTTGCAGAATATTTGAAGGTAAGTGAATGACGATTCACTAATTTCCACCATGAAAAACGAAAAAGAAATTTAAGTTTTAAATCTATGAAAACTCCTATATCCTTTGAGATACATTGAACTTTCAATGGCATGTTTATATCTCGATATGCCCCTCTTGTTTGTGACTGGGATGTCGAGGATCACAAAGCGGGTGTGAATAACCATGCAAGCTACATGGTGCCCTCACATGTTACAGTCACCTATTCGATGTGCCGGTAAACCACACACGCTCCACCGAACTATGACAAACCTTGAGTCACCCTTTGCTACCTTTGCTTAGAACCATTTAGTGTGCCGGTAAACCACACACGCTCCACTAACGTCTTCTCAAGGGCACAAAGTGTAATTTCATGGAATTGCATCAATTCACTTTTGCCTAAGTAACTAAGATTGGGAATTTTGTGAAAACATTTAGTTACTTTATATTTCATTATACTTATAATGGAAGGTTTTGTCCTATCCTACCCATTCGGCTAACGACCCTCCACTAGTCAAGAGTGCGGTGGGTAAGAGTGGATACCCATTCAATCGCCATTTTATAGGCAATTTCCTTAAACACCCCTTATAGACTAGCTTCGTGAATGAGGCCTACTAACGGTAAGACTGACTTTTACTCATAAATATATATAATGTTAGACTTTTAATGTTATATATAGTATAGGGTGTATTTTATACTTTCAAAATACTTAGGTGGTCTAATTTAACAATTATACCTTTAATTCAAATTAAATTGTAAACCTAAACTTTTATGGATTTATTAAACCTCTTTTAATTATACACCTTAATTAATTAATAAAACCATAAGGGTGTGATTTGAACTTTTTCAAAACTATATTAGTGTTTTAGAATTTAACATTCCTAATTAAACTTTTAATCAACTTTTAAATTCCAAAACTTGAGGGCAAGTTTTGAAACCTTTTTTCAAAACATTAGGGTTTCAACTATTTAAATTTCAAAACTACAAAACTATTGGGTTCAAATTTAAACTATAAAACCTAAAGGGCAAAATATGAAACTTTTCATAACAACAAGGATCAAATAACAAATGATCTAAACTAACATTTAATTACATAATTATCCATATTTGATTTGTTTAATGATTTCTTGCAAAATAATTTATCAATTTACTCAAAATAATTAATCAATTATCTTATAAGAAAACAATTATCTTATTAATTGATAAATATCTTCAATTAGATCAAGAATAAAGTCAAATATATCATATAATCGGATTAATATAGATCTAACATGATAAGGTAACTATCCATAAGCAAAAACAGCAAGAAATCCCGGATATACCTCTGTCTGACGCTCGAACTCGCCGAGTACCACACTGTACTCGCCGAGTTGAGGCCTACTCGTCGAGTACACTGTAGTACTCGCCGAGTTCAGGAGGCAGAACCACAAGAAACGAATTTTTTTTTCAAACATACAATGCATCAGTACAATAGAAACCAAACCAGGCTCTGATACCACTGATGGGTTTTGGTCATAAGACATCCTATGTGCTCATACAAACCCTAAAGCTCGGATCTAGGTTTCTCTATTGTACATACTTTGAATCCAAGACTTTGAACCCTAATTCTAGCATATGGAAATCAGAATTCACATGTAAATAGGTTTAAGAACATACCTTGATTGTTATATAGCAATAACAATCCAATTCCTCCTTGAATTGACCTTGGAAAGCTGAGAGTCACAAGTGTCACTCCTCTAATGGCTTACAAACACCATAAGCAAGTGGAGAAGGTATAAAGAGAGAGGAGGGAGGTTAGAATTCGTCCTTAGGACCTCTTGGGAAGGGTTAGACGAATTCCTAAGCCCTATGGGGTTTATATAGGTGTAAAGATTAGGGTTTTAGTCCTTATCCTTATCTAGTTGCTTGCCCACCAAACAACCATAAGATAAGTCTTAGAAACCCTTATCCTAGTCGAATTCTAAGGGATTTACACCTCAAATTCGTTCACCATATATATATAAGATAATCCTTACCTTATTTTGTAACTATCCCATAATTACAATTCAGCCCCTCTAGTTTAATTAATTACACTTGATCACAAAATTAATTCTTAATTAATTATTGACCAATATTAATTAAACAAATATGATTTCTCCTTTAATATATTATTCTTATAACATATTAATAAATCATAATAACCTCTCTCTCTTTATTTATTTCTCTAATCAAGTTGCTTTGGTGAAGGCAACCCAAAAGGACCATGCACCATCGGGTCAAGTACATACCAAAATAGTTATGGACTTAGACACTAATCCAACAGTAACAATCTCCAATAGAGCATTTTGTAATTTCATTGGCCGAGTCTTGGTGATTTTTGTGCCGTGACATTACGAAATGACCGTTGCATAAAATGTTAGAATCTAATATATTCTAGTAGTGGCGAGAGTTTTGTATTCTTACACTAATGGATTAGGAATTGTGAAATGAGGGTGATTGAAAATGTTATTCAATTATACTATTTCACAAAGTAAGGACCATAGGTAAACATAGTGTGCATGCTAAGAGCATGGGACAACTGTTGTTATAATTCAAGTAAGAAGTTGATTACCCGAAACAACGAATAATGAGTAATCAATATGGTGATTAAATAAAATGTTTTATTTATACTCAAAGGTTTAAGGCCATATAGAATTAGTATTATTCTTGTGTTTCACTTTGCATGTTTTGACTTCCCGGATAATAAGATTATTCAAACCCTCCACAGTCGCTCATTCTTTGAAAGTAGGAATGAAAGAAGACTGTCATGAATCTGTCTGTAGATTGTCTAAAGTGTTTAGACATAGCAAAAGTTTGCTGCAGGGTTCATGATTGCTGCTATAAGATTAAAGTATTGGAATAAACCCATGCTTACTTGGATCGCTTCATGGATTTTATCATGAGTGACTGGTGAGACGATAATATCTTATATTCTTGAAACCGAGATGTGTGAGTTGTATCTTGCGATTCGGTTACACATTGATAATATGTAAACGCACCAGTAACTTGGTGTTATAAAACATATTGTTGTGTGTGATTTGGTGAGTGAGTACAAGAAAGCATTGAGTCGAAGTTTATCTATTCCTTTTGCCCAAAGTGGGATAAAAGCGATATCTGTGACCCCCTCGATGATTTAGTGTTGACATCCTAAGCACTTGGCCAAGTCGGGACTAATTTGATGTGTTCAATTGTAGTCTATTGTCAGTTGTCATAAATTGGAAATCGGGAAACAACACGTGAACAGAGAGTATGATTAAAATCCTTGTCTCGGTTCATACGATATCTAGAATGGAGGAATATATGATCCCTTATCTAAAGGACACGCTTCTGATAAGATCAAAGTTGACAGCGGCTTTTGAAAACTACGATTGCTGATCAGGTTCTGAAGTCATACGCAGAATAATTATTAGACTTATCCAAGTGGGAGAGTGTTGGATTAGTGTCTAATTCCATAACTATTTTGGTATGTACTTAACCCGATTATGAGCATGGTCCTTTTGGGTTGCCTTCACACTGGTGACTAGACAGGATGACTGCTGAGGAGAGAGGTTGGTTTATTGTTAAGAATAATAAATTGGGTTACAAATATGATTTGTTAATATATTATATGAATAATATATTAATTTGGAATCATATTATTAATTAGTATTTAATCAGAAATTAATTAGGAATTAATTTTGGGATTAAAGGAATTAATTAAAAGTATAGGGGTTGTTTTGTAGTTATTTGATAGTTGAGACTTTGGGCTATTGGATCACCTTTATAAAGGCTTGAACGAAAATCCTAGAAGGATCTAGGAGTTTTCGTCCAAGGGCTTAAGGAAAGGAGTCCATGGACTTGCTTAGGCCCTAAGCTAAGGGATTAGGGTTTCCACCTTGAAACCCTAGCTAGCCTCAAGTATAAATAGCTCCCTAAGGCACTAGAATTCGACCAACTCCTTGGGAAAACCCTACTAGGGCCGAATTTTGGAGCTTAGCACCTTTCCTCCTCTCTCTCATATCCATCCTCTCACTCAAAGTGTGTTTGTAAGCCATTAGAGGTACTACACTTGTGATATTTACTTTCAAGAGCTAAGGAAACTCAAGGAATTAGTTGTTATTACTATATAACAACAAAAGGTATGTATTCTATTCTCCTATGTCAATTTCGAAAATAGTAGATGCATGCTAGGTTTCTTTTGTGTTCATAATGTTGTATGACTAATAGTGAAAACATAGATCCCTATCTAGGGTTGCATGGACACATAGGATTGTTTGTATAAAACCCATCGGTTGAGGATGCTCAAAGCTTCCTTGCTAAACCTGTTCACAAAAGTCCTAAGGGATTCCTTAGAATCCCGAACCACTCGATAGAGATCACTGGTGATCTTTTCGAATGTTCTGCTATAAGAAAACTGATTATTAAATAAATTAATCAAATGAGCAAATGATGTGATCGAATAAGGAGGAACGTTAAGGAGCCATTTTAGAGCAGATCCTGTGAGGGTGGAACCAAAGCCCTTGCACAAGCAGGCTTCCTTCAAGTGAGTGGTGATGGGAATAATCTCCATGCTCTCCCTATATTGTGCCACGTGTTCCTTAGGATTTGTAGTTCCATCGTAGGGTTTCATGTTGGGGGTCTGGAAGAGTTTTGGAACTTCAATATCAGCTATCGTTGGAATGAATTTGTAGACCATATGACTTGTGGGGGATACTTCTTGTACCGTTTGAACTACTCCGTTTATGGTTGAGATCATTTGTCTCAGTTACTATAGCTTCTTAGTCATGATCAGGCTTAAACCGGTGTCAAGATCCATCGAGTTAGTTGTAAAATTATTATTATTGATAGAGTTACCAGGATCCCTATTATTGGGAGTAATAAAGGTTTTGTTAGGATCCTGAGTCTCGCGACGGATCGCTAAGGACCCTAGGTTGTCAAAGTTCAGGATCTTGGGCTGCAAGACCGAGGGTGCTGCCTCCTAAGGCTTGTGGATTTCCGTCCTCATTCTCTCCACTTCCTTGAGAATCGTTCTGTTATCCTCCTGTTTTTGGGCGACGTTTCGCTCAGGTCTCTTCATCATAGCAAAGATTTCGTTGTTGGAAATCAACACAGGTGGATCCTGGATTCCCGGAGTGAATGGAGCGGTGTTCTTCTTTGGAGTCTCAGATACTTTCTTGGGAGCTCTAGCCTGTGGTGGTGGAAGGTTTTTAGAGGAAATGGGAGGAATTGAGGAGGAGGAGAGAGTCGATTGAGTACACATGATTTTCAGAGGGATTTTGAACACCACGGCCCCACAATGGGCACCAAATTGTTATGGTCAAAAATCGACTAATTGAAAATTAACCAAAGTGTATGAGAGGTTGTGGTGTTGTTGATGAATTGATTAGTGAAATTAGAACAAGATTACATGAGTAGTTTACAAGGAAAGCCCTTGATCCTTGTTAGGATCTCCGACATAAAACCTTGGGAGGTGATAATGATCACCTACCTTGATGATTTTATTGATTGAAATGTATGATTACAGAGAAAACAGAATGAGTATGAGTACAATTGATAGTATTCTGCCAAGTCTTGTGTGTAGTTTGATGATTACAAGTGTTATATATAGTCAAAACCTAACAACTAGAACTCCGGCAATTCCGAGATCCTCCGAGATTACTTATAGCCGTTTGCTTGACTTGGTCCTACGAATCTTTTGCATGGTTGTGACGAGTATACGTTGAGAATGTGACTTTGACTGGTTATTTCTGCACATATGAGAAATAAAAAAAGAATATATGGCCATTATAAATAATTAAAAAGATTAGGCAGGATCTTGAGCCTTTGAGGATCCTTAGTCATGAGGATCTCGAAGTAGCTCCGAGATCCTAGCCCATATATATATATATATATATATATATATATATATATATATATATATATATATATATATATATATATATATATATATATATATATATATATATATATATATATATATATATATATATATATAAGTTTTGGAAATCATAAAAGTGGGGCCATGAACTCACCGTCAAAACGTGAACCGCTAATGTAGTGCATCGTTGGGACTCGGAAGCTCGAGGATCGATAGGAAAAGGTGGCACCTCGATAAGAGAGAGAGAGAGAGAGAGAGAGAGAGAGAGAGAGAGAGAACTGTGAGGGTGTTAAGAATGGGTCTGTTGCACCTTTCTATTTATAGTAAATTTTTGGAGCATGTGCCGCGTAATGTGCACTTTGGCCCCATCCGGGTGTTGACACGTGTCACTCTCTCGCTGGGCCATGTCATCTGCATCTTTGTGAATCCAGCTTCATACTGCACACGGTGCGCGTGCCGTACGTCCAACGTAATTGTTTTTAGAAATTTCGTATCTTCTCCGTATGAGCTCCGTTTTTGACGTTCTTTATACTCACACGTAGGTCTTGACGAGTACTACAACTTTAATTTAGATTGTTTTAGTTAATTCCAACTTTTATTGTTAGCATATTGCTTTTTACGGTGAGGGTATTCTAAAATGATTTTATAAAAATCATAACTCCGTCATACGAGCTCCGTTTTTGGCATTCTAAGTCTTAAAATCCAATTTTGAGAAGTACTATCGTTCTCCTTTTTATGATTTTTTCCAAAACTTGACCAATCTCCTCGAGATCTTTTTACGTTGTAAAATTATTTACGTGGTTAATTTTTATTTTCTTATAAAAATCATATCTCTTCCACACGAAGTTTATATTTTTGGAATCGTGTCGTCATGTACTTTCCGAATATGTTTAAGTTTCCATACGATGACACGAATTTTTGCATACTTATTTCGAGCCTTTTAGTCTAAAATAGTCATATTTTACAAATAGGTATGGATTTAATCACATATATTTATTTATATATTGTAAATATTACATTCTTATCCTGTTACATTAGTTTGTTTCTACTAATTTCTAAGGGCGGTTGGTGATGCATTTTCTCCCAGTTGTCACACCAAAGCCTTCATCCTCCAACTCCAGTGCCTTTCTCCTCCGGTGTTGCCTCCTCCAACATCTTTTCGATTCCCGCCTCGATCTCCTTCATTCTTGAGCGACCTCTCCAACTGGTAAGCTTCTTTTCTCCCCTTCTGAAATCATTTTTCTCATCTGATTTGGAATCACTTTCAAATGTAATGCTCTATTGGTAGAATTTTTGGTTAACCTAGCTTACATGCTTGATTATTTCTATGTTTTTTTTTGCTTCAATAATTGAAGCCGTAATTGAATTAAGACAATATTCTACCCGACTTGTTGGTGTCCCCATCATCCAATAATATGATCTGGGATTTATTCTTTATTTGATCTTTTTTCCTTACTACATGTAAGTTTGTTATGAATCGACCTTAATCTGGGGTTTCTTTATGAGCATTATGACGTTGATGTCAAATAAGTAGATGTTATCAGATTGTATCGATGCTTTCCTATATGATCAACTCCCATTAGGGTTTATATAATCTTGATTGTCAAGATAATACCAGAAGAACACATGTTTTCTTATTGAGTTCCCTTTTTTTAACTGTAGTAGGATCTTTGTAATTGTGGAATATGGTTGGAAAATGACCAACAATTTATTTAAATCTTGAAGATTGGTTGCATACTTCACCTCATGTTGACATTTATGTTCTAGGAACATGTTTTCATCTGATTATTGGAATTAGATTCAAATTTTGATGGAACGAAAAAGGAAAAGAACCCACATTTCTTCAATGGGTATATACGATGGGTGAATGGGATTAGATTAATTCAAGACATTACTAAAAACAGTTTCCTTTTGTGATATAAATAAAGATTGTACACTATTCGGTGCAGAAGCTCTTGGTGGATTATTGTGACCTTATTAGAAACTAATATAGGAAATGTACTTGTTTTGAGAATTGTCTAATGTCAATAGGTTATAGTGTTGCAAGAGAAGGGTGGAAACGGCTATTAAAAATGGAATTATGGAGAAAATGGTCTGATGGATTTGTTATGTAGGTTACTGAAAACAATTAGTGTAAAAGGCTATTTAATATGCAATGTACTTTTTTTTCATACATGAACTACATAGCATTGTACTTCATGTTTTTTTTCTTTTTAAGACCTTCACTAAATAACATTGTAGTTTAGCATTTTGTGTGGTCATAAAATCAAATGTATATACTTTCCTCACTTGTACCCCTATCAAACATATATGACTTCACTTTTAATGTAATCGTTTAGCATATTGTGTGGTGATAATTGTCACAATTTGAATATCACAATAGAAACATAAATGTTACTTAACAAAAAATAGATAGTTTTTATTTGACAAAAAATAAAACATAAGGGTAAAATGATCACTTTCAATAGTCAACACAACCAGTGAGACATATAACCAAACAAGGTATGTTTTTTTACCATTGAAACATGGTATTTAAAAAAAAAAAAAAAAAAAAAAAAAAAAAAAAAAAAAAACCTTCATGTTACTGGTTTTAGGCATGATTTTTTGCCTCCATCGATCTTTGAAGACTCCGTGCAAATTAACAAATATGGAATCATATCGAAACCTAGATTAGTTTTTGGGACTACTTTATGAGGTTGGAAACTTTCAAATATGTTTCCAAATTTTTTAACAAAAATCAAAATTTTCACATATAGAGAATCTTGATACTATATGTTTGCCCATAATACTCTAATTTGATGTAAACTCGTTTTAGTTCATATGAAACATACCCACTACTGCGGCCACAAAAAGAGGAGATGAGATGTGGGGGAAGAAGGTTGGTGAGCATGTTAATGTTTAATTTGATTATGATTCATAAACATTTAATAATTAAATGTTTTTGATTAAATTTTTTTAACTTAAGGATGTATTTTAAATTTAAATTTTTTTTGTTTTTTTTTAAACGGTAAATAAGTTAAAAGGCCAAACTAATAAAAAACTAGTTAAGTTTGTTTTTAGTTACATGTTTGATTTTGGTTGATTTTATTTTATGTGAGATTTTAAGATTCAAGGTAAATTTGTCATTTTACATTGACTTAACAAGGATCCCGTTAACTTAAACGATGGGGGACTAAAAGGGTGACAAGTACATTTTATAGGGACGTTGACTTGATTCAAGAAAACCACGTAACCAAAAGGACCATTTCCGTAATTTATTCTTTTACCAATTAAGTATATGAGCTATTATGGTCATAATTCAACAAGGTTTATCTATATCAGACATCAAATAAAAGTATTGCAAGTATATCGTTTTTTGGAAAAAGTAAGATACAATTAATCTTATGAAGGGAACATGATTCTTATCCAAACATGAAAGAATCTTCAAGTTGCTAAATCATTTGAAGGACTATAATATCACATCGTCAATTTGTAGGGGCCAAATATGAGATTCTAAAGTGTTGTCTCTAAAACTTAAGGGAGGTATTCCCATTTTCTACCATCCTTTTTCATTTTTGGTCTTAAGATACGATGCCAATCCTGGCAAACTTCTACAAACTTAAAAGTTAAAAGAAGAAAGCAACCAATATTTAAACTTTTAGACTCCAAATAATTATCTATGTATAACCTTGAACTCAATCACAATTTTTTTTTACGAATTTTATTTTTTGACCGTCCAACTATATTTATTAAACTTATCTTTTACAAGTTTAATATTAGTTGCTTATGTATTTACTATATTTATTGCTCCTTTTCGGTATGTATCTAATTTTTTTTCAGAATATAAATAAAGAAAAATTAAATATCTTCCTATTTTTTGTTCATACAAATCTTCCTACTCAATAAAATGATGAAATGTGTAATATTTAATGTTCATTTAATGATATTGTTTAATATTAATGTGACACATGTCATCATTTAAATGAGTATGAAAATTGATATAAATAAAAAGTAAAAAGATATTTAATTTCTCATAGATATATCCTGTGAAGTAATAGTCGAAACTCATTTTTTTTAATACTCAAACATAAAACAAGATACCTAAAAAAGAATGAATAAAGTGGCCATATAGTACCAAGAGAATTTCACATATACATCTAAATAAACAATATTTATCCTAAATAAACTTCCAAAATGTTAGATTTTTCCAAATCATTTTTCAAAACATTTTTTAATTATTTTAAACCAATTTTCAATCAATTGACCATTACGTCCTTTTTATCTTCCATCTACAAACTAAATAATGCTCACAAACTCAGCAATCAAAATAATCAGTAAAGAAAAAACTAGAAAAACCAATAAACTAAAATTGAATAACTCAACCCTCAAGAACAACCTATGTACTTTTAGAGGATAAAAGAAATTGTTATATCAGAGGATTTTAATATCAATATTGGTGTCCTCCCTCTTTGAGGTCGAGGGTTCAAGTCCCGTTGTGGACATAGGTGGAATAGGTGTTGTTAGCTTAGGAGTATATTAGATTTGCCAGTTAAAAAAAAAATAATTTTCTCAAGGATATCAACTTAGGCTAAAAAAAGTGATTGTGATGTTTGTCATACTAAAAATGTTGCTACGTAAATACTTAAGTAAAATTTATCACACTTGCTAAAAAATTTGTCATTTAGAGGGTATAGGTCGCCACTTTTGTCATAGATTATCAAACACACCTTTCTATTAACTTGGTTTTAACAAATATATAATGTATATTTTTTCATTACAATAATATTAAATAAATAAAATTATATTTATAACACATATAAGCTTTTATAATATATGTTATCGTTTTTCAAAATTTCAATACGTATTTAACTTTTTATATGAGTTTGTTGAACAAAAACAAACTTTATTTTATGCAAGATATGACGATCCAGAATTAAACAAATAGAACAAAGAATATATATATATATATATATATATATATATATATATATATATATATATATATATATATATAGAGAGAGAGAGAGAGAGAGAGAGAGAGATTATAATATGGATAGACAACTATTATTCAGACGTGTGGACAACGCTATTCTATGAACGTTACTAAGAAAACAAGTTATTTACCAATGCAAATACGTTCAACCTCACACACTTATTGTTATTTTAATGCATTCTAACTGATTATTATTCATTTTTGTTCTCACGCAGCGTGTTTCATTTATTTTCATTCTTACATAACACGACTCAAAAAAACATTCTGACAGAATGTGAATAATTAAAAAAATCTATAATAACCTTATAGATGATTTAATTAGTGAGAATTTATGATAATGACAATAGTTATATAAAATTGAACGTATTCATATTAACAAACAACATATTTTCTTTATCATTTTCATATAATAACACTACTCATACATCCGCACAATAGATGTCAATCCACATTTGAACCTAGCTCTCTCTCTCTCTCTCTCTCTCTCTCTCTCTCTATATATATATATATATATATATATATATATATATATATATATATATATATATATATATATATAAGAACCCAAAAATTGGTAGGAAACCGTGAGGAATATTCTCCATCAACCATTTCGTCAAGGGCACAAACGTCAAACTCATTTACTTGGTCGTGGCGCGTTTGAACGCGACACACGTCCATGGAACGTAATACAAACTCGAGGGAATAATTATTTGCGACGAACGTCCACAAAAGTCATTTAAATGAGTTTTTCTTTTCTTTTTCATCTATTTTTTTTTTAATTCTGTTAAAAAAATTCAAAAACAAATTTAATAGATATATTTTAGGTTTTAACATTTTTTTCTAATTTTAATTTTTTTTTACATTATTACTTTTTCTTTTCTTTTTTTTTCGGGTTTTTTTAATATCTTTACTATACACTTGAAGATAGTATGGTTTTTTCTTTATTTTTGTTATTATTTTTTCATTTATTTTATTTTTTAAACTAAAAATCCGTTTGAGTTTTAAATGTTTAACAATTATAAATTTTTAAATAAGAAGAATATTCAAGATCATCATATTTTCCGTTCATATTTATTTTTGAATCATATTATTTTTGGATTATAAAGTTTTGAATCAAATTATTTTGAATCATAAGGATATTATGAATCATAGATTTTTGGATCATATTAATTTTGATCATAATATATACTAAATTAAATAAAGTTTTTATTCAATACAACATTTGGATCATTATATTTTTTAAATCATTTAATTTTGAATTATAAAAAATATAATAATTAATGATCATTAAATATTTCAATCAAAATATTTCAGATCATAAACATATTGAACCATAATATTTTTAAATAATAAACATTTTGAATTATCTCTATTTGGATCATATTATGTTTAATATTTTTTTAAAAAGCTTTTAATCTTTTAAAATCATGTTTGGTATCTAAAACATCTTATTTTTTAAAAATTCTTTTTTACAAAATCATTAGAATAGTGAGTAGAAGTATTCCTTAATTTTTTCTAATTTTTGGAAAAAAAAACATTTTCTGAGTTTTTTTATAAATAACAAATAATAAAAAAAAATTTTCTAATTTTCATGATTATGCTCATTTTGTAAAGAATTAAATTTTAAGAACATTGGTTTTCTCATAATTTTTTAATGAAAAAATAAAAAAGTTATGACAGAAAAACTAAGCGGGAGGAATAAACCAATCAGCCAATAAAGGTTGGATACTTGTCATAATGGAGGGTGCGGCACGTGTCAACGCCTGGAGAGGCCACATGGGCCAAATTTCCTTTTTTCCTTTTAATCTTTTTCCTTTTGTCACTTTTACCCTCCAAACAATTAATTTTCCCAGGAAATTATCAAAATTTCGCAATTAATTATTAAAATGTCATATCATCTCGTGAGATTTGACGATAAATAAAATCAAATCTTGACATTTTTTTTCAATATTAAGGCAAAAAATTTCCCTTGCGGTTCCTAATATTTTTTGAGTTCCTACTTAAAACTATATATATATATATATATATATATATATATATATATATATATATTGACGGTTTATTTATTTATTTTTTTTGAAAAATGTTCATATATATATATATATATATATATATATATATATATATATATATATATATATATATATATATATATATATATATACTGATGATGCATGAATGCATGTATGCGTCCGCAGTCAATATCATTGTTGATTCATACACGTATATATGTGTACGCAATCCATATGAGTGTTGATGCATGCGTCCCCAGTCCATATGACTGCTAATTCACATTTTTCCGCAGTCGATATTGTGACATCCTAAAATTCACGATCATTTGAAAAGTTTTATTTATGCTTATTTGAAAATCATAGTATTCATTTTTAAAGAATACTATTGCGGAATTTTGTAACACCCCGTTTCCAAGACAAACCCTAAAATTTGAAGATGCGTTTTAAGTATCATTTTATTCCGGCATATGAATATATTTAAATAAAGAATTTAGTGAAAAAGTGTGTAATTGGCATTATAATTTGTTTTGGAGGTCTTAAGAATGCTTTCGGGATTCGTAGTGTAAAGAATATTTGATAATATGTCTAAAAGATATTTAATTGGGCTCGTTTTGTAGTTTTTGGACTTCTATTGAAATTATTTTGTAAAGGAGGGACTAACTGAGTAAATTTGGATGTAATTTGAAAGGAAAAGAGGAGGAAGGGCTAATTATGTCATAATTGAAATTTCAGGGTTAAAAAGGTAATTTTTGGATTTTTTTTGCAAACGATTTTCTAAGTGGAGGGCTAAAAGGTAAGTTTGAGGCTTAATTTGAAAGGATCCTATGGGGAGGGACTGGAATTGTAAATATGCCAAAGTTTTAGAATGATTGGGGTTTAAAGACCCGCCACCCTCACCATACTAACCCTAACCCAAAAATTATGAATAGTCGCCACTCTCCTTTCCTCCATTACCGGCCGCCACCCTTTTTGGATTCTCCGACCACCGAGCCGACGTTGTGCCATCCCATTGAAGGCAGCCATGTCGGGTGTGCTTCCGGGTTGATGTCCATGTGAAATTGTCGCCACCACCGTGAGGTGGTGGCTGTTATTGCAAAAGTCGCCGCTGTCGCCGCCTCTTTGGGGATTCTGTCACCGCCAAACGCCACAGGTGGGTGGTTGTGTTACTATTCCGAGCATAGTAGTGGGTGTGTATTATTTCAGTGATGTATGATTGGGTTTGTTGGCCGGATAGATCAAGAAAGCCACCGCCACCACCAACCACCGCTGGCCACAACTAGAGTGGTTGTGTGTGTGTGTGTGTGTGTTAGAGTAGTTAGTGTGTGTGTGTGTGTGTTTATTTGTGGATTAAAAGCTTGTAATTGTAATTAGAAAAAGAGTAATGAAAAGAACCATAACCACCAACATAAGGTGGTGGCCGCAGACGTGAGCCGCCATTGAGCACCATTACCCGAGGTGGTAGTGGGTGGTGCCCCACTAGCAAACCCCAATTTGGGTTTAGAAAACCTTAATTTTAGATATGTGGGCCTTGGAATTATTAAGTACCACTTTTGGGCTATTGGGATTGAATTGTATATTAAGCCCAACTACTCCATATCATTTATTTAGTAGAGTGATGGACTTAATGGATTAAGTCCTTAATGGGTTAAGTGAGAAACACTTAACTCTAATTGTCATTTTATGTGAAACCCTAATTTCACTTGGGCTTTATGTTGGGCCTTTCTATTGGGCTCTCGTTTTTGGGCCAATAATGGGTCATACAAGAACAATCAAATGGACTCGAATGATTTAATGGCTTTAGGGTAAGGCCCATGTGAGGGTTTGGGCCCAATTTAGAAATATGGGCCATAGAAAGGCCATAGTTTGGGCCTTGATGATTATGAGATGTTGGACCATTAGAATGTTAAGTGTTGGACAAAGAATAAATGATTGGGCCTTAAGGCAAGACCATGTAGAGGTTGGGCCCAATTTGGAAAATTGGGCCATAGTTGGGCCTTGGTTCATTATTAGACTTTTGGGCCTTGGATTGGGCCCTGTGCTTGAGTCAAGCTAAGATAAGGGGTTAACGTAGTATTTTACCCCAAGTATGGGATTATGGATATTCGATGGAACCCAATTATTAATTGGGTGTTATTTTGATATTGACAAATCGAGAATCCGTCATCCAGCAGCTATGGTTTCATCAGCGGGACTTCAACAGTGTGAGGTGAGTTTTTCCTCCAGTAGGAACAGTTCTAAGGCACCAATGCCGGCCCGTTTAAGTAGTAGAGTATGTCGGTGTAAGCCCGATGCCGGGGTTTAGCCAAATGCAATTTATATATTTCCGGACTTCGGTCTAATGTCGGGGCGGTCCCGAGAAGTAGTTAAGTATGCGTGATGTCTTTGTGATTTATGAATGTTATATGATATGTGGTAAGTGTTCCGGGCTTCGATCCGATGTCGGGGCAAGCCTAATGTATGTTAGATATTATACTATGTATTATGTGTTCCAGGGCAAGCCCCATCCAGATTATGTGATTTTGTTATATTCCGAGCTTCGGTCCGATGCCGGGGCAAGCCTGATGTATGTTAGTTACATGTTATGTGTTATGTGTTTCAGGGTAAACCCGATGTCGAGGAAAGCCCGATACCGAGGCAAGCCCGATGTATGTTAGATATTATACTATGTATTATGTGTTCCGAAGCAATCCCGATGCAGATTATGTGATTATGTTATGTGTTTATAATATATGTTACGTTGTGTATGTGTCGGGGTAAGTCCGATGTCGGGGTGAGCCCAATGCCTGATGTGGTCGGATGTCGGGGTGAGCCCAATGCCGGGTAAGCCGGTGTCGGGATTCGTCCCGATGCAGTTGGGAGTAGTCCCAAAGTTATGTTATTTGTTGTATGTGCCTTGTATGGTATGTGGTAGTTTGGGGGAGCTCACTAAGCTTCGTGCTTACAGTTTCAGTTTTGGTTTCAGTTACTTCAGTTAGCAAAGAGAAGGGCTCATGATGATCGCATGGCACACACCACAATTTTCTAGCCTGGGAGATTTACTCTGATAATTGATATTAGATTTTGATATGATGACAGATATTACTTTGTTTTAAGGTACATGGTCTATGATACTTATAGTTTATTAATGATTTAAAAACGAAATTTTGGGCTGTATTTTTTGGGATGTTACAAGTTGGTATCAGAGCCTTGGTTTGAGGGATTCGGACACACTTCCAAGTGTGTCTGAACTCAAACTAAGGAAGTGGTATAAAGTTTTCCAAAGAAAAACCATGTTTATAAAAGGTTTTCAAAAAAAGAAAACAATTTAAGAGAAAGTATAAAGAAAAGAACTTTTAAAAGAGAAAAGGGTGTGGTGCATGTAATCAACCGAGCTCAAGTAAGTACTCCCAAATTACCCATACAAGTTTATGTTATGATATGATTATAAGCTTTATGAGAACTGCATGCTAGATTAGGACTAAGGATCTAGGAAGGATGCCTTATGTGCCTATTATATGTGTATCAGCTTTATGAGAACTGCATGCTAGATTAGGACTAAGGATCTAGGAAGGATGCCTTATGTGCCTATTATATGTGTATTAGCTTTATGAGAACTGCATGCTAGTTTAGGGCAAAGGATCTAGGAAGGATGCCTTATGTGCCTGTTATATGAGTACCAGCTTATTGAGAACTACATGCTAGTACAGATTAGTTAGTATGATAGCCAGAGTAGTATATACTTGATTATGTGTACTCAATACCCGAATGCTGCTTGCTTTGAGCTTTTAAGAGTTCTAGTTGTCTTTTACTAACTAGTAAACGAATATGTTAAATTACATATTGCAAGGACTAAATAATTTCAGAAGGTTAGGTCTAGCCCTATTTTGCAGCTCTTGTTTGAGTCCAACCGTTGTAGAGTAGGATCTCTCATTCGAATAATTATCTAGTCTGAGTGATATGTAATAATATTTGTGAGCTAGTTAGGGGAAGAAAGCAGGGACTTCATATGCAACTGATGGCGGAGAGCGGGATGGTGATTACCCTAAGGCAAGCCTAGGATGAGAGTAGCAGAGAGCAGTAGCAGTAGAAGGGACTTGGTAGAGTCAAGGCAGTTCTTGAGGAAAGTACGGATATATGTGGAAGGTAGTATGGGCCCGTACTACTGAAAGCAAAGGATCCGTACTCGAATCAAGGAAGGCTAAGATAAGACCAGGGAACTTGTAGTGTGTGAGATCCCTCTAGTTTTGATGAGTTTTGTGATGTTAGTGATGGTATATTGCCGAGTATAGTGACGCTACATGGTAGACCAGATGGTAGTTCTGGTGTCGACGAGGGATCGGGATCAGACTCTGTAGCTAGGAAGCTCGATGATCAGATGAGGGAGTTCATTCCATCTGAGATTATGTGCAGTATCATTGACCAGACTCCTGTGATCCTCAGTATGATCAAGGAGGGCATTATAGAGATTTGTGATGAGAGGTCGAGTGCATTCTGCACTGAGATTGCAGTCATGATAGGGACCTGTATGATGATGTTTAAGGAATTCAGAGCTTGTGAAGCTTCAGATTGTCATGGGGGTTAGAGACCCCATTGTTAGCAGCAGATGGTTGGCAGATGTTACCAACACTTTTCGTACCAGACATTGTCTCGAAAGGAGACAAGATCTGACTTACTTCCTGTCTCCTGAGGGATAGAGCACGAGATTGATAGGAAGAGGTTGGTAGTGAGTCGAGTAATGAAGCAGTTGCTGCTATGTCATTGGATGACTTTTAGAACAGATTTTGGGTAGAGTGTGCCCAGGCGATTAAGGCGCAACATTTGGTGCAAGAGTTGTTAGATCTCCACCAAACGACTGATACTATGGTAGAGATCACTGCCAAGTCTCAGGAAAGAGCTTATTTGGTACCACAGTATGCAGCAGGTGAGGAAATGAAGAAGGTAGGGTATTAGAACATACTGTAGGATGGTAGCAGGGAGATCGTGAATATCTCGGGGTGCAAGATCCTGAATGATGTGACTTCTAGAGCACGCGAATGAGGTATTGATTTGGAGCACATTGGTAAAAGGGAATCAGATCAGTTGCTTATACTGAAGGGTCTCGGGAGGAGACCCAATATTTAGGATTAGCTTTTGAGAGGCCAGCAGGGCTAGATGCGGTGCAATAATTGTGGGATTGGGAGAGTGTGGTGTCATCTTGGTTTATTCCAAGACTAAGGAGCAGTACGAGGAGCACCTGAGGAAGGTGCTAGAGACTCTGAGGAGGGAGAGACTTTTTGCAAAGTTCTCCAAATACGAGTTTTGGTTGCACAAGGTGCAATTTCTTGGGCACCTTGTCAACCAAAAGAGTATACTAGTCGATCCGGCCAAGATAGAGGTCTCCAACTAAGATTCGGAGTTTCCTGGGTTTGGTAGGGTATTATAGGAGATTTATCCGGGACTTTTCCGAGTTTATTGTTCCTTTGACCCTACTGACCAAGAAGTCGGTGACCTTTCGTTGGGGGCCTGAGCACCAGACAGTCTTCGAGACTCTCAAACAACAGGTTTCGGGAACAAGGGTAGAGCTCCAGTTAGGATTCAAGTTCAGTTGTGTGTTAGGTCGAGTGCGTGTTCGACTCGGTATGGAGAGTGTTGTAAGTCTGCGGGTGTAGCTGTAGCATTCACTAGCAGCCAGATCGTGTTAGAGTGTTGTAAGTTTGTGGGTGTAGCCGTAGCATTCACTAGTAGCCAGATAATGTTAGAGTGTTGTAAGTGGTGTAGCCGTAGCATTCACTAGCAGCCAGATAGTGATAGAGTGTTGTAAGTATGCGGGTGTAGCCATAGCATTCACTAGCAGCCAGATAGTTTTAGAGTGTTGTAAGTCTGCGGGTGTAGCCGTAGCATTCACTAGCAGCCAGATAGTGATAGAGTGTTGTAAGTCAGCGAGTGTAGTTGTAGAATTCACTAAGTTGGTAGATAGTAGGGGTGATCACAGGAGGGTACCCGCCCTAATTCTTTGGAACCGGAACCGGAACCGACGATTCTTGAAATTTTGGAACCAGAACCGAAACCGGCGATTCCGGTTTCGGTACCAGGTACCCGGTTCATAATTTTCTTTTTATAATTTATTAAATAGAAACCGTAAACTAACAATATACTATTAACTAAAATTTATTAGTAAGTGTTTATTAATAAACATTATAAATTAGCTATCAATACGATTATCATTTTATATATATGTTCAAAACCAAAAGTCGTTAATAATGTTGAAAACCAAATGAAAATTATTAGCAACTATTTAATATTAACCCAATTTATTCCTCTAAGTCCCATTGTAGTAACACACATCAACATTAAGAGATAATAATTATCATCTTATTAACGGACCATTTAAATTAATAATCATAGTGGGGTTTCTGTGAATGAAAATGTCTTAACTCTACAATGTCCAAAAGTAAAGTAATAACACGTTTAAATTTATGTTAGAGTATTTAACATGTTGATATATATATATATATATATATATATATATATATATATATATATATATATATATATATATATATATATATATATATATATATATATACACACACACACACAGACACACACTACCTCCATCCCAAATTGATACTCCATTTTTGACTTTTGAAGTCTTTTTTATTCAATTTTGACCTTAAATATTTTTGTTTTTTATAGATAATACTTGAGACAAAATATATGAATGGATTGTATTATTTTAAATGTTTTCTAATTGTTATAAGTTTTATCAAGTAATATATAACACAAAAAAAAATATATATATATATATATATATATATATATATATATATATATAAGGTCAAAGTTGAAGAAAAAAGACTTCAAAAGTCAAAAAAAGACTATCAGTTTGGGACGGAGGGAGTAATATATATATATATATATATATATATATATATATATATATATATATATATATATATATATATATATATATATATATATATATCGGTGTCGGCGGGTATCCAGCGGGTAGCGGTTCCCAAAAAATGAGAACCGGAACCGGAACCCCTTAAGGCGGTTCTGGTTTCAGAACCGGCGGTTCCAAGGCGGTTTCGGTTCCAAAAACGGTTACCCGGTTTCTTTGCTCACCCCTAGTAGATAGCATGAGTGTGTTGTTAGGACGCCGAAGGAACATTAGTACCCACCAGTTCGGGGGCAGCAGTTAGGATATGGAAATCCATGGGCTAGATTTTGCAATTTCCCAGATGGCTTAGATCTAGTTGGTCCGGGGATGAGACTGTAGGAGCGCCAATACAGTTGTGAGATCATGGAAGCAAAGGATTGCTTAAGGTCGTTTATGATATAAGGCTACCATTGGTCAGGTAGCAATCACTTTTAGACTTGGATTTGGTGATGCCCAGATCCGACATATTGACCTGATTAGTTAGTTCAAAAGGTTATTAGGGCCTCAGTGGCATGATAACTAGTGGAAACTATTTCCAGGGAAGGATTTCGTTCAGAAGTCATGCGAGGAGACTAAGTAAGGAGTCCTTTGGCTCCGCAGTCGGGCCGGAACCCGATATTTCAGATGACATACGAAGGAATTGGGACCAGAAAGGTCTCGATGGATTTTGGAAAGCAGCCTTGTAGCAGCATAATACTTCAGGCAGTTCAGTGTTTCAGGCAGTTCGTGTTTCAGGAAGTTCAGTGTTTCAGGGAATTCAATGTTCATGCAATTCAGTGTTTCAGGCAGTCAGTGTTTCAGGCAGTTTAGTGTTTTCAGGTAGGTCAGTGTTTCAGACAGTTTTGGGTCTCCAGCAGTAATGGTATTTGAGGATCTCATGTATGGTAAGCGTAACAGATTGCTGAGTAATGCTAAGTTACCCACCACGGGGTTCATCTATAATGATTTAGTATGAGTGGTCTGTCATGGATTCAGACCATCTCGAGACAACGGATTTCAGATGTAGTAGATGTGATCTTGTTGCAAGGAATTAGTTCCTCAGCAAAATTTAGGGCCTTGCGAAGGATGGTCATGGTTACCCTGGGGAAGACTAGGGTGTGCACAGGATTGTGGCCATGTTATATGAGTGGTTTGGCATGTAAGGAATGATAAGGGTTGATTTCGAGGACAAAATCTAATTTAAGTGGGGGATAGTTGTAACACCCCGTTTCCAAGACAAACCCTAAAATCTGAAGATGCGTTTTAAGTATCATTTTATTCCGGCATATGAATATATTGAAATAAAGAATTTAGTGAAAAAGTTTGTAATTGGAATTATAATTTTTTTTGGAGGTCTAAAGAATTGTAAGTCCCTAATCTGCCCGTGTATCAATCAGATCCGTTTGATGGTGCGGAATCCCAATCAAACGGATGATGCCAGATCACAATAAGAAGAGAAGGAGAAGAAGAATAATATGAATCTTCAATGTATTGAATAGATTGGAATGATGCTCCTTTACATGAGATTCACACACATACACATATTCTCCCGTTTCTCTCTTCTCTCGTTCATCATTCTTCTCCTCACACCCCTCACCCCTATATATATACACGTGAGAATATGGGCCGGGTAAACATGGGCCGTAAACAGTGTTTACGGCCGTAAACACCTCCCTGGCCGTAAACTTGACCGTAAACACATAAGATAATACATAAAAATACAATTTCCTAGAAAAGCAAAGTATAAACCATAATATTGACCCAATAAGAATGCTTTCAGGATTCGTAGTGGAAAGAATATTTGATAATATGTCTAAAAGATATTTAATTGGGCTCGTTTTGTAGTTTTTGGACTTATATTGAAATTATTTCGTAGAGGAGGGACTAATTGAGTAAATTTGGATGTATTTTGAAAGGAAATAAGGAGGAAGGGCTAATTATGTCATAATTGAGATTTCGGGGTTAAAAAGGTAATTTTTGGATTTGTTTTGCAAAAGATTTTCTAAGTGGAGGGCTAAAAGGTAAGTTTGAGGCTTAATTTGAAAGGATCCTATGGGGAGGGACCGGAATTGTAAATATGCCAAAGTTTTAGAATGGTTGGGGTTTAAAGACCCGCCACACTCACCATACTAACCCTAACCCTAAAATTATGAATAGCCGCCACTGTCCTTTCCTCTATTAGCGGCCGCCACCCTTTTTGGCTTCTCCGACCGCTGAGTCGCCATTGTGCCATCCCATTGAAGACGGAAACCTCCATTAAAGGCAGCCATGTCGGGTGTGCTTCCGGGTTGATGTCCATGTGAAATTGTCGCCACCACCGTGAGGTGGTGGCTGTTATCGCAAAAGTCGCCGCTGTTGCCGCCTTTTTGGGGATTTTGTCGCCGCCAAACGCCACAGGTGGGTGGCTGTGTTACTATTCTGAGCATAGTAGTGGGTGTGTATTATTTTAGTGATGTATGATTGGGTTTGTTTCTCGGATAGATCAAGAAAGCCACCGCCACCATCGTGAGGTGGTGGCTGCCGCCACGAGCCACCGCCGGCCACTACTAGGGTGGTTGTGTGTGTGTGTTAGAGTAGTTAGTGTGTGTGTGTGTTTATTTATGGATTAAAAGCTTGTAATTTTAATTAGCAAAAGAGTAATGAAAAGAACCATAACCACCAGCATAAGGTGGTGGCCGCCACCGTGAAGCGCCATTGACCACCACTACCCGAGGTGGTAGTGGGTGGTGCTCCACTAGCAAACCCTAAATAGGGTTTAGAAAACCCTAATTTTAGATATGTGGGCCTTAGACTTATTGGGACCCACTTTTGGGCCATTGGGATTGGATTGTATATTAAGCCCAACTACTCCATATCATTTATTTAGTAGAGTAATGGACTTAATGGATTAAGTCCTTAATGGGTTAAGTGAGAAACACTTAACCCTAGTTGTCATTTTATGTGAAACCCTAATTTCACTTGGGCTTTGTGTTGTGCCTTTCTATTGGGCTCTGGTTTTGGGGCCAATAATGGGTTATCCAAGAACAATCAAATGGACTAGAATGATTTAATGGCTTTAGGGTAAGGCCCATGTGAGGGTTTGGGCCCAATTTAGAAATTTGGGCCATAGAAAGGCCATAGTTTGGGCCTTGATGATTATGAGATGTTGGACCATTAGAATGTTAAGTGTTGGACAAAGAATAAATGATTGGGCCTTAAGGCAAGACCATGTAGAGTTTGGGCCCAATTTGGAAAATTGGGCCATAGTTGGGGCTTGGTTCATTATTAGACTTTTGGGCCTTGGATTGGGCTCTGTTCTTGAGTCAAGCTAAGATAAGGGGTTAAAGTAGTATTTTACCCCAAGTATGGGATTATGGATATTTGATGGAACCCAATTATTAATTAGGTGTTATTTTGATATTGACAAATCGAGAATCCATCATCCAGCAACTATGGTTTCATCAGCAGGACTTCAATAGTGTGAGGTGAGTTTTTCCTCCAGTAGGAATGGGTCAAAGGCGCCAATGTCGGCTCATTTAAGTAGTACAATATGTCGGGGTAAGCCCGCTGTCCTGGTTTAGCCTGATGCAGTTTATATGTTTTCGGACTTCGGTCCGATGCCGGGGTGGTCTCGAGAAGTCGTTAAGTATGTGTGACGTCTTTGTGATTCATGCATGTTATATGATATGTGTTAAGTGTTCCGGGATTCGGTCTGATGTCGTGGCAAGCCTGATGTATGTTAGTTACATGTTATGTGTTATGTGTTTCGGGGTAAGCCCGATGTCATGGCAAGCCCGATGTATGTAAGATATTATACTATGTATTTTGTGTTTCGGGGCAATCCCGATGCAAATTATGTGATTATGTGATATGTTATATGTTCTGGGCTTTGGTCCGATGTCGGGGCAAGCCTGATGCAGATTATGTGATTATGTTATGTGTTTATGATATGTGTTATGTTGTGTATGTGCTGGGGTAAGCCCGATGCCGAGGCAAGCCCGATGCCTAGGTGAGCCCGATGCCCAATGTGGTCGGATGCTGGGGTGAGCCCGATGTCGGACAGGAATCCGATGTCGGGTAAGCCGATGCTGGGATTCATCTCGATGCAATTGGGAGTAGTCCCAGAGTTATGTTATTTGTTATATGTGCCTTGTATGATTTGTGGTAGTTTGGGGGAGCTCACTAAGCTTCGTGCTTAGTTTTGGTTTCAAGTACTTCAGTTAGAAAAGAGAAGGGCTCGGGATGATCGCATGGCACACACCATAATTTGCTAGCCTGGGGGACTTACTCTGATACTTGATATTATATTTTGATATGATGGCAGATATTACTTTATTTTAAGATACTTGGCCTATGATAATTACAATTTATTAATGATTTAAAAACGAAATTTTTAGGCTGTATTTTTTGGGATGGTACAAATTTGTTCCCAGAAAAACACGATAAATATATTATCAAAGCATTTCCGAATAAATGTATTTTGTTTATATTAAAACTTTGGGATGTCATCGTCAATACAGAAACATAAGCATAAACAGAACTTACATTCATTTACACTACTAATCTACATCTCTTTTAATCTCTCAGTGTAATGTAGCTTTGTATCGACATCTGTGATACAAATAAACTGAGTGGGTCAGGTTGGGAAACCTGGTGAGTACATAGGGAAAATAAATTTTGTAGACTTGTTAAATCCTTATACGGGTTGAGGCAAGCTCCCAAACAGTGGCATGCGAGATTTGAGACCATTATGACTGCTTTTGGATTTCAACACAACAGTGCTGACAAGTGTATTTATTCCAAATACACATCTGATTACACAGTAGTAATATGTCTTTATGTTGATGATATGTTTATCAGTGGCACTCGCCTATAAGGTATTTTTAAAATGAATAAATACCTATCCTCGAACTTTATGATGAAAGATGGAGGGAGAGTAAAGTTTGGAAACAATACTCTTTGCACAATCAGAGGTTATGGAATGATCACAAATGGCGAATTCTCAATTCGCAAGGTGGCATATGTGGAAGGACTTCAACACAACACAATTTGATGATGAAGGATCTAAAATTATTGAGAAGAAAACAAAGAACATTATCATCAGATCAAAACGAAAAGGAGAGATGTTCCCTCTTGATCTGAAACCCATTATAGGGATGCCAGTTATATGTCTGCTCACAAAAGATTCATTAGACGGATGTTGGTTGTGGCATCGTAGACTTTCGCACCTCAACTTCAAAGATATCAACTGTAACACTCGTTTTTCTAGCCTAGGCATTTATATTGAGGTGATAGTCTAGGTTAACCTTTGTAACTCATTTTGAAGAAATGAAAAGGAATTTTGTGAATATTATGTGAATTATGTGTTTTATGCTTAATTATTAGGGTTTAATTAATTAAGAATAAAAATAAGCGTCAAAATTAAAGTGTGAGATAAAGCTGATATCTTTACATAAAGTTGTAGTGGTCGAAACAAGGATTTCGGGGATATAAAGAATACCAAAATCCGAGTTATAACGAAGAAGTTATGACTTGTCGAAGTTTCGCGTTAAACTGGCACGGTGCTGAGTGTCGTAAAAAGTGAGTTTTTGATAAACTACTTTTTAGTCTTGGTGATCTAAACGAAAGTCGTAGTATTCGTTAAACCGAGAAGTTCGATAAAAAGAACGCCCAAATCTAACTTCGTATGAGGAAGTTATGATTTTTCGAAGTTTGAGCTTAGCAGTAGACAGCTAAAAACTCGAATTTTAGATCGAGTGATTTTTAGCCGACACAAACTAAACGAGAATTGAAGGTCTCGTCATTAGTAGCACAACGGTAAAAAGTCTGATGAAAACGGACGTCGGATGAAGAAGTTATGAATTTTTAACGGATTTCCTGTCCCGGTCTATTAAAAATAATAATAAAAAAGTTAAAGTCAAAATTAGCCGACGAAGTCTAAACGGAAGTTTTAGAGCGTAATTTTAGCTACGCGTGCATATAAAGAATGTCAAAAATGGAGCTCGTATGCGAAAGTTATGGTTTTTAGAAATTTTGGCGCGAAAATCGAGAAAATTCGCATAGTTACGAGTTGCCATGTCACCCTCGCTCAAAACGCGCCACGTGTCCTGCTGAGTCATCCGACCACCTAGCCTTATCCGAAGTGGTCCACTGAGAAGGCGACACGTACCCTCTTGCACGAGACCGAGCCCTCGCAAGCCGCCACGAACCCACCCTACTTCGGACCTAGACCTTGGTCCAATCACAGACTGCCAGCGAGCCCCTCGCATGCGCAGACCATGTGCGAGCCACCCCCTACGTGCCTTCAGATCTGCGATGCGTGGCTTCCTCTCAGCCGTTGGATTAGAAGCCTCTCCCCTATGAATAGAAGGGTGCGAGACCTCCCAGGTAACTTTGGAAATTTGCCACTTTTAACCCCCTTTTCCATATTTTCTTCATATTAACATCCCCCAAATCCCCGATATCGATTATAAGCCTCGGAATACTCCACGAAGTGCCCGAGAAGCCCGAAAAATTTATCTTTTCGGTTTCGAAGCCCGACCTTTGCAGAGCCCGGTTTCTCAATAAAACTCCTGGTTTTATTAGAAACGATCGTTTTAAGCAACGAATTGCTACCCGATTATCATCAAATCATGTGAGTGTGTAGTCACTTTCATCTTACACCTAGATATGAAGTATTTTCTATAAAATACGTGCTATGTGTAATCATATTAAGTGTTTATTTGAGGTGACTGTTAAATAAATGTTTTATACAAGTTTTAAACTGTATATGTATTTTATCTACAAAATATGTTGGGTAGAACATGGGTAGATGAAATAGTTGATGTGTGTTAAAATGGTGAGAGGCATCGATGTTGTTGTTGTTGTTGTTGTAGTCATCTAGCGGAGTATAGATGACGACCACATACCTTTATAGATAGTCTAGTGGAACATAGCAGGTTCGCAACTTGTAGGTGTTGATGAATTAAATGTTCATTGGCGTACTCCATCCCCCTCATGGTTGCCTTTAGGACATGTATGGCTGAGGAAACCCCTTAGCAATAGTGTCCATCCCGATGATATTCCTTAGGCTAGGTCCCTTGTGATAGGTGTTTAGGGACGTAAAGTGAGGACAACGGGAATGGGTAATCAGGGTTATTGTTGATTGGTGAACTTAATAAGTATATTATTAATGTGGGTTGAAAACCCTATATGCTCACCAGGCTCCCAAGCCTGACCCACTCAGTTTTTATGATTACAGGTAGTGGACCCCGAGCATAGTCGGAAGATGATGAGAGATTTTTGATTATAGGCCAGTAGTTGTAAATAACTGTTGAAAGGTTTATAATGTCTTGTTTATGCTTTTGATCTGTATCGGAACATGACATCCCGAGGTTTTGATATGAAATGAAACTATACATTTCTTAAGGAATGATTTTGATAAACTTTTATCATGTATTATTTTGGGGACCAATTCCGCAACATCTTTTAAAAAGATTTCTCTGATTTTATTTTAAAAAGCATAAATTATATCGGTCTTTTCTGGCCGAGAAATTAGGGGATGTCACAGTTGGTATCAGAGCATTAGTTTAAGCGAACTAAGAAATTGTAGAATTTCTAGACTTGAACTTAGAACGCTAAGTGATGATTGTGAGATGAGTGTCTACCATGTTTTAGACACGAGCACTAGTTTATTTTAGGAAAGATACCTAAAATGCCTTTATGTGCTAAATGCTATATGTTGCCATATATGTCATTATTTGTTCGGATCTATGGTCTATTGTCGACCGGATCTGGAAACCTTATGTGTGTAGGATTCTAAGCGTATGATTACGAGATTAGAACTAACATGTAAACGTTTCGAAGTGATAAGGGAATTAACATGTCTAACAAGGATAAAGACCTAAATTCACCTTATTCGGTATATAGATTGTAATGGAAAGAACTCAAAGTGGAGCGGGAAATGCAAACAGAAACTAACAACCTCAACCTCAAGTGGTGGAACAGGTGCCGATAGTAGGAGTTGCACCCGAACCCATCACCATGGCTGGAGTACGAACTATGATTCAGACCATGTTGGCTGAACAAAGGGAGGAATTCAGGCAAATGTTGTTGAACGACAGGGATGAACCTTCAGTTCCTGTTGAACAACGAGAACTAAATGACGATCGATCTGAAGAAGGGAACAACAGTAGATCGGTTGGTCATAGTGAACCGCTTGTGGTTGGGAGAAATAACCACGAGGGTAGAATGGAGAGAAATGGGTGCAAGTATAAGGATTTTATGACTTGCAAGCCATCGAACTTCACTGGAAAAGAAGATCTTGTCGGTGTAATGGACTGGATCTCGGAAATGGAGTTGGCTATCATGACTTGTGATTGCCAAGGCAAGTTACAAACCACATTTGCAGTACGTCAGTTCAGGGATAGTGCCGCCCGATGGTGGAGCACTTTAGGGAAAACCCTAAGCCCTAATGTGCCACTGCAACTAACTTGGGCAGAGTTCTTAGTGCACTTCAAGCGCAAGTACTGCTCGGCCCAAAATGTGCTTGAGTTAGAAAACCAATTTCTAACGTTGAAGAAGGGGAGTATGACCGTTGACGAATATATGAATAACTTCACAGACAAAATGGAGTTTGCTTTGCGTATTGTCCCAGATGAGTTGGAAAAAATTGACAGATATGCAAAGGGACTTCCATGGGAGTACGCGGCGCCAGTACGTCAGGCATTTACTTTGGAGGCAGCTATCTGGGCTGCCAAGTCTATTGAAGATATGATAAAAGGGAAAGCCGCCAGCAAGGTTGAAGTTGGCGAAAAGAGAAAGTTTGAAGGAACTTCAAGTTACAATAAAAAGAACAAATTCTAGAAGACTGGTTCGAGAAAATTTGGAGGAGGAGCCAAAGCCAAGTGGTGTGACAAGTGTAAGAAGAAACATGTTGGGAAGTGCAGCGTGGAAGTCACTTGTTACAAATGTGGAAAACCTGGGCATTATGCCAATGAATGCACCTTTAATAAGAACGTATGTTTTGGGTGAAATGAAGAAGGGCATATTTTGAGGGACTGCCCAAAGAAGAAGGACGCAGCAAAACCCAATCTTCCACCAAAGCCGAAGGCGAGAGCCTTTCAGATGACACTCGAAGCTGTGAAAGAAGAAGTCGATGTCGCTTCAGGTACCTTTCTCGTAAACAAATTGCCTGCCCAAATTTTGTTTGATTCTGGATCCAATTACTCCTTTATATCGCATGAATTTGGTAGAAAACTAGCTTTGCCTGTAGATAGGCTAGTTAATGCTTTATTAGTCGAGATTGCTAGTGGCAAGTTTGTACCTGTTAGCCATCGTATGAAAAACATCCTCATTAACTTGGATGGGAATAAGTTTCACGAGGAATTATTGCCTATCGAGTTAAATGGTTTCGACATAGTTCTAGGAATGGATTGGCTTAGTGCCAATGATGCCGAAATATTGTGTAGGAAGAAGATAGTAAAAGTAAACCCGCCAGGGAAAGAGTCGCTTATGGTGTATGGAGACAAATGCAGAGTAAATTCTGGAATCATTTCCCTAATGAAAGCCAGAAAGTGTTTGGCCAAGGGATGTACATCATACCTAGCGTTCTTGATCGATGCTAAAAAGGAAGAGAAGGAGGTGCAGAATATTCCGGTGGTGTGTGATTATCCGGAAGTCTTTCCCGAAGATCTTCCCGGATTGCCCCCTGATCGACAAGTAGAATTTTGTATCGACTTGTTACCAGGAACGACGCCGATAGCAAAAGCACCATATCGATTAGAACCAATAGAGATGAAACAACTTATGACACAACTTCAGAAGTTATTGGACAAAGGTTTCATTCGGCCTAGTTCATCGCCCTGGGGAGCCCCTGTGTTATTTGTAAAGAAGAAAGACGGGAGCATGAGAATGTGCATTGATTACAGAGAGCTGAACAAAGCGACGATAAAGAACAAGTACCCGTTGCCAAGGATCGATGACCTGTTCGACCAGTTGCAAGGTTCAAGCTATTTCTCGAAGATCGATCTTAGGTCGGGATACCATCAAATAAATGTGAGAGAGCAGGATATCGAAAAGACTACATTTAGAACAAGCTATGGACACTATGAATTTTTGGTTATGTCGTTCGGATTAACCAATGCCCCAGCAGCTTTCATGGATTTGATGAATAGGGTTTGTAAACCATTCCTAGATAAATCCGTGATAGTATTCATAGACGACATCTTGATTTATTCGAAAAGCAAGCATGAGCATGAAAAGTATCTGCGTGAAGTGCTAGAAGTCCTGAAAAAAGGAGAAGTTGTATGCAAAGTTCTCCAAATGTGAATTTTGGATTCAAGAAGTCCAATTTTTAGGTCATGTGGTTAACCAAGAAGGAATAATGGTTGACCCAACAAAGATTGAAGTTGTAATGAAGTGGGAACAACCAAAAAGTCCTATGGAGATTCGAAGCTTTTTAAGATTAGCTGGATATTACCGAAGGTTTATCCAAGGCTTTTCTTCGATTGCTACTCCATTAACAGCTTTGACCCACAAAGGAGCCACTTATGCTTGGAATGAGAAGCATAAGGAAGCCTTTGAGAAGTTGAAGGAGAGATTGTGTGAATCACCGATTCTTTCATTGCCTGAAGGAGTTAATGACTTCACAGTTTATAGCGATGCATCTGGAGTTGGGTTAGGTTGTGTTATGACCCAAAGGGATAAAGTGATAGTGTATGCATCGAGGCAATTGAAGTAGCATGAAAAGAACTACCCCACTCACGATCTGGAGTTGGCAGCGGTAGTATTTGCCTTAAAGATATGGAGGCATTATCTTTATGTCACAAAGTGTAAACTTTTCACTGATCATAAGAGTCTTCAATATCTCTTTAATCAGAAGGAATTGAACATGAGGCAACGCCGCTGGCTAGAGTTACTCAAGGACTACGACTGTGAGATACTTTACCACCCTGGTAAAGCAAATGTTGTTGTTGATGCTCTCAGTCGGAAGGTAAACCTTGAAAAGAAAAGGCCAAGAGCGTTGAGAATTGAAGTTGTCTCGACAATTGTGGAAAGTAGAAAGAAAGCTCAAGAGGAAGCTTTAGAGAAAAATGACCGAAAGGAAGAACGTTTGGGAAAAACGTTAGTATTCGGTACAAACAACCAAGGGTTGAAGGTATTCCAAGATAGAATTTGGGTACCTAAGACGGGCGGAGTAAGAGATCTTCTGATGGAAGAAGCTCACAAGACCATGTACTCGATTCATCCTGGCAGTACAAAAATGTATAGGGATCTAAAACCCTATTATTAGTGGCCGACAATGAAGCTCGATGTTGCTAAGTATGTGGCCGAGCGTGTAACTTGTGCTAGGGTTAAGGCACAACATCAGAAACTATATGGGAGTTTAGAACCTTTACCCGTACCCATGGGTAAATGGGAAGACATCACCATGGATTTTGAGACTAAACTGCCTAGAACAAGGAACATTCACGACATGATTTGGGTGGTCATTGATCGCTTCACTAAGAGTGCGCATTTCATAGCAGCCAAAGAGAAATGGTCTATGGATAAACTTGCGAATTCTTACGTGAAGGAAATTATGAGGCTTCACGATGTTCCGTTAACGATTGTATCCGATCGTTACAGCCGTTTTACCTCAAGGTTTTGGAGGAGTCTACAAGAGGAATTGGGTACCAAGTTGTGTTTGAGTACAGCTTACCATCCGCAAACCGATGGTCAGAGCGAATGAACGATTCAAACATTGGAGGATATGCTAAAAGCATGTACCCTAGAATTCCAACGTAACTGGAATGAACACTTACCTCTAGTAGAATTCTCCTATAATAATAGTTTCCACTCAAGCATTAAGATGGCACCTTATCACGCTTTGTATGGAGAAAAGTGTCGAACGCCGTCATGTTGGCTGGAAGCTGGGGAAAAGCAGTTTGTGGGACCTGAAATAGTCCATTAGACTACTAAAAAGTTGAAAGTGATAAGGGAAATGATGTTGGCTGCTCAAGATCGACAAAAGAGTTATGCTGGCAAGAAAAGACAATCGATAACCTTTGAAGTTGGAGATTCGGTTTTACTTAAAGTCTCGCTATGGAAGGTACTTATACGATTTGGTAAGAGAGGGAAGTTGAGTCCAAGGTTTATTGGACCATTTAAAGTTCTTCAGAGGATCCGGAATCAAGCTTACAATCTAGAGTTACCGGAAGAACTAGATGGTATTCATAACACCTTTCATGTGTGTTATTTGAGAAAGTTCACGGGAGATGTGCCCGACATAATTCCGATTTCTGAGTTAAGGTTGGATGAAAACAAGAGGTTGATCGAAGAACCTGAGGCAATCGTTGACCGTAAGACTATGAAGTTGCGATGCAAGATGGTCGATTTAGTGCTTGTGCGTTGGAAACATACGAATGGACCAAATCTTACTTGGGAAACAGAGAGTGACATGATGAGTCGCTACCCGCAGTTGTTTGGTGATATGTGATTCCGGGGACGGAATCATCCTAAGGGAGAGAGAATTGTAACACTCGTGTTTCTAGCCTAGGCATTTATATTGAGGTGATAGCCTAGGTTAACCTTTGTAACTCATTTTGAAGAAATGAAAAGGAATTATGTGAATATTATGTGAATTATGTGTTTTATGCTTAATTATTAGGGTTTAATTAATTAAGACCTTAGTGATCATTCGAAAACCCAAGTCATTGGAGAGTCTTCTACAGGAGTGCTCACCAGATCCCAAAAAAATCAAAACAAACTGCATTATTCTCTAAAGTGGAATTTTGTATGTTTAATTCATTTGTTTGCAAGGTTGAACCCAAAACTATTAACGTTGCTCTTGATCGTTCTGATTGGGTGCAAGCGATGCAAGATGAACTCAAAGAGTTCGAACAAAACAAATTTTGGAGGTTGATTCCCACTTCACCAAACACATCAGTCATTGGTTTAAAATGGGTGTTTCGCATCAAGCTGGACAAAGAGGGAAACGTGATCAGAAACAAGGCGAGACTCGTCGTCAAGTGATATTTCCAGGAAGAAGGTATTGACTGCGAAGAAACCTTCACACTAGTTGCAAGGTTGGAATCCGTTCGTATCTTCTTGGCATATCCAGTGCAAAAGAACTTAGAAGTATTTCAGATGGATGTCAAATGTGCATTCTTGAACGACGAACTTGAAGAGACACTATATGTGGAACAACCACCTGGGTTTGTAAATGAGAAGTACCCCAAGGTCGTCAACGGTCTTGAAGAGAAAAGACCCTCAACGGTCTGAAGCAAGCTCCAAGAGCCTGGTATGAAACTCTTACTAGATTCTTAAAAATGTCTAAATTTAAACAAGGTTCGGTTGCACGAAACTCTTACTATTAAATTTTTCCTTGGAATGAACATTAGACAGAGTCAGGAAGGTATCTTTATTAACCAGGAGGCTTACACGAAGAATCTACTTGCAAAATTTGGGATGGTGGGAGACTCTAAAGCGAAGGTTCCTATGGCATTCGGAATCAAACTTATTCCTTCTTTGGATAAATCGGCTACAGACATGACACTCTATTTTCAAATGATAGGTTCCTTAATGTATCTAACTGCGAGCTGTCCAAATATTATGTTTTATGTTTACTATTGTGATAGGTTCCAAGCCAATCTTCGAGAACCTCACATTACGGAAATCAAGAACATTTTTAGGTATCTAAAGCGAACGTCCTCACTAGGAATCTAGTACCCTTCGCATTCTGGGTTCTTTGTACAAGCTTTTTCGGATGCTGATCTTGGAGGATGTGGATTAGATAGAAAAAGTACAACTGGAGGATGCCAATTTCTTGATGGCAAACTTTTCAGTTGGCAATCCAAGAAGCAAACATGTGTGTCCCTATCAATAGCTGAAGCTGAGTATATAGTTGCTGCCTCATGCACCTCCCAAGTTATTTAGATTCTAAGCCAGCTTTGTGATTACGGCTTAAGTATGAAGCGAATCCAGTTATATTGTGACTCTGAAAGTGTTATTCGCATTTGTCACAACCCAGTGCAACACTCAAAGACGAAACATATAACATTGAGGTATCATTTCATTAAGGATCACGTAGAAGATGGCAACGTTGAAATTCACTTCGTAAGATCCGCTGATCAATTAGCTGACATATTCACAAAAGCCTTGCCTGAAACAACCTTCAATAGAATTCTTCAAGGCCTAGGAATGATGGAAGCTGAATCTATACCAAAACCACTTTCGCATCAATAAAGTTCACACTGTGAACCAGTGCGAACACTCGTAGTAGTTCGCAGTCTACTATTCATTCGCAGTCTATTTTAACACTGCGAACCGGTGTGAACGCTCGCAGTAGTTCGTAGTCCACTGTTCACTTGTGGTTCAGATTTTCCAATATCCCTTTGTACTTTATGTATAATGTTTCTTATCTTTGTTTCATTTTTCTATCTTCACAACTTTAATTATTTTTCAGAAAATTTAAAAACTCAAAATAATTTGTTTATTTCTATTTTTTTAATTCCAAAAATACAAAAATATTTTATTTGTGTTTATCTTTATTTTCACAAATCATAAAACATCAAAAATATTGTTCTTCTTTTGTTCATTAACCATTTGTGCAGGGTTCAAGGCTAAATTTTTACACAAATGATGGGGCAGGTATACATCTTTATATCTATGTACTAGCTAAGTGTCCCTAGAAGCATGTTGCTGCATGTTATCCAAAGCCTCAACGAACTTATGTTGAACCTTTAATGACTCGATAAAACCAATTGTTTCTTCTCAATTAGGTTATGATTTCACATAAGTCATGAGCTACCTTAATTTTCTCATAATGAGTCAAGAGTTGTCTGCTTGGTCACTTTCACATAGTAGAGGTACTTTCGTTTCCTTAAACCACCTTACTCTATTCTCCATCACATTCGCTTCCATAAAAGTAACCCTTGAGACTCTCAGCAATTACCACAGAGGTTTATGGTTTCACAACATATGTGTTAATGATCTTAGTTTCGTTCCACCACGAACTAAATGAAACCCAAAATTCAACACATTTAAATGAATTGACGGTGAACAATTAAACGTTCAAGATTTTCACCAAGGAATTAACGAATGCCGCATTCGTGGTCTGTACCAAGAAATCTCTTTTTCTTTTGAAAGATCTTTATGAAGTGCTCTTGCCCCAAGACATTTCTTCCTATAAGATCAAATTTTTATTTTTCTGAGATTTCTAAAACTTTCCTTTCCACTAAAATATTTCTCAACCTACTCATTCAACTGACTAGATTGGTCACACGAACGTTCAGAATTATATCAAGTTTTGGAGTTTGGTTGAAGATAAAGCCACCCATTTTTCCTAAAGAAAAGATGACTTTGAATGTTTCTTAATAAACAATTAATCGTATTTCAACGGGAAATCACACAGACACTTCTTAGTCTCTCTTGACTTCGAAGAAAGAGATCTATACCCGGCATCCATAGTTTCGTGTCTTATTAAAACATCACTGGATTCCTTTAGAATTTATTGCTTTATTTCTGTATCTTTGACACACTCTTGCACGAAAATCCTAGTGATTCTCAAAAGTCTGGTTCGTGGTACTTACATTTTGTTTCAGGTTCGCAGTTTAATTTGTGTTTTCTTAAAACGAAGTTCGCTTTCATATGAGACAGAGGGAATCAAACTCACTGCGAAAGGGCAAAGCTGACGCGACCATTTCCTGAGGATAAGAATTCAAAATGGCGCGTGAAATTTTGAACGGATGTCTACTTTATCGCCGTATGACGTATATCTCTGACATATACAGTTGTCAAATCATGCTTTTTTAGGCGACGTTTAATTAATCGATGCAATCTCTCTCCGGATTTCTCTCACCTAACAAATGGTATATAAGGTTTTTGGCGCTTCATCTCATATTATCACTCACATTTTTCTCAAAGATTTCCGGCGATCTAAGCTTTCTACTTCATCGTCTTCCTTAAGAACTCAACAATGGCAGGCTCATCTGAATCTCCTTCACTTCAAGAACAAACATGGAAATCTTAACTTCTCACAATCAAGCCACATCAAAACCTGATCATTGATCTTGATCCTTGCAAGTATGAAAGTCACTTGCTTATGATCATCGAGTGCCTGAAGTATTCTCCACTGATCACATCGTTAACCAAGATGGAGAGCGTTCCAATGTCAATGCTATCAAAGGCTTACTATTATGCGTGTTACATTAAAGAAGAACAGAGGATTACGTTTGAGATCCTCAATCACAAAACCTCTATCTCTAAATCACGATTCTGCTCCGTTCTAGGGCTTCTTCTATCAGATGATATGATTAACCCAGAATTTGTGTCCAACGCCGCTTTATTGGAGATGTTTTACCAAATGGGTTGTAAAGAAACCTTAACCGTCATCTCCAAGTTACGGAAACCAAATCTGCCACCACAATTGAATGGTCTCTTCACTCTACTGTTCAAGGCATTCTATGAAAGGGTTACTGGGTCTGGTTACGCCAACAAGCTGTTCATGGCGATCATCTATGGCATTTTCAAAGGCTAAACATTGACTACGGTGTTGTTCTCTGGACCCAAGTGATTCGAAGCACACATTCCACAACTTTCCACCATGGAATCTCTTGTGCACGATTCAGGTCCATCATTGTTCAAAGGGCCATCACCAAGTTGAAGATTCTTATTATGCAAGATGCCTTGATGTCCAACGTTTCAACCCTTCACACCACTGGAATCATTGTTACATACACTTCTAAATTCGCTTTTGTTGGCTCCATCCCAAAAGCCATGCTTCGTGATGTGCCTCCTGCTAACAAAGTCCTTGAAGGCTATCGTATTATTCCTGCCTCAGGGTTTCATCCTTTAACTCCTGAGATGCAGTCCAAAGACAGGAGTAACAAAGGGTGCAAGAAGGGAGAAAAGAAAAAGGGTGATAACGAAGGTACATCTGAGCTTGTGAACACTTCCAAAAAGCAAAAGGCGAAAACTGCTCCATCTACAGTTGCTCCTAAAAAGTGAAAGTTGAAAAGGGTTGCTCACAAGACCAAGTCTCCAACTCCATATTAAAGCGAACATTCACAATCTGACACTCAGTCTGATGTTCATAATAAGGAAGAACAACACGTTCATAATGAGGAAGAACAACACGTTCGTAACTAGGAGGAACCACCTGTTCGTAATGAAGATGACGAACCTGTTCGCAATGAAGCTGTCACATCCAATCCTGAGGTAACTCCTACTTATGATGATTTCTTTGACTCTCCTCCCCCTTCACCCAAAACTACAACTTCCTCCACACCTATAACAGTTGCACCGTGTCCCTCACCAGTATATTCTCAACCTCAATGCACCATTCCTTTATCTACTCCCTTATTTACTGATTCCACTGTCCCCCCAACAATGACGGTAGAACCTCCCGTTTCTGTCAACGCATCTGATATGGGGGCTAACACTTCAGGTTTTACAACATCTCATATCTCACCACCCATATCCCCCATTCACCAATATGATCCTAATATGATTTATGGGGATGGTGAAGACGATTTACTAGGATTCACTTTCAGTCCCTTCACCATTAGAACTGAGAGTGATGATGAAGCTCCAGTAACAAAGGGGAAACTAAAGGCTATCCATGAAAAGCTTGATTCGTTGCTTCAGGCTTCCAAGCCTTCATCCTCTGATGACTACTCTCAAGCTTTAATCAAGCCCATTCTTGAAACCATTACCAAAGAACACTCATCCAATCTTGAAACAAAGTCATTGATGAATCCACCTCTGTTTGCAACAAAACGACCGAAAAAGTCGATAAAATAATTTCTGATTCTCAAGTTTTCATGGACCAATTCCAAACATCCTTTAAGTCCAACACTGCTAAAGAAAATAAAGTAATTTATGGCCTGGGCTCTTCTCTAAAAACTGAAAGGTAAAAATTGCAAGAGGTTCGCACTGGTCTTCAAAAAGACCATGACAAGTTCCAGTCTTCTATTACCTCTCAACTCTCAAAGCTTCAGGAAGATTAGGCAATGGAAAGAAAAATAATGGATGCCCTTGCCCTTAAGACAGAAAAGGTGAAAGTATTAACCGTTAAGCTCAACACTGCTGAGAAGCAGGTCAATGAATTGTTATATGAGAAGGTTGTTATGAAGAGCAATATTGCAAAGGTTAATAGTATGCTCGTAGATATCATCGAGGCCAGGGACTCAATGATCACTATTTATGTTCGCAAACATCTAGCCGAAAAGCTACGACATGTGTTCACATTACTTCATCGTTTGGAGGGTGTTCCGAAATCCTCTAGCATTCCAAAACAAGGGGAGACCCACTAAAGAAGACTTCATCCAAGCCAACTCTTTCAGTAAAGCCAAAAGTTGTTAAAAGTGAATCGGAGCCTAAAGGAAAAGAGACGCTTCTCTCAGATGATCCAATTATTGATAATAGTGAAGAAGAGGAGCCTGATGAAGAAGAACTCAAAAGGCAAAAGGCTCGTGAAGTTGAGATAGATGAACATCAACGAATTCTTCGAGAGGCTGATGCTAAAGAGAAAGCTGAGAGAGAAGCCATGCCCACTCTTGAAATCAGAAAACTCTTGTTTCCTGTTTGGATGCTAAAGCAAATTCAGAATGAAGCTGTTGAATCTCCAAATCAATATTGGTTAGAACCGGCTGTGTCGTTTGAACTTCTCAATACTCAAGACTCGCAACTGGATATTCCAATAAATCCCAAGGCTTTCAAATTTCGTTCTTTTATCAAAGTTGCAAATGTTCCATCTACTGAAAATAGTGATGATCAACTACTCTTCGCATTCTATCTCAAGCACATGAGGGCCTAGTACGAGACATGGAGTGCAAGTAAGATAACGGCAGTAAAGGTCACTGGACCAATTGAGACTGAAATTTTTTCGAATGCAAAATTCAAAGTCGTCAGAGGTTCAACAAGTCAAGTTCATGAGTTCACTCTCGCAGACCTGCCGTGTATCAACCATATGACCAGATCATGCTTTACAATCTATTGATGCGAGAAGAACATAAGTACGAGCCTGTTGGCATTCACCTCAAGCTCATGATCAATTTATATATTCGAGAGGTGGGAACTATGGATGTCGAGATAGTTGGAGTTCTGCGAAAGAAGCCTTCTGCAGTTCCTAAAGAAGCTCCTGAGGGATTTGGAAAGCTAAAGATTGGAAAATTTTACAAGGAAATTTGGTATGTGGTCTTTCAAGCAAGGGATAGAAATGATGCTGTCTTTCGCAAAACATGTTTCTTCCTCCCAGACAAACACTTATGCTCTACTTCCTGTCTCGAATTCATCTTGGAACTTATCAACAAAAATGCTAACAACAGTGATGGTGATAAAAAGTGCTTCTCGGACATGATTCGTTGGTATGTCTAGGTTCTCAAGACTTTATTGAGCATAATTCCAATGGTATTTGAAGTGCAAAAGCAAATTAAGTATTGATGTACTCTTGCCTCATTGACGCAAAGAGGGAGATTGTTAGGATAATTATGTTGCGTCAATTGGCCTTTTGTACTGTTTGTTTTGTTAACGGGTAGGGCCTATCCTCCCGTATTTATTTGCTAGGGTTAGAGTATTTAAGATGCATGCATGTATCATGTTTTTGGTAACTCTGATATTATCTTGTACCCAAATCACGCCTCTACAGTAGCAATTCTTAATTGAGTTCTTCTGAGGCGTGACTTTTGAATCAATCAACATATTTTGAGTCATTGTCGTGTTCTTGCTTTAATCTATTTGAATCTATCGATCGTTCAAGGATATTTAATCCTAACATTAAAAAAGTTTTGGAGACATCTAAGCAACAAAGATGTTGTAAAACCTTGCCTATATGACCTAGAGGCGGTGTCGCCTCAAGTGAATATTATTGGTTTATCTTCTAAAGGGTCATGAAAAGGATTTATAGTGCATGGCTATATTAGCGCTCAGGGAGAACGAAAAGACAACATGTGATGTGTGGGGGTATATAAACCGGAGAGGTCACAAGGTTCATGGTTTAAACCTATAAGGATACCATTAAATTTGACTCTTCTTGTTTATTCTCATTAAACTAGGGTTTAATCTTCGTGAC
Organism: Lactuca sativa; assembly: GCF_002870075.4. NCBI lineage: Eukaryota > Viridiplantae > Streptophyta > Magnoliopsida > Asterales > Asteraceae > Lactuca > Lactuca sativa. The sequence goes on from NC_056627.2 coordinate 264,582,802, forward strand.
ACCCAAGTGACATCATGTGTGTGAGTGAAAGGAAACTTTCCAGCTTTGTGGGGGATTGTTGGAAATTATAGAGGTAATCTTGCAAGTTGGCAAGTTTCCTCTATCCTACATTGGTGGGGAGGAAGAAATATTTAGTAGGTTTATAAGGTTATTCCCTTGATAGGCCTTCAAAGGCTTTAGTGGATCAAAGGAATGAGTCAAGCCCACACACGTGCGTCTAGCCTATCCTAGCACTAACCAACGACGTGAGTGCTTGAAATGGCGTGATTTAGCTACACTTGGCACTTCGCACGAAGCATCGATCGCTGGGAGCTAAGGAGCTTCTATTTTTGGCGAAGTTCGGGTCAGGTCGGTTTGTCCGATTTGGTCAAAAGGATAACTTCGTGGATATGGAAACAAAATATTCTAGAAGGCTTAGAAAACGGCTAGCTTGGAGAGGAAGTCATCGTCCTAGGGTTTCTAGGGGATCCGCCCAAGAGTGGCCTCTTTATTGTCCTCTAGGGTTTCGATACCTATAAATATAACCCTCTGGAAGCCGTATTTCCTGCACGGAATTTGTAGCTCTCTCTCTCTCTCTCTCTCTCTCTCTCTCTCTCTCTCTCTCTCTTTCTTTCTACAATTTCTTCTAGTTTCTCCGTATTCACTTTGCGTTTATCGTTTTCCATTGTTGTTGAAAACTCGGTAAATCTACATTAAATCGTGGGGTTTTACTATGCTGCTTACAGACGATAAAAGCGAAGTAAAAATCTTTAAGGACAAAAGTTCGATCTGTGCCGTTATTCTATGGTCAAGATCTGCCGTCAACAAGTTGGTTTTACAATATTGTTTCGTCTTTACTTTCGTCCAACAAGATGACAGTCTGTTTCTACTCTTTTCTTATAATCAGATCTAATCGAGAATGATTGATCTGATTTCTGGACGAAACTTGGTAATCGTATTAATAATAATTGGATTTATCATTCACAACTAATCGACATATAATTCTCAATATTATTTATCGGTTTTCTTATATGTCTATTGGTTTCGATTTACAACACTTAATCAATTATTTTTAGTTCTTTTAATTATGTCTATCTTAAACCTTAATAATGGATCAATTAATCTAGATAATAATAACATTATTAATAACTAAATTTTTACTTTTTATGTAAAACCCAAACATGATCAACTAGAACACTAGCAGATTAGTTGGTATGTTATGATCATACACCTGTACTAACAATATCACAATCATTTAATTGATAACGACGTAGCGACTCTTAGACTTAGGATAATGTTAGGTTTCATATCCGAACACCAAGTTTTATTGGATATATTCACAATTCATGTATATTTGAAACTAACAACTTCGTGGTGAATAAAACTTGGCCCATATGCTTCTTATGTGTATGATATTTTTATGTCAAGTATAACGCATGGATCAGATCAACCATTTCTTTTACTCTAAGATCTTATTTCTCAATAAAGATATTGAGAATGTACATGTGTATTAGTGGGATCTTTTGGAGAGTTACTATGAGGATCTAATATATATATATATATATATATATATATATATATATATATATATATATATATATATATATATATATATATATATATATATATATATATATATATATATATAGAGGTTCATTTGAGACCACCTATATTTTGTGAGACATAGGGGCCAAATCTTAGCCTTTCATCATATTTGATCTTGTGGCTTATAAAAAATACAGATTAACACTAATTAATCTAACTGATTAGTTAATTAGGGGCAGATTAGTCACTAAGTTAAATATAACATCACTACCAGATCTTATATACAATTAGCGTCATATTCACGTCATTTTCAAGAACATCTTTATCTACTTCGATTCTTCTACCAAGATTATCGCTCCTATGTGATTAACATTCTTTAATCTTCTCATGTAATGGATCTTCAATCTCCTTAAATCTTCATTTATTTCAACCATATCATCCTCTGATTTTTGAGATTGATTGAGCGAAGAATGATCGTATCCTATCTAAATCATACCTTCTAAATTCATTATTTTTGTGTTTTTCGAGTTTGTCCTCTTCGTTCTTCTACATATGCAATTGATAATCAGATTGATTGGGGTTGATTTTCATCTATCGACATTTGGGGATGATCATCAGATAGATGTTATTTTCAACAATATACTTCATCAAATCACATATATCACCATCAAAATCTAATCGATTTTTGCACCATAATCATCCATTTTCAACAAAAGGTTAGTTTTTCTTCATTGACCTTTTATTTCAGCAATTCTTCATCAAATCACATTTGTTTAGCTGTTTTAGATATATTTTGAGCACTTTTAAGATTCGATTTCTATTTATCAGATTTATGATTTTTACAATTTATCAATGTTTGACTTTGAGCACTTTTAAGGTTTGATTTTCAACACTTTTCACGCAATGTGTTTTGTGAAATTGACATGGAATGTACAAAGTAATTATTGTTATTCAACAAATTCACTTAAACTAGACATGCATTCTACCTATTTGATGAAAGTCCTAAATGAGAAAAGACTCAGATGTATCACCCCTTCTCATGACTAAATTCTTCTTTAAGAATATGAGTATATTTCCAAAATATGACTCACAATTAGTGGCAAATAATACCATATTGATTACTGTTATTAAACATACCATAGTTTTGTTAAACTTATGTTTTTTTTCTGTAGACGCATAATGTTAGTGGTCTTTTTAGCACTATTTTTTAATATGCTCTTGTTAACTTTCCTGAAAGTAGGTTGTACCAAAGAAAATATTGCTTACTCTTAGACCTGTTTCTAGAATATTATCATTATCACAATTATGTTAAAAAATTTATTGAAACATAACAGTTGGAGACATCTTTTTTAACAATATGGAGTGCTCTAATTGATTTGTAGTAAGGGTTGTACTTAATAAAATATTGATAGACTTAGAATATTTTTTGCTTATAAAAATTTTCATTTTTTGTTTTATGATCGATTACATTACTACATTATTTTGTTGTATCATCAATTGCATTACTATAACATGTTGACTTTAATTTAAAATATTTGTATAATCCATGCTTGATTCTAACAATTCTTTCATTCTTTGTTGCAGATACTTTTAGCTAATGAATCCCAAATTGAAAGAAAGTTGAATATTTCAAACTAGAAATTCTTAGCAATAAGTGTTGAGATTAATGAATATTTAATAGATCTTATATGTTATAAACATGTAATAGATTTTTTTGGATTATGGTGCAATGTTATTTGATTATAACTTTGTAAGATCCCTTTGAAATCCATCATTCCTCTTTTTATCTAACGGTGTAAGCTTCTGATAGATTTATTATGGTACAAACTTGAAATGTGGTTTTCAAATTATCAGGTTTCAAGAATACATTTTAACTTTTAGAGACGATTTTGATATTTTCCTAAAAATATTGGTTTCATTCTAAAAACTTATGTGGTTGTCACTGGTTTGAAAATTTTGTTATTTGGATTTCCTAAAGAGTTGAAGGGACCGTGAAGAGGGGGGGGGGGGGGGGGGGATGAGGGGGAGGGGATTAGAATATTATACATTGTTTTAGAATATTACACCTTATAACATCATGATAGATATTTTATGGCACAAATTTGAAATATTTTTTCAAATCATTAGGATTAGAATATAACTATATTAAAATATTAAACTTTACAGCACAATTTTAGATTATTCCACATTAATTTAGTAATAATATACGTATTTTGTAATATTACAAACTAACATAAGAAAATTTTGTTTTCTATAAATTTTTTTGTTTTCTTATAAATTATTTTAGGTATTCTTCTAACACTATAAATCCTACACTTATAATATTACATAAAAGTATCATAATATTACATATAGTATTAGAATCTTACATAGTATAAGTTCATTTTACACATTAAAACACAATTTTAAAATATTACACACAATTTCATAATATTACATATTAACAACACAATATTAATATTTCAAACATAGAATAACTAGAATAATAACATATCAGTGAGTATTAGAAAAACTCAAATTTAGTTAGACATTTGTTCTATTATAATATTCTACATATACATATTATTTTCATGTAATAAATCAAATTATTTAACAAAAAACCAAAAGCATTATTTTATTAGATTATCAACACCATGCACACAACCCATAACATTATTTTAATAGAATATTATTCATGCAAACTTAATTTTAAACTCAAATAATATGTGAAAGATATTCAGAATTCAACAATATTATGAAAATTATACCTTAGTAAACAACACATTAATCATTAAACCAACGACATTCTTGTAACATTAACTTTTAATTTTAGAATATTACATAGTCTAAAATCAGTAATATAACATATAATTTTAGAATATTTCAGATTACTTCATTGTTAATAAAGTACTATCACAATACTTAACAAAAAGGTTCAAAATAAATTCTTTCCAACACAAGAAGAATGCCTAAAATCGTATATTACATATTATTTAACAAAAATATTCATAACAATTTATTTCCAACAAAATCAGAATGTCTAAAATGATAATATGGCACACAATTTTAGAGTATTCCATTTTACTTTATATATGTCAAATACAATTAGAATATCACACATTACATGAATAAAAGGATTAAAGCAAGTAGTTTAGGACAAAAGAACATCGAAACAACATCTGACTCATCAAATTAGGATATGTATAATATCAAGTTTTCAAATATAATTTTATAATATTAGAATCTTACATACTATAAGTTCATTTTACACATTATAAAATATTAGAATATTACACTTTAATATCAGAATATCGTACACAACTTTAGAATATTACATCTTAACATAATATTAAATATTGAACAATTAGAATAACTAGAATAATAACATATTAATGAGTATTACACAAACCTAAATTTAATTAGGTATTATTATATTAGAATAATATGCATATAACTTAGAATATGCTACAACATTATTCTTTTAGAGTATTCTAACTTTTAGAAAACATATAACATATAACATTTATTCTAGTAGAATATTCTATATATACACATTATTTTCAAATAATAAATCGACTTATTCAATTGAAAACTTAGAACATTATGCTATTAGAATATTCTAAACATGCACTTATGAAAACAACCAACATGTAATATTATTGTATTAGACTATTATATATCTACTTATTATAAGATAAACCATAGAATATTATTGTAATAGAATATTATACACGCAAACTTTAATTTTAAACTCATGTGATATGTAAAAAGATATTTCTAACATTACATTTCATAAACTATAACATTACATCTATTAATCTTTAAAATACATAACACAAATTAAATATCAACATTATACATCTTATATTCTAATATTACAATTATATTGTCATATATACTTGTTTCATAGTCTGTTCGCATGTCTTTGATCGGTTGACGAGCTATCATACGAGGTACCATGAACTACAATTTTTTTTGCCTTTATCTATTTTTGATGACAGACCTTGTTGTACAATCTTTCCTCTTGGATCAAAAACTCGTTTTTCCCTTCATTTGATAATTTCGTCAATTCATCTGCATAAAAAAATAATCATACTTTTATTAAAACAATTAACTAGGATATAAACAAGAAATTAAAAAATGCTTAAAACATGTTTCCAACAAAATCAGAATGTCTAAAATCACATATTACACTTTACTTAACAAAAATGTTAAAATCAAGTTGTTTCTAACAAAATCAAAGTTGTTTCCAACAAAATCAGGTCGTCTAAAATAATATATTACTTATTACTTAACAAAAAGGTTGAAAGCAAATTGTTTCCAACAAAATCAAAATGTCTAAAATTAGATTATGACAAATAATTTTACAATATTTCACATAACTTCATAGTATATCAAATACTCTTAGAATATTACACATTACTCACCAAAAAGGTTCTTATCATAACACTTTTGAGTTACCAGTGGAGTTAACATCTAGATGCAAATATTTTCAAGTTTTCATATATTCTACATAAAGATGTATGTTTAAATGTAAGGTTCTATAATACTATATATTCATATATTCTTCATAAAGCATACACAAAGTTGTAGGCATAAACGATAGGTTCTATAATACTATATTTCATTCATCGTGCCTTTGAGAGATAACTATATAAGGAAATATCTCAATTAGAATACATCTTCGAAGATACATAATGATGTTGACTAAAAACTATAGTATAATCATAACACACATATTTATAGAATTTTGCATAGATGACTACATTAACTCAAAATCACACAGGGAGATATAATCGACGATTATAACACATTAACTAAAAATCACAGACAAAGATAATATCGTGAAGAGATTATAGTAATATACATTACCTAGAATAACTTTAGATGTAAAATCCAAATCCGACTGTGTATAATGAAACCTTTGTTGGAATAACAAGCTTCAATCTCTTTGATTTAGGGATGGTTGATAATACGGAACTTGACCCACTTTCAGAATCATAATCATAAGCATGAAAATCCCAATAAGAAGGAATCTGAAATTGTGTTAAACAAGATTGCCTAGAATATTCATGTATTAAACCTTATTTCAATATATGTGGGCTTTATTATCTAACTGATCAACACAATAACATTAGAACTTAAATTTTACTAATCATAATACTTAAAATATTACATATTTACAAATAGAATATGACACATAATTTCAAAATATATCACATTACTTCATTGTTAAGCAAAGACTATCACAATACCTCACAAAAGGTTCAAAACAAGTTATTTCCAACCAAAGAAGAATGTCTAAAATCAGATATTACACATTATTTATCAAAAAGGTTCAAAGCAAGTTGTTTCCAACAAAATCATAATGTCTAATGTCATATATGACATATAATTTCAAAACATTTCACATTAATTCATAGTATATAATTCAATATCAGAATACTATATATTACTTCAACAAAAAGATTTAAAGAAAGTAGTTTCTAACCAATTAACATATAAACTAAAAAAAACAAAGCAATATCTGACTTATCAAATCATAATACATATAATAGCAAGTTATTAAACACAAATTTACTTAATTTTCACCTGATCACCTAATTAATAAAACAAAATAACATCTAAAATCAAATTATATTGAGAATACCTGCAATCTAAATATGATTTAGTTGAATAATCCATAATCTATGATTAATGTCTGATTTGTAGTGTTTTTTGATGCTAAAACTCGAATAAAAGGCTAGGGTTCTTCAATTTTGTGGTTTTATCAGTACTAGGGTTTTTTTAATACCGATTCATCACTTTCCTGAATGATTAGTGTGGTTATTAGGGGTTCCTGGGGAAAACTATGCAATGAAGATTGACAAATGAAGAGTTACATACACATATTTATGTATTATAAATATCCATACATGTAAGCAAAACTTCTCTACTTCATAATACTAGATTAAAATCGCACATAGATAGTATAGTATTATATGTTACCTGGAATGTATTGGGATACAAAACTAGTCTCGGATCGAGTAAAATGGACCAATTTTGCCGATTGATTGTGTAAATTGAAATTAGAAACATGTATATAGCAGAATGAAATCTATAGAACAATCTTCGATTTGTTTTTGAGCGAAATCATTGATTAACTCGAGCTAGAATCAAAATAACGAGCTTGAACTTTGTCGATTTAGGGTTAATCTGAATCAGAAACAAATTTGTGACAGGGAAGGGTTTTCTTGATGAAAGGGTTTTAGATTAAAGAATTTTAACGAATGAAAATTTGTATGAAAAGAGAAGAATTTGTTTGCATACGCTAAGTTACGTTTCTACCCTTGTGTTTATTCTAGTTAATTACAAAGTTTGGGTTATTTACACAACTGCCACCGCCTCCTTCATTTTTTTTTGATTAAATCTAAACCTTTGATCAATTTAGAAGAGTGGTCAAGATCTTGTCCCCATGTCTCACAAAATATTATGGTCTCATATGAACTTAACCCTATATATATATATATATATATATATATATATATATATATATATATATATATATATCCCTATTCTAATAAAAGAATAGTTTTAATCTCCTTTTGACATGTGTCATCCTATTAAGCCTCCTAATTAATGCATATTGTATTCTACTTTTGCCATGTGTCACCGTATTAGTCTTCATCATTAATGCATGTCACTTATCAACCTATTAATTCTCAATTTTAAATTTTAAATTTTAAATTTCTCACTTTAATTACATTAATTTAATTACATTAGCATAAAAATTAATACAAATTATGAAGTGATATAATTTCACATATTTATTTAAATTAATGATTATAATTTTATATAACTAAAAAAATATCTCTCAATTAATAATTTATTTGAAATAATTGATTGATAATTTTGAATTCTCACTATAATAGTTTAATTAGTTTTGTAACCGTGGTTCCCACGGGTTATAATCTAATATATATATATATATATATATATATATATATATATATATATATATATATATATATATAAGAGTCAGCGTACCACACTTTGTACATCCCTCTCTATCTTCATTGAGCCTCCAATTAAGATTGGGGAGTGTTAGTGTATCTAAATTAGTACGATATGGTGTCGGCGTACCACACTTTGTACATCCCTCTCTATCTTCATTGAGCCTCCAATTAAGATTGGGGAGTGTTAGTGTATCTAAATTAGTACGATATGGTGTCATAAATAAATATATATGTTGGAGTCTACTTTCTCTCCACAAAAGTTTTTTTTGAAGAGTTATATATGCTGTTCCACATATGTTTAAAACATATGTATGTGACATTTATTAATCGACAAAATTGTTTTAAAAAAATAAGATGTTTTATATATTAATCGACAAAATACGAAGAAACCATAAAAATACTTGTTTTACGTAAAAAGTCAAACCAAGATGTATAAACGTATTTGTATTATGATGTTTAATATCAAAGAGAGTGAATAAAAGTAGGGCAAGAATCAAAACAAAAAGAAACAAAATTGTGAAGTCAAGACAAGAGTACATTATGGTGCATGTGAATGGGTGGTTGGACACTCATGACTCAGGTACGTGCCCAAATAATTTTAGAGAGGGTAAATATGGGATGTTGGTGTTAAGTGGGACCTCTTCTTAATTAATATAAACATGACAGTTATTTTTATAACTTTAGTCCATGGTTAAGAAATTAAATGTTCAAACACTATAGTTTTTATAAAATCTTATCTTATGCTTAATAAATTACATGTTAGACTATATTGAATCCTGTTTTACCTTTTTACATTAAAAATAGTGAAAAGAAAATGGTAAGAACTCTTATTGTATTTTAATAAAATTTTATTTTATACATAAAATTGTAAAAATAGTCTTTGTGGTTGGTTGTAAATTGTCGTTTTATTCCAAAAAGTTTTGGACTAGCATCACCGGTCCGACATTTTGATTTTGTTATGAGTTTGGTCTAACTTATTTTGAACTTTTTTATAATGACGATTTTGCACCTACCTTTTGTTTTTTAGTTTTTTTATTTATTTAAATATTTTTATGATTGAAATAAAATTTCAACCCTCTTCCTCCTTACCATATCTCTCCCTTTACTTTTTGATTTTGAATGGGTCAACTCATGTCCATAACTATAATCTAAAGACTCAAAAGTTCACATATTCCTCGAAGGAGACAACTCTAGTGGCAACATTGCTCATCAAGCTACTTCCCGTGTAGTCAAATTAGGAATCCAAGTTCTCGGAAACATACTTTTGAATCCAATGCTTGGTGGAAAAAAAAGAATTGAATCTGAGAAATGATTGGATACAAAATACTTTGTGACAATTCAAGATCGAGATTGGTATTGGAAGGCGTTTCTTCCTAAAGGTGAAGATAGAGATCATCCAACTTATAATCCTTTTGGGCGAAGAGGTACAACCACATAGATCTAAAAACCATCGAATATAACAACTTCGCCTGTGCCACTAGATCTGTTCGTCACTGGCTTTTATGGTCGATCTAGAAAGACGAAGACGAAAGAGCAACGATTGTCCTTCTCTAACTCGATCTGTCGTCGAACGAACTCTGATCCGTCATCCTTTTTCTCCGGTTGTCCTTATTGTTTGAGCTTACAAACCCTTCGTCGAAGACACAATCTTCCCCAACAAACCCTCGTTTCAAATTTGAAACAACAACATCATCTTCGTCTACCGTCGTAGAGTTACATTGTCTCCGGAGAACAACCACCCATCCCTAATAACCCTACTACAGCCAAATGTCTCCTTTAACACACAAACACCATTTTTCTCTCCCCAATCTCTTTTTTTTTTTCTCTCTCTCTCTCTCTCTCTCTCTTCAATGTCGCCAGACCACCACCACATCGTCAGACTAACACCTCTCGATGGAACCCTAGAATTATTTGTCGCCATCATCGCCGGAGAAGAAGAAACTCACCTGAATCGATGACCAAGTAAATACACCAACATGCTTACTCCATATACTGATCGCTCCCTTGAACTGACTAACTCCAAACCAAGGGGAAACCTTAATCAATAAGCCAATTCCTTCAAGTTTAACCCAAGGTCAAACAAGCCAAAAAGTCAACAGTCAATGGTCAACAGGTCAACGACCCCCAAAACATGCTATGCTCTTGGCCACGTTGTGACAAGCTTAGTACAAAACAGTCGATCATCAAAGTATTGCCACGACGTGCCAAGCCCTTGTCATGGGATCTGGCAGAATGCCAACTTCTTCATTAAGTGCTTAGTCCTTACATATCTAAGCCCAAAACTTTAGTTTACTCTTTGACACTGACTTAATGGATAAGGTTTCCAACTTTATCCATTAAAAATCCATACCAAGGCTAGATCTACAATCCTAAGTCCATTAAATCCTTAATGAGGTTATAACTTGAGCATGGACACAAGATACACCAAACATGGTCCTTTTTCTTATTCCATAGAAGTATAATGTCCTAGTGTAACATCCAAAAAATACTAATAAAAAATTTCATTTTCAAATCATCAAATTCACGCAATGTTTGTTTCCTCATCATTCATAGTAAATGTATCACAATCATCAGAGTAAAATAACAATCATTAGTGCGGAAAATCATCGGGGGATGTTGTGCAGTCAAGTCAGACCTTTACATTTGGAACTGGAAGTACTTGAAAATGTTTAAACCACAAAACAATAAGCACAAAGCCTAGTGAGTTCCCCAAAATACCACATACCATACATATTTAACTATGCATTTTAGACCATTAGCCTAATATATTTGAGTAGTAATGTTATATTTTAAGATATATAATACTTAATATGCTTTGAAATGTTGTTGGACAACTTGACCTCTCTTCAGTGTTTTGGTCATATCTCATGACTCATAATTCCGATTGAAGAGATTAAAAATATTATGAAAACTAGACAAATTTTAGATGACCTTTATGTTTGTGAAAATTTTATATTCCTAGTTCCCATGCCATGGCAAAGCCATTTCAACGATGTGGAAAATTAAAAAATTTGTGAATGTTCTAAATCCAATACCCATACTGTGGCAAGTCATTTTCCACACTGTGTCAATGTTGAAATCCATAAATAAAGCTGTAAATTATCCCTAATGAAATATCTTCAACCGTATTTCACCCCCTACAAAAATAAACCTCAGATCTGCCATTGTGAGGGTCTAGAAGGCGGCTAAAGGGAAGTTAAGCTGATATGGAGTGAAGATATGATGGATTCGTAACCCGATCCATGTCTTAAATCGTTCGGTTTGTTGTTCCAACCATGATTAGCATTCCGTTATGATTTTTATATGTTTTACTTTCTGATTTAGGGCTTCAAAACCCTATTGCTTTTTGTTAGACTAGATGAATCATTGAGATTATGGGTTAAGTTCCTATTCAGATTATTTATTGTTTTTTAATTTATTATGTTTGCTTGATAAAAGATCCTTATGTGTTAATGTTTCAACATTTTATGTCTATTTTTGAGTATTGTTAGGTTTACATTAACAATCTAGCTTGATGTGCTTGAATCATATTATTTTATAAATTATAAATTCGTATGACTAGTGTTTGATCAAAACCTATGGTTAAATAGTAAAGTTTGTAATTATCACGTGTAAGAATACATATGATGACCATTTATGTATAGTAGCTTCATGATCTTTGATGCTAGTAATTCAAGTCTCTCATAATACGAATTGAAAATTGATTTTTAGGATAATTAGTTCACTTGATCACTACAATTGAAAGTCTTAAAAATTAAAGGATTAGTTGTCTAAATTTGGAAACCAGTGAATTTAGGAATCGGTGAATAACGAATAAATATCCACTTGTTAGTGCACAATTATACCTGCTATTTTTAAATTTATAAACCTAACCAACTTAACTAGTTAAAATGCACTTAGGAATTGTACCTAGTCCAACTATAATACATAATAGTAAGTTGGGTGTTGAACGCAGGTAACATAGTTCTAATTAGAAAATAACTACTAATAATTAAACTAAGAAACAACTTTCAATTGGATTAAGTAGAAAAACAACACTCAATCATTCGATTTCTTAGTTTTCGATACGCACCAAAGAACCCTAGGCGATTTGTATCCATTCAGTTTTCTAGTTTTTGAGATGAACCAAAGTACTTGAACTATTGCTAGCCGAGGATGGAACACTGACATGGAGAATGCTCAACGGGTGAGTTTCTACCCCAAGGGGTCGAAAGTAGCATTTACATCTTGCATTCTGAAGGATGGAGCCCATGATTGGGGGGAGGAGGTTGGAAACTCTTTGAGAGCTGAGGTCGTTGGTGAGGGAGTTCCAAGAACTTCTTCATACTACAAAGATTGTGACGGAGATCACCTCCATGTTCTAGGAGAGAGCATTGTTGGTTCGGCATTACGTCGCAGATGAGGAGATAAAGAAGACGAGTTACAAGACATTGGATGACATGATAAATAGAGCCCATGAACAGGGGATTAAGTTGTAGCTTCAGTTGGAGCAAGTACATATAATAGTGGGCCGGGTAAAGAGGCCAAAGTGTTTAGATTTGTGATCAAGAGGCCATCAGGACCTAGGTCGTTGGGCCAAGTGTGGGAGGACTCATGAGAGGAGTTTTTGTGAAATGGGGGGCTGATTTAATTACGGCCATACTGGTCATTTTAGAAGGGATTGCACTTAGGGATCACTCATATGCTTCCATTGAAATCAGATGGGCCACAGGAAGTCCGATTGCCCAATATTGGCAGGAGGAGAAGTGGTGACACCCGCACCACCTACCTTAAGCATTACTGATGGCTGCCAAGTCAAGGAAGAGGATTTGTTGGTGAAGAGCAAGGCATTCAAGTTGACAGATGAGGAGGATCGAGCAACACCAGATGTGGTTACCGGTATGTATCTTTTCCATGTCTTTTATTACTTTCTTTGTCTGTGCTTATGTTTTATCTGCTCATGTATCTGGATGTTTTTAGTCAATGGTACGACTGCTCATGTTCTGTTCGATTCGGGTGCTACCCGGTCATTTGTGTCTCTTGCACTACGCAAGAAGTTTAGAGATGCTCTATGGACTTTGGATTATCTGTTGGAGGTGGAGATTGTCGATGATTGCTCAGTGAGTGCTTCGAGAGTTCATCGAGGATGTGTTCTGAATATGTTCGACGAGAGATACTCGATTGATTTGGTTCCGACTCTTTTTTGAGGGTCTAAGGTTATTGTGGGTATAGACTGGTTGGGCCCCAATAGGGATATGATTGATTGTGAGCACCAGTTAGTGAGAGTTCATACCCCAAGTGGGGGGAGAGTTGGTTATTCATTGTGAGGGTGCTCAATATGGGCTAGCTGTCTGTTTAGCTGTGAGAGCTAGGAGGTATATTCAGTAGGGGTGCTCTATATTCCTAGTTTATGTGGTGGATACACAAGAGGATCGTAATAAGACTATAGACAACGTACCAATCATTCAGGAGTTCCCCGATATTTTTCCCGAGGATTTGCTGGAAGTGCCTCCTAAGAGACAGGTTGAGTTTTGAATTGATCTAATTCAGGCGCAGCACCGATAGCCAAGGCCCCGTATCACTTAGCTCCTCCAGAGATGCATGACTTGTTTACACAGCTGCAGGAGTTGTTAGATAATGGATTCATTAGACCGAGTAGGTCACTGTGGGGAGCACCAATTCTTTTTGTGAAAAAGAATGATGGGTTGTATAAAATGTGCATTGACTATTGGGAGTTGACCAAGATGGAGGTGAAGAACCATTATCCACTTCCGATGATAGCTGATTTATTTGATCAGATTTAGGGCACGTATTAGCTCTCCAATATTTATTTGAGATCAAGTTATTATCAGATAAGAGTCATAAATCAGGATTTGCAGAAGATGGCCTTTAGGACTCTTTATGGTCATTATAAGTTTGTGGTGATGGCATTCGGGCTCAAGAACACACAGAAAACATTCATGGATCTCAAAAACCGAGTGTGCAAGCCGATGTTGGATCAGTCAGTGATAGTGTTCATTGATGATATCTTGGTCTACTTTAAGACCAAGGAGTAGCATGAGGATTATCTGCGAGAGGTTTTGGAGACCTTATGAAAGGAGATTCTATATGCTAAGTTCTCCAAATGCGAGTTTTGGTTGCATGAGGTCTAATTTTAGGGCACATCGTCAACCAGAAGAGTATATTGGTCAATCTGGACAAGATTGAGGCAATGATGCGGTGGAGGTTCCGAGGACACCATTTGAGTTTCAAAGTTTCCTTAGGCTAACATGGTATTACTGGAGGTTCATTCAGGATTTCTCCAAGATTGTTGTTCCTCTAACCCATTTGAAGAAAAATAATGTTACCTTCCAGTGGGGCCTGATCAACATATATCTTTTGTAACTTTGAGGGAAAGAATGTGTGAGGCTCCGATTTTTACCCTTCCCGAGAATATAGATGACTTTATGGTATATTGTGAGGGTATGGATGACTTTGTGGCTTACACATCGAATTAGTTGAAACACGACACAAATTACCTTACACATGATATAAAGATAGGGGCTATGGTTTTTACCCTCAAGCTTTGTGGACATTATTTATGCAGGTTTAGGTGCACTATATATATTGATCACAAGAGTCTGAGGCATCTGATGGATCGTCCGAACTTGAACATAAGGCAACACAAATGGTTGGATGTGGTGAAAGATTATGACCATGAGATTATGTACCATCCTGGGAAGGACAACGTTGTTGATGATGCCTTGGGTCGCAAGGCAGTGAGTATACCTATTAGAGATATATGTTTGAGGTTGGTTATTGTTTCACTATTGTTGGATCTGATCAACAAAGCACAAATAGAGAGATTGAAGAGAGAGAGAATTGGAAGGAAGAATGAATCAGGGGCCATATTTCATTATTTGTTAGGGATAATCGTGGATTATTGACTTAGTGTGGCATAGTATGGCTCCCAGTTGATGGTAGGTTTAGAAAGACGTTATTAGAGAAACCTGGTAATTCGAAGTTTTGATCCATCCCGGAGCCACAAATATGTATAGATATTTTATATTGAGCTACTGGTGTCCCTGCATGAAGAAGGCAATAACATAGTTTGTGGAGCAGAGTTTAACTTACTGGAAATTCAAGGCCAAACATCAGAGATCCCATGGAAAAGTGCATGCATTACCCATTCCCATGTGGAAGTGGGAAGAGATCATCATGGATTCTTTTACAAAGTTGCCTAGGAAGACACATGGGGTTTGTTGAATTAAGGTGTCTATGATCATAACTAAATTCGTATGACTTGTAGTAAGAACCAAAATCCTTTTTGGGTTGCCTTCAGAACTAGTAACTAAAAAGGATGACATTTGCAAAGAGAGGTTGATTTATTACATGATTAATTAACAAAAATAAATGATTTTTTAATATATTATATGATTAATATATTGATTTGAAATAGTATTGTGTCATTGAGAATTAATCAGAAATTAACTGGAATTAGTTTTGGGATTAATTGGATTAATTAACGGCACAAAGACTGAAGTGTAATTGTTCAATAGTTGAAAAACAAAGAATTCCATAACCTTCCATGTGGGTTCATGGTCTTAGGAGATGCCAAAGGCATCTGGAATATTCCTTCTGAAGATAAGGAAACTAGATAACCACCCGGAATTAAAATAGTAATATTTTATTCAGGATTATAGTTTCCCGGGTTATCCTATCAGGTATAAATAGAACCCTTTGGGTGCCTTATTTTCGTTCTAAACATATACTAGAAGGATAGTCGAAAATCTGATCCTACTATCCTCTCTCCTATTGTGTTCTTGTTGCTTGAGTTTGGCTACAAACCATTAGAGGCACTAAACCTTTGGTTCTAGCTTCTCAAATCAACAAAGGAATGAATCAAGTAAATTTTTTTGCTATAACAAGTTAGAGGTATTTAACCCTAGTTTCTAGTTTTTTAAATTGATAGGGTTTATGCTAGTTTTATTAATTCAAAATATGTTGCCTTAATGTGAAAGACATAGATCCTATTAGATTGCATGTGCCCAATCGTAATTGTTAAGTGATTTTCCGCATTGAGCATTTTGTTGTAATCTAAGAAAACCATAAGTGGTGTCAGAGCTACTTGGTTTGTCTTACATTAATCGCACATTAGTGAATTGAACAAGAAGTTTTCGCAAAATATGTCTTCACGATGTGAACTCAAATCTAGATTTTCAGGATTTTCTGCCTAATTTGATTTATGTGGTTTTTATTTGGTAATTATCGGTTTTAATATCTACTAAATCCAATTTTTGATTATATTAGATGATTAAATAAAGCCCTAAATGTTAGGAGATATCATTAGACAAGATAATGATTAATTATAATATTAATTGATATTATCCTTATGGATCTAATAATTAGTTTAATTAAATGATTAATTAAAAGATAAATATTAAATACATAAATGATTTAAATGATTAGTTAGATAATTGATTAACTAATTAATTTTAAATGTTTAAATGTTTAGTTGAATAGTTAATTACTTCAATAATTAATTTTAAACCTTGTATTTTGAAATATTTTAAAATACACCTATATATATATATATATATATATATATATATATATATATATATATATATATGTATGTATTATAATATTAATTATTATTTGTATAAGAAAAGTCAGTCAAATCGCTAGTAAGCCTCATTCACGAAGCCATGCTATAAAGAGGGTATAAGGGAATGACCTATAAAATGATCGTTGAATGTGTGTCCTTTTCACCTAGCACTCTCTTGTGTGGTGGAGGGTCGTTAGTTGAACGGGTATGATAGGACATAATATTATTAAAAGTATAATTCTATAAAAGTACTAGAACCTTCTTGAAAATCCCATTCTAGCTACTTTAGGAAATATATGAAAAGTATGCTAATCTATGAAAACGCACATCTTTTTTTATAAATTCGTTAATGGAGCGTGTGTGGCTAACCGTAACGACACACTAATTTGGGACTATAAAGTTGAATGATGGTACAAATCGAAAATTATGATTTTTAATGGAGCGTGTATGGTTTAGCGGCACATTAATTTGAGATGATAAATGACATCGAGGTTGTCAAGCCTATTTTCATGTTTATTAATATCTTATTTGTGATCCTCGGTATCCCAGTCACAAATAGAAGAGCATAATCTGATATTAAACATGTTATTGATTAGATTCAATGAATCCTAAAAGATATAGGAAATTTCATATTAGATTGAAATTAGTGAATTGTTTTTACCCACCTTATAAATTCGCAATAAGACTACGGCATCCCTCTTCTTGATTGTGAATTGTATTTTGGATCTTAGCCTTAAATATTTATTTTAGGTTAAAATTTTTAGGATTTTGTATCGACTATGTAAAACTTTCTCTCTTTATATATATGTCCACTCCAAATGATGTGTCTGCTACTTAATCGTCCAACAACATCAACTCAAACTTCACTCTTCTATCGATCCTATCCAATGAGAAACTAGTTGGTCCAAACTACATCGACTAGATGCGAAAATCAAAATGAATCTTCGATACGAGAGAAAAAAGTATCTTCTCGAAAAGGCTCTAATTGAAGTCGATGAGTCAATCGGTACTCCAGAGGAGCTCACCACCTACAAAAAACAATATGATGATGCAACAAAGGTCGCTTGCATAATGGTTACAACCATGGTACCTGAGTTTCAAAAGGTCTATGAGGACTATAGGCCATACAAGATGTGCTTGGACCTTGCTGAAAAGTTTCACAAGAAAGCACATCAAGAGTGGTATGATGTCATCAAGGCGTTGATGGAATGCAAGTTGAAGGAGGGAAAGTTTGTCTACAACCATGTGCAAAGAATGTAGAGATATGTGAAGCGGTTAGAAAAGCTCAATGTGTGTTTTGACAAGGAGTTGGTCATTGACATGGTCCTTAACTCCTTGTCTCCTAGTTGTGATTAGTTTATCCTAACTTATCATGTGAACAACATGGAGACTATATTGACCCAACTCCATAACTTGTTGTAATTAGATGAATCAGGGATGAAGAAAAAGTAGGTCCCTTAAGCAACAAGTGCTCTTGTCCTAGCCATTGGAAAAACAATGGAAAGCTAATCCTCAATTGTACTGGAAGGACAAGGCCCATGCTGTAGCGTCTGGTAGTTAGTCCAAGGCAAATCCCAATTTCGATATTCCTATTGCTAGTGACCCTAAAGAGGCCACTTGCTAATATTGTAACGAAAAAGGGAATTAGATATGTATGCCCTAAATACTTGCAAGTTTGAAGTATGGCAAGGTCAAGCCATATTCGGTAGGTATGTATACTATTCAATTCAATAACTCACAACTTACTCGTTCTTGGGTCCTTTACACAGGATGTGGTTTCGATATTTGTTCTAATATACATGGGATAAGAGAAAGTGAGGAAGTGGATCATGGAAGAATAAATTTGATCATGGTGAATAGGCGATTTTCACATGTTACCAAGATTGGAACTTATAGTCTAGTACTCGGTAGTGATGTTAGAATAGATTTGATTAATTGTTGCTACTCGTCATAAATGACACAGAGCATTATTTCTTTTCATGCATTGTTCAGAAAAGGTTTTTGATATTCTTCTTCTGATGAGAATGGTTCGATTTTGGCTTATAAGAATGGTGTTTTTTTGTTTAAAGCTTTACCTTGTAATGGTGTGTATGAAGCTTTAATTTGTGTTATTGATTCATCTAATGGTGTAGAAAAAGCATGTCGTGGCATTGTTGTATTGGGCACGTTAACAAGAAACGCATCGACCAAATCCAAAAGGATGGAGTGTTGGAATCATTTGACTTAAGGTTAGATGATGAAAGCAAATATTTTTTTTTGGGGAAAGATGACAAAATCACCATTCACTGGAATATGTGAAAGAAGTGAAGATTGTTGGACGTTATGCATATAGATGTGTGTGGGCCCTTCAGGTCTACTACAAGGGATGAAAATCGATACTATGTTACATTTACGGATGATTATAGCAGATATAGGTATATCTACTTAATCAAACATAAATCAGAAACTTCTGAAAAGTTCAAAGAGTTACGCACGAGTTCGAGAATCAATTGGGTAGGAAGATAAAGATGTTTCGATCTGACAAAGGTGGAGAATATCTTAGTATCGAGTTCCGCAAGTATCTCAAGGAATGTGGAATTTTTTCATAATTGAATCCTCCCAAAGCACCACAACTTAATGGTGTGGCTGAGAAGCGTAATCAAACCTTACTTGGTATGGTTCGTTCCATGATGAGTCGAACTTCTCTTCCAATTACTTTCTAAGGGTATGCTTTAGAAACAACTTCCCATATCCTAAATCTTTGAAGTGTGTTAGGATTGATTATGAACACAAATGATTAAGACATTTAAAGATGTAAATGAAGACAAGATGTAAATAATGTATGTTTGGCTCGATTACTTAGAATGAGTACATAAGAGAAAAGAGTACAAGAGAATTCTCCATGTTTCGAAAAGTTACTCTACTCTATGTGTAATGCCCGTAGATCCGGGCTAGTCAATTTAGAGGCAATAAGTGTCGAAAACAACTTTTCGGCAAGAGATTATTTATAATAAATAGTATTAACCAAGTTGTAGAATATTTCTCAAGGTTTCCGTACATATAAAGAACGCCGAAATCCGAGTTATAACGAAGGAGTTATGGCCCGTCGAAGTTTTACGGCAAAACCGGCACGACACCGGGAAGCGTAAATAGTGAATTTACGATAGAGTGAGATTTAGCCTTAGTGATCTAAATGAAAGTCATAGAATATGTTAAACCGAGAAAATCCATAAAAAGAACGCCCAAATCTGACTTCGTATGAAGAAGTTATGATTTTTCTAAGATTCGGCTTAGCTGTGCACGACCCGAAACTCGAATTTTAGTTCGAGCGGTTTTTGGCTTACGCGACCTAAATGAGAGTTGAATATCTCATTATTAGGAACTCAACGGTAAAAATACATACGAAAACGGAGTCCGTATGAAGGAGTTACGAATTCTTTACGGTCATTTAGCAGTCTAATCTCCTCCTACTTGTAAATTTAATATCGGTCGAGAATTAGCCAACGGGGTCTAAAAGAAAGTTGTAGATCTTGATTTTACCTACGCGTGGATATAAAGAACGTCGAAAACGGAGCTCGTATGCGAAATTTACGGGGTTTAGAAGTCGGCAGGGTGTTGCTGCAAAAGGGGTGACGTGGCTGAATATGGGTCAAGGCTTTCTCCCCAAGGAAAGCCATTAGATGATGACACGTGGCACCAAATCGGCGAGTAGATCCTCCTATTCGGCGAGTTCGTCAGCATTTCACCCTATAAATAGAAGTGTCGGGTTTCTCTCATTTCTCACACCTTTCCCCACTTCTTTCTCTTTCTACACTCTCTCTCTAGCCTACCTTAAGCCCCCTAAAGCCTAGGTAAACCCCCTAGCACCCGAAGGAAGCCCCGAGGCTCCCTGAGTCCCGAGAAAAGAGACTTTCGGCTCGGAAACGCTGCTCCAGCGAAGCCCGGTTTTCGAGAAAACCCGCTATAAGTGAGCCACGCCTAACCTATCTTTAGTATAGCTTATGTTTTAATATAGTAATGTTATTAGGACCTTATAATAAGTATTTGTGCTATTATTATGAGTCATATTGAGTGTTATTTAACGCTTATATAATAATAATAGCTGGACTATTAATTAATCGCGGTTATCGTTAGACTAAACCCTAGTGGTATTGATACTAGGTTTTATCGAAGGAAATCGTTTTGAGAGTATCGAAGCGCTGTACGAGTGCTGAGTCACCACCTTTCAAGTGAGTGCATGGTCCCTTTCAGCTTACACATAGATATGAAGTATTTTACATAAATTACGTGTTATGTGTGCATATTATCTAAATACTTGCTATCTATGTTGGATGAACGTTTTATACATGTTTTCAATGATTTAATTTGTATAAGTATTTTATATCTACAAAATATATTGGGTAAAACATGGGTAGATGAATGATGAGGAATAAAAGCTGAATTAGAGGAACACTAGTAGTGCGGACCTAGTGCCCTATAGGTATACATTGGCAGCAGTGGACCTAGTACCCTATAGATGAGCACTGGCAGCTGCGCCACAACCCGTAGATGTTTTAGATCTACGGTAAACGTCCTAGCAGCTGCGCTCTAAGGACAGTATCGGAAGCTGCACCTAATATGGAGTCTTATGACCATGACAGTAGCGTTTAAAGGTCAATACTGGCAGAAGCGCCTCATAGAAAATGTCCAAATTCTAGCAGATGTGCCTAAGTGATAATATTAGCAGCTGCGCTTGACCAATGTGTCATTGACAACAATGGAATTCATGTTGTTTCCTTAGGATGATCCTTAGGAATGAATGAATGAGAAATAACGGATTCTTAGGGTAGATCCTTAAGAATAAGGAAGATAATGGGGATGGGTAATTGGGTTGATTGTTTAATTGTTTAAACATAATAATTATATTATTGTGGGTTGAAAACCCTATGTACTCACTAGATTTCCCAACCTGACCCACTCAGTTTATTTATGTCACAGGTGTTGTTATAAAGTCACATTACACTGAGCAATTAAAGAGATGTAGATCACTAGTGTAAATAAATGTAAGTTCTGTTTATGCTTATGTTTTTGTATTAACGATGACATCCCAAACGTCTTAAAATGAATAAAATACGTTCCTTCGAAAATGTTTTTTAATAACGTATTTATTGTGTTTTTCTGGGAACAAATTCCGCAACATTTTTATTAAAAGAAGTACTCTGATTTTTATAAAGCATAAACAAAATCGGTCTTTTCTGGCCGTGAAAATGGGGATGTCACACTATGCACCTACCCTATTTATAAGGAACATCAGACACACAAAAAGTTACGAGGACCATACATTGAAGTACGAAAACAACAATACCTTGTTAAATAGATAGAGAGTCAAAATCATTTGTATTTCGACTCCTTACAGACTCTGACCAATGTGACTCCTCACTATAAACAGCTTGAGCCCTACAATCTTCCCCTTAGTGAAAAAAAGTCAAAATTATGCAATCAACTTTATAGTTTGTAGAAGTTCACTTCGAATCTCCATATACCATAAAATGGTGATTCGAATCTCTTCTTTGTCTTCACTGTCATTCTTCTTGCAGTTGTTAATTCGAATAAGGAGATTTGTATACTGAGAGTTTGTGTACCTCTCATGATCACTCACTTGAAATAAGAACATCTTCATTTGCCTATTCCTGTTCTTTCCTCGAAACATGACACCAAGAGGTTGATGAATTATTTCACCAACTTCATAATCATCAATGTTAAGCTTTCCTCTTAGAAAAGATTAAGGGACTTTCGAGTGCTTCTTAACAGTTGTTGCAAGCTCAATATCAGTGACTGCCAAGTAATCATAGTAGTTCTCAATGAGTACTTTCATATGAGCAAAACTAATGATGAAATCATCCTTGTTGATCTCTGTTAGCTTCGATACATCCACAACACTCAATATATTTGTGACCGTGGTCAAGTCATTTAAGTTCATTAATGGAAAATCTGCTATTGTGAACTCCAAAGTGAAAGAAAAATAAATAGATCAATAGATTCTACATTACGAGATATATCAATGATATGGAACGATGATGATTGAAAAAAGCTAAATTCTATTAACCTCAGCAAGAGAACAGTTCGTTAAGACGAAACTATTCTTTTAGTGCTAGTGAATAGGCGTAACCCTAGATTTTACATGCCTACGCTATATATAGACTAAATGATACAACAATTACGAAAAATGGACAAGCCCCATGTGAGAACCGGAATTTAAACATAAATCCGAAAACATACATTTGACGCAATACTAAATTAGACTTAAAAATCTCCCCTTTTATGTCAAATTGGAAGGAGGTCTTCATCATTGCCTTTGCACATCAAAAATATTAAGCATAATATTTAGAAGAAAACCTCGTACAGACAGATACCAACGAATCATGTCCGAAACACACTTGATGACTACAACAGAGTTGGATTTATTAGCTTCAGCCCTTGAAATAATGGAGTTCAGAGCACTTTTCAAATACAAATGCTTATCCCTTAGATAGAACATGCAATTATTGATCACTTCACCTTCCTTCATCTTGTACACAATGCTCCAGTGCTTCTTGTTAATTAGCCCTCCCTTTAGATGTTGGATATCTTCTGGTTGATCTTGTGGCTTTAATGTCGGTCTTTTTTCTCAACAAAATAAATTTCCATATCCATTTTCGAAATTTCCAGAATGTAACACTTGATCAACCTCTTCAAGCACTCATATATGGGCTCATACTTCTTCACATCCTTCGCAACAATGTAGAACAACGAGATCCAATCTTAAGGATTCAAGAATAGCAGATAAGCCAAGGTGAATTCATTTAGAACATGATTGGTACCTCGGAACCCCTTTAATTGTATATTCAGAAACTCTTATGTCTGAAATGATAAGCTAACCTTCAGTCCTACAATCCTTTTTAAACTCCACGACTCATATTACAGTTTCACATATTTAAGATAGAATGAGAAGAGCATTTGATTTACAGCTTTGTTAGAGATCAAAGATTTTTTATCCTTTCAAAGCATCTGAAGAGAAAAGCTCTTGGAGTCATGGGAAAATCCAATTTGACACTCTACATCATTGTTTGTGTCAAAGGAGGTGGTTGGCTCCAACCAATAAAGATTAAGATCATCAATACCTTCCTTTTGTATATGTTCAAGAGACCAGGCAGGAAACAAGGATTCCTGATTTTCAAGAATCATGTTTTATATTAGCCTCTTCGGCATCAAGTTTCTGCCTGAGAGCATTGAGTTCGTCAACCTCTTTGTCTCTTCTTTCTCTTGCTTCTTTTTCCAATTCAGTCATCGCCGAATTTTCTTCAGAATCCTCTTCAAAAACAACTTTTCCTTTGTATTTTCTTGATCCAGAAGCTTTATTATCCTTCTGATCAATCACCTTTTTCAAGTTTTTCTCCTTTTCTCCCCCTTGTTTCGAAGATGACTCGCTTCCTAAAACACCCTAGATCTAATTAAGCAATGCAAACATAGGTTTGAGTTTCTTAGAGAGAGAATGACATACTAGATCAGTGAATGGAGCATTTCGGTTCTCAACGATTCGTAACAACCGTTGGTCGATTACAAAATTACGAGCTTGAACAGAAAGTTTCTCTTCTTCAATTTTGGCAATATGAGTTGAAGCATTCTTCAGCTTTTCATTAAGAACCTTCCTTTTCTAGATTTTCTCGGCCAGTGCATCCACAATCTTATTCTCAGTAGCCAAGTCATTTTGTAACTTGGTGAGCTGTTGAGTGATTGGTAAATTGAGATCAGTATTGTCAAGCGTAATGTCTGCATGGAGTGTTGAAAGAGCTTGTTTTTCAGATTTCAAAGAAGATTGAAAACCTTATATGACTTTCTTCATGTCAGCTATATTCTTTTCAGAAGAGGTCAGGAAGTCAGCCATGAATTCCTTGACTTCTTGTTTTAATTGTTGGACCTTTTCTATAGTTTTCGAGATTTTCTTTTCTGAAGCTTGATCAACCTTTGTTGATTTTTCTAGGACTTTGACATTAGATGATGTAACCATTTCCACAGTGGCTCGATGGGTTATGAGTAGATTTTCCCATTTTATGGAAGATAAGGCATGTGAATACTCCAAAATTGAATCATGCTTTTCATTTAACTCCTTGAACTGACCCTTAGTCATCAGAGCGTCAACAACATCACTTTTGAAATTGACAGTGAATGGCTGGAAGACGAAATCAAAAATCGGTTCTTGATCATCTCCGAATAAAATGCCAGTATCATCATCAAAAGGAGGAATCGAAGATGAAGGCTGTTATGAAGTCACACAAATGCTGGCATTTGGCCCCACTTCAGATGTGTTACCAAGGATGCCTGAAGTCTGAATCTCTTCTGAGACAGATTTGATAATCGGAACTCCTAGTGGAGTGGAAACCGATGATGTTGTAGGAACTGTTGATTCTGTAAAGATGGGTGAGGAAATTGGGATTGAGACCTCAGGAAGGGATGTTTCAACAAAACTCGTTTGTGGGAGAGGATAGATAGATGTTATTGGTATAGATGAGGTGAGGGTTGAGGTTGACATTGGTAATGTTAGAGGATTGAATGGAGGTGGTGGAGGTGGAGTGGTGAGGTTCGTAAATGGTTCTCAGATAATAGATTCAAAAATATCAGATGTATGAATGGAGGAAGATGGTGGAGAAGATACATTCTGAATTGTTTCAACATGTGTTGGATTCGAAGTAAGAGAGGTATAATCCTCTTCATTTCGGAGAATTGAAGTCCCCTGAATATCTGATTCAGTCCTTTCTTCAGATTTTTCTTGAAGAACTGGAGATGGAGACCGTGGTTTCTGAACTAGCTTCTTTGTCTTCATACGTACTTTGATTACTTCCGAATGAGCAGTCTTGGCCTTCCTTTTTTCACCTCGTTTTGGTTTTTCCCCTTCATTAATAATCTTCTGTAATTTTGTTGGGATGGGACGAACACTAGAAGAGGGCATTTTTCGATAAGCCCTAACGATGGCGTTATCCAATGAAACTTTCTCCAGTAATGCCTCCAGAATAGAACCAACAATATCAAAGTTCCATGGGTCCGGCATGACGAATGTGGAGGTATAGAGTGTTGAAATTTCAGCCATGAGTGAATTTTGTATCAAAGGAACCTTGAAGTGAATTAGGGCTGTTGTAACCCCCGCAGACTCGGGCTAGTCAATTTAGAGACAATAAGCGTCCAAAACGAATTTTTGATAGAAGATTATTTAGAGTAAATAATCTTAACCAAGTTATATTATCTAACACAAGAGTTCCACACATATAAAGATCACCGAAATCCGAGTTATAACAAAGAAGTTATGACTCGTTGAAATTTTACGGCAAAACCGACACAACACCGGGAATTGTAAAAAATGAGTTTGCTATAAAATACTTTTTAGCCTTAGATATCTAAACGAAAGTCGTAGTATGTGATAAACCGAGAGCGTGCATAAAAAGAATGTCCAAATCTGACTTCGTATGAGGAAGTTATGATTTTTCTAAGATTTTATATAACAGTACACAACCCGAAATTCGAATTTTAGATCGATAGATTTTTAGCCGACACAATCTAAACGAGAATCCAAGATCTTGTTAATAAGGACTCGACTATAAAAACACTAACAAAAACGGACGTCTGATGACAAAGTTATAAATTTTTAATGGACTTTAATTGTCCAAGCCTGTTAAAAATAACTTTAAAAATAAACTCAAAATTAGCCGACGGAGTCTAAATAAAAGCTTTATATTATGTCACCACTTACGCGTGGATATAAAGAACATCGAAAATGGAGCTCGTATGCAAAACTTACAGAATTTAGCAGTCGGGAGGGTGCTGATGCGAAGAGGGTGGCGTGACCAAATCTCAAACTTTGCTTGCTCCCCATGGTATTCGCTTCGGATGCTGACACGTGCCCCCCATCATACGTGTAGCATACCCTCGTACGCGCAGCATACCTGTAACACATAGCATCCCTCTGAGGAACGCCCTACGTATCAAGGCTCAACCCCCTATTAATACCATGTGAGGGCACCCCATTATCCTCACACCTTAAAACTTCTCTCTCTCTCTCTAACTTCTCTCTATACCTCTCCCAAGCCTTAGTACTTCACAAGTTCTAAGAGGTGAGTCCCGGAGTGCCATAAGGCTCAAAGAATAAGAGATTTTTGGCTAGGAAGTTCTGCCCCCGTAGTGCCCGGTTCCTAGTTAAACCTCCTTGTAAGTGAGTTATGCTTACCCTACTTTAAGTATAGCTAATGTTTAAGTTCAATATCGTTATAATGAACATACAAACAATATATATATATATATATATATATATATATATTATAAAACATAATATACAAAGTGTTATTATAATATCTTTTAACTACTCGCGGTACGGGGAATTTGGTTTGAAGGGTCGCATAGGGTTGTTGGATTTCAGAAGCGCTATAATGCCAAAATGGTCCTGCCCTCCAATGTTTCATGTATGGCCCCTGTCTGTACATAGTAGTTGAAAAGTATTGTTTAACACTTATAAAACAATATCACTCGTTAATAGTCACGATAAATATTAGACTAAAATCTAGTGGTAATGATACTAGGTTTCGTCGAAGGAAAATAGAATTGTTAGAAGCGAAGCGCTGCCCGAGTTTAGAATCATCACTTTAACAAGTGAGTGCATAGTTCTTTCATGAACATGATTTTAATACAAGTATTGATTTAAGTACTAAATATATGTTTGTGTGTAAAGTATTTGTTACTGCCTAAAATATGTGTTATGAGCATATCTGATAATATATGTTGATTTGAGATATATAGAGTAAAACTAAATTAATTAAGAGGGATATTGGGTAGTATCTTCTTATGAGTATGAGTGAGATTTAGACGAAGGGTAGAACTTTAAAATTTGTCATCGATCTGAGAGAATGGTTTAGACATAGTTGTATGTCCTTAGTCCGAGAGTATGGAGAGGACATAGTTATTTGTCATTAATCCGGGAGTATGGATTAGGTAAAGAGGTTAATTTATTGTAAGTTCTAAAACACACACACACACACACACACACACATATATATATATATATATATATATATATGATATAACATTGTGGGATTGAAATACCTATTTACTCACCAGGTTTCCGAACCTGACCCACTCAGTTTATTTGTATCAAAGGTGTCGATACAAAGCTACATTACATTGAGAGATTAAAGTAGACGTATATCACTAGTGTAAATGAATGTAAGGTCTGTTTATGCTTATTTTTAATATTGACGATGATATCCCAAAGTTTTAATATAAACAAAATACATTTCTTCGGAAATTAATATTTTAGGTCAAAAACGAATCCAAGGGTTAGTCTAGTATTGTGGCCGATCACAACTAGACCTAGAATGCACAACTAAGTTTTATTATGGTCCAATCGATGCATGCCCAAAAGACTAGAGCCTTACATCAAGACCTAGTGCAAGAGGATGGTACACCTTGAGGATATCCGGAATAGAGACATGCATACGACATACCTCCCATATAGAGTGTTACCTAAGATACGGTATTATCTACTTTATATATATATATATATATATATATATATATATTATAATAGGAAACTATATGTATTATATATATTATTTCTCATAAATATCTACTTATTTGATGTCGTATGAAGGAAATCAAAATGACATGGAGAATATATGGGACTGGGTGTCGCATCCTTATCCAGAAGCAGACCAGATGGTGCCATGCACGCCCGAGAGTGAGAGGGATTACAATTTAGCGATACCCCTATCGCCTACCCTAGTATCAGCTTATGAGGAGCCATTTGAAGATAAGGAATATTCCAGTGGGGAGGAGTAGCTTGGCGATAAGATCAGTGAGTACCTGCATACAGTTCACCCTACCCAGATTTGTCTTCCCACGAGGATCATGAGGAGACTCAGGAGGAGGACCCTATAGTGTTGGAGTAAGCACCAGAGACTGTTGCCCCGCATCCCCATTCTCTCTCAGTATTCATGCTCTGGGACGCAGAATTATCAGTACCCCCAGAAAATTCATTCCATCCCATCTCGCAAGAGGGAAGCCTCACCACCATCATCTCCAAATTCATCAAAGAAACCTTTCCCCACCCATAGATGGACACCCCACGTGGACAAGTGGATTGACGAGGATATTATTGGGTTTTATGAAATCAGAGATTCATCCAGGCACCGAGGCGCAATTCCATCCTATAGGATCCCGCAAATCAATCGATCTCAGTGTTAGTCCCGCATGTAGCATGAAACAAGGATTACATACATCTAGTGTAGGAGGATCACGACTCATTGAGGATGGAAGTCAAGTTGTTAGTTGGTAGATTTAGGGAGTTAGAGTAGGAGAGAGATTATGATTAGAAGAGGATCCTCTACGCTTATGATCATCTGGAGGAGACTCATTCTTTAGTATAGTATCAACATATTGTGATTAAGAGTCTTAAACAGCGTGTGAGAGAGACTGAGTTGAGGTTGGTAGTGTCGGAGATAGTTAAAACCACTATGAAGGTGATGATCAGTTGCCTTCAACATCAGTTAGCGTAGATAGTGGCTTGGATGTTAGATTGTTTTGGGTTGTGGTAGACAGTTCTAGCCTAAGGAAGCTAGGAACTATGATTTTTGGGTTTGAGGGAAGGAATAGCAATGTATCAAATAATAGGAAAACGCTACGTCTTTGTTTGTAAAATAGACACTTTTCCTGCTCAACCCATACCATTACATTGTACACTCTTTTCGGAAAATCGAATGTAAAAGTTTGTGGAAATCAGTGAAATTTATTTGATCTTAATGCTTATTGTGTTACTTGTTTGATTGTTTTCTTGAGATACTTAACTCTCTTAACTAAATTATCAAAGTAAATCTCAAAATTTATCATAACAACTAATATATGTAATAAAATTTAGAATCATGCCTCGCACTTGAAGGAACCCAGGACAACCCCAAAAACAATCTTGAGCCTATGAGCTCAGCTGTGATTGAGGAATTAGTAGCCCAATGCGTAGATGATGCCATAGCAAGCTTAGAAACCCGTAGGAACTTAGGATCAAGAGGCAATGGAGGTGAGATTTCACAAGGAGATAATCGAGGTCCAACTAGAGTTTGTTCATATAAAGATTTTATGAACTGTAAGACAAAAACCTTTCAAGGAAACGAAGGCGTAGTTGGGCTGACTAGGAGGATGGAAAAGATGGAGTCCGATTTTGAGATAAGCTTCTGTCCGGAGGATTGTAAAGTCAAGTTCGCTGCCTGCACACTGGCAAACGCAACCCTAAGCTGGTGGACCAGTTACACAAGGACCATGGGCGTTAATATAGCAGAATCCATGTCTTTGAGTGAGTTAAAGAAACTCATGATTGGGGAATACTATACACACGAAGAGATGCAGAAGATGGAGCAGGAGTTGTGGAATCTGACAATGCAGGAAGCTGGTGTTGCCTTCTATACAAGTCGTTTAAATGACTTTGCCACATTATGTTCTGAGATGGCTACCCTGAAAGATACGAAGATAGAAATGTATATTTAGGGTTGGCCTCATCCTATCCAAGGCTTAGTCAATTCCTCACAGCCGACCATCTTCGACAGCGCAAGAGACTAGCCTTTAGTCTAACCCATCACGAGGTTTGTCATGGAATGATGGTCTAGAAGGATGACCTTCTGAAGTAGGATGGTAGAAAAAAGGAAGTTTAGAAAAGAGTCCAAAGGGAAGGATAGGAAACGAGTAGAGAAGAAACAAGAAGTTATTTAAGCATTTGCGGTTTCAACGCCCTCAACTGGGACTACCTCTGGAAGTAGTCCTAGATGTAGTGAGTGTGGGTTTTGTCACAATGGAGCATGTTAGGTTTCTACCAATTGTGGCTAGAAAGGTCATCTTGCCAATAGATGCAAAACCCCACCCAATCAAGGAACCGCAAAAATAGAAAGTCGAGCGTGCTTTGAATGTAAGAAAGTTTGACATATCAGGAAGGATTTTCAAAAGTTGATGGGTCAGAGAGATAGGCCGTCCAAAATCCGACGGTAGTTACGGGTATGTTCCAAATCAATATTTTATATGTTAATATACCTTTTGATTCTGGTGCCGATAGAAGCTATATTACTTCAAAATTTAGGAAGTTGTTAGATCACCCATCTAGTAAACTTAGGGAAACCTATAGGGTAGAAATGGCTAATGGCCAAATCGGTAGTACTAAGGAAATACTTACGAATTTTTCCTAAACGTTAAATAATCATACTTTTCTTGTCGGCCTTATGCCAATAGTCATTGGAAGTTTCAACATTGTCATCGGTATGGACTAGTTATCCTCTAACCATGTCGAGTTGCTATACTATAATAAAGCCTTACGTCTATCCCTACTAAAAGGAGAACCCTTAATCGTCTACGAGGACAATACCGGTAGAAATCTTAGGATCATCTCTTGCATGAAGGCCAGAAAATACTTGCAGAAAAAGTATTTCGCCTTTTTAGCTCATATTGTCGATATGAAATATAATAAGGAGAAAAAAATAAAGGAATTACCTTAGGTGTGCTATTTCCATGACGTATTCCCTGAATATCTACCAGGTCTACCGCCAGCTCAACTAGTAGAGTTTCGGATCGATCTAGTTCCACGAGCTACCCCCGTAGCAAAGTCTCCTTATAGATTAGCACCCTCGGAGATGCAAGAACTCTCCAGCAAACTATAAGAACTTCTTGACAAGGGTTTCATTAGATCAAGCTTCTCGCCTTTAGGAGCACCCGTTCTATTTGTCAAAATATATTAATATCTATAAATATTAACCATTTCATAAAGCTTAAAGTCTTAGGATAATATAGCTATAGATACTATGTCTAGTTGCAAGCTATGATATTATTCCAAAGAGTAATGATATATGATGGTCTAGGAAGATATCATACCTAGATGTTATACTGACCAAATCCCTAGGACAGCATAGTGCCTAGAAGTTATGTTGGTCAAAAGTGGGGATATGTATCGTACCTAATTGTTACTCTGCCCAAATATTATGTTTTCAAATAACCATAATTAGGATACACACACACACACACACACATATATATATATATATATATATAAAATAATTGTGAGATCAAAAGTTATAATTATCAAATATATGATAAAAGATATATATTGTAGGAAATCCATAGGAAAGATAAAAGATAAAAGATAAATACCTAAAGTTAATGCATTAGTGAGCTGTTAATATTCACCCAAAGGCCTTGATTAAATTCGACATTCCCCGATACCTATAATTGTTAATCTTGCGAGAGCTAGAAAGATATGTCTACATCTATACAGGGATTTGAATGATCTAGTATGCTCAAGAGTCATATTAAAATGATATTGCTAAATAAAATATGATCTTAAGGGTCACACTAACAACAAATTGATACAAATGATCATTTATTAGAAATTGATTTTAATAAATATTCATAAACTCTTATAATAATTGGGAAAATATTTATTTCACGAAAATAATTATTTTACCATACAAGTAACACATTATGTCATATGGTATGAATATAATATGTCATGTACATCTTTTTGGACCTAATAAGCCTTTTGTCTTTTAGCAAAAGACAAAGTTTATATCTTATAAACTTTGAGTATATAAAATATAAACTCTTGACTTGTCTTTTCTTCTTGGAAAATGTGAGATGAGGAGAAAGGACAAGAAGTATGGCCTTTTCATTGGTTTAATGAAAAAGAATCAAACCTAGGGAGATATGTTCATGACATAGGGGACAAAGTTGAATGGATTACTTAATGGTTAAGGACTCTTGGACCATCATTCTATTATACATAAGTGGAAAATGCTTTCATTTTGATCACTCCTTCTTGCTTTGGTCGAGAGCACTTCTCCCCTCTCCATTTTCTCTCTAAAGTCTTCAACTTTGAAGAATTCTTGTTGATTCTCTCTTTAAGTCATAATCTTGTTTTGAATTAAAGCTTAAGAGTTGTAACTAGCATTACATCAAGTTGGAACATTGTTGGTTTCTCAAGGTTTCATCCTCACTCCATCAACTTCCAAACCTCCCCTAGAGGACTCAAAGTGCTTCAAAGGTTGTTACCACTTCTTCCTTCTATGGTTATGTTACAAATCTTTCTATTACTTGCAAGATGATCCTTGGTGGGTGATAAAATGTTTATGCTATTTATAAAACTCAAGTCTTCCGTTTGCCATTATTTGTAGTTTTTGAAATTAAGTTTTAAATAAATCCCAACAATTGGTATCAAAGCCAACTTGCAAGTTTGATTAGATTTTTTGATTTAGGGAAATCTTAGTTTTTGGAGAATATGGATAACTTGTTTTTGTATAAAAACAAGTTCATACATATTTTCTTTGACAACTTTATAATTGTTAGTTTATGTGACAAAAACTTATATGCATTTTTGTCAAGTAAGGTTGTCTTAGAAAAACAAATGATGTTTTATGTTTATATGTATTTTAGAGTGCATAAACAAGCCTTGGACCATTTGTGTTGTTGTTTGTGTGATTTGGTTGAAAATGGTTTGTAATATTCTATTATTCATATAGTACGTAATAAAAGTAACTAGTTTTTATTCGTGTTATTTTTTATGTAATAGATTAATTTTAGACTAGATTTATTTTACAAAAAATGTAACAAGAAGAAGATGGAGGCCATTTCTTGAAAAACCGTGGAGACCCGCGGTTTTATAATGATTTTATAAAAGTTCATAACTTTTATAAAGTTTTATAAAATGCAACAAAGTTGGTTGTCATTGCAAGTGAGAGCTTGAAGATCACATCAAGAACAAGTTGTAATATTTGGTCCCTTTATTCCTTAGGAAATATTCAACACTTTTGTTTTGGCTCACAAAAGTGTTATATAGTTTAAGACTTGTGTATGTCAAATGCATGCTTGTGTTGTTTATTTTTCAAAGAAATATTTTTTGTGGTTTATAATTTAGTTTTTCACAAACCTAAACTATTTTAAGGACAAAATAAACATCACATGGAGTTCGAATTTCAAAATGTAAAATATGGACATTAGATGTAACATATTCTAGCCATAAAATAAAATCTGGTTTTATAAAATTGTTAATTACGACAACTTTTGAAATATTAAATTATAAGTGTAAAAATCATGTTTTTATAACTTATTCAAACTCCAAAGTTTTACTTAATAAAAGGAAGTTTTATTAAACAATATTGAAAGATTCAAAATGGCTCATACACAAACTTAATACTATTTATTAGTTTTAAAATTGAACCAAGCGGAAATATAAAAACTAGGTTTTTATAAGAACCTTAAAAGTGATTTTTGGAAAATTGATAAGATCACATATTGGATGCATTCTATTGTTATGATATCACATGTTTTTAAATAGAATAATAAAACATATAAATCCCGTTTTCAAAATGCAAGTCTATGCCATCCAACTTTAGAAACATGTAACATCCCAAGTTTTGTCATTAATAATCCCTGGGGATGGAAGGGTGAAACCATGAGAAACCAAAGGGATAAGTTGCAATTTTGGGACCAGGAGGAGTACGCTACACATACATAAGGATACGCCGAGCATACTAGGCGCTCCCTAGTACGTTGGGCATACACTTGTTTAAGCTAGGCGTACTCATGTCAGAAGGAAACCCTAATATATATGGTTTGGGGGCTATATAAGCAAGATTATGAGCACAAAACCCTCCAATACCTCAGCCTCCACTGCTTAGAGTCGTTTCCCCAAACCCTATCCATTTCTTTGAGTGTATGAGCTTATTGAGTCTTTCTTGAGTGTTTTAAGAAGAAGGTGTTGCATCAAGGAGTTGGAGAAGAAGATAAAGCTTGTAGATCTGAAGTTGGTTTGTGCTGTAACAACGTAAATTTTCAAAACAATTTTTTCATTTTTAAATCATATTTTCAATCATCAAAACAATATCGACAACCATATCCAATGTTATCATAACAAACAAATCCCAGAATCTCAAAATATTTCAAATACAAAAATCCTCTCAATGTGTACGGATCATGCCGGTGTCTTCCCACAGTCCTCGCTAGTACCTGAAACACCCAACACAACAACTGTAAGCATAAATGCTTAGTGAGTTCCCCAAAATACCACATACAACACATACGCCTTTCCAGGCTATAACTCTGTGGGACCTTCCGGTCCAAGTGTCTCAGGGGACTTCCGTCCCAAATTGCGGTAGACCTTCCGGTCCTACTCGTATCGACCTTCCGGTCCGTCACCTCTTGACCTTCCGGTTCATATCATCTTGACCTTCGGGTCCTTATCATACATAGCATACATAACACATACATATCACATATTAGCATATAGCACATACATCGCATAGCATATAAGACCTTCCGGTCACACATAGGTACCCTTCCAGGTACAGTATAGTGAGAAGACTCACCTCGGCTATCTCGGATAGTCTTGCACACGTATACACTGATCTAGCCTCCACCTAAACACATAAACAATTATCTCAAATCAATAACGGCTCTCTAGGCTAGACTAGTCTCTTCCATGTCCTCTAAGAAGGCTTAAAGACCATTTTACCCTTCTAATGGTCCACAAGTCCAATTGTTGACCAAACCCTAAAACTCAACAAAAGTGAACGGTCAAACTTTTACCAGACTCGTCGAGTGCACTCGTGTGACTCGGCGAGTCCATGCATGTCCTCTTCGCCCCTAGTCCTTACTCAACTCGCTGAGTCAACCCTACACTCAACGGGTTACCACAGGTCGCGAATCGTGGGGCAACCCGACTCGACTCGTCGAGTCTCTTATGGACTCGGCGAGTTCCCCCATGAAAACACTCAAACGATCTTTTGAGGTCATATATGCTTCACCAACCAGTAGATCTAACCTTCTAACACTCGAAAGTCATGTAAAGGTTCAAACTTTACGTTCATGCAATGCTTATAAGACCAAAATTGGAGAAATAACCTTTAAAATGGGGTTCTACTCTCAAGGCTCACATGAAATCTCATAAAGCTAGAAGCTTGGGACCTTTTGGACCTCTCAAGGTCCAGATCTATCATCTATACCCAAAGGGACCTCATATGCTTCACAATCTAACTCAAAATTGTGCAAAGGAAACCCTAGATTCAAGGAATCTATCAAATACACGAAATAGGAAGGAACTTGTATCTCAAAACGTGAATCTCAGTGTGAACAACACAGATCCAAGCTCCACAATCGATCTAGCTTGGATTTTCCCACTCCTTCTTGAAAGATCACACCAAAGGATGAAGAATTAGCCTCCAAATTGCTCTCTCAGCTCTCTTTGCTCTCTAGGGTTTGCACAGGGGAGTAGTGGACGCAAATGACGGCCATAAGGGCCTTTAAATAGGGCTCAATCCCTGAGATTTAGGGTTTCACTTTACAGCACGGACTCGCCGAGTCCACTCATCGACTCGTCGAGTCCGGTCATTAATCCAGACAAGAATTCGCAATCCTACTTGGCGAGTCTGAGCGTCTACTCGCCGAGTCCCTCCATAAAACTCAAGATAAATAATTAAAACAAGATACCTGGGAATCCGGATGTTACAATTCTCCCCTACTAGAATCAGACTTCGCCCTCGTAGTCTCATTCTATAAACAGCTCTAGGTGTAGCTTCCGCATCTCCGCCTCCGGCTCCCAAGTCAGCTCGGACCCTTTTCGATGCTGTCACTGAACCAGAACTAGTGGCACTTCCTTGTTTCTCAAAACCTTGATCTTCTGATCCACCACCACGACTGGCCTCTCAACATAATTCAGGCTCGCATCCACTTGAATATCCTCCAATGGTACCACCACCGACTCGTCGGCTATACACTTTCTCAACTGGGACACGAGGAAGGTATCATGTATCTAACTCAAATCCGCAGGTAGCTCCAACCGATATGCTACCCTGCCCACCCTCGCGATCACCCTAAACGACCTGATATCCAGGGCCCCAGCTTGCCCCTCTTCCTGAATCGAATCACTCCTTTCCAAGGAGACACTTTCAGGAGTACGAAGTCTCCGACCTGAAACTCAAGATCGGATCGTCACCTATCCGCGTAACTCTTCTAGAGACTCTGAGCTGTCAACAACCTCTTCCTGACCTGCTATATCTGCGTTGTCATCTGAAGCACTATCTCAGTGATGCCCATCACTCGCTGCCCTACCTCTCCCCAACAGATGGGAGTCCGATACCTCCTCCCATGCAACAAATCGAAGGGAGGCATACCAATGTTCGAATGGTGACTGTTGTTATAGGAAAACTCAGCCAATGGCAAATACGTGTCCCAACTCCCTCCGAAGTCCAACACACATGCCCGAAGCATGTCCTCGAGCGTCTGAATCCTCCACTCACTCTGTCCGTCCGTCTGTGGGTGATAAGCAGCACTGAAATGCATCCTCGCGCCCAACTCCTCATGGAAATTCTTCCAGAACCTGGAAGTGAAACGCACATCCCGATCTAACACAATCAAGATCGGCACTCCATGCCGCGATACCACCTCCCTCACATACAACTCTGCCAGCCTCTCTGCTGAAGAGCTCTCACTAATAGCAAGAAAGTGAGCGCTCTTCGTCATTCGGTCGACGATCAACCAAATTGCACCAACACCCCTCGCGGTCCTCGGCAATTTGGTGATGAAATCCATAGAAATTTGTTCCCATTTCCATTGGGGAACCTCGAGTGGCTGCAACTTGCCATCCGGACGCTGGTGCTCGGCCTTAACCCTGCGACATGTCAAGCACCTCTCAACAAACCATGCTACATCTCTCTTCATACAGGGCCACCAATAATCTTTCTTCATATCCAAATACATCTTAGTGGCCCCGAGATGGATCTAGAAACTCGATCTATGCGCCTCCTCCATCAAAGTGGTGCGCGCCCCGCCTACATACGACACCCAAATCCGACCCTGAAAGGTCATAAGCCCGCGGCTATCGGTAACAAACTCAGGTACCTGCCCAATCACCCGCTCTCTCTTACGGTTCTCCGGTCTCACTGCCTCTGCCTGGGCCTCCCGAATGGTGTCCAATACCGGAGTTATCACTGTCAGTCGCATACAAATGTCTCGAATCGGGTCACTCTCTGCCCTACGGCTTAGGGCATCAACTACAACATTAAATTTGCCCGGGTGGTACAGGATCTCACAATCGTAATCCTTTACCATGTCCAACCATCTCCTCTGGCGCATATTCAGGTTGGGTTGATCCATCAAATACTTCAAGCTCTTGTGGTCCGTGTAGATGGTACGCCGAATTCCATACAAATAGTGACGCCAGATCTTGAGGGCGAACACCACTGCCCCCAACTCCAGATCATAGGTGGGATACTGCGTCTCATGAGGCTTCAGCTGCCTCGATGGATACGCTATCACATGCCCCATCTGCATAATTACTGCACCCAACCCCGATATCGATGCGTCACAATACATCACAAAATCCTCCATCCCTTCCGGGAGGGCTAGCACCGGGGCTTCGCATAAACTCTGGCGAAATGTCTCAAATGAGGTCTGCTGCTCCGGACCCCATGAAAAAGCAACTCCCTTCCGGGTCAACCTGGTGAGAGGAACGGCGATCTTGGAGAAATCCCCGATAAATCTCCGAGAATAGCTGGCCAATCCTAGAAAACTCCTGATCTCGGTGGGTGATCTCGGCACCTCCCACCTTATAACCGTCTCAATCTTAGCCGGATCAACCAAAATCCCATTCTGGTTGACGAGATGCCCCAAGAACTAGACCTCCCATAACCAGAACTTGCACTTGGAGAGTTTGGCATAGATCCTCTCCGACCTCAATACCCCAAGAATCTCTCTCATATGCTCCTCGTGCTGCTCTCTAGATCTCGAATACACCAAAATATCATCAATAAACATGATCACCGACCGATCCAACATCGGCCTGCACACCCTGTTCATGAGATCCATGAACGCTGTCAGTGCATTGGCGAGCCAAAAGGCATCACCACGAACTTGTAATTCCCATAACGAGTTCTGAACGTCGTCTTCTGGATATCCTCATCCCGCACTCTCATCTGATGATATGCCGACCTTAGATCAATCTTGGAAAACCAAGACGCTCCCTGCAACTGATCGAACAAATCGTCGATCCTCGGTAATGGGTAACGGTTCTTGACTGTCAACTTGTTCAACTCCCGGTAATCAATGCACATCTGGTGTGAACCATCCTTTTTCTCGACAAAAAGGATCAGCGCTCCCCAAGGGGAACTACTCGGTCTAATAAACCCCTTCCCCAACAGCTCCTGAAGCTACAAGGATAACTCTTGCATCTCTGGCGGCGCAAGGCGATAAGGCGCCTTGGCAATAGGCGCTACCCCCAGAAACAAATCGATACGGAACTCTACCTGCCTCTCAAGAGGCACACCCGGAAAATCCTCGGGAAAAACATCCAAGAACTCACGCACTATCAGAACCTCATCAATTGAACTTGGCCTCCCAGCGGCCACTCGTGTGTCCATCACATAGGCTACAAATCCGATGCAGCCCTGCTGTAAACTCTGTCTCGCTCTGGCAGCCGAACAAAACGCTGACCCACATCGGGTACCCTCGCCGTACATCGTAATTACTCCCCCACTAGGGTCTCATATCGTCACCAACTGACACTCGCAGTCTATAACAGCCCCAAATCGGCTCAACCAATCCATGACCACTATGACACACACGTCCCCCATTGCAATCGGGACCAGATCTATCGGGAACTCCACACCGAAGATCTCGAGTACGCATCCTCGAATCATATCTGTAGCATACACCGCTCGCTCATCAGCTATAGAAACTCACAGAGGTCGACTTAGCGCCTCTCGTCGGATACTGATGTGCTGACTAAACGCTAAGGAAACAAATGACCGACTCTCACCCGAGTCAAATTGATGCGTTTTAGGCATAAGAACAATCCTATGTGCTCATACAAACCCTAATGCTTGGATCTAGGTTTCTCTATTGCACATGCTTTGAATCCAAGACTAACAAACTTAGATCTAACAAATTACAAACTGAATTAGGGTTTATAGAATTACCTTTAATTGTTATATAGCAATAACAATCAATTCCTTGCTTGAATTGGCCTTAGAAAGCTTAGTGCCTCAAGTGCTGCACCTCTAATGGAGTCACAAACACCTTATGCAACTTGGATGAAGAGGAGAAGAGAGAGGAGGCACCAAAAACGGCTGGAAACCCTAGAGATTTAGTTGTCCACGTTTTTGGAGCCTAAGGGGTCCTTTATATACTTGTGTGGGCTGCTAGGGTTTCAGCCAAAACCCTAATGGACAGCTTAAACTCTAAGCAGCCCATGGAACCTTCTGGATAAGGCCATGGACGAAAATATGATGGGCTTCCATCATAATTTCGTTCACCCCTTGATCCTTTAGCATTCCTTAGCCCAATAACTCAATTATCCAATAATTGCAGTCCAGTCCCCTAAGTTTAATTAATCTCTTTTAGCCACAAAATTAATTAGCAATTAATTCTTGACTAATATTAATTAAACAATATGATTTCTCCTTTAATATATTATTCTCATAATATATTAATAAATCATATTTAATCCTTTCTCTCCTTAAATCATCCTACATATTGCTATGGTGAAGGCAACCCAAAAGGACCATGCTCATAATCGGGTCAAGTACATACCAAAATAGTTATGGACTTAGACACTAATCCAACAGTCTCCCACTTGGATAAGTCTAATAACTATTTTCTGTATGACTTCAGAACCTGATCAGTAATCATAGCTTTCAAAAGCCGCTGTCAACTCTGATTTTATCAGATAGCGTGTCCTCTAGATAAGGGATTATATAATCCTCCATTCTCAAGATATCGTATAGACAAAAGACATGAATTTCAATCATTCTCTCTATACAGTTTCCCGACTTCCGATTTATGACGACTGACAACAGACTACAATTGAACACATCAAATTAGTCTCGGCTTGGCGAAGCGCTTAGGTGTCATCACTAAATCATCGAGAGGCCCAATGATATCGCTTTTATCCCACTTTGGGTAAAAGGAATGGATAAACTTTGACTCAAATGCTCGCTTGCATTTACTGATCGAATCACACACAACAATAAGTTTTATAACACCAAGTTACTGGTGCGTTTACTTATTATCAATGTGTAACCGACCAACAAATAACAACTCACACGTCTCGGTTTCAAGAATATACAATATTATCGTCTCACTAATCACTCGTGATAAAACCATGAAGTGATCCAAGTGAGCGTGGGTTTAATCCAATACTCTAATCTTATCAAAGCACTCATGAACTCTGCAGCAAACTTGTGCCATGTCTAAACACTTCAGACAATCTACAGATAGATTCATGACAATCTTCCTTCATACTTACTCCCAACGTATGACCGACTGTGGATGTTTGAACAACCTAGTTATTCTGGAAGTCAAAACATGCAAACTGAAACATAATAATAATACTTAATCCTATATGGCCCCAAACTTGTGAGAGTAAATAAAACCCTTCTATTTATCCACCATATTAATTATTCATTATTATCGTTTACTGTTTCTTAAAATCAACTTATTACTTAAATTACAACAATAGCTGTCCCATGCATAAAGCATGCACACTATGTTTCCTATGTTCCTTACTTTGTGAAATAGATTAATTGAAAAACCTTTTCAATGATGCTCATTTCACAATTCCCAATTCTTATCATTAGTGTAAGAACACAAGGTTCTTCCACTACTAGAATATGCTAGATTCTAACATTTTATGCAACGATCCTTTCGTAAAGTCATAGCACAAAAGTCACCAAGACTTGGCTAATGAAATTACAAAGTGCTTTCTTAGAAATTGTTACATGACAATTCCATAGACGTGAAGTCTCACATTCAAAGTACATTCCTTTGAACATCCTTCTTGCATAAAAGTTTCTAATCTAGACATAGATTCTTAATATCCAACTCCCAATATGGAAACATTTCCACATTTGCCATATGACAACTCATTCTTAATAGAATCTTATCTATAATAATGTCGATATGGTCCATCCAATACCATACTTCCAACTACTCACAAGCGACCAATCCTCAGCGAACTTTGGATCGTCCTTTGATAGTTGTTTAATAATTTTAGTCAAAATCCATTCTAGTCCTTTTTCCCTCTTAATACGCTAGACATTTGAAAAAATTTAGAATGGTAAATATTATAGCATTTGCAATCGATCCTATACCCGAAGCGTATGGGACACGATGCATAATGTCTTACATAAAGATATGATACTTTACCAATCTTTTGCCATACTATTTTATGTGTCATGTTCTCATAATTCGAACTATGAAGAGGGATGCCGTAATCATAATCGAATTTAAGAACTCACAATGTATCCTTTGACTGAAACTATTAAAATTTCTTAATCTAAGCTTTAGATTTTGAAACGAAGTATAATATTCTATCCCTTAATTATAGCAAAACAACTTTTCAACCCATGCATCTCTGCAAATGGAACCCTTGTTTTTCTATAATTAATATTGCTAACTTGCAATACTTTCCGTAATAATCATACAATCATAACACTTATGCTCCCACTATCATGATGATTATTATCATATAAGCATAACACTTATGCTCCCACTAGCCTTGACATGTATTCAGAAAACAAATGAACTTCCAGAAAACAATGCCTATTGAATTTCTGAAATTCATATTTCTAATACCAGATGCTTCGATAAGCTTTTATCTTAGCTTCTTAAACTTATACACCTTTGCCTTAGATAGCTCATATGTGTGTTTAAACAATCTAGAACTTATGTTACTAAGTTCCAAATGTTCAAACTAATTGCCATATCTCACAATTCGAACTATGGAAAGGGATGTCGTAACCATAATCGAATGTGAGAATACAATTTTCACAATCGCTATCTTCTTAAAACCTCTCTTAGTGAAAGTATTTCCTCACAGTCATTTTCATGAAGGAGGGAATCTTATGACACTTAGATTTTATGGTGTATGAGTTCCTATCCATGTGAATTTTCCAAAACCAAGGTTTGCGACAAATCCAAACTCATATGGACTGAACTTTCTTAATCTTGATTTCTTGCCCTATGGTAACACGAGTGCCCACCATGTCTTCCAAGTAGTTTAGTAACTTGTCCTTACATATCAATGTACTTTCCATCGACTAAGGCTCTAGTATGCATTCAAATGAGAACTCATAGAACTCACATACGCAATTAACTCAATTGGAATGGCACAAAAACAAAATAATGTCAGCACGATAGGTTGCAAACCTCAAGTCGTGTGCTAGTGATGATCGATAAGGTATATTCTTGATTTGTTCTTGAAACCTTTCAAGACCATTAAGACTCCCACTGACTCCTTGACATATAAGATTCTGTTGTCAAGAAACATTTCTTGACAAAGCAAATATTCAAGAGTTAGTGTAGTTCTTTTCAAGACAAAACACTTCACAAATTGGTCCTAGTTGGTCTTTGTCTTATCCAAGACATCACAACTTACCAATTTCTAATGTGCAAGAATAAGAAAACTTTTCCAAATTCCACATTTGATGAGTGTTATAAACCTACTTAAGACTTGTCACTCAATGTCACAATCTTGGAGTATGACTCTAAGACTTGATATTAGAACGAATTATGATTGAATCTTTGATTTAACCATTTCTACAATTCTCGATTCCCCTTCTTAGACATGCAAATGCACTAAGACTCACTTAGAGGATCAATTGAGATATGGTTCTTAATCATTAAGACTTCATCATAAAACACAATAAAAGGTACTCTCCCTTCTTCTTAGAATGGAGAAACTTTTATCTTTCTGCCTTCTTGATTCTTCTTATTCGTTCTGCTATTGATTGAAACTATTTCAGTTAACTCAGAATTATACTCAATCTTATAAGTATAACCATATTTACTAAACTTTAGTAAATCATGACGAATATCTTTGTCACTCTTGTGGTAGACTTGATCAACGTACGACCTAGTGTACTCGATCTCCCAGTCCTTCAATTGACACTTTGTCAAAGAATTAGTCTAAATTTCCCAAATGTGAAAGTTTTTCATTCATCATACAATACACGTTGCATGATTCCAAGTTTCTGTCCAATTGAAACTTGGGTGATGAGAAACTCTTCCTATTTGGTAAACTTTTGATATGTCCACAAATAACATAATTAAGAATCAAATCCATTGTTGCTAATAATAGAAACATTCAAACATCAATTTTTTCATACATGCCATCGCAAGGATAAATAAATAAGATAAAATCAAAATTCATTTTATTGCGGAAAAAATTTGTCCTTACAATGCAATTCAATTGAAAAACTATGTTATTACATATTTCTTAACAATCTATTCTAACTCCAAGTAGTAGGTCAAGAATCCATTCTTCAAGTAATGCGATCGAAATCCATTTCTTCATGATTAGATTCAGCTCACTTCTTCCCTCAAGCTTCCTCTCTTTTCTTCGATCCTACAAAACATCAAAATGTAATCTTATCACATC
Organism: Lactuca sativa; assembly: GCF_002870075.4. Classification (NCBI taxonomy): domain Eukaryota; kingdom Viridiplantae; phylum Streptophyta; class Magnoliopsida; order Asterales; family Asteraceae; genus Lactuca; species Lactuca sativa. Next base: position 264,627,296 of record NC_056627.2, read on the forward strand.
ATGTATTAAGAATCTAGAATAGGAACTCAAAAGAGTTAGATAATGGATTTTGCCTGAAGCAGAGCCATACGTCTTGACTCTCCCATCTCTTAGATCTCTCAGGTAGTTAGGGCAGCTTCGTCTCCAATGCCCCTTCTCTTGGCAGTAAAAGCAAATGGACTCCTTTGGCACAGCACATCGGACAATCACAGACTTAGTTCTTTCTGCACTTCCAATGTTGCCAGTGTCCATTGAAGTTTGGGAGTTTGATTCACCAGACAAGTTTACTTGACCAGCACGCCAAATCATTGCTGATTCAGCAGCTATAAGCAAATAGGTGAGATTAATGAGGGTCACGTCGTGATCCATCATATAGTACTCTCTAACGAACTCACTATATGATTCAGGAAGTGACTGAAGAATCCAGTCAACAGCCAACTCGCTTGAAATCTCGACACCCAACATGCTTAACCTATCAATGTGTGACTTCATCTCTAAGACGTGTGCACACACAGGTTTCCCATCTTCGTGTTTACTTGCCAAAAGGGCTTGAGTGAGCTTGAACTTTTCAAGCCTTTGAACTTGTGGGTCAGGGAGAATAATTGGAGGAGGTGGAGGAAGTGAAGCATAACTCTCATTTCCTTGATCGTATCTCGGAACGTCATCTTCATTTGGAAATCTTGTTCCAAAGGATTTGGGAAGACCATTGTAAGATGTAGACATCTACAAAATGGGAGAAAATTCAAGTTAAGCTGATTAGAATTCTTGATGCAACACCCAAATGAAACATCAAGCTAGGATCCAACACAATACTCTACAACCTAGAAGAGGGATGCCGTAATCTAGTTGCAAAATATCTAAAGGTAGGTAAATGACGATTTACCAATTTCCACCATGAAAAACGAAAAGGAAGATTAAGTTTTAAATGAATTGAAACTCCTAGATCTTTTGAGATTCATTGAACTTTTCAATGGCATGTTTAATCTCGATTATGCCCTACTATTTGTGACTGGGATGCCGAGGATCACAAACAAGGTGTGAATAACCATACGAATCACGTGGTGCGCCTAATGCTACTATCACCTAATCAATGTGCCGGTTAGCCACACACGCTCCATTGATCTATGATAAGCATCGAGCCACCCTTCGCCACCAATGTCATCCCCAAATTAGTGTGCCGGTTAACCACACACGCTCCACTAACGTTTGACAAGGGTACGAAGTGTAATTCCATGGGTTAGCATACAATTTCACATTTTTCCTAAAGTAACTATGATTTGGGAATTTGTAAAAGCATTTAGTTACTTTGTACTTCATTATACTTATAATGGAAGGTTTCTGTCCTATCCTACCCGTTCGGCTAACGACCCTCCACTAGTCAAGAGTGCGGTGGGTAAGAGTGGATACCCATTCAATCGCCATTTTATAGGCAATTTCCTTAAACACCCCTTATAGACCAGCTTCGTGAATGAGGCCTACTAACGGTAAGACTGACTGTTTACTCATACATATATATAATATTAGACTCTTAATGTTATATATAGTATAGGGTGTATTTTACACTTTTAAAATACCAGGTGGTTTAATTTAGTAAAATTATACTTTTAATTTAATTAAATGTAAACCAAAACTTTATGGGTTTATTAAATCACTTTTAATTATACACTTTAATTAATTAACAAAACCATAAGGGTGTGATTTGAACTTTTCAAATTACTAGGGTTTTAGAATTTAACATTTCAAAATTAAACTTTTAGTCAAAATTTTAAATTCCAAAACTTGAGGGCAAGTTTTGAAACATTTCAAAACATTAGGGATCAAACAACAAATAATTCAAATTAAACAATTAATTTCATAATTATCTATATTTGACCTAATCTTATTTTAGTTACTAGATAATTACCAAATAATTTAAGATAATCCATATTTATCATATAAACAACCAATATTTAAAAGATTTGAAATTATCTATTGTTTTGGCAAGGATAATCACTAATTTAAGATAAAAATCGGATTTTAACTTCAAAAAAACGAATTTAAGCATCAAATCCAAGTCAAAACAACAACTAAATCCCGAAATACCCTCTGCCTAACGCACTGACTCGCCGAGTATGGCCAACTCGCCGAGTCCAGATACTGACTCGCCGAGTTGCGTCGGGCAGAGGCAAAAAACTCGTTTTTCAGTAAATAATTCAACATAGCATCACATACAATTGAAACCAATCAAGGCTCTAATACCACTGATGGGTTTTAGGCATAAGAACAATCCTATGTGCTCATACAAACCCTAATGCTTGGATCTAGGTTTCTCTATTGCACATGCTTTGAATCCAAGACTAACAAACTTAGATCTAACAAATTACAAAATGAATTAGGGTTTATAGAATTACCTTTAATTGTTATATATCAATAACAATCAATTCCTTGCTTGAATTGGCCTTAGAAAGCTTAGTGCCTCAAGTGTTGCACCTCTAATGGAGTCACAAACACCTTATGCAACTTGGATGAAGAGGAGAAGAGAGAGGAGGCACCAAAAACGGCTGGAAACCCTAGAGATTTAGTTGTCCACATTTTTGGAGCCTAAGGGGTCCTTTATATACTTGTGTGGGCTGCTAGGGTTTCAGCCAAAACCCTAATGGACAGCTTAAACTCTAAGCAGCCCATGGAACCTTCTGGATAAGGCCATGGACGAAAATATGATGGGCTTCCATCATAATTTCGTTCACCCCTTGATCCTTTAGCATTCCTTAGCCCAATAACTCAATTATCCAATAATTGCAGTCCAGTCCCCTAAGTTTAATTAATCTCTTTTAGCCACAAAATTAATTAGCAATTAATTCTTGACTAATATTAATTAAACAATATGATTTCTCCTTTAATATATTATTCTCATAATATATTAATGAATCATATTTAATCCTTTCTCTCCTTAAATCATCCTACATATTGCTATGGTGAAGGCAACCCAAAAGGACCATGCTCATAATCGGGTCAAGTACATACCAAAATAGTTATGGACTTAGACACTAATCCAACACAAATAACACCAAAGGAGGTACAGAATTCACAAGAAAAGTACCTACACATATCATAATATAAGCACAACACCTCAAACTCAACATAAATAAATGAAAGAATACATACCAGCCATGACATCGGGTGCTGTACGGACCTTCTCCGCTGTCAACCAGAAGGCTCTCCCGCGAGCCTTCGGTGCCTCGGCCTTCACCGGCCGAACCTCATTAGCTCGCACGGCGGCAGGGGCAGATCCCTGTTGTGCTCCTTGTTATGTCCCCTGCAGCTGTGGACACTCGGCCTTCCGATGGCCCGTCTGGTTGCAATGAAAGCAAACCATGAATCCCTTGGTGCAATCCTTGGCAATATGCCCCTCATTGCCACATTTGTAGCAAGCACTCGATCGACAAACCCCCTCATGTCCCTTGCCGCACTTTCCGCAAGCGCGACCCTTCAAGCCTCCAGATCTCGAATCGGCGGGCTTTGCCCGCTTGGCTGTCAGCTGAGACTGTACCGGCCGCCGATCCATCCCTCGAGACTCGGCCTCCTCCCTGGTCTGAGTCTCCAACTCAATCTCCCTCTTCCGGGCATTTTCCTGGAGCTTGTAAAATTTACGGTAAGTCGAGTTCGATACGAAGTCTCGAATATCCCTCATCAGAATGCCCAAATACCGGCTCATGCGTTCCTGCTCGGTAGACACCTGCTCAGGGCAGAACATCGCCCTCTCATGAAACTTCCTGGTAACCACAGTAACAGAATCAGTACCTTGCTTGAGGGTCAAGAACTCCTGATCCAACTGTTCCCTCTCCACTGGGGGAACATACTTGTCTCTGAACATGGTGGTGAACCTCTCCCAGGTCACTTCTGAAATCTTTCCAAGAACAAAGTTGGTTCAGCGCGAACCGTACCCTCAGATTCTCCGGACATGAACACGTGTAGAAGCATCCCTCGATATTAGAAATCTATCTCATCGCAATGATCGGATCCTGCGTCCCATTAAACTCTGGTGGCTTTGTGTTGCTAAACTCCCGAAACAACAATGAGTCACCTCCCTGAGGCCTAGCAGCAGCCACAACTGCAGCAGCCGCATCCTTAGTCACTGTTGCGTACCGCTCATCAAAAGTCACGATCAATGTGGTCTTGATAGACCCAAACATCTCCGGAATTTCGGCTCGGATGGCAGCAACCACCTCCTCATGAATCATCTTGCGAATATCCTCATCACTAACACCACTGCTCTCATGTGTGTGGCGTGTCCCAACCATGATGTCTCTCTAAAATACAACATAAAATATCAGAGATCCGCTCGAGCATACTCACACTTAATACCACAACCCTACTTGTTCCCTAGTACCCTAAGGATTCTTACTTGGACTGCGCACTGATACGGTGTCTTCGGTAGTACGGGCCCTTATACTACCGTCCACACCGCATTGGTGTTCACCCCAAGTCCTCCTCCTTGGATCCTAGATAAGAAGTACTCTACATCTCGCTAGCATAGGCTACCCTTCGGTAGATCTCTCATAAGCTCCTCACTGCTACCTACTCACTCTTAAGCATCTAATAGCAGCAGAAATCTTCCTAGGCTAAGGCATCACAAATCAGGCCACTTTAGTCCTAATATGAATACTTAGCCTACTCTAGCATGCATATCATATCATAACATAACTCATAACACATAATGTAAGGGTATTTTGGGAAATCACCGCTCGGGCGATGGCTGATCGTACACACTGCTCCGTTCTGCCTTTCTCAAAATCTTTTACTCTCTTAGGAAAATTGTTTATTTTATGAAAAATACTCTCAAATCCTCAGTTTGAGTTCAGATACATCCGAAGTTGCACCCGAATCCCTCAAACCAAGGCTTTGATACCAACTTGTAACAACGTAAATTTTCAAAACAATTTTTTCATTTTTAAATCATATTTTCAATCATCAAAACAATATCAACAACTGTATCCAATGTTATCATAACAAACAAATCCCAAAATCTCAAAAGATTTCAAATACATAAATCCTCTCAGTGTGTACGGATCATGTCGGCGCCTTTCCACGGTCCTTGCTAGTACCTGAAACACCCAACACAACAACTGTAAGCATAAATGCTTAGTGAGTTCCCGAAAATATCACATACAACACATACACCATTCCAGGCCATAACTCTATGGAACCTTCCAGTCCAAGTGTCTCAGGGGACTTCCATCCCAAATCCCGATGGACCTTCCGGTCCAACCCGTATCGACCTTCCGATCCGTAACCTCTTGACCTTCCGGTCCATATCATCTTGACCTTCTGGTCCTTATCATACATAGTATACATAACAAATACATATCACATATCAGCACATAGCACATACATCACATAACATATAAGACATTCCGATCACACATAGGTACCCTTCCAGGTACAATATAGTGAGAAGACTCACCTCGACTATCTCGGATAGTCTTGCATACGTATACACTGATCTAGTCTCCGCCTAAACACATAAACAGTTATCTCAAATCAATAACGACTCTCCAGGCTAGACTACTCTCTTCCATGTCCTCTAAGAAGGCTTAAAGACCATTTTACCCTTCAAATGGTCCACAAGTCCAATTGTTGACCAAACCCTAAAAGTAAAAAAAAGTCAATGGTCAAACTTTTACTAGACTCGTCGAGTACACTCGTGTGACTCGGCGACTCTATGCATGTCCTCTTCTCCTCTGGTCCTCACTCAACTCGCTGAATCAACCCTATACTCAACGGGTTACCACAGGTCGCGAATCGTAGGGCAACCCGACTCGACTCGTCGAGTCCCTTATGGACTCGGCGAGTTCCCCCCATGAAAACACTCAAATGATGTTTTGAGGTCAGATCTGCTTCACCAACCAGTAGATCTAACCTTCTAACACTCGAAAGTCACGTAAAGGTTCAAACTTTACGTTCATGCAATGCTTATAAGACCAAAATTGGAGAAATAACCTTTAAAATGGGGTTCTACTCTCAAGGCTCACATGAAATCTCATAAAGCTGGAAGCCTGGGACCTTTTGGACCTCTCAAGGTCCAGATCTATCATCTATACCCAAAGGTACCTCATATGCTTCACAACCAAACTCAAAATTGTGCAAAGGAAACCCTAGATTCAAGGAATCTATCAAATACACGAAATGGCAAGGAACTTGTACCTTAAAGCTTTAATCTCAGTGTGAACAACACAGATCCAAGCTCCACAATCGATCTAGCTTGGATTTTCCCACTCCTTCTTGCAAGATCACACCAAAGGATGAAGAATTAGCCTCCAAATTGCTCTCTCAGCTCTCTTTGTTCTCTAGGGTTTTCATAGGGGATGATGTGTGTGAAACCAACTAGTTTTAATCCTACTAACGTGACACAAAATAAACACACGAAAGGCAGTGTACCTATCGATTAGTAATATATAGTTCAAGCAAGTAGGGTATCGAACACAGGGAACGGTAAACAATTAAAATAAATGCTAATATTATCTAAATAAAACAAGTAATAGAAAATGGGTTTTCTTTAGTTTTGCAAGACTAGAAACTTAAATACTTTACTAACACGCAAACTAAGCAACTAATAGCTAAGAAAACAAAGATCAACTAAATTTAATGATTAAAAAGGCCTTCTGTTTAGGTTCGAATCATTTGTTCCCATGGATGATTTTATGGTAAATATATCGGATTAATTCTTCATTTGTTACCGACTAAAGTGATTAGATTCACATTTGCTATAGCTAATCCTTAGAGAACAAACTAACTCAAACAGTGGCCAATTGTCTAATTTAATTCAATTCACTAGGTTATTTATTCGGGTTAATTTAGACTTGTAATAGTTAACTAATTTGGTCCTTTAGTTAACCACTTATTGATGGTCATCACACAAGCTCACTCATTAACTTACCTATCTTCAAGTTAATTCTAGTTTCACATTCGTTATTCCTAGACATACAACTATGTGGTCATGTAAATCATATGAAATTAGCAACTAAGAGATGTTCATACGACTTAATTACTGATTTCTTAACAGAAGAATAGTTATTGTTAACACATAAGGTTCTTTAACAAGCTTAATAAAACATAATCACCAATTAAAATTAATCCTAATCAAATAATCAATCCATGTTCACAAATTCATCTACCTAAACAGAAGTTATTAGTTTTTAGCTCATGATTACAGCAAAAACAAGCACAAAAATGAAATCAATTGGTAAAAACATAGTTCAAACAAGAGATTAGGTAAGAGTAAACTTGATTTTGACTTGATTCTCCTTAAAATTGAATGTAGGGTTGATTCCCTTGCTTCCTACGCTCTAGCAGCACCTTTAGTCGACAATTGGCCTCCAAGGGTTCACCTCTATCTTAGGGTATCGATCTGAAAGTCCCTTTATATAGATTTTCACAAAACAGAGGCTACTCGTCGAGTCCAGTGGCCTACTCGGCGAGTCCGTCACTTAAAACCCGTGTACGGCAAGTCAGCGCGTCCAGAATCGCGAAACTTCGGACCAACTCGGTGAGTTGATGGCCTACTCGCCGAGTACGTTTGGAATCAGCATTTTCTCAAAACTCGAAAGTCGTCCGAAATTGTGTTTAGTTTTCAGAACATTTTGAATCTCATCAATCGGAGTTACGGTTCATGAGATATGGCCAAAACACTGACAAGGGGTCAATCTGCCCAGCAACGTCCTTCTTTCTTCAAAATCCAAGATCCATGCGTCCAATCGCCAGTTCCGCTTCCTTTTCTATCCGAGCATGTCTTTGTTACTGAAAGTGAAATATTTAAGCTAATTAAGCACCTTTGGTTCATTATTTGAGATAAAATTAACATAAATTATTAAGATAATGCATGAATTTTATAATTAAATATACTCATATCAAAATACCCCACACTTGACTTTTGCTTGCCTCCAACCAAAACTGAATTTTACCACACTAATATTACATAAGACAATCCCAATCAAACCCAGTCATTATGCCAAGACCGCAACGCATGCATTTGTGTCTAAAATTTTCCTAAGGAACCCCCCATACTCTAAATACTCACAATCCTCATAAACATTCGCCCACTTTTTCCGAACAATGCTCATTTTATGCATCCCTCCGAATCCATCAGCAGAAAACCTCCTAACCTCAAGGTATTTTTGGTTGAGCAACCCAATCATACATAATCTAGACAATTACAATTTATGATACCACATTGGAGCTCTTTGGAATTCTTCACTTCATTGACATTTGATCTTTAATTTCTTTGAATTCACCACCTTGTTGTTTGATTTTTGGTATCTTCAACTTTTTGAATCTTTGGAATTTTGATCTTTTGATCTTCACTTTGATTGCTCCAAAATTCTTATAACTTTTCTTGTAATTCTCTTTTTTTTTACATGTACCTCACTTTTTTTTTCACTCAAAACCTACATGCTTAAGCAAGGGCGCTCAACTTCAACCTTTATTGGTTAACGATAATAATTTTCCTGGATACATTTCAGGTACACGATGCTAAACATACTGCATCCTTCAAACTAAGCGAGGTCGTGTTTTGGTCCCATGATTTCACTAGAATAAGGAAGCAACAAATGCACTAGAACATATATAGGCTCAACTAAACATTTGGGTTTTCATGCAATCATCAAATATAATACTAGCATGATCCCTAATTGCTTTTACCAAAATTTTCTAATTTAGCCCTACAGTTTTAATGCAAAATTTTCAAAATTTAACTAAAATTTTAACTAATGTAACCAACCCCCTACCCCACACTTAATTTATGCAATGTCCCCATTGCATATTATGCATGATAATGAACAATAAAATAAAGAGAGAATTGGAACAAACTCCCCTGGGATAGTAGTCGCAAGGTTAATCTTCTTCATGTAAAGCTCCAACTTCAGCTGACTTTGGCATGGGAACAGCGCATCCATGCCTTGGGCGTCAAATCTCGTGTGGTTGACAACTCTCAATATGTGGGAAAAAACATCTTGGAAACGCTCGGAAAATGATCTTCAAAAATATAGACAATGCCAGCGTCGAATGGAATCAAATCGTCAACTCAAATATAAAAAGAATGAGTAACTCGCCGAGTTGAATCGCTATACTCGCAGAAATCGTGATTTTTTGCTTGGACTCGTCGAGTTAGTATTATGCACTCGACGAGTTCTTGACTCTAATCAGGTCTTTTCTTCTTTCTGCTTCAGCTTTAAGTTTTTGTTCAAGGAGAGTATCAAGGTAATACAACTCCTCATTTTCTTCAGGGACGAGACTCTTTTTAATCAAATATAAACATCAGACTCAACATATCACTCAAAATCTTCTAATCTTCTCGTAAACGACTCGACCGCTCACTTTAATTCCCTCACACTTTAAGAATTCGCTCTAATATCACCCTAGCTTCTGAAAAGATCAAAAACAAATACCAAGTAATAATAAAAATAAATCAAAATAAAAATCCTAAATTATCCCTAAATACTAGAAGTTTAAAAAGAAAACGAAAATCAAACTCTAATGACGGGTGCCTCCCGCAAGCGCTTCTTTTTGTGCGAGTCTTTAGCTGGACTCCCAACTTAATAAACTTCTAATAAAATCAATGTCATTCCATCCATTGCATTAAATATTTTCTTTTGACCCATTTGTAAAATTTGGCTCTTTTCTTCAAAAATTGGCCAAACGAGCTTGATTTTATAAAACCCAAGAATCTTGATAAGGGTTGGAACCGGTTGGATACTAATAAAAAATAGATCGCGCTTCAGAACTTTCTCCAAAGTTGGAATCGTCACCCCATGCTTCAAAACACAAACCGGAACTACAGGGGACCATGTCGTGGTAATGGTCAAACCACAGCTTGGTTCCTGCAATTCAGCTTGTTCTTGTTCTTCAACTGACCTCTCTGCTAGCAACCTTTCCAGCTCCTCCAAATCTTTTTCTAGATTAAATTCTTCATCTTGTAACTTTAGCTCTTGTAACTCAGATTGCTCTTGTGTGTTGGGCAAGATGTTATCTATCCATCTATCAAATTTTTTCAAATCTTCATCTGATCCACACTCCTCATCTTCTTGCTCAATTTCCTATACTACTTCCTCAAGAAAAGCATCAAAAGCATCGAGATTTGGAAAGTACATAATAAACAAAATAAATAAATAAACTATATAAAAATAATAATAATAAAAAATAAAATAAAAAATGATAACAATTAGCAAATAAAATTAACTATTTAGAACCGTTCCCTGGCAACGGCGCCAAAAACTTGATGTGTGTGAAACCAACTAGTTTTAATCCTACTAACTTTGACACAAAATAAACACACGAAAGGCAGTGTGCCTATCGCTTAGTAATATAGTTCAAGCAAGTAGCGTATCGAACACAGGGAATGGTAAACAATTAAAATAAATGCTAATATTATCTAAATAAAACAAGTAATAGAAAATGGGTTTTCTCTAGTTTTGCAAGACTAGAAACTTAAATACTTTACTAACACGCAAACTAAGCAACTAATAGCTAAGAAAACAAAGATCAACTAAATTCAATGATTAAAAAGGCCTTCTGTTTAGGTTCGAATCATTTGTTCCCATGGATGATTTTATGGTAAATATATCGGATTAATTCTTTATTGGTTACCGACTAAAGTGATTAGATTCACATTCGCTATAGCTAATCCTTAGAGAACAAACTAACTCAAACAATGGCCAATTGTCTAATTTAATTCAATTCACTAGGTTATTTATTCGGGTTAATTTAGACTTGTAATAGTTAACTAATTTGGTCCTTTAGTTAACCTCTTGTTGATGGTCATCACACAAGCTCACACATTAACTTACCTATCTTCAAGTTAATTCTAGTTTCACATTCGTTATTCCTAGACATACAACTATGTGGTCACGTAAATCATATGAAATTAGCAACTAAGAGATGTTCATACAACTTAATTACTGATTTATTAACAGAAGAATAGTTATTGTTAACACATAAGGTTCTTTAACAAGCTTAATAAAACATAATCACCAATTAAAATTAATCCTAATCAAATAATCAATCCATGTTCACAAATTCATCTACCTAAACAGAAGTTATTAGTTTTTAGCTCATGATTACAACAAAAACAAGCACAAAAATGAAATCAATTGGTAAAAACATAGTTCAAACAAGAGATTAGGTAAGAGTAAACTTGATTTTGACTTGATTCTCCTTAAAATTGAATGTAGGGTTGATTCCCTTGCTTCCTACGCTCTAGCAGCACCTTTAGTCGACAATTGGCCTCCAAGGGTTCACCTCTATCTTAGGGTATCGATCTGAAAGTCCCTTTATATAGATTTTCACAAAACAGAGGCTACTCGTCGAGTCCAGTGACCTACTCGGCGAGTCCGTCACTTAAAACCCGTGTACGGCAAGTCAGCGCATCCAGAATCGTGAAACTTCTGACCAACTCGGCGAGTTGATGGCCTACTCACCAAGTACGTTTGGAATCAGCATTTTCTCAAAACACGAAATTCGTCCAAAATTGTGTCTAGTTTTCAGAACATTTTGAATCTCATCAATCGTTGTTACGGTTCATGAGATATGGCCAAAACACTGACGAGGGGTCAAGCCGTCCAGCAACGTCCTTCTTTCTTCAAAATCCAAGATCCATGCGTCCAATCGCCAGTTCCGCTTCCTTTTCCATCCGAGCATGTCTTTGTTACTGAAAGTGAAATATTTAACCTAATTAAGCACCTTTGGTTCATTATTTGAGATAAAATTAACATAAAGTATTAAGATAATGCATGAATTTTATAACTAAATATACTCATATCAGGGGAGTAGTGGCCGCAAATGACGGCCATAAGGGCCTTTAAATAGGGCTCAGGCCCTGAGATTTAGTGTTTCACTTTACAGCACGGACTCACCGAGTCCACTCATCGACTCGTCGAGTCCGGTCATTAATCCAGACAAGAATTCGTGATCCTACTCAGCGAGTCTGAACGTCTACTCGCCGAGTCCCTCCATAAAACTCAAGATAAATAATTAAAATAAGATACCTGGGAATCCGGATGTTACATGTACCCTAGAATCTCCAGAAGGTAAAAAAGCTTCAAACTTTATGGTTGAATGATATAGATCTAGCCATTCTAGCTTTATGGAACCACTCTTGTCCCAAAAGTCCTGATGTTGGTGCATGTTATGATTTTGACGAAATGACCTGTCCTTTCAGACTCTAGAAAGGGTCCTAAGTGATAAAAATGATGTCCCAATTGCTGAAGGTGTCCCATGTATGTTGTAGAAGGGTCTTAATAGATTAATACCATGTATTAAGAACTTTATGGCCGTCTAAAGTAATAAAGTTCAAGACTTTATGGTTCCAAGGTACATTTGGTCGATGGATCTGAAATTTGCGCTTCACTGCTTAAGCCATTAAGCATTTATTAGAATTTTAAGAACATCTCGCATAGGCCCCACGTAAATCTAGTACGCCTAGCATACTGGGTCAACCACCCTAATGGTTGTCAACACAAGGCGAAGTACGCCCAGCGTACCAGACGAGTACACCCAACATATGCCCTATGTTGGGCCTTTGGCATTTTAGGCTTCGTGTCTGGGCTGTTTATGGACTTGTTGGATTTGGGCCTTTGTTGGACTTTATGAATATGATGTTTTGGGCCAAGTTTTGATAATGGATCTTGGAATTAGGCCCAATTAGGGAGTTGGGCCCAATTTGGAAGTATTTGGCCAGTAATGGGCCTTGTATATGTGGACTTGTGGATCATGGATTTCGTATTGGGCCGTGACCCAAATTAGAGGAAAGGCAAAATGGACTATGATTGGTTGAAGGACTCTTGGCTAGATTAGTATCCCCATTTATTGACTTATTATTCGTTATTTGGATAGTTTGGGATTTTGGTGAGCCAACGAGTCGGGAATTTGATTCTTCAGTTGAGATCGACATTTCGAGGTGAGTTATCCTCATTATACTCATGGGTCTAAGGCACCAAGGCGAGTTATCTTGTGATTACGTGTTGTGTTGCTATGTTAGATCTATATCCTGGTTTTAGGATGATGTTATGATCAGTGATCTTTTAGGTCTGTATGACTATCTTATGTGCCAATTTACATGGTTTAAAGGACCTTAGGCTGAAGGGTTGGGTTCTGCATCGGAACTCTTGTCTGAGTCTAACCGTTGTGGAATCGAGTCCTTTAGCCTAAGATTGTTTACACTGTGGGGCATGTATGCTTAGTGACCTGTACTTTGGTCTGACTGTCAATATGCTGGTAGGAGATTACCTGTTATATGTGCACATGATTGATTGGTGGTTGAGAGTATTCCATCCCGATGATGAAAGGACCCTAGTATGTTGTCTCTATAGACTGTTATATGGTTACCTGATATAGGTGCACATGTCTGATTGGTTATGGGTATTCCAACCCAATGGTTGTGGGCCGAGAGTATTCCATCCCGAGGATAACTGGACTCATAGCATGTGGGCATTCCAACCCGATGGTTCTGGGCCTGAGGTATTCCATCCCGATAGATGATTGAACCCATAGTATATGTTATATATTTATTGTGTGTGGGCACTCCAACCCGATGGTTGTGGGCCGAGAATATTGTTGGATTAGTGTCTAAGTCCATAACTATTTTGGTATGTACTTGACCCGATGGTGCATGGTCCTTTTGGGTTGCCTTCACCAAAGCAACTTGATAGAATGAATTATGGAGAGAAAGGATTAAATATGATTTATTAATATATTATGGGAATAATATATTAAAGGAGAAATCATATTGTTTAATTAATATTAGTTAAGAATTAATAAGAATTAAGTTTGTGACTAAAAGAGATTAATTAAACTTAAGGGACTGGAATTGTAATTATAAGATAATTGCAATTGGGCTATGGATTGCCTTATATTATAAGGTTGGACGAATTCTATGGGGAAACCCATTAGAAATCGTCCAAGGCCTTTAAGGAAAGGAGTCCATGGGTTGCTTAGCGCTTAAGCATCCAAATTAGGGTTTCCTTGTTAGATAACCCTAATAGCCTCACTATATATAGAACCCTTATGCTCCAAACATGTGGTGAACTGATTCTATAGGGTTTTCACACGTTTTTGAGAGGCTCCTTCTCTTTTCCTCTTCATCCTCTTGCTCTTGGTGTTTGTGAACCATTAGAGGAGTGACATTTGTGACTCTAAGCTTTCTAAAGTCAATACAAGAAGGATTTGAGATTGTTATTGCTACATAACAATTAAGGTGTGATCTAAACCCTAATTTATATGTTATATTGATTATCATATACTATATCTAGGGTTTATAGTCTTGGATGAATTGCATGTACAATAGAGAAACCTAGATCCAAGCATTAGGGTTTGTATGAGCACATAGGATGTTCTTATAGCTAAAACCCATCAGTGGTATCAGAGCCTTGATTTGTTTCTATTGTATTGATGCATTATGTAGCTGAAAATTGTATTCTGGCTTTCTATTCGACCTGACTCGGTGATTCACTACTTGGACTCGGCGAGTCAGCCCTACTCGGCGAGTTCCAAAGTGTGACTCGGCGAGTCGGAGCGTCAGACAGAGGAAATTTCGGATTTTGTTGCTATTTTGCTTAAGGATTATTACCATATTCGTTTTAAACCTATAAAATACGATTTTTATTGTTTCTTAAAGAATATCCTTGCCAAAACACAAGATAATTACCAATTGATTAAATAATAACTTCCTTATATGATAAAGATTGGATTATTTGTATTAATTGGGTAACTTATTTTGCAAGAAATTGAAATTAGGTCAAATATAGATAATGATGAAATTAATTGTCTAATTTATATTATTTGTTATTTGATCCTTATGTTATGAAAAGTTTCAATTTTCCCTTTAGGTTTTATAGTTTAAATTTGAACTCAAAAGTCTAGTTTTGAAATTTAAATAGTTGAAACCCTAATGTTTTGAAAAGGTTTCAAAACTTTCCCTCAAGTTTTGGAATTTAAATTTTGATTAAAAGTTTAATTTTGATGTATATTGAAATTCTAAACCTAAATGTTTTGAAATGTTTCAAAACTTGCCCTCAAGTTTTGGAATTTAAAAGTTGATTAAAAGGTTTAATTTAGGAATGTTAAATTCTAAAACCCTAGTATTGTTTTGAAAAGTTCAAATCACACCCTTATGGTTTTATTAATTAATTAAGGTATATAATTAAAAGAGGTTTAATAAATCCATAAAAGTTTTGGTTCACACTTTAATTGAATTAAAGGTATAATTGTTAAATTTGACCACCTAGTATTTTAAAAGTGTAAAATACACCCTATACTATATATAACATTAAAAGTCTAACATTATATATATGTATGAGTAAAGTTAGTCTTACCATTAGTAGGCCTCATTCACGAAGCTGGTCTATAAGGGGTGTTTAAGGAAATTGCCTATAAAATGGCGATTGAATGGGTATCCACTCTTACCCACCGCACTCTTGACTAGTGGAGGGTCGTTAGCCGAACGGGTAGGATAGGACAAAACCTTCCATTATAAGTATAATGAAGTACAAAAAGTAACTAAATGTTTTACAAATTCCCAATCTTAGCTACTTAGGCAAAAGTGAATTGATGCAATTCAATGAAATTACACCCTAGCAAAGACGTTAGTGGAGCGTGTGTGGTTTACCGGCACACTAAATGGTTCTGAGCAAAGGTGGCAAAGGGTGACTCAATGTTTGTCATAGTTCGGTGGAGCGTGTGTCGTTTACCGGCACATCGAATAGGTGACTGTAACATGTGAGGGCACCATGTAAGTTTGCATGGTTATTCAAACCCGCTTTGTGATCCTCGGCATTCCAGTCACAAACTAGAGGGGCATATCGAGATTTAAACATGCCATTGAAATGTTCAATGAATCTCAAAGGATCTAGGAGTTTTCATAGATTTAAAACTTAAATTTCTTTTTCGTTTTTCATGGTGGAAATTAGTGAATCGTCATTCACTTACCTTCAAATATTCTGCAACTAGATTAGGGCATCCCTTTTCTAGGTTGTAGCGTATTGTGTTGGGTCCTAGCCTTAGTATCTCATTTGGGTGATTTACTAAGGACTTAATCAACCAACTAACTTGAATTCGTTTTCTCCCGTTTTGTAGATGTCAAAGTGCGACAACTATGGTCTTCCCAAATCCCGTGGAGCAAGCATTCCGCATGAAGATGATATTCCAGGATTTGATCGAGGAACAAGATATCAAGCTTCTCTTCCTTCACCTCCTCCAATTATTCTACCTGACCCACAAGTTCGAAGGCTTGCAAAGTTCAAGCTCACTCAAGCCCTTTTGGCAAGTAAACATTAAGAAGGAAAGTCGGTGTGTGCACACGTACTAGGGATGAAGTCACACATTGATAGGTTAAGAATGTTGGGATCCGTTGTCTATGAGGAGATGGTTGTTGAATGGGTTCTTCAGTCACTTCCTAACTCATATAGTGAGTTCATAAGAGAGTACTATATGATGAACTACGACATGACCCTTATAGATCTCACCTATATGCTTATTGTTGCTGAATCAGCAATGGTTTGGCACAATAGAAAAGCAAAGTTGATTGGTGAATCTGCCTTCAAGACCTTTATGGATATAGACAATGGCAACGAAAGACATGCTATGATCGAAAAGTTTGATCATAAGAGAAAGGCAATGTCTGAACTAGTTCCATGTCCTGTTCCAAAAGAATCAATTTGCTTTTATTGCCAAGAGAAGGGGCATTGGAAACGAAGCTGCCATATTTACCTAAGAGATCTAAGAGATGGGAGAGTCAAAACGTATGGCTCTGATTTAGGTAAAATCCATTGACTAACTCTTTTAAGTTTCTATTCTAGATTCTTAATACATAATGTGATAAGATTACAATTGATGTTTTGTAGGATCAAAGAAAAGAAAGGAAGCTTAAGGGAAAAAGTGAGGAGAATCTAACCATGAAGGAATGGATTTCGATCACATTACTTGAAATTTAGATTCTTGAGCTACTACTTAGAGTTAGAATAAGATTGCTAAGAAATATGTGTAAGCATAGTTTTAAAGAATTGCATTGTAAGGACAAATTTTTTCCGCCATAAAATAAATTTTGATTTTATATTATTTATTTATCCTTGCAATGGCGTGTATGAAAAATTGATGTTTGAATGTTTCTATTATTAGCAATAATGGGTTTGATTCTTAATTATGGAAATGTCAAAAATTTACCAAATAAGGAAAGTTTTTCATCGCCCAAGTTTCAATTGGACAGAAACTTGGAATCATGCAACTTGGTTCACGATGAATGAGAAATTTCATATTTGGAAATTAGACTAATTCATTGACAAAGTGTCAAGTGAAGGACTAGGAGATCGAGTACACAAAGTTGTGTGTTGATCAAGTCCACCATAAGAGTAAAAAAGATATTCGTCATGATTTACTAAAGGTTTAGTAAATATGATTATACTTATAAGATTAAGTGTAATTCTGAATTGATTGAAAAAGTTTAAATCAATAGCAGAATGAATAAGAAGAATCAAATAGGTAGAAAGATAAAAGTTTCTTCATTCTAAGAAGAAGGGAGAGTACCTTTTATGCTTTATGATAGGTCTTAATGATTAAGAATCATATCTCAATTGATCATCTAAGTGAGTCTTAGTACAATTGTATGTCTAAGAAGAGGAATAGAGAATTGAAGAAATGGTTAAATCAAAGTCAATCATACTTCGTTCCAAAACAAGTCTTAGAGTTAAGATTGTGACATTGAGTGAAAATTATTAAGAAGGTTTATAACATTCATCAAATGTGGAAAGTTGTGATGTCTTGGATAAGACAAAGACCAACTAGGACCAATTTATGAAGTGTTTTGATAAAAACTACACTAACTCTTGAATATTTTTTTGTCAAGAAATGTTTATTGACAAAAGAATCTTATATGTCAAGGAGTCAGTGGGAGTCTTAATGTTCTTGAAAGGTTTCAAGAACAAATCAAAATAAACCTTATCGATCATCACTAGCACACGAGTTGAGGTTTACAACCTATCGTGTTGACACTATTTTGTTTCTGTGCCATTTCAGTTGAGTTAATTATGCATGTGAGATCTATGAGTTCTCATTTGAATGCATAAAAGGCAAGGACCTTGATCAATGAAAAGTACATTGATAGGAAAAGGTGAGATGCTTAACTACTTGGAAGACATGGTGGGCAGCTGTGTTACCATAAGGCAAGAAATCAAGATTAAGAAAGTTCGGTCCATATGAGTTTGAATTTGTCGTAAACTTTGGTTTTGACAAATTCACATGGATGGGAACACATACACCATTAAAATCTAAGTGTCATAAGATTCCCTCGTTCATGAAAATGACTGTGAGGAAATGCTTTCACTAATAGAGATTTTAAGAAGATAGTGATTGTGAAATTGTATTCTCTAATTCGATTATGGTTACGGTATCCCATTCCATGATTCGAATTATGAGGTTTGGCAATTAGTCTGAATTGTTTAGACACACATATGAGCTATCTAAGGGAAAGGTGTATAAGCTTAGATAAAGGATTATCAAAGCATTAGGTATTAGAAACATGAACTTAAGAAATTCAATAGGTATTGTTTTTCTGAAAGTTAAGCTGGTTTCTGAATACACGTCAAAGCTAGTGGGAGCATAAGTGTTATGTTTATAATAATCATCATGAAAGTGCGAGCATAAATGTTATGATTGTATGATTATTATGGAAAGTATTGCAAGTTAGCAATATTAATTATAGAAAACAAGACTTATACTTTGCAAAGTCGCAATAGTTGAAAAGTTGTTTTGCTATAATTAAGGGAGAGAATATTATGCTGCATTTCAAATCTAAAGGCTTAGGTTGTGGAATGTTAATAATTTAGTCAAGGAAACATAGTGTGTTCACAAATTTCGATTATGATTACGGCACTCCTCTTCATAGTTCAAATTTTGAGAACGTAGCACATAAAATATTATGGCAGAAGATTGATAAAGTATCAAATCTTTATGTAAGACGTTATACATCGGGTATAGGATCGATTGCAAATGCTATAATATTTGACCATTCTAAAATTTTCCAAATGTCTAGCGCATTTAGAGGAAAAAGGACAAGAATCGGTTTTGACTAAGATAATTAAACAACTATCAAAGGACAATCCAAAGTTCGCCGATGATTGGTCGCTTGTGGGTAGTTGGAAGTATAGTATTGGATGGACCATATCGACATTATTATGAATAGATAAGATTCTATTGAAAATGAGTTGTCATATGGAAAATATGGAAAGGTTTCCATCTTGGGAGTTAGATATTAAGAGTCTATGTCTAGATTAGAAATTTTATGCAAAAGGATGTTCAAAGGATTGTACTTTGAGTGAGAGACATCAAGTCTAAGGAATTGTCTTGTAACAATCTATGATAGAGGACTTTGTAATATCATTGGCAATAGTCATTGTGACAAGAATTTGATCTACTTGACCCGATGGTGCATGGTCCTTTTGGGTTGCCTTCACCAAAGCAACTTGATAGGATGAATTATGGAGAGAAAGGATTAAATATGATTTATTAATATATTATGGGAATAATATATTAAAGGAGAAATCATTTTGTTTAATTAATATTAGTCAAGAATTAATAAGAATTAAGTTTGTGACTAAAAGAGATTAATTAAACTTAAGGGACTGGAATTGTAATTATAAGATAATTGCAATTGGGCTATGGACTGCCTTATATTATAAGGTTGGACAAATTCTATGGGGAAACCCATTAGAAATCGTCCAAGGCCTTTAAGGAAAGGATTCCATGGGTTGCTTAGGGCTTAAGCATCCAAATTAGGGTTTCCTTGTTAGATAACCCTAATAGCCTCACTATATATAGAACCCTTATGCTCCAAAAACGTGGTGAACTGATTCTCTAGGGTTTCCACATGTTTTTGAGAGACTCCTTCTCTTGTCCTCTTCATCCTCTTTCTCTTGGTGTTTGTGAACCATTAGAGGAGTGACATTTGTGACTCTAAGCTTTCTAAAGTCAATACAAGAAGGATTTGAGATTGTTATTGCTACATAACAATTAAGGTATGATCTAAACCCTAATTTATATGTTATATTGATTATCATATACTAGATCTAGGGTTTATAGTCTTGGATGAATTGCATGTACAATAGAGAAACCTAGATCCAAGCATTAGGGTTTGTATGAGCACATAGGATGTTCTTATAGCTAAAACCCATCAAGTATTCCATCCTAAGGATGATCGAACTCGTAGTTGGTGGGCATTCCAACCTAATGGTTGAGGGCCTAGGGGTATTCCAACCCGATGGTTGATTGGACCCATAGTATGTTGTCATTCCAACCCGATGGTTGAGGGGCCTGGGGTATTCCATCTCGACGGATGATTGGACCCATAGTATGATGTTTGTTATTATATGTGTATTATTTTGTGTATGGTTATTTTGGGGGTAACTCACTAAGCCTTCAAGCTTACATTTATCGACTATTGTTTCAGGTGCAGCGGATGACCTCGAGAAGGCGAAGGCGTGACCATACACTTCCTCACATTTCATGATCTGGATTTTTGGGATACTCTGCTATGAAACTATTTTGGAAACTTTTTGTAATAACTCACGATTTGAAATGTTTGAAAAAGTTTTAAATTTGCTTGATTTTTATGGATGTTACAAGTTGGTATCAGAGCCTTGGTTTGAGTGAATAGGAACACTCGTGTGACTCCAGTCTCAGATCAAGAAAAAGATTTTCAAAATGATTTTCAGACTGTTTTCAAAATAATAAAGGAGGATGCAAGTGTACGATTAGCAGTAGGACCCAAAATACCATACAAGTTATTTGATATAATGTGATATGTTAGAACAGCATGCTGGTACTAAGATAGGGATCCTCAAAAATCTTATGATAGAATTACCTAATCTTTGATGCCTTATCTTATGTAGAGTACCTCATTGATTGTTTGTGACTCTTTCATGTGTGACTAACTATTGGGTGAATACTCTAAGTCACATGCTACATGGGTTAAATGGTCTTAGGGTAAGGGATTTGGTCCTGCTTAAATCTTTTAGTCTATGATTGTTTAAGCTGTGCGATATGCGATTGTATCCATGCAATAGTTAACAGGCAACAAAGGAAGGTCGTGTAGCAGTCAATGGATGGATGGGTAGTTTGGATGAGTCTACCGATTATGAGAAACTTAGCATTCCTCTAGGAGTGAGGATTGAACACTCGTTATGTTTATGTATTGTTTAGGGCATTGTGATGATACTTGAGACAAATATGGGTAGGTGTGGAAGGTAGTATGGGCCCTTACTACTAAAAGAACATGACCCATACGCATAGCAAGGAAGTCACAACCCTTAGGATTTATGGTTAGGAGTTGGTTCCCATATTGTTATGAGGAGTATCTGATATCTTTTCGGCTTGCTTTCAGCATGGTGGTTACACGACGATTCGTGACTAGTAGGCCTTGAAATGGAGTGGGTATTGACCCATATCCGATCCAAACCCTTAAGAATTATATGGGTTTAGAGCAAAGTTTTTTATTCGTTTACCCGTTAACGACCCATACCCGCTAACCCTTTTATTAAAAGGTTCGGTCCGATTATAACCCGCCCCGTATAATTTTTGGATTATTGGTTTATATTTTATATTACTTAAAGTTTAATTTTAATTCCAATCAAAAGTCCAAAGGGAAAATGCCAAAGTCTAAATTGTTTATACATAAGAATCAAGCAGTCAATTTCTAGACTTCCAGTCTTCTACTAAGAATTATGATGTCATTTCATTTATATTTCATCAAGCAATCATCATATTTCATTCATAAATCAATAAATTCATTCACCAACTGAAAGATAGTTTGTCATTGCTATTCTCTATCACTACAATTGACAGTAAAAAATAAATCAGAAGTTACTACACTAGTGATTTTTAACTCCAATCGAAAGTCCTCAAGTACGTAATGTGTTTTCTAAATCAACATTTATTTTATTTAAGAAATATTATTATATGAATTAACTAAAATGTGTTTGAAAATTCAAAAGGCCTATGGGTTATGGGGCGGTCTTGGATATCTGTTGATTCGGTGGATAAGGGTATGTATTTGATTATTCGAAACCCTGCGGGTTTGGATCGGATTTTGAAATTTGTTAAAAGGGTTTGGATCAAGGTCGATTCGCTCCAAATCTGCCCCATTTCCAGGTCTAGTGACTGGATCCGGGTCAGGACCAGGAGATGGCAGACAAGAGGTGTCGTCAACACCCAAGACTATCGGCCGAATGAGATGGATGCCAGGATCCGGGAGATCCTGCATGATGAGGTTGCTGCTATGTTCCAGGCTTAGTTTTTGGAGATGTTTGGGTCTATCAAGACCATTATGGTAGATTATTTCGATGATCGCTATGCAGCCCTCACCGAGGCGGCTGCCGCTGCAGCCACAACAGTTGTATTGGTGGTAGGGTTGGGATCCGGGCGAGCTCTTCAGAACCGGGACTTCGATAACATGAAGCTCCCGACATTTGATGGTACTCAGGATCTAATCATAGCCATGAGGTAGCTATCCGACGTGGAAGGATGTTTCTTCACATGTTCATGTCCTGCTGACCAGAAGGTCAGGTGTGCTCTGAACCTGCTGAGGTCCAGAGCAAAGGATTGGTGGAGGTTGATTACTGGATCATATTCGGATGAGCAGCGCGTTGTGGTTACTTGGGATCGATTTCGGGATAAGTTTCGTACCCGTTATGTCCCGTAGGTTGAGCGGGAGAGGCTAGCGCAGGAGTTCTTAGATATGTGACAGGATGTAGAGTCGGTGACGAAGATCACCCACATGTTTACTGAGAGGCGATGTTTTGCACTGAGTTTGCTTCGGAGCAGGATCAGATGACCCGATATCTAAGCATGCTCAAGACGGACATCAGACAGTTCGTGTCCACGCAGAGATGTGATACCTTGCTAGAGTTACAGGAGGCCGCCAAGGGGCAAGAGTTGGAGATTGAGCTTCAGCTGAGAGAGTAGAGACAGACCCCGACACAGTCTCAACCTGTGCCGAAACGGGTTAGGGCCTTTGATTACATACAGGGGAGTTGGAGGGGTCGTACTTGTGGAAAGTACAGCAAGGTACATGATGGGGTTTACCGATCTTCTTCAGGATGCCACATGTGTGGCAAAGGGGGTCACATCACGAAGGATTGTAGGCAGCAGACTCTAGGGGTTGGTGTTAGGATTTGTTACCATTGTGAGTAGGTGGGCCACATAAAGGCCCATTGTCCCCTACTAGATGCTAGGCTGGTTCAGGCTCCAGCGCTGGTCACCCGGAGGATTACTCGCGGGGGTCAGGGTAGAGCAGAGCCTCCGAAGGCTCAAGGACATGCCTTCCAACTTACAGCCAAGGAGGCCAGGAAAGTACCTGATGTGGCGGTCGGTATGTCTTTTCTCCTATCTATTTGTTTATGATTGTATAATGAGCTTTCATTTTCTTTATGCATAAGTTATTAGGATATAGGAGAGGTTATAGATAATTTATTGTCAAGGGAGTGTAGATGGTTAGGATCCAAAGATGCATTCGAGGACAAGGAGTTAGGATAGAGGATCGCCAGTCTAGGGCGAGTAGTGGTATTCGGAAATTCAAAGATCATCAACGGGAATTCGGATTCTCTTGAAGTTCGTTACTTCGTATCGGTAGGATTGCTTTGCGTAGGATAACCCTCTAAAGTTAAGAATCGTAATACTCAATTAGGACGATTAAGTCACGTATCGGCTTCGCCACTAGTGGGTAGTGGTTAGTGCTATAATTGGGGGAGAATCGGGGATTCTCGGATGGGGATTAGCTATGGAATATGTTGTTTGTTGCGGTTTGAATGATGGTTTCCATAAGTGGATGGTGTAGGGTGAGGTTTCAGTATGGTGGCACATGTCGGTGTTGTGAAGAACATGGATTAGGCCTTCTTGGGAAATGGAGGAGCTGAGTTTCTCCAGGCTGATTGGGCCAGGTATGAGTGTTCGTACTTGTTTGTTGGTTGATCACGTGAGTTGTTTCGGGAGCTGAAGGATGCATTATCCTGTCAGCACATAAAGGGTTTGCTTCAGGACAAGGGAAAGTTGGGTTTCCGATACATTGGATCATCAGGATTATGGTCAGGTTTGGCAAGGTGGCATATAGATTAGACTTTCTGAAAGGTTCGGTTAGATTCTCAACGCTTTTCAAGACTGGCATCTACAAAGGCGCATATTGGATGAGTAGGAGGTTGTATCGTTGGGTGATGTTCAGGTCAGAGAGCACTTATATTATGTAGGGAGACCAGTGACAGCATCAGAATAAATCCAAGTAGACTTGGAAGCGGAGTACAAGATGCGGGAGCATTATCCTGAATTGTTCGCCGTAGCAGGCTTCAAGGACGAAACCTAGTTTGAGTTGGGGAGACTTGTAACATCCCAAGTTTTGTCATTTATAGTCCCTGGGGATGGAAGGGTGAAACCATGAGAAGCCTAAGGGCTAAGTTGCAATTTTGGGACAAGGAGGAGTACGTTGCGCGTACATAAGGGTACGATGAGCGTACTAGGCGCACCTTAGTACGCTGGGCGTACACCTGTGTACGCTGGGCGTACTCATGTCAGAAGGAAACTCTAATATTTAGGGTTTGGGGCTATATAAGCAACATTATGAGCATATAACCCTCCCTTACCTCAACCTCCATTACTTAGAGTCGTTTTCCCCAAACCTTAGCCATTTCCTTGAGTGTATGAGCTTATTGAGTGTTTCTTGAGTGTTTTAAGAAGAAGGTATTGCATCAAGGAGTTGGAGAAGAAGATCAAGCTTGTAGATCTGAAGTTGGTTTGTGCCCTAGAAGCTCCAGAAGGTAAAAAGCTTCAAACTTTATGCCTGAATGATATAGATCTAGCCATTCTAGCTTTATGGAACCACTCTTGTCCCAAAAGTCCCCAAGTTGGTGCATGTTATGATTTAGACGACATGAGTTGTCCTTTCAGACTCTAGAAAGGGTCCTAAGTGATAAAAATGATGTCCCAATGGCTGAAGGTGTCCCATGCATGTAGTAGAAGGGTCTTAATGGATTAAGACCATGTATTAAGAACTTTCTGGACGTCCAAAGTGATAAAGTTCAAGACTTTATGGTTCTAAGGCACATTTGGTCGATGGATTTGAAATTTTGGCTTAACTGCTTAAGCCATTAAGCACTTATTAGAATTTTAAGAACAGCTCGCGTACGCCCCGCGTAAATCCAGTACACCCAGTGTACTAGGTCAACCACCCCGATGGTGGTCAGCACAAGGCGAAGTATGCCCAGCGTACCGGAGGAGTACGCCTAGCGTACGCCCTCTATTGGACCTTTGGCGTTTTGGGCTTCGTGTTTGGGCTGTTTATGGACTTGTTGGATTTGGGCCTTTGCTGGACTTTATGAATATGATATTTTGGGCCAAGTTTTGATAATTGATCTTGGAATTAGGTCCAATTAGGGAGTTGGGCCCAATTTGGAAGATTGGGTCAATAATGGGCCTTGTATATGTGGACTTGTGGATCATGGATTTGGTATTGGGCCTTGGCCCAAATTATAGGAAAGGTAAAATGGACTATGATTGGTTGAAGGACTCTTGGTCAGATTAGTATCCCCATTTCGAAGGGTCCAGTTAGTGCTTTGGTCTAGGCTTTCATTGTAATAGTTCTTTTGAGTCTTTATTGTGGTTTAATAGGTTGTTAGTGAGTTTACGGCCGTAAACCCAGTTTTCGGCCCAATTCCACTATAAATAGAGGTTGTTTAGGTCATTATTGGTTGTTGATGCAACAAAGTTCACGACCTAATATATCGAGTTGTACCAAACGCTTTTCAGTAATAAACGTGTGCAAGCTTGATTTCTTTTCTTCTTCTCATATTCTAGTTTCATTTGATTGTTTGATTGTTTGATCATTGGTAAAGATCCGTTTTAGGACCTTACAATTGGTAACAGAGCAAAACCGGTGTCAAAGCATCATTTAATCGAGTTTTCGATCGTTTAAACTTATATTCTTCACTATTCGAGATTGGGTTTGGTGTTTTCGTTGCTAAAGGAATCAAATTTGCTTTAAATTTGTGTTTACCGAAATTCTCTAGGAGTTTACTGCCAAGAGATTACGACTGTAAACCCTGTTTACGGCCGTAAACTCAAGAACATTCAAGAACCGTAAACTGTGTTCTTGGACCGTAATCAGATCATTTTCATAAAACCATAATCAATGGTTCTTCATTGACCGTAAACACCCCGACCGTAAACACACGACCGTAAACTCAGTTTATAGCCGTAAACAGGTTGACCGTAAACTCAAATTTTGACATTTTTCTTATTTTAACTTTAAGCTTTAAAAATAGTAACAAATGGATTCTCAAATTCAAACACATCATCATGAATTGGATTCTATCATGGGCACAACTACATGCATTCCGAGACTGTTGTCTGCAGACGGTTTTCCTGAATTGAGATACTGGATTAAAAAGTACATTAAAATGAAAGACTTCAAGGTTTGGAGAAGCATCAAGGGTCCTGTCCGAATTACCACCACTGTTGCAGGATAAATGACTGACAAATCAGTCGAGAACTATACAGATTAAGACTTTGAGAAAGTTGAGGAACAGGAAAGGGCATTGGCCACTCTGACCATGGCTCTATCTCCTGATATAGCTCAAGGTTTCGGAGAATATACTTCAGCTAAAGCTTTGTGGGAAGCCTTGATTGAGGTATATAAAGGTAATGAAGACATGAAGGAAAGCCGGCAGTATATGTTGCTTCAAAAGTTTAACATGTTCAACTACATTCCTGGAGAAACCCTTGAGGCACAGCTGCAGCGATTCACCACTCTCACTACTGAGATGAACATTTCTGGGATCTTCTTGACCAAATCAGAAATAAACAAAAATCTACTAAATGCTCTTCCAAAGTCATGGGACATGAATGTAGCTATTATTAAGAAAACCAAGGATTTGAATCGCCTCACTCTTGCTGAAACAATGGCAATCATCAAAGCTTGTGATATTGATGATAAACAGCGGGAGATTAATCATGTGAATTCGTATTTGACTGCAAACCTCGGGATTTCCTCTAACAATTCTCTTTCATCAATCATTCCTTCCTCAGGTCAAGCATTTGCTGGTCAACAACCTCAGATCCAAACCATTATTGTTGCGTCATTCATGCCTCACTCGCAAAGCCAGCTGTCTATCACTCCTCAAGCTTCTCCCTCCTCCAATGTACCAGTTGTGGCCTCTTCCTCAAACACAAAGGAATGTGATGACAATCTTGTTTTTGCCACAGGACTTGTGAACTGCTATAATGCTTTTGTTGCTGGAGAGCTTCCACCTCAGCTGTCATTTGCTTATCTGGATCAGATTCATCCAGAAGATGTGGAAGAGATGGACATCACATGACAGATAGCTATGACAGTATTCAGGGCTAAGCAGTTTGCCAAGAAGACTGGGAAGAACAACTGGGGTATGAATGCTGATAAAAAGGTGGGCTTCAACAAAGGGAAGATGTGTTGTTTCAACTGTCACGAGCCGGGTCATTTTGCTCGTGAGCGCCCGAACCCAGATAGAAGATTGAACAATGACAGGACAATGGTTGCAGTGGGAAACAATCGGGGAGGTGCTCAGGTAAATGGTGAGAAGGCTATGGTTGCTCAGTCATTTGACTGGGAGGACCAAATTCAGGCTTTGAACATTTCAAAACCTGATAATGCTCACCTAGCCCAAGTCAATGATGAAGCTCCCATGAAGAATGTTGCAGCTGATCCAGAAGAAAAGATGATGGAGCTGCAGTTTGTGCTGATGGTATCTTCTACTTCTGAACCAAAGAAAAATGAGATAAGTTTACCTTCCTGTTCTCAAGCATGTATTGACTATGTTAAAATTCTTCATGACGAAACATAATCTTTACGTAGAGAAGTAGAGGACCTTAGATATGATGGCTACCAACTTAGAAAATGACAAAAACCCCTAAAGGCCCAGTTAGAGACAAAAATAAAGGACTTTAGGAGACTTCAGGAAGACTATAGTAACAAATGTGAAAACTATGAGTTAATTACTGAGCTTGATACATTAAAAAACAAATTTGACACTGGAAATTTTGATTTTAAAAAATATGATATATCAAGCGAGGTAGTTGCCAACATGATTGAACATTGTCAGCAGTTCAAACAAAACTAGAAAAAAGGTTTAGGATACGATAAAGTGCCTCCTCCTTTCAATCATAATTATCAATATCACCTTGCCACCGATGAGGAGTTTGCCACTAAATCTTTCATGGTTTATGGCAAGCCAACTGGTTTTGTTTCGGGAGGAAGTATTAATGTTGAAAGTTATAATGTTTCTACTTCCCCTGCAGATCAATCCTTAGATCAGTCAAAGCACGAAGTTTAAGGATCTGTTTCTGATAACAAAACTGACTCTAAACCTGATGTTTTTGTTCCAAATAAAGATTTTATTATTTATGATGTTCAAAATGACAATGTTTTTGTGATACTTCTGCACCTACTAATATTGACTTATGTTTTTTTGAAGTGTTTGATGAGCTATTTGATAATCATGATGTTTGTAATGATGCTAATGAAAACACACCACTTCAACAAGTCACACCATTTGATACACCCTCACTTATCTCACAATCTGCTTCATGTTCATGTTCATGTTCTTGTGGGAAATGTAAGGGGGTCAGTATAGAAAATAAATATGAGAAAGGCAGTACAAGTTTTAATAATAACAAACAGATTTGTTTTAATTGTGGTATTGGTGGTCATATAGCTAGGAATTGTCAGAATAGAATTTTTGTACATTATATGTCACCAAGAGGAGAGAACGAATCTAGAGGAAGGTCTTTAACTAGAAAGTCCTCAAGAACTCGTTCTCGGGATGATGATTGGAAGGATGATCGAAGTAGAAAAGGGCAGTTTTTTAGAAGAATAAAAAGGTTTTTCATAACAAAGTCCCAAACAGTTTTCCAAAACCGAACACGGTTTCCCTAAGATCAGTTTCGTCAAATAGCAATTCTGGATTTTCAACCAATTCTGGTAGAAACTCCAGATGCTGCATGCAAACTAATAAGAAACATATTTCAAACCCACTTGTGACTGTTAGGACACCTAAATATCATTCGATGCCCAAATTAACCTCCAATCAATCATCATCATCCTCTGAAAAGATCAAAAATGATGACTCAAACTTGAAGATCTTGAAAGACAAATCAGAGAAAGTGAAGGGCCAACCCAGGACAGTGATGACCTGGGTTCCCAAATCTAAATGATCCCACTCATCTTGCAGAGACACTTGCGGAGGAATGTCGTCAAACCTTGGTACGTCAACAGTGGCTGCTCCCGGCATATGACAAGAGACATCTCCCAACTGAGCAACATTCAATTTTTAATGGGGGATATGTTTCCTTTGCGGGCGGAGAAGGTGGCAAGATCACTTAGAGAGGAACCGTTACAAATGGAGTGCTAAGCTTTGAAAATGTCAGCTTTGCTCCTGAGTTAAAACATAGCTTATTGAGTGTTTCCCAAATTTGTGACAAAGGATATTCTACACATTTCACCGACAAAGAGTGCATGATTCTCAAGCTAGGCATTGTCATCCTAGAAGAGTGGATTCTTGTCAAATCAAAGCGGGATGGAAATGCGTATATTATTGATATGAACAGCAACATTCTTGAACAAGTCACTTGCCTCTTTTCAAAGGTTTTAGAATAGAACGCAATGTTGTGGCAACGAAGACTCGGTCATGCGAACGCTAAGAACCTAAATTGTCTTACTAAGAATGAGATGGTCCGAGGCTTACCAGTCAGAGACTTTATAACTTTTGAGAAGTGTGTGTTATGTGCCCAGGGAGAACATCATAGAAAACCACACCTGCCAAAACAGGTTAACTTAATCAGTCAGGTGCTCCAGTTATTGCATATGGACTTATTTGGTTCGGTCAACATCCTAAGCATCAACAGAAGTTCTTATTGTCTGGTTGTAATTGATGATTTCTCTCGTTTTACGTGAGTCTTCTTCCTATCCAACAAAGTTGGGGTTGCTGATCAGATAAAGAAGTTCATCGTGATGATTGAGAAGCAAACCAACAACCGGGTGAAGGCGCTTCGTACTGATAATGGAACAGAATTCAATAATGTCATTCTTGATTATTTTTGTGCAGAAAAGGGGATTTTGCGTCAATACAGCTCTGCTCACACGCCTCAACAAAATGGTGTTGCTGAGAGGAGAAATAGAACGTTAAAAGACGCTGCAAGGACGATGCTATGTGACTCCAAATTACCCGTTTTCTTTTGGGCTGAGGTGGTTAATACTGCTTGCTACGTTCAAAATCGCGTCTTAATCAACAAATCTCAGATGAAGACACCATACTAGATTCTATATAGTCATAAGCCTTCAGTCAGTCATTTTCGTGTATTTGGTTGCCCCTGCACCCTTCTTCACCTCGAGTCCAACCCGAAGTTCAATGCCAAAGCCGATGATTGTTATTTTGTAGGATATGTTGCACGCACCGCGTATAGGGTTTACAATAAGAAGACGAAGCAGATTGTAGAATCCTTCGACGTGCGTTGGTTGGAGGAGAATGAAACGGATGCTCGAGTGGGCCCTGATTGGTTATTTTATTACACATCGCTCTTCAAGTCCATTAATGTGTCTTCATATGGTTCATCTGGGTCTTCCTCTGGTTCAAATGTTTTTTCTGAAGACGACGACGAAGAAGTTGTTTACAGACCTCCAACGGATCCTCATCGCCATCTAAGGGGGAGTCATCTTCTCCACCTAAGGGGGAGTCATCTGCTTCACCTGAGGGGGGTCATCTGTTTCATTTAGTAGTCCAGAGTCTCCATTTCAAAATGATACTCCAAATGCTGATGCTACACCTCTTACCCCTATTGAAAGAGAGTTCATGTCTAGAGATGCTTCCGTTGTCACTCCAACCTTTATGAAATTACTCTTTCCTGAAGAGATTGCTAATGAGTTTGTAGCAGATTCGTCTGATGTGGAACATTCAGCAAACGATGGAGGTTTCAACATT
Organism: Lactuca sativa; assembly: GCF_002870075.4. Lineage (NCBI taxonomy): Eukaryota > Viridiplantae > Streptophyta > Magnoliopsida > Asterales > Asteraceae > Lactuca > Lactuca sativa. Next base: position 264,658,282 of record NC_056627.2, read on the forward strand.
CACAGTCTTCCCGTTTCACTTAATGATATCAACCAAGAGATACCTTCAAGAATTCAACGTGATCATCTGATCGAGAACATCATTGGTCAGCTGCTTGATGGAGTTAGAACCAGAAGTCAGAGTGGAGATGTCAATACATGTCTCTATTCTTGCTTTATCTCTCAAATAGAGCCCAAGAATGTTGAAATGGCTCTGAATGAGCCCAACTGGGTAAATGTTATGCATGAAGAGCTAAATCAATTCGAAAAGCTCGGGGTTTGGAAATTGGTTGAGTTACCAAAGGGCAAAAAGTCTCTTGACACACGCTGGGTCTATCGAAACAAGCAGGATGATTCTGGCATCATAGTGCGCAATAAAGCAAGATTGGTGGTTTGCTGGTTTCGACAAGTCGAGGGTCTTGATTATACTGAGGTTTATGCTCCATTGGCTCGCTTGGAGGCTATTCATATCTTCCTTGCATTTGCTTCCTACATGAACTTCACGGTTTACCAAATAGATGTCAAGACAGCCTTCCAATATGGCAAAGTGAAGGAACAAATCTATGTTGATCAGGCCCCTGGGTTCGTTAACTCGACATTTCCTAATCATGTCTACAAGTTGGACAAGGCGTTGTATGGGTTACATCAAGCTACTCGCGCATGGTATGCGACTCTTACAAAGCACTTGCTCGAGCATGGATACTATCGTGGCACTATCGATCAAACTTTGTTCATCAAGAATGTTGGTAATGAGTAGATTCTAGTCCAGATATACGTTGACGACATTATCTTCGGGTCTACTAGTCCACAACTATGCAAAGATTTTGAAGGCGTTATGAAAAAGAGGTTTGAGATGAGTTCATTAGGTGAGATGACCATGTTTCTGGGGCTTCAGGTCAAACAAAATTCAACCAGAATTATGCTCCATCAAGCTAAGTATGTGGAGGATATTCTTGAGAAGTTCGGGTTTCAAGACGCAAAACCTGCACCGACGCCGATGGCCAAAAGACCCCTGCTGACTCCAGATACTGATGGCGAATCCGTAGATCAGACACACTACAGATCGATGTTCAGATCGTTGATGTATTTTACTGCAAGCTGTCCAGACATCATGTTTGCAGTTTGTCAATGCGTACGTTATCAAGCTAATCCTAAATTTTCACATCTTATTGTTGTCAAAAGAATTTTATGGTATATCAAAGGCAGCCCAAAATTGGGTCTTTGGTATCCAAAAATTCCGAATTTTATTTATATGCTTATGCTAACAGTAATTATGGAGGCTATGAGCTTGACAGGAAATCTACATCAGAAGGGTGTCAATTCCTTGGAGATAGGTTGGTGTCATGGCAGTGCAAGAAACAAAATACCGTCTCAACCTCAACAGTAGAAGCGGAATATGTTGCTGCATCTGCGTGTTGCTCTCAAGTTATCTGGATCCAACATAAGCTGTTGGATTACGGTTTGAACTATCTAGAAATCCCTATTTACTGTGATAATGAGGTTGCGATTCAAATTGCTAAAAATCCTATCCAACATTCCAAAACCAAGCACATTGATATCAAAATTCATTTTATCAGAGATTGTTATGAACGTTCGCTCATTCGGCTGGAACAGGTTCCCACTACTAATAATGTGGCGGATCTGTTCACCAAGCCTTTTAACAAAGCTCGATTCGATGTGCTTGTGAGATTTTTGAAAATTATTTCTTTTGAGGATTAATTTTTTATTTTTTATTTTTTATTTTTTAATTTTTTATCTTTTATTTTATTTTCGGTTAGATTAGTTTAAATTTGTGCATTTTAGTGATTTCAGTCTCACCTATGCACAAATTTAGGGGGAGAAATAAACAAAAACCAAACAAAAAAAATTGAAAATTTTCAAAAATCCAAAAACATTAAAAATCAAAAATAAGTTTCTAATAGCTTTGCTTGTAGGTGATGTGTTAGGAAGTGATATTATCAAGTGATAATAGGCAATCTGAACCTGCGTAACGTACCAAAATTAAACTGTCTACGCTCTATGTTCGATGCGTTGGTAGGCACGAAAGATTCTAAATGGATTTTACTAAGAAGATTTGAACTTAAGGAATTCAAGGACTTGACAAATCTTGAACTAGTTAGATACGTTTATCCTGACAATACGATGCTCGGATAGGTTGAGCAGAGAGATATACATGGGAATCTACTAGTCACATTAAAAGAACTCGTATCTAGAACTGTGGATTAACTTTTCCTCGATGTGCGGATTCTGTCCTTAATTTCGGTATTGATGGGGTGACTGGGAATTCCGACAAATTAGGTCTGTAGAAAGTTATTTTCATTCTTTCTGTCTATTAGTCATATGTTGCCTCCTCTACGTGATCGAGAGATCCGACCTGGATTGTAACATATGCAACTCTATCTCTTTGCATCTTCTCTCTATGCAATTCTTTCTATCTATTAGCCGTATACTGTCTCCTTTTCGTGACTTATAATCCGACCTGGTACACAGTATATGCATCATTCTTTTTCTCAATCCCTCTAAAACTTCAGTTAGTCATATGTTTCACCCTTTGCGTGATTGGAAGAGATCTGACCTGGGTGTATAGCATATGCATTATAAATCTATCTTCTCTCTTAATAATTGTCTGCTCACCCGATGTAAGGAGTATTCTGGAAGTCCTTGATTACTAGAGCATATCAGGAAGCAGGAAACATGTTCTAGTACAATTAAAATTGAACACTTACAGATTGTCTGTAGATCTCGCTGCTCAATTTAGGTGGACAATAATATTGTTGGTCGTCGTCAGCTAAATGGTCCCTAGGAAATTTATCTAAGAATATAGGATCAAAAATGTCTTGTCTTTCTTAGCTTGTGCAAATTTATCACAAATTTTTCGTGTTTAAGTGGATCACAATACAGACGATCGATCAGACATAAACATGAAGGTAAAAGGTACCGACAAGTGGACTAAGACTGTCTAACAACTTTGATCCTGTGTCACAAAATTATATTCAGTGTTTGTTGAGATAAGTTTACTCTTCTTGTATTTTAATTTTAATTTTATTTTTATTTTATAATAATAGTCAAAATTTAATTTTTTTTTTAATTTTAGAAATTATTTTTATTTTATTTTATTTTATTTTTAGTTTATGTTATTTTTAATTTTAATTTTTAAATCCTCAAAAGGTTTTATTTTTAAAATATTTGGGATTTGGAACGTGCTTTATACTGTGTGGAAGACAGGTAAAATTGCACAGGGTATAAAAGGTGGGTTTACAGCCGGAAACCCCTCCACTCCTCATTTTTTTTCTTCTTTCTGGCCGCAAACCCTCTCCCATTCTCTCTCATCTCGAAATTTTTTTGTCATTTTCTGTGAAATTGCTCGGTTCATCTCGAAGGTAGGTCCAAACCGACCATGAATATGTGATTATCTCATCAAATCGACGGTTTTTCGGGATAAAAACGAACAAAAATGAACTGTTGGCGTTTACGGCTGAAGCTTACGGCCAAGGAGTTTACGGTCGTAAACTCCTTTTGCGGCCATGAGCTTACGGCCATGAGTTTACGGTCGTAAACCCAAAATGGACCGTAAACTCCATTTTGGTCAAAACTATTTTTTGGGCCAAATTAAATCGATTAAATAATAAAACCATAAAAATTAATTGCTCTAATATATTTGTTTTCTTACTTGGCTCGTTTTAGTGCAGATCAAATGGCTAACTTAAATTTCGCGGACATGCACAAATTGGCTATCGTACTAGCAGACCCTCCTGTTGCACATGGAGAATTCAAGTCAATGATCCACGAGCTGAGAGAATGCTGCTTAGCTTCTGCTATCACTGTGAATCTTGTGGTTTATCAGAACATTATCAGGGAATTCTGGCAGACCGCCAAGATGAAAAGAGACAACGATGGAGCAGTTATTGTTGATGCAGTTGTGAAAGGATGCAAGATTGTAATTATTGAGCAACTCATCAAAGAAGCGTTGCTGATTGATGATCAACCTGGTTTTCCAACTGGGATCGGGATTGAAGATGCCCAGAAGGTTCACAAGAAGATGGGTTACGAAGGCAACTTTCCTCCCACTGTGAAGAAGCTTCTGCTACTGTATTGGAGATTCATAGCTCGTGTATTTGTGAGCTGCATTTCTGGCAGAAGGTCTGGTGCTGATGAGATCTCACTGAGGAACACTGGAGCCATCGCTTCACTTGCTGCAGGGATAGACTTCAACTTCTCAATGTTTATCTTGGACGAGTTCATGGTGAACATCAACGCAATTACCCGGGATACTTTCTTGATGTATCCCAGGTTCATTAAATTGTTCATTGACATTCAATTTCCCGAGATCGTCAAGGAGGGAGAAACCCTAGACATGAAGTCTCTAGGTTCTCACTCTGTTAGGCTTATCAAGTAGAATCATAAGGGAAAGGTCATTTTACAAGGATTGTATCCTCTTGTTAAGTTTGGATGATTTGCTGAGCAAAATGAAGCATCCGAGTCTCATGGATCCTCTGATAAATTATCCTCAGAGCCTACTTCTTCAGAAAGAGTGATTTTAGAAGAGTATGTTATCACTGTGTCAGACCAAGAAGAAAGACAGTAGCTCCAAATGTTTCTATGGAAGAGGAACATGATCTGACATCAGTTCAAGTTCAAAGTGATTATAATGAAGGGTCTTCAAAGAGTGGGACCGAGACTGATTTATATGAAGACCGTGATCTTTCTGGCTTCGATAAAGATGAAATTCCGTTGAATTTTGGAAGTAATGAAGATTTCTTGTCAAATAAAAATCTCAACTCGCTACTTGACAATATCAATGATGTTGCTCAGCCAACAACGGAGATACGGGACTCCGAGTCAACGCCTCTTACTACCGAACAAGTGGTTGAAACGACAACTCCTATGGTGACGGTGTCACGGATTCCACCCCTTGATATTGCTTCACCTACCACAGAACCACTTCGGAGTGATAATACAACAACCCAGGTCTCATATCCTCCAAAAAGAAGAAGACGTGATCCTAGACAAGGATTTCTGGATTCTGATATATTTCAAGGCTTCCCAATTCCACCAACAACCACTCCTGCCATTGTTTCATCAGAACCTTTCAGTGAAGGTCCTAGCACCACCTTTAAGGCTAGTGGATCTTCTGCTCAAGCAGGATTTTCTCCTCCCAGGCCAGATCATGATGCTGCCTCTATAAGGCTCGCCATGCATTTAGCTCAGGGACAAAGTTCAATGCCTTCTCCTAGAGCTAAAGGAATTTCCTTTAGAGAAGGTCATTCAGCAGAAGATAATCCAACCATTGATGAGCTTCAAAAGAAAATGAATGTACTTGATCAAAAGAACATTGAGCTCAATATCCAAGTTACTGATCTTTTGAGCGAAAATGCCAATCTGAAGATTCAAGTGTCTGATCTTGAAAAGGACAAGACTTTGAAAACTAAGCAGATTTCTGATCTCCAAGATCACTTTAATCTCCTCACTTCAAGTTACTTTTATTTGAAGAAAAAGCAACAAGAGGAACTCCGTGACAAGTTCAAGACATCTGCTGATGAGTCGAGGATCAATCTGCATATTCAAGCTCACCCCATTGCGTCATATGTTCAATCATCTCATGTTGTAGACCGCTTTGAGGAGGAGCCAGTTCAAGCTCCAAATATTGTGGCCTTAAAACTTGCCAAACTAGCCGAATCTGCTGAGAAAGGTCAATTTTTGTTTAAAAGGAGCTCGGATAAAAATACTCCTGTGGATCAACCCAACATCACTTTTACAGATCTTGGAGAAAATCGCTTTAGAAATGTGTGTGGTGATAGGTCAAGGATCATCTCATGGGGATTTCACGATACTTTAAATATATGGATCATGAGACGAAAGAGTGGCAACACTGAATTGTATAAAGATGCTCACGACTTCAACTCCTGGACCAGGGTTGATCTTTCAGAGTTATCGCTCCTTTTTCAAATATCTCTCAAAATCCTAAGGCTACACAGTTCAAGCATTTATTGGAAGATCAAGTACTTAAGGGGTTTCCTTCAATAAAAACTACAGAGTCGATTATTAAAGTATACCCAAGTGTAATTGATCCCAAAAACAATCAACCTCTTCGATCAGTGATGTGCCCTACTACCAATCAAGTAAAGCAGATTCCTATTCTTTAGAATCATCCAGATGGATCTCTACGGTCCATGCTGTACTGGGTGTTTGATGAAACTACAGCCTCTGCTGTCATAAAGATTTAAAAAGGATGCATTCATGTTAGGTGCAATTTGTGCACCTTTTTGCACACCTTTTACTCCCATTTCATGCATCTATTTAGCACAATTATTCTTCCTTTTTCTTGCATTTCATCATATTCATGTTAGTCTCTAGAACAACCTTATTTGCACACTTTCATGTCTTTTTTAGGTAAAACAGAGCTTGGAATGCGCTTTGGGAGATGCCGGGAAGCATTGGTAAAGATTTCGGGATGATCGGGCGAAGAACGAAAAAGTTGAAAAAAATCAAGTTGGGAGTCGGAGTCAGAAGGGTACATGGGCCGTGTTGAACAAAAATGATAGTTGTTGACCAACCTGAACACGGGCTGTGCCCTTTTTGCCCTATGCTGAACAAGGGCCATGTTCGACCCAAGAAAGCTAACTTTTGGCAGTTTTTCTATTTTTCATATTACGGAAAATTGGGTCATTTTTGGGAGACACAAGATATCAGGGCACATTTTGAGAGGGGATTTTGAAGGTTTTTGCAAGGATTTGATCATTTATCATTTGGAAACATTATTTCTCTTATTTGTAAGTTGTTATTGCACATTATTTCCATCTTTTATTCTTGTGATCTTGTTCTAGCTATGTGTGGCTAGAACCCTTGTTTCTCCAATTTCATGTTTTGACTTCTTGGTAGTGACTTCAATCATATGAAATGATGTTTGTTCTTAATTCCTATCTAATGAATTGGATTTTTCTTCAATCGAATGTTTGATTTTAATTGTGATTCTTATTGGCCATTTGAATTAGGGTTAGGTCATTCAAGTTATCTCTTTTACAAAATCCGTAATTGTTTTGTGAAATTGAACAAGTAACAAGCATTAAATCGATCTCTATTGAATGAATTTAGTGTAAACCTTATTCATACACTTTTACACTCCCGAGCTTATGAGGAGTATTAGGTGTTATTGGGAACATTCACATAAAGCTTCATGCAATCTTATAATATAATTATAAGAGCCTGTTTAGATTAGGTTAATAAGGTTATGGTTAATCAAAGAGCTTGTTTTGGTTAATTAATGTGGTGAATGGGAAGTGTTAGAGATTATTAGCACTTTCAAGTACCAACTTAGATAGAATTGAACGAATATTGTGTCATCTTTGAGTCACATTGCTAAGTTGTCATACATGAAGTTGGAGTCCTTACAAAATCTGAATCTAATTCACTCATTTAGCTGATTGTGTGCGTTTTTAATTTGTTTGTTTAGTCATTGCACTCTAAAACCCCCCTTTTTACTGTTGGTGACCATAGTACCTTGTGCAAAGAGGTATAGACTAATTATCCCGTGTCTCTGCGGATCGACCCTGCTTGCCTTGTACTACCTTTTAGTGCAATATAGTGGGATTCTTTTAGAGTATATCGTACCCCTTTATTTGTTGGGTTTGACACCCAAATCTTCCAAGAAACAACCAAAGCCAGCCTCAAAAGCTTAAAGCAACAAATTACACAACTTATTCAATATGTGAGTATAATGGAAGCTCAAGACAAATTACCATTGCAAACTGAAGAGGATACAAGGCATATCGTTTCTACCTTTACCTTGAACGATAGGAAATTTTTTGATGATCCAAGATTGCAATTTGAAGAAGAGGAGAAAGAAGTAGAAGTGGAGAAGGTTGTTGAGGAAGAAGTAGAAATTAAGAATGTTGATATGGAAGTTGTAGAGGAGGTGTTCGAGGTTGACAAAAAAGAGGTTGATCCACCCACTACCAATAAGAAACTCCTTTCACTGGTAGACCAACCACAAGAAACAAAAACGATAAATTTGTTGGACCCTTCAAAGGATATGTACCCCGAGAAGGAAGACACCCAACCGGTCATCAAGTCGACCACCTTATAAAAGAAGGAAGATTTGACCACCTTACTAGACAAGTACAAGAAAGGGATCGGCTGGACGATTGTTGTCATTAAGGGTCTAAGTCCAGCATGGTTCCCACACAAAAAGAAAGTCAAGTACAAGATAAGTGTTCCATTGAAGTAGGTGGCGAAAATTTTACTAAGTTGGAGAGCCCCACATACTTAGATTGATGCATATTCAGGGTTAATGTTGAGCCAACGACTTTAAAAAAGGGCGGCTAACCGGGAGGCAACCCGGGGGTATTTTTGTCTTTTCTTTTAAAACTTTCTAGTCTTTGGTAAATTTCAAAATTTTAATGTCCCAAATGGTTTTAAACTTGTTTTTGCCTAGAAAATGACTCTCGGGCTCCAAAAATATTTCACAGATAGCTTGGGGAGGTTGAAGAGGAGGTTCTCACCACCAACTGCGAGGCTCCAAGAACGATTCGGTAAATTCTTTCCATATCTTTAATCGTCCATATTTTGCTTAAAAATTCAATTTGTGTGCACTTATTACTATTTTGGACTCTTACCCAACCGGGCACCATCCGTCTCCTCCTCCGTAATAGGTTGTTCCACCCTCTCCGAGCATCGGGGATGATGCTTATCTTTAAGCTTGGGGAGGGGTAGAGTTGTACACTAGGTTCATTCATGCATTTTCAAAAAAAAAAAAAGATTTTTAGTCCATGTTTGTTTTGATCCAACCCAAGGCAGCCTAATCTTCTAAAAACAGTTGAATTGGTAAGTGAGTCGTATGACTTGAGATTAGACTTGTTCTTTTATTGAAAAATCTCAAAGCAAGCTAATTGCACATGAAGACACCTCCCGAAGTTACTTGTGCAAAACAGAAAATGAAATGGTTGTCAACACCGGAGCATAACGACAGGTATGAGTCAATCTTTGAGACACGTGACCGGTCTTATGAGTAGTAAGTGCTCAACTGGTCCTAAAATGCCAAATTCAAGAAAACATTAAAAGAATATAAAATTTCAGTGTCCCAAACCTTCCAGTGCTCTATAAAGTCCTTTCTACTAATTCCCTTTTATATACCTTGCTTGGGGACATAGTTTCCAACTATACTTACGGGCCTTTGCATGTTGACTTCAGTCCCCCGAAAAATGTCTTAGAAGCCCCTCACGGTAATAGACCGTGAGATGTCCCCATAATAGAAAAGTCAAAGACGAAAATATAAAGATATAAGCCAAGCAAAAATAATAATAAATAAATAAATAAATTATTAAGTTAATCTGTGACCTTTGAAACTCGAATAAGTAAACTCCGAGGGGTGTTCTATATCTAATCGCCTAAAGCTGAATTGTTTGGGATTGATTGGGTTGAAAGTTCGCTACACGGGTTCCATAGAAAGTCATGAACTTAATAATAACAAAAAAAATTTAAATATGTATAGGTATCCAAATAAAGTTAATTTGTGGCCTTTGAGGTTCGGGCGAGTAAACCCGCGAGATCTCTTTAAATCTAGCACACTAAGGCCATATGGTCTGGATGTGTTGGTTGGAAGTCCGTTACATGGATTTCAAAGAAAGTCATGAGCTTTATTTGTAGGAAAAACATAATTAGATCGTTTGTGTATATATATATAGTTTAATTGAATAATATATTTAGGAAAAATGCTTGGCTGCAAAAAGATTCCCTTGGACTTGGACTTGAACTTATGACATTGGGACTGACTATTAATTACTTTGACTAGTGTAAGTGTTTTGAAATTTGTAACCAATCTGGATAAATTTTAGGGAATTCTTAGAAAATATTTTTTAAAAAAAGATTGTTGTTAATCAACAAATAGCTGGAGTCGGTCATTGTTACATTTTGTAAAACAAAGATGATTAAGCATATTTTTGTCACATACATTTTCACGAGAGTAAGACCATAGTGTGTTCCATGAATTGACTTGATGCTATTGAAAGGGAACAAGTGTTGTGATCTTTGATTCTTTTGAGTTGCGTTAGGGAGTGGCCAAAGTCTTATTTCTATTGTCATATAATATTTTGAGACCAATGCCAAGTTGACTCAAAGCACGACAGATACATTCAAAACTATGCTACAAAAACGAGGTTAATTGGGTTGAATCTTTTTCATGATTGTTTTGATTTTTGCATTAAGTTTCAAAAGGTTCTTGATTTTGATTTTCTTTTCTTTTCTTTTCTTTTTCTTTTATTTTCTCCGGTCTAGATTTTTCTTTTTCTTTCTTGAGGAAAAGAAAGGTCTAAGCTTGGGGAGATTTGTTAGGTGCAATTTGTGCACCTTTTTGCACACCTTTTACTCCCATTTCATGCATCTATTTAGCACAATTATTCTTCCTTTTTCTTGCATTTCATCGTATTCATGTTAGTCTCTAGAACAACCTTATTTGCACACTTTCATGTCTTTTTTAGGTAAACCGGAGCTTGGAATGCGCTTTGGGAGATGCCGGGAAGCATTGGTAAAGATTTCGGGATGATCGGGCGAAGACCGAAAAAGTTGAAAAAAATCAAGTTGGGAGTCGGAGTCAGAAGGGTACATGGGCCGTGTTGAACAAAAATGATAGTTGTTGACCAACCTGAACACGGGCTGTGCCCTTTTTGCCCTATGCTGAACAAGGGCCGTGTTCGACCCAAGAAAGCTAACTTTTGGCAGTTTTTCTATTTTTCATATTACGGAAAATTGGGTCATTTTTGGGAGACACAAGATATCAGGGCACATTTTGAGAGGGGATTTTGAAGGTTTTTGCAAGGATTTGATCATTTATCATTTGGAAACATTATTTCTCTTATTTGTAAGTTGTTATTGCACATTATTTCCATCTTTTATTCTTGTGATCTTGTTCTAGCTATGTGTGGCTAGAACCCTTGTTTCTCCAATTTCATGTTTTGACTTCTTGGTAGTGACTTCAATCATATGAAATGATGTTTGTTCTTAATTCCTATCTAATGAATTGGATTTTTCTTCAATCGAATGTTTGATTTTAATTGTGATTCTTATTGGCCATTTGAATTAGGGTTAGGTCATTCAAGTTATCTCTTTTACAAAATCCGTAATTGTTTTGTGAAATTGAACAAGTAACAAGCATTAAATCGATCTCTATTGAATGAATTTAGTGTAAACCTTATTCATACACTTTTACACTCCCGAGCTTATGAGGAGTATTAGGTGTTATTGGGAACATTCACATAAAGCTTCATGCAATCTTATAATATAATTATAAGAGCCTGTTTAGATTAGGTTAATAAATGGTTAATCAAAGAGCTTGTTTTGGTTAATTAATGTGGTGAATGGGAAGTGTTAGAGATTATTAGCACTTTCAAGTACCAACTTAGATAGAATTGAACGAATATTGTGTCATCTTTGAGTCACATTGCTAAGTTGTCATACATGAAGTTGGAGTCCTTACAAAATCTGAATCTAATTCACTCATTTAGCTGATTGTGTGCGTTTTTAATTTGTTTGTTTAGTCATTGCACTCTAAAACCCCCCTTTTTACTGTTGGTGACCATAGTACCTTGTGCAAAGAGGTATAGACTAATTATCCCGTGTCTCTGCGGATCGACCCTGCTTGCCTTGTACTACCTTTTAGTGCAATATAGTGGGATTCTTTTAGAGTATATCGTACCCCTTTATTTGTTGGGTTTGACACCCAAATCTTCCAAGAAACAACCAAAGCCAGCCTCAAAAGCTTAAAGCAACAAATTACACAACTTATTCAATATGTGAGTATAATGGAAGCTCAAGACAAATTACCATTGCAAACTGAAGAGGATACAAGGCATATCGTTTCTACCTTTACCTTGAACGATAGGAAATTTTTTGATGATCCAAGATTGCAATTTGAAGAATAGGAGAAAGAAGTAGAAGTGGAGAAGGTTGTTGAGGAAGAAGTAGAAATTAAGAATGTTGATATGGAAGTTGTAGAGGAGGTGTTCGAGGTTGACAAAAAAGAGGTTGATCCACCCACTACCAATAAGAAACTCCTTTCACTGGTAGACCAACCACAAGAAACAAAAACGATAAATTTGTTGGACCCTTCAAAGGATATGTACCCCGAGAAGGAAGACACCCAACCGGTCATCAAGTCGACCACCTTATAAAAGAAGGAAGATTTGACCACCTTACTAGACAAGTACAAGAAAGGGATCGGCTGGACGATTGTTGTCATTAAGGGTCTAAGTCCAGCATGGTTCCCACACAAAAAGAAAGTCAAGTACAAGATAGGTGTTCCATTGAAGGAGGTGGCGAAAATTTTACTAAGTTAGAGAGCCCCCACATACTTAGATTGATGCATATTCAGGGTTAATGTTGAGCCAACGACTTTAAAAAAGGGCGGCTAACCGGGAGGCAACCCGGGGGTATTTTTGTCTTTTCTTTTAAAACTTTCTAGTCTTTGGTAAATTTCAAAATTTTAATGTCCCAAATGGTTTTAAACTTGTTTTTGCCTAGAAAATGACTCTCGGGCTCCAAAAATATTTCACAGATAGCTTGGGGAGGTTGAAGAGGAGGTTCTCACCACCAACTGCGAGGCTCCAAGAACGATTCGGTAAATTCTTTCCATATCTTTAATCGTCCATATTTTGCTTAAAAATTCAATTTGTGTGCACTTGTGACTATTTTGGACTCTTACCCAACCGGGCACCATCCGTCTCCTCCTCCGTAATAGGTTGTTCCATCCTCTCCGAGCATCGGGGATGATGCTTATCTTTAAGCTTGGGGAGGGGTAGTGTTGTACACTAGGTTCATTCATGCATTAGGTTCATTCATGCATTTTCAAAAAAAAAAGATTTTTAGTCCATGTTTGTTTTGATCCAACCCAAGGCAGCCTAATCTTCTAAAAACAGTTGAATTGGTAAGTGAGTCGTATGACTTGAGATTAGACTTGTTCTTTTATTGAAAAATCTCAAAGCAAGCTAATTGCACATGAAGACACCTCCCGAAGCTACTTGTGCAAAATAGAAAATGAAATGGTTGTCAACACCGGAGCATAACGACAGGTATGAGTCAATCTTTGAGACACGTGACCGGTCTTATGAGTAGTAAGTGCTCAACTGGTCCTAAAATGCCAAATTCAAGAAAACATTAAAAGAATATAAAATTTCAGTGTCCCAAACCTTCCAGTGCTCTATAAAGTCCTTTCTACTAATTCCCTTTTATATACCTTGCTTGGGGACATAGTTTCCAACTATACTTACGGGCCTTTGCATGTTGACTTCAGTCCCCCGAAAAATGTCTTAGAAGCCCCTCACGGTAATAGACCGTGAGATGTCCCCATAATAGAAAAGTCAAAGACGAAAATATAAAGATATAAGCCAAGCAAAAATAATAATAAATAAATAAATAAATTATTAAGTTAATCTGTGACCTTTGAAACTCGAATAAGTAAACTCCGAGGGGTGTTCTATATCTAATCGCCTAAAGCTGAATTGTTTGGGATTGATTGGGTTGAAAGTTCGCTACACGGGTTCCATAGAAAGTCATGAACTTAATAATAACAAAAAAAATTTAAATATGTATAGGTATCCAAATAAAGTTAATTTGTGGCCTTTGAGGTTCGGGCGAGTAAACCCGCGAGATCTCTTTAAATCTAGCACACTAAGGCCATATGGTCTGGATGTGTTGGTTGGAAGTCCGTTACATGGATTTCAAAGAAAGTCATGAGCTTTATTTGTAGGAAAAACATAATTAGATCGTTTGTGTATATATATATATATATATATATATATATATATATATATATATATATATATATATATATATATATATATATATATATATATATATATATATATATAGTTTAATTGAATAATATATTTAGGAAAAATGCTAGGCTGCAAAAAGATTCCCTTGGACTTGGACTTGAACTTATGACATTGGGACTGACTATTAATTACTTTGACTAGTGTAAGTGTTTTGAAATTTGTAACCAATCTGGATAAATTTTAGGGAATTCTTAGAAAATATTTTTTAAAAAAAGATTGTTGTTAATCAACAAATAGCTGGAGTCGGTCATTGTTACATTTTGTAAAACAAAGATGATTAAGCATATTTTTGTCACATACATTTTCACGAGAGTAAGACCATAATGTGTTCCATGAATTGACTTGATGCTATTGAAAGGGAACAAGTGTTGTGATCTTTGATTCTTTTGAGTTGCGTTAGGGAGTGGCCAAAGTCTTATTTCTATTGTCATATAATATTTTGAGACCAATGCCAAGTTGACTCAAAGCACGACAGATACATTCAAAACTATGCTACAAAAACGAGGTTAATTCGGTTGAATCTTTTTCATGATTGTTTTGATTTTTGCATTAAGTTTCAAAAGGTTCTTGATTTTGATTTTCTTTTCTTTTCTTTTCTTTTTCTTTTATTTTCTCCGGTCTAGATTTTTCTTTTTCTTTCTTGAGGAAAAGAAAGGTCTAAGCTTGGGGAAATTTGTTAGGTGCAATTTGTGCACCTTTTTGCACACCTTTTACTCCCATTTCATGCATCTATTTAGCACAATTATTCTTCCTTTTTCTTGCATTTCATCATATTCATGTTAGTCTCTAGAACAACCTTATTTGCACACTTTCATGTCTTTTTTAGGTAAACCGGAGCTTGGAATGCGCTTTGGGAGATGCCGGGAAGCATTGGTAAAGATTTCGGGATGATCGGGCGAAGAACGAAAAAGTTGAAAAAAATCAAGTTGGGAGTCAGAGTCAGAAGGGTACATGGGCCGTGTTGACCAAAAATGATAGTTGTTGACCAACCTAAACACGGGTTGTGCCCTTTTTGCCCTATGCTGAACAAGGGCCGTGGTCGACCCAAGAAAGCTAACTTTTGGCAGTTTTTCTATTTTTCATATTACGGAAAATTGGGTCATTTTTGGGAGACACAAGATATCAGGGCACATTTTGAGAGGGGATTTTGAAGGTTTTTGCAAGGATTTGATCATTTATCATTTGGAAACATTATTTCTCTTATTTGTAAGTTGTTATTGCACATTATTTCCATCTTTTATTCTTGTGATCTTGTTCTAGCTATGTGTGGCTAGAACCCTTGTTTCTCCAATTTCATGTTTTGACTTCTTGGTAGTGACTTCAATCATATGAAATGATGTTTGTTCTTAATTCCTATCTAATGAATTGGATTTTGCTTCAATCGAATGTTTGATTTTAATTGTGATTCTTATTGGCCATTTGAATTAGGGTTAGGTCATTCAAGTTATCTCTTTTACAAAATCCGTAATTGTTTTGTGAAATTGAACAAGTAACAAGCATTAAATCGATCTCTATTGAATGAATTTAGTGTAAACCTTATTCATACACTTTTACACTCCCGATCTTATGAGGAGTATTAGGTGTTATTGGGAACATTCACATAAAGCTTCATGCAATCTTATAATATAATTATAAGAGCCTGTTTAGATTAGGTTAATAAGGTTATGGTTAATCAAAGAGCTTGTTTTGGTTAATTAATGTGGTGAATGGGAAGTGTTAGAGCTTATTAGCACTTTCAAGTACCAACTTAGATAGAATTGAACGAATATTGTGTCATCTTTGAGTCACATTGCTAAGTTGTCATACATGAAGTTGGAGTCCTTACAAAATCTGAATCTAATTCACTCATTTAGCTGATTGTGTGCGTTTTTAATTTGTTTGTTTAGTCATTGCACTCTAAAACCCCCCTTTTTACTGTTGGTGACCATAGTACCTTGTGCAAAGAGGTATAGACTAATTATCCCGTGTCTCTGCGGATCGACCCTGCTTGCCTTGTACTACCTTTTAGTGCAATATAGTGGGATTCTTTTGGAGTATATCGTACCCTTTTATTTGTTGGGTTTGACACGCCTAACAATTCGCTTATATGACAAAGGATACTTGCTTCAATTTAGGAAATGGGATATACATCAGCTGAACCATCATCAGATCAAAGTTGCAGAAGACATCTTTGAGCCAGCTGCCAAAGAATATATGTCTATGGTTGCTGATATCATTAGCAAACGGATATGGAAGGGAGCAATGGGGAATTCAGATGTGATTGTGGTCGACAAAGACTGAGTTCAAGCTAGCACCAAACCAAGGGGAGATTGAAGGGTCCAGTTAGTGGTTTGGTCTAGGCTTTCATTGTAATAGTTCTTTTGAGTCTTTATTATGGTTTGATAGGTTGTTAGTGAGTTTACGGCCCTGTAGTGAGTTTCCGGACGTAAACCTGTTTACGGCCATAAACCCAGTTTCCGGCCCAAGTCCACTATAAATAGAGGTTGTTTAGGTCATTATTGGTTGTTGATGCCGCAGAGTTCACGGCCTAATATATCGAGTTGTACTAGATGCTTTTCAGTAATAAATGTGTGCAAGCTTGATTTCTTTTCTTCTTCTCATATTCTAGTTTCTTTTGATTGATTTACTGTTTGATCATTGGTAAAGATCCGTTTTAGGACCTTACACATTTATTTACTTATTATTCGTTATTTGGATAGTTCGGTATTTTGGTGAGCCAGCAAGTCGGGAATTTGATTCTTCAGTTCAGATCAAAATTTCGAGGTGAGTTATTCTCACTATACTCAAGGGTCTAAGGAACCAAGGCCAACCCTTTGGATTGTTATCCTAGTTATCTTGTGATTACGTGTTGTGATGTTATTTTAAATCTGTATCCCGGTTTTAGGATGATGTTATGATCAGTGATCTGTTAGGTCTGTATGATTATCTGTATGTGCTAGTTTACATGGTTTAAAGGATCTTAGGCTGAAGGGTTGAGTTCTGCTTCGCGGCTCATGTTTGAGTCTAACCGTTGTGGAATCAAGTCCTTTAGCCTAAGATTGTTTACACCGTGGGGCATGTATTCTTAGTGACCTGTAGTTTGGTCTGACTGTCTATATGCTAGTAGGAGATTACCTGTTATATGTGCACATGTTTGATTGGTAGTTGAGGGTATTCCATCCCGATGATGATAGGAACCTTGTATGTTGTCTTTATAGACTGTTATATGGTTATCTGATATAGGTGCACATGTTTGATTGGTTATGGGCATTCCAACCCGATGGTTTTGGGCCAAGAGTATTCCATCCCGAGGACGATTGGACTCATAGCATGTTGGCATTCCAACCCGATGGTTGTGGGCCTGGGTTATTCCATCCCAATGGATGATTAGACCCATAGTATATGTTATATATTTATTGTGTGCGGGCATTCCAATCGGATGGTTGTGGGCCGAGAGTATTCCATCCCGAGGATGATCGGACTCGTAGTAGGTGGGCATTTCAACCTTGTTAGGGCTTAAATGTTGTAATAGTCGAAGTGTCAGTTAGATTGTTACGAAGTTTATTTTGTCTTCGTAAGAAGGAGTCTTCAGATGTAATGTTATTTGTACTAAGGCATTATAAAGAGTAGTCTTAATGTCTAGTCCTTAGTATTGTTATGCTTTTGTTCTTCTATAAATAGGGGTCTGTACTAAGTGAGTAGTAGAACTTTTCGCTCAGTCTTTACAGATTATTCATTGTACTCTGTAAAATCAAAAACATAATATGAGCTGATCACATATTCTATTTACTCTCGTATTCATCGTTATTCTTCTTTCTAAATTCATACTTGAATTGATTTTAAACTCGATTACAAATCTCATCAATTGGTATCAGAGTAGGAATCCTTTCTGTGATCTGATTTTCATACGTTCTAAAAGATTTTTGAATCTACTGTTTGATTCAAAAAGTTTCCGTTCTTTTTTAGTGTGAAAAATTATTCTTGATCTAAATCTAGGATTTGATTCTGCGAACATATTTGTAAATCGAGTGTTTGTTGTGTGATTCTGATTTGAAAAATACAATTTGATTTTAATATTCTCAAAGTTTTTGTATCATCTTGAAGTTTTTGTCCGTACAACAATGGCGTCATTCAATCTGAATTCTATGACATCATTTTCTCATTTGCTTGGTTCATCCACAAAGATTCCGATGCTTATTCCAGAATATTACGATCAGTGGGCAGATCGTATGCAAGATTACTTGAACGGATTGGATGAAGAATTATGGAAATGCATCTCAGGAGAAATCAACCAACCTGCACAAGTTCAGCCAATCGGTACGTCTTCAAGCAGTTCGGAAGTTGATAATCAATCCAATCGTTTAAAACAACTGGAGAAGAAATGCATGAGGGAATTAAGAGGTGTCTTACCTCCTGTTGTGTACAATTATGTCAGAACATGCACAACAGCTAAAGAAATCTGGAACAATCTCAAAGACAAATTTCAAGGAAGTGAAAAGACGAAGATCACATCTGTGAAACAATGCCTGGTGGAACTCAAAGATTTCAAACAGAAAGAATCTGAATCCATTGAAGTATACTATGATCGGTTCAACGAGCTAATCTATCATTGTAATCGTTATAGTATTACAAGGTCATCAATGGAATATAACTTGATATTTGTAATGGGACTTCGAAAGGAGTGGAGGAGTGTGAGTATGATGGTGCAAATCAACAGAGTTTTGATACTTCGACTTTGAATGACCTGTACAATCAATTAAAATCTCATGAAAATAAAGTTAATGAAATAGCTGAGAAAGCGATTGCAAGTCTTGGTGGACCATTGGCACTTGTTTCGAAGGTTTCAGAAAGAGAGAATGAAAAATCGAAGTCTGATGAAGAAGAAGGTTTTCTGATGAATTCTGATGATGAGGCTGTTGCATTTTACTCAAACAATCGAGTAAAGAAATTTTTCAAGAAACCTTTTAATCCAAAGATGAAGTCATCCGATTCGAAGGGTAGTTTTGAGAACAAAAATAAAGTGGATGAGAAGAAGAAAGAAGTGAAGACAGATTCGAAGAGTGAAATGGAGCAAATGAAGATGATGTTGAAAGGTGATACAGGGATTAATTGCCATTATTGTTATGGAGCAAATCACTTGGCAGTAGATTGCTTGTTGAGGAAGAAGGAGGAAAAGAAAAATAAAACAAAGGATGAAGCTTATTACACTGAGAAACTGGAGGAAGTACAGTCGAAGGCAAATAATTTGTCATTGTTGGCTCATGGAGAAACTGAATCACATGGCACATATCAAATATGGTCTTCGGGTTCAGATGATGAAGAGATGAAAAATCCATCACATGGAGCTATGTATGCAAAGATGGAAGAGGATTCAGATGAAGAACAGACTTACGAAGTGTGTGGGCAATGCTTCGTTTCGAAGTCTACTGACAGGTCGCCCATGACTACCAAGGTACGTAAAATTCTTGAATCTTTTAATATTCCAGTTTTTGCATATAATTCTGAGTTAGTATCTTTTGATGAAACTGTTACTTACTTTGATTCAATTGTTGTGTCTGCTAGCAATGAAGCGAAAAAGTTAAGTGATCAATTACTAGAGACAAGAAAAAAGTTAGATTCAAAAGTCACTAGGATTGATTACTTAGAATTGCAAGTGTCGAATATTATGGAGGATAGGGAGAGTTTAGCAAAGGAAATAAACTTGTTGTTAGCTCAGAGAAATATTTTTTGTAATTCTGCAAAAAGATTGTATGGAAAATTAACTGAATTACATCATTCGAGTGAGATAAGTAAGGAACAACATAGAAAATTACTACCATTTTTATCTTATCACAGAGCTAAGGTAGATAGCATTTCATATGATTGTAAAAAAGAAATTTATGATTTTAATAAAGTTCCAGATGATAGGTTTAGATATGGAATTGCTAAAGTCGAAGATTATCTTGATGCTAATGATTTAGTAAAAATTGTAAATGAGACCTTATCTAAATCAGAACAACTTCGAATTTTGAAAACGACTGAAAATTTTACATCTAATTGTGATACTAATTTTGCTGATATTGAAGATAATTCTGATAATATTAGTGAAATTAGTGATTTAGAGGATGTAGATTGTTCTCAATTATCTGTCATAAATGTAGCAAATTCTTTTAAAGGGAAAGAAAAATGTGAAGATTTATTCATAAAAATTGGCACTGATGAACCCTCAACATCGAAAGTTTGTGATATGGAGTTTGTGGAAATACATGATAGTCAAACCGATGATAGTGATAATGAGGAAGAAAACACAAATTCGAAGCCAATTCAAAGGTCGAATGAAATTGAAATTCCTCGAGTGGTTGTTGATCAAGTTTATTTGGATACACAAGAATTTGAGAAAATTCTTAGTGAAAAAGGTGTTCATTATCTTGAATCGAATACTGTAGTTTATCCAATCTTCAAATGCACTGATGATATTGTGTTCCCAAATCAAGTCTTCGTAACAACAGGTAATGTTGAAAATATAAAGTCTGAATTCAAAAAGATGGTTGAGGAAGACAATATGCAAACTTCAAATGAAGGTTTTTTTTCGAATCAAAGCACAGTTGAAAACAATCTCACAAAGAATTCATATACATTTCAACATCAAAAACCAAAAAGAATATGGGTTGAAAAGTCAAAAGTTGAAAAGAAGATAGTTAACCCAACTGAAAATATGTTTACAAAGCACGAAGATGTTAAAACAGTCAACAAAGTAATAAAATTAAATTCAAAAGAATTTAAAGCTCAAGTTGAAAAATTTTTCAAAGGAAAATAATATTTCAAAACGTCAAGCGAGAAAAATAATTTTTTGGCAAACTATTGAGTCATTAAATATGACATCAATAAATTTTTCAAAAGGAAGAAAAGTTTTTAGAGAAAAATCAAAGCCTCAAATTTTTGAAAAGAAAAATGCTTCATTTTCAAATCTTAAAACAAAAGTTTCAAATGGAACAAAAACAACACCTCCAAGAAAAAGTATTCAGAAAAAGGTTGAAACACAGATTTCAAAATCACAAATCAATACGTCTTATCATGAATCATATCTTTCAAAACCAAAAGTGGATTATGTTCCAAGTTCAGCAAAATGTTATAATCCTTTGAAGAAACAAGCTGACAAAGTCTCATATGCGAAGGGAATAACAACGAAAAGAAATATTGATCATTGGTTGGAAGGCAAAGGAAAAATATATCAATCAAGTAAGTTTTCGAAAGAACATATACATGAGGCGTATGACAAGTATGCTAACCTTCAACGAATGGTAGTTCGTCATCCAAAGAATCAAATATTTCAGTTAAAGTTTGGCAGCCGGTCATGAAAGCAAAAAGTGAAACATCACAAACTCAAAATGCGAACGGTATAATCAGTGAAAATTTGAAAATAATAAAAATTCATATATCTGACCCTTCGAATGAAAATGTTAAATTTATTGACAGTTTCAAAACAAAAGTTTGTGATTGGGTTAATGGTTGTACTTTACAATTGAAAAACAAACCTAATATGAATGGACCCAACAAGGCTTGGGTACCTAAATTTTTTCAATAATCGCAGGTACTTTGTGACGAGCAATTTGATAACAAGTGGTATATTGATAGTGGTTGCTCACGTCACATGACTGGGAAGAAGGAAAACTTGCGTGATTTTCGAAGCCTAGAAAATGGACGAGTGGTTAAGTTTGGCAATAATCACAAATGCAAAGTCAAGGGTTATGGAAAGATAACGAATGGCAATTTCACTGTAAACCGAGTTGCATTTGTTGAAGGTTTACAACACAATTTGATAAGTGTTTCACAACTTGTTGTGGGCACTGGAAATCAAGTTCTTTTTAATGAAGAAGGCAGTGTCATTTCGAATGTTAAGACAAAGGAAGTTTTACTTAAGTCAAAACGAAAAGGTGATATGTTTTCATTGGATATTGTTCCTATTGTTAGCAAACCTGCTGTGTGTTTACTTTCGAAGGCTGCTGCCGATGTTAGCTGGTTATGGCACAGGAGATTATCACATCTCAATTTTCGAAACATCAACAAACTTGTCGTACAAGATCTGGTAAGAGGTTTACCCATTCTTAAATATGATAATGATAGTTTGTGTGCAGCTTGCGAAGTAGGAAAACAACACAAACAAGGTCATCCGATCACAATAGATTCGAAGATTGTTGAACCCCTCGAACTCTTGTATATTGATTTATGTGGTCCTTCAACAGTTGCTACTCTTAACAAGAAAAGGTACATTTTAGTTATTGTGGATGATTTTTCAAGATTTACGTGGGTTTATTTTCTCAGGTTAAAATCCGAAGTTCCACAAATCATGATTGATTTTATCAAGAAAATGGAGGTTTCGTTGAAGAAGTCAGTTTGAAAAATTAAAAGTGATCATGGAACTGAATTCAAAAATCGTGTTCTTGATTCATTTCTGGTAGAGAAAGATATTTCGTATAATTTTTCATCTCCTTATACACCACAACAAAATGGTGTAGTTGAGACAAGAAATCGATCATTATGCGAAGCTGCAAGAACAATGTTGGCTTATTTGAATTTACCTCAATATCTTTGGGCCGAAGCTGTTTCGACTGCTTGTTTTACTCAGAATCGATCATTCATTCATAGACGGTTTAATGTTACTCCTTATGAAATAATCAATAATCGAAAACCTAATGTCAAATTTTTCCATGTTTTTGGATGTAAGTGTTTCATAATGAATCTTAAGGATAATCTTTCGAAGTTTCAAACAAAAGCTGATGAAGGAATTTTCTTGGGATATTCACACAATTTTGTTGCTTATAGAGTGTTAAATAAGTGAACTCGCAAAGTGGAAGAAACTTTTAATTTGACATTTAATGATCATTACATTAAAAAATCTAATCATCAATTTGCAAATTATCCTATTTTGCAAAATTCTTCGAATGCAGATAATTCAATTGAAATGGATGATGTTAATTATCAATCGATTTTTGGTATTTCAGATCAAGCAATTGATGCAGAAAGAAATGCACCCGATAATCAAACAT
Source organism: Lactuca sativa (assembly GCF_002870075.4). Classification (NCBI taxonomy): domain Eukaryota; kingdom Viridiplantae; phylum Streptophyta; class Magnoliopsida; order Asterales; family Asteraceae; genus Lactuca; species Lactuca sativa. Next base: position 264,681,088 of record NC_056627.2, read on the forward strand.
CAGAAAATTCGAAGCATGACAATGATTCAATTTCGGTTTTGAATCTAAACACAAATGAACAATCTAATGATCCAGTGGAGGGGGAGCACTTGGATTCGAACAGTTTTGTTGAGGGGGAGCATTCTTGCGAAAGTGATAACATGTCAACCAATGTTAATGTTGAGGGGGAGCCAATAATTGAAGAAGAGCCAATCATTGAACCAGATCAAAACATCGAAACGGATTCAATCATCGAGGGGGAGCCCATACTTGAGAAGGATCTAATTCTTGAAGAAAAACATTTTGATGATGCTGAGGATTCAAGTTCCATAAATGGATCAGAAACAGATGTTATGTTTGAAGATGCAACTTTGGATTTTGATCCTAATTATCCACCATTGGATAAATGGACAAGAAGTCATCCAAAAGATCAAATTCTTGGTGATCCACAAGCAGGAGTAATGACAAGGGCACAACTTCATGCACGAAATGAGGTATTGAATAATCATCAAGAGTTATGCATGTTTAATGTTTTTATTTCCAAAATCGAACCAAAGACAGTTAAGGTTGCAATGGAACACTCTGATTGGGTTGTTGCTATGCAAGTTGAATTGTCTGAATTCGAAAGAAACAAGGTTTGGAGATTAATTCCAAAACCTATTGATGTGTCAATTGTTGGACTCAAATGGATTTATAAAAACAAAACTGAAAAAGATGGAAACATTATTCGAAATAAGGCTAGACTTGTTGTTAAAGGATATTCTCAACAAGAAGGAATTGATTATGAAGAAACATTTGCCCCTGTCGCAAGACTCGAGGCTGTTCGTATTTTTCTGGCTTATGCAGCTCATAAAGATTTCGATGTTTATCAAATGGATGTAAAATGTGCATTCTTAAACGGAGAACTCGAAGAAACGGTATATGTTGAACAACCACCAGGTTTTATAAATACAGAACATCCTGATCATGTTTATATTTTAGATAAAGCTGTATATGGGTTAAAACAAGCACCAAGAGCATGGTATGCAACCTTAACATCATTTTTGAAACAATCTAAATTTAAACAAGGATCAGTTGATCCCACTTTATTTCGAAAGAAAATTGGAAATCATCTGATGCTTGTTCAAATTTATGTTGATGATATAATTTTTGGCTCAACTGACCCTCCTTTATCTAAAGAATTCGAAGAATTGATGAAAAGCAAATTTGAAATGAGTATGATGGGAAAAATTAATAACTTTTTGGGTTTGAATATTCGTCAAAACAGGGAAGGCATCTTCATTAATCAGGAGAAATATACGAAGAATTTGTTAGAAAAGTTTGGAATGACGAATAGCACAAGGTTACGAATACCAATGGCAACGGGCATAAAGCTAACTCCTTCGTTAGAAAAATCTGTTGTTGATATCACTTTGTATCGAAGCATGATTGGGTCTTTAATGTATTTAACTGCAAGTAGACCTGATATTATGTTTTCTGTTTGTAATTGTGCAAGGTATCAATCGAATCCACGTGAACCACATCTAACAGCAGTGAAGAATATTTTTCGATATTTGAAAGGCACTACTTCGTTAGGTTTGTGGTATCCTTCGAAAACAGGTTTTTTTGTACAAGCTTATTCGGATGCGGATCTTGGAGGATGCAGTCTTGATCGTAAAAGCACAACTGGTGGGTGTCAATTACTAGATGGAAAGTTGGTTAGTTGGCAATCGAAGAAGCAAACATGTGTTTCGATATCTACAGCTAAAGCTGAATATGTTGCTGCAGCTGCGTGTACATCACAAATAATTTAGATTCAAAGTCAATTACGAGATTATGCTATTAATATGAAAAAGATTCCTTTATATTGTGATTCACAAAGTGCAATAAGAATTTGTCATAATCCTGTGCAGCATTCGAAGACAAAGCACATTGATCTTAGATATCATTTCATCAAAGATCATGTTGAAGAAGGGAATATTGAAGTTCATTTTGTGAAAACAACGGAACAATTGGCAGATATTTTTACAAAGGCATTAGATGAAAAATCCTTTCTTCGTATCTTAGAAGGAATGGGTATGATTAATGGAAATTCACTTACATGTGATAAAAGCAAAGAGTAATGAGTCTGAATGATTTGGTGAACTGACGGACAGGGTGGTTAAGTGTTCAGAGGTTACTGTTCATAGTCAACGCTTTGAATGCTTCGCATTCGGAAGAATTATTCCTTGTTAAAGTACATCATCAGAGATTACTGTTCAAGTCAACGGTTCGAATGCTTCGTATTTGTACATATTTCAACTAAGGTTAGAATTTTAATTAGTTTATTTTGTTCTTTAAAAAAAATCAAAAATACCAAAAATATTTTTTGTTCTCTTCTGTTTTAACATGTGTATTGTGAGTTTTGTCAAGATTCAAATGCGAAGGATTCACGTGTATGTCTTCTATGGGAAGGTATGATGTCGATACATTTTGGATTAGTTAGGATGTCCCTAGAAGCATGCTGCTGCATGTTGTCTCAAGCGTCATATGATTCTATGTATGGGAAATGAAAGCCTTGATGAAATTATCTCATGAAAATTTCTTCCCAACAAGGCTTGTATTTGCATAAATCAACAAGAGCTACCTTACTCTTCTCAAATGAGTTAAGAGTTTTCTGTTTTGTCCATTATAACATAGGTACACTTCGATTCTTATCCAATCTTTTTAGACCAAACAATTCTTACACTCCAAATTTTTGAAGAGATTTGTCCTTGAGGTATTTGATCAAACCAATAAAAACCTAGACAAATCACAAATCTGTGTTTGTGATCTAACATCATGAGTCCGTGATGGAAGTGAAACCCAAAAATCATAAACCTTAAGGAATTGACGGGGAACTATGTTCCAGAACTTACGAAACATTTGTTTCAATACCTTTTTATACTCAAAATCATATTCATTTCTTTTGAGTGATCTTAATCAAATATTCGAAACCTACGATGTTTGTTCCCAACAAGATCCAGCATAAAATTTTTTATGAATATGATTTCTGTGTGAGTATATTTTGAAAATCCTAGTCACTTTGAATATCGTTTGAACTCAAGTTGTCACTGACTACATTGGTCATACAACTAATTTTGCTTACAATTTATCACCTTATGTTAAGGTTGAAATGTAACAAAATTTTCGAAGCCACCCATTTGACTTATAAAAGAAACCCTTCGAAACTTCTCTACAAGTTATCGATTGTAATTCACGGGAAACCAAGTAAGCTGTTAATTATCTCTCTTGATAATTTTCGAAGAAATCTTTGCCTGGGATTAAACTTTTTTTGTGTCAAAATAAATTTTTGACATCACAAGTTTTCAAAAAAATTTCTCATCTAATTTCTTTTGGAACACAGCACACACGAAATCCTTGAGGTTTGAGTAAAACCAACTTAAACTGATGATTTCGAAACTCTGGCATATGACTTCGCTTTTTAAACCTCAAAGTGAAAGAGCCTGACCTCTATTCTGAAGGCATCCGACGGTTACAATTCTCTTAGGGAATATCAAACAGTCTTGTTTCTTGGTGACGTATGGTGTATGATAAGCGTGTAAGGCGTGCTGACAGTTACGTTTGTTACTTTTTGATGAGTAAAGTCCGTATTTCAAGGTGCCATGTCAGCAAGCATTTATTGCATCCCGCTTCAAATTCAAATTTATAGGGTTACATATAAAAAGGGAAATCAGAAGTCAATAACACTTTATGCGATCAAACCTTCTGTCATCCAAAATTCTCTTTACAACTCATCTTCTTCAAACGCTCTTTGTTCTTATTTTCAACAATGGCGACTACATCATCACCAACCACAGACGAAGTTGTTAGTATTTCGATTCTGAAAATCCAGGGTTCAAACTACCAAGTGGAATCTGATTTGTCAAAGTATCCGGAGGAACTCCAAATGCTTGTGGTTGCCTTACAAAATTCAGTTCTGTCTAAAGCAATGTTTGATTCTTTTGCTACTCCAATGTCTTGGCTATCAAAGGCAGGTTCAACTGCATCATACAACAAGGAGACAGGTTGTGTGGATTTCACTATGGTGAATGATACGCGAATTAGGGTATCCAAGCGTTTGTTTTGCAAGATTTTGGGGATTCCAAATTCTGGTCCTTATGATGAACTTTCTTCTTCTCAAGTTGTGTTCATGTTCAACGAGATGGGCCATCAACCTCCTTTGACGCGTATCAGTGATTTCAAGAAGTCTGGATTACCTACGGTATGGAATTTTTTATTTGGCATTTTCCTTCGATGTCTTACTGGAAGAACTGTGGGTCTTGATAAAGGAAGGATGGAGGTATATGCAATGGTTGCTGGATTATATTATGATCTGCAAGTGGATTACTCTGAACAATTGTGGACAGAGTTCTTAACTAGCATTTCGAAGACGAGTGCCAAGCAGGGGATTTCTTGTGCTCGTTATTGGAGTCTGATAGTACAATATGTTTATCAGAAGGAGAAAATCGAAGTTCCGGAATTCGAAGAAAAGGCGGTGTTTCACATGTATGGTAGTCCGAAGGAGGTACATGATGATCTGGCTATCTTTACATCAATAGCTCGCATTCCAGATGTGATGCTTAAAAAGGTGGATCCGACGAATGAAGTTTCGGTGTCATATTTGCAATCAATTGACACAACTGTTGTTGCAGGAATGTTACATAACGAAGAGAAGAAAAAGACTAAGAAATTGAAGAAGACAGATGGTGGGTCTTCGGAAAAAGTAGTGAAGGCAGAAAACAAGAACCAAATGCCAATGGTTACAGCTGGTATTGTCGAAGAGGTGTCTCCAATTTTAACTTCAGTGGTTGATACACCAATAATCGAAGCGTCTCCATCGAAAGAAACGATTCCTTCGAAGACGGGTGTTTTTTGACGTATCAAAATAAAGAGAAAGTCTCAGATGGTGAAGAAAACACAAGCAACACATCAAGGGGTCACAGTTAGGGACATTCCAGCTCCGGTGTCTCCATCATCTAAGAAACGAAGGGCTGAAGATCTTGCAAAATTTTTGAAGAAAAATCAAAGAATCGAAGAAGAAGAGCAAGTTCCTGAGACACCAGAGATTGAAATTCCAAAAGAAGTGGATATCAGTCAGCTTGCTGGTATTTCGAAGTCTGATGATGTGAAGCTTCTGGAACCAACTTCTTTACCCCAGGTTACATCAACAACTGATTCACCAACATTTCAATCGATTATGGATCAACCATTCACCACCATATTTTCAACTCAATCAACTGATCCACCCCATCCATCCTCACCTGTTGATGAAACCATGGCTGCTGATGATGAAACTGATAATGAAGGCTTTGGAGGAACATTCGAAGCTCTTCATTTTGATAAAGCCGAAGAAGATTTCCCTGATCATATGCTGATGACCATGAAGCAGTTCAAGATTTTGAATTCGAAGTTAAATTCTATCTTGCAATCTCAAGCAGATGTGGGCAGTGCTGGAGTTACAACCATGGAAGTTGATTCTTTAATGAAGGATATGGAAGGAAGGGTTATTTCAAAGGCATCAGGGTTAATTCGTGATTCAGAAAGTCGAGTTCTTGAGAAGATTGACCAGAATGATATTTCTACAGAGAATCGAATCAATTCTCTGAGGTCTAATTTTGTGACGGAGGTAAAGGATCTGAAGATTGTTACGAAGGAGCGACATGTGCTCTTTGTACAAGAAGTCAAGAAGGTACGTGAAGATGTTAACTTGCAAATTCGTGAACTTCGTGAAGAGATGACGAAGGAGGTTCAGAATATTCAACAAGGTTATGAGTCCGCACATCAGAAGATTGACATTATTTGTGATGTCGTTGTACAATGTGTCAAAATGTTTGAGCAAATGAATCCTCAAATGACCTCTCTTTCTGCCAAAGAAGAACAAAATTTTGGAGAGTTGGTTAGGTTGTTGAAAGAACTTCAAGACATGTCTTCGAAATCTATCTCTTCAATCGTTTCTCAAGAATTTCTTTCTCAAAAATTTTCTCATTTCAAAGCCATCCTACACAAAAACTTAGCTCCACTACTTCGTATTTCAAGCTTTTTACCAACTGTATCAGATGCCCCACCTGTTGTCACAGGGGTACAAGGGGGAGAAAAGAGTGGTCATTCTAAGGCTGGGGAACAAATGAAGACAACTGAAGATACGAAGGTTGTTGGAAAAGTATATCCTTCGAAAGTGGTAGTAAAGCCAACTGTTGTTTCAGCTGATCCAGTCATTTCGACTGTGACTACAACAGTTCCAATTTCAAAACCAATATCAAAAGTTATTGTAATTAAGAAACAGAGTGATGTCTCTTCTTCAAAGAATATAGCTTCGTCAAATATTAAAGACAAAGGAAAAGGAGTTATGATTGAGAAGTCAAATAAAGAGAAGAAAGCTGAGGTGGCAGCTGAGGTTGATAGAATGAGACATGTTCAAAGTATAATGAGACAAAGAGCTTTGGAAGGTTCGAATGTTGATAAGGGTGATCCTTCGAAAGTTTTCAACTACGAAACAATAGAATCCAGGGTGATGTTTGATCACATGTATTCTTTTGAAAAGGTTCCGAAAAAGAGCTATGTGGTAACGAACACAGATTTTGGTCAACTTGACTTTCCAGTCAATGAAATGATGTTTGTTATGCCACAGTTTAAGGCTGAAACAAAATCAATGGAAATCGAAGAGGGAAAGAAGATGAAAATAAGGTTTCATGCTGTATTAGCGAAGGCTCAAGAGGAAGTATGGTTTTTGGAGAAGATCAAGAAGGTGATATCTATATAAAGGGATGTCATATTCGAAGGGAAGTTTGAAAATTTAAAGTACACTATGGCAAGAGCAACTGGAAAGTTACAAGAATTTACAGTGGCAGACTTTCCTTTGATGAACACATATGATCTAATCAACATTGCCTTGATGCTTAAAGACAAGTCATTTTATTTTCTCCAAGATACAAAACCAGATGTTTTTAGTCTTGGGTGCAGGCACATAAAAATATTTTTGGAGAATTATTTTGAGTGCTTAGCTCAAACAGATGTCGAACTTGCTACTGTCAAAGGCTTCGACATAACTGCACCAATGGCACCTTCGAAGAAGCAGAATGAGTTGAAACATTACGAAGATGGTGAAATCTATTTAAAGCCATTAGGGATTGTTTTTGCAGGAAAAGACAAAGCTGGAAGAGCTAAAAGGTTCTTATTTCAAACTTGCGAAGTAGAGAGATATACCAACTCGCAATATACGAACTTAATTGTTCGTATGAACCATTGCAAGAACTCGGAAGGAGATAAGAAAGAGATAAAGAAATTTATCTCTTGGTACATGGAAATCCGAAGAGTGCTGATGTATGTCATTCAATCACTGACGTCTTGAAGACTTCGACCTTGATTCCAAAGGGGGAGATTGTTAGGGCTTAAATGTTGTAATAGTCGAAGTGCCAGTTAGATTGTTACGAAGTTTATTTTGTCTTCGTAAGAAGGAGTCTTCGGATGTAATGTTATTTGTACTAAGGCATTATAAAGAGTAGTCTTAATGTCTAGTCCTTAGTATTGTTATGCTTTTGTTCTTCTATAAATAGGGGTCTGTACTAAGTGAGTAGTAGAACTTTTCACTCAGTCTTTACAGATTATTCATTGTACTCTGTAAAATCAAAAGCATAATATGAGCTGATCACATATTCTATAGACAATTCACTTGATGTTTCATGTCTTATTCTTGCCTCTATGGTTCCTGATCTTCAGCGGGATCTAGAACACTACACTGCCTTCGACATGATTGAACATCTGTGTAACACCGTAAATTTTCAAAATAATTTTTCGCAAATATAAAAACATTTCTCATTTAATTTCATAAAACGTTAAGATTAAAATTCCAAATCATGTCATACAAATCCAAAGATCTCATAAATACATATCAAAAGTCCCCTGAGTGTGTACGGATCAAGCTGGCGCCTTCCCACGGTCATCGCTAGTACCTGAAACAACAACACTAACACTGTAAGCACGAAGCTTAGTGAGTTCCCCAAAATACCACACATGAAACACATATTAGCCACTCGAGGCTGTAACTCTATGGGTCCGTGCACCCAGACTCTGCGAACCCTCAGGTTCTAACTCTAGGAACCTTCCGGTCCCAACTTTGTAAACATGCACAGCATAATCACATAGAAATAATGCAGTACCACACATAGCATACACATAACATACACACACCAACACATAGCTCTGATTACCTACTCAAGGTAAAGTATAGTGAGAAGACTCACCTCGCGTGTCTCGGTATCTCACGAATCCTGGAAATCCCTCGTGCTCGATCCTCCGAGCTCTAATCCTCCTATAATATCACATGACTCTAATTAACACTTTTTATATCTAAGGTTGACTATCCCTAAGAAGTCAACACAGGTCAACTCTGGTCAACGGTCAATGGTCAGCTTTGACCGGACTCGGCGAGTGCGCAAGGGCAACTCGGCGAGTCTAGACGTTTCCACCAACACCCTAGGATTCCCTTTTTACTCGTCGAGTACTCCCCCTAACTCGACGAGTTCCACCTGGCAGAATCGCGGGGCCACCCCGACTCAACTCGCCGAGTTCCAAGAACAACTCGGCGAGTCCCAGTTCGACTCAGTCCACCTGTCAACCCTCTCAAACTCGCCCTGACTCACTGAGTCAACCCATGAATCGACTGGACCACTCACTGGCCGGTCCAAGGCAATCTTCAAGCTACTTGCCGAGTCTGTTCATCAGACTCGGCGAGTCCATGCCATGCAATTGCGCAAACTCGCTTCTAAGGTCAGATCTGTTCCAACAATTCATAGATCTGGCCTTTCTAGACTGATTCACCACGTAAAGCCCCAAACTTGATGCACATACAACCTCTATATGGCTATAAATGAAGGAATACCAACAAATATCACTACCTAAGGTCATGACCTCCATTGCTCTCCATAAAGCTTGATGAATGAGGCTCTCTGGACCTCTATGGATCCAGATCCAAAGCCTCATCACTAGCAAGGGACTATTTGGCCATCAAATCAACTCAACAAGGCCACAAGAAACCCTAAATCCAACTATACTCCACAAAACAGAAGATGAACCAAAATCATACCTCTAGATCGATGATCTAAGCTTCAAATCCGCAAAATAGCAACCTCCTTTGCCTCCTCTTGGCTAGAACCTCCCTCCTCTTTGCTAGACAATACACAAAGGTCAAGAAATGCTTCCTTTCTCTCCCAAATCGCCAAAGCACTCTAGGGTTTCTCTCTATGGACTGTTGGGTACAAATGACGGCCATAAGGCCCTTTAAATATGTCCTAAACCCGAGAAATTAGGGTTTCATTAAACAGCGCGGACTCGCCGAGTCCAGATCCTGGACTCGTCGAGTCCAATCAAATCCCGCGTCCAGAATCGCGATCCTACTCGGCGAGTTTGAGCTCCAACCAGCCGAGTCCCCTCTCAAAACACCAAAAATCAAAGCAATAAAGGATACCTGGAAATCCGGACTGTTACAATCTGAAGGAGATGTTTGGTAAACAAGCTAGAACCGAAAGGTTTGAAACTATGAGAGCACTTCATGCCAAGAAAATGGAGGAGAGTGGGAATGTGAGCACACATGTTCCTAAGATGAAAAGTTACATAGATCAATTGGAGAGTTTGGGCTCTCCATATCCACAAGACTTGGCTACATATATCATTCTAAACTCTTTGCCAAAGTCTTACAATGCTTTCATCATTAACTACAACATTAATAGGTGGGAGTAACCTATATCTGAGTTGCACGGAATGCTGAAAACTGTAGAAAAGAATCTCCGAAGTAAAACACCCCAAGTGCTCATGATTAGGGAAGGAAAAGTCAAGAAGAACAAAGGCAAGAACTTCAAGGGAAATCCATAAGCTGGCAAAGGAAAAGGAAAGAAATCTTCCCAAAACCCGCCACCCAAAAAGAAGGAAAAAGGTTGCCAAAGATGACACATGCTTTGAGTGTGGAGTTGTCGTGTAACAACATAAATTTTCAAACAAATTTTTCATTTCAAAATATAGGATTTCCATTCAAAACAAGGCATAAACATTTTAAGTGTCATGTCAAAATACAAATCGTCTAAATCCCAAGATCATAAAAACATCCTTCAGTGTGTACAGATCACGTCGGCGCCTTCCCACGGTCCTCGCTAGTACCTGAAACACATACATAACAACTGTAAGCATAAATGCTTAGTGAGTTCCCCAATATACAACTTACGCACATACGCCTTTCCAGGCCCTGACCTTCCGGTCCATGTGTCTCAGGGGACTTCCGTCCCTGCTGGGTAAACCTTCCGGTCCTACCCACGCCGACCTTCCGGTCCATAACACAACGCCTTCCGGCCCATAACATAATCGCCTTCCGGCCCATAACATAATGCCTTCCGGCCCATAATATAATCGCCTTCCGGCCCATAACATACATAGCACGTATAACAAATAACTTACCACATATAGCACATATATCACATATCATATCTGACCTTCCGGTCACACAGTCAAACCCTTCCGAGTACAGTATAGTGAGAAGACTCACCTCGTGAATATCGAAAGCTAGCAAATCCCGAAATCACTCGTGCTCGATCCGCCGAGCTACAATCTCCCTATAACATCATATATCTCTTACTAACACTTTTATCTTCTAAGTTCGACTATCCCTAAGAAGTCAGGCATAGGTCAACTCTGGTCAACGGTCAACTTGACCGGACTCGGCGAGTGCTATGGCGACTCGGCGAGTCTAGACGTCCTCACCAATTCTCTAAGATTCCCTTTCTACTCGTCGAGTATCCCTCTTGACTCGACGAGTTCCTCCTGGAAGAATCGCGGGGCCACCCCGACTCAACTCGCCGAGTCTGAAGAACAACTCGACGAGTCCCAGTTAATCTTCAAGCTACTCGCCGAGTCTGTTCATCGGACTCGGCGAGTCCATGCCATGCAACCGCTCAAACTGCTTTCTAAGGTCAGAACTGCTCCGACCATTCATAGGTCTGGCCTTCCTAGACTGATTCATCACATAAGGTCCTCATTTCGGTGCTCATAATACACCCCATGACTCATAATTTACATTTTGACCTAAGGCATAAGGATTCCAATCCAAAACCTCCATTAATTCCCGAAATGCTCAGGCATGGGACATTCTGGACCTCCAAAGGTCCCAATACAGGGTTCCAATCGTTTGGGGGACTAAGGTAACATTCAATCTAGCCACAAAAGGGTTCCATAAACCCTAAATCCATATACACATCAACATAGAAGAGTGCAACTCGAATTGTTACCTGAATAATGTGCTCTCTGTGTCCCCAATCTTCAGAACGTGGCTTCTCTTGTTGTTCCCTTAACCAAGCCTCCTCTTCTTTGCAAGACAATGCTTCCAAAATCAACAATGGTCTTCTACTTTGCTCCAGATGCTCACAATCGAATTAGGGTTTCTCTCTGCAGGCTAGGGTGAACAATGACGGCCATAAGGTCCCTCATATACGTCCCAAACCTAAACGGTTAGGGTTTTCGCTAAACAGCGCAGACTCGCCGAGTCCATATCCGGACTCGTCGAGTCCAGTCGCGAACCCGCGACCAGCTCCGCGATCCTACTCGGCGAGTCTAGGCTCCAACTCGCCGAGTCCCCTCTTAAAACACCCAAAAACATAAATATAACAATACCTGAAATTCCGGGCTGTTACAACTCTCCCCCACTAGGACTAGACTTCGCCCTCGAAGTCTCACTCTGAAAATAGCTTCGGATGCTGCTCCCGCATCTCACGCTCCGGCTCCCAAGTCATTTCCGATCCCTTCCGGTGTTGCCACTGAACCAACACCAGAGGTACCTCCTTGTTCCTTAGAACCTTGATCTTCTGATCCCTGATGGCCACTGGTCTCTCGGCATAATTTAGGCTCACATCCACCTGAATATCCTCTAATGGAACCACGGCCGACTCATCAGCTATACACTTCCTCAATTGCGACACATGAAAAGTGTCGTGGATCTGTCCCAACTCTGCTGGCAACTCCAAACGATAAGCGACCCGGCCTATCCTTGCAATCACACGAAATGGCCCAATATACCGAGGTCCCAACTTGCCCCTCTTTCTGAATCGAATCACTCCTTTCCAAGGAGAGACCTTCAGGAGAACGAAGTCGCCGACTTGAAACTCAAGCTCGGATCGGCGTCTGTCTGCATAACTCTTATGTCGGCTCTGGGCGGTCAATAACCTCTGTCTAACCTGCTGAATCTGCTCTGTCGTCTGAAGAACGATCTCTGTACTGCCCATCACTCTCTGTCCCACCTCTCCCCAGCAAATGGGGGTCCGACACCTCCTACCATACAACAGCTCAAAGGGTGGCATACCAATGCTCGAATGATGGCTGTTGTTGTAGGAAAACTCTGCCAAGGGTAAATACGCATCCCAGCTACCCCCCGAAATCTAGCACACACGCTCGAAGCATGTCCTCTAGCGTCTGAATCGTTCGCTCGCTTTGACCGTCTGTCTGGGGATGATATGCGGTACTAAAATGCAATTTAGTACCCAGCTCCTCATGGAATTTCTTCCAGAATCTGGAAGTGAAGCGTATATCACGGTCTGAAACAATCGAGATCGGCACCCCATGCCGAGATACCACTTCTCTCACATATATCTCCGCCAACTTCTCCGCTGAAGAACTCTCACTGATGGCAAGGAAGTGTGCACTCTTCGTCAACCTATCCACAATCACCCAAATTGCATCGACTCCTCTGCCAGTCCTCGGCAATTTGGTGATGAAATCCATAGTGATCTGTTCCCACTTCCATTCGGGAACCTCCAATGGCTGTAACTTGCCATGCAGTCTCTGGTGCTCGGCCTTAACCCTACGGCAGGTTAAGCACCTCTCAACAAACCATGCGACGTCCCTCTTCATACAGGGCCACCAATACTCTTTCCTCAAATCCAGATACATCTTTGTAGCCCCGGGATGGATCGAGAATTTCGATCGATGAGCCTCTTCCATCAAAGTAATACGCGTACCACCCACGAACGGTACCCAAATCCGACCCTGGAACGTCATAAGCCCTCGTCCATCCGTAACGAACTCTGAAACCAAACCAACGACCCGCTCTCTCTTCTGCATCTCTGGTCGCACAGCCTCGACCTGTGCCCCACGAATAGCATCCAATACTGGAGCTATCACAGTCAATCTCAAACATACACCTCGCAGTGGAGTGCTCTCCGCCCTGCGGCTCAATGCATCGGCTACCACATTAGCCTTGCCTGGGTGGTACAGGATCTCGCAATCATAATCCTTGACCACATCCAACCACCTCCTCTGACGCATATTTAGGTTGGGCTGATCCATCAAATACTTCAAGCTCTTATGGTCCATGTATATCGTACATCGAACCCCATACAAGTAGTGATGCCAAATCTTGAGAGCGAACACTACTACCCCCAACTCTAAATCATGCGTGGGATATCTCGCCTCATGAGGCTTCAGCTGCCTCGACGCATAAGGTATCACATGACCCCTCTGCATCAGCACTGCACCCAGCCCCGAAATCGATGCATCGCAATATACTACAAAATCCTCCATCCCTTCCAGGAGAGCTAATACCGGGGCTTCGCACAACCTTTGGCGAAGTGTCTCAAAGGAGGTCTGCTGCTCGGGTCCCCATGAGAATGCAACACCCTTCCGGGTCAATCTGGTGAGCGGCACTGCGATCTTGGAGAAATCCTTAATAAATCTCCGATAATACCCTGCCAACCCAAGGAAGCTCCTGATCTCAGAGGGTGACTTCGGCACCTCCCAACTCATCACCGCCTCAACCTTGGCCGGATCGACCAATATCCCTTCCTGATTAACAACATGTCCAAGGAATTGGACCTCCCGCAACCAGAAGTCACATTTGGAGAACTTTGCATAAAGCTTCTCCGATCTCAATACCTCAAGGACCTCCCTCGAATGCTCCTCATGCTGCTCTCTAGATCTCGAATACACTAGAATGTCGTCGATAAATACAATCACTCACTGATCCAACATCGGCCTGCATACCCTGTTCATGAGATCCATGAACACAGCCGGGGCATTGGTGAGCCCGAAAGGCATCACCACAAACTCATAATGCCCATATCGCGTCCTAAACGCTGTCTTCTGGATGTCCTCATCCCGCACTCTCACCTGATGGTACCCTGACCTCAGATCGATCTTGGAAAACCAAGATGCTCCCTGCAACTGATCGAATAAATCATCGATCCTCGGTAACGGTAACGGTTCTTGACCGTCAACTTGTTCAACTCCCGGTAATCAATGCACATCCGGTGTGAACCATCCTTCTTCTTGACGAACAGAATAGGCGCTCCCCACGGCGAGCTGCTCGGCCGAATGAATCCCTTCCCCAGCAACTCCTGAAGCTGCGAGGACAACTCTTGCATCTCTGGAGGTGCAAGACGATAAGGCACCTTAGCAATAGGCGCGGCCCCCGGAATCAGATCGATACCAAACTCTACTTGCCTCACAGGAGGTACTCCCGGTAGTTCCTTGGGGAAAACATCTGGAAACTCACGCACCACTGGGACCTCCTCAACTGATCTCGGTCTCTCGGAAACCTCCCGCGTATCCATCACATACGCCACAAAACCCTTACAGCCCTGCTGTAGACACTGCCTCGCCCTAGCGGCCGAACAAAAAGCTGATCCTGAACGGGTACCCTCGCCGTACACCGAAAGAACTCCCCCACTAGGGTCTCGTATAGTCACCAGCTGACGCTCACAGTCGATGACGGCGCCGAATCGGCGCAACCAGTCCATGCCCACAATGACACAGACATCACCCATCGCAATAGGAATCAGGTCAATCGGAAACTCAACCCCGAAAATCTCTAACACACATCCCCGGAGAACCTCCGTGGCACAAATCACTCTCTCGTCAGCTATAGAAACTCTCAGAGGCCGGCTCAACGACTCACGACTAACGCTGATATGCTGACTAAAAGCTAAAGATACAAAGGACCTACTCGCACCCGAGTCAAATAACACTAAAGCAGGCACAGAGTTCACAAGGAAAGTACCTACGCATATAATAACATAAGCATAACATCTCGACATTAAAATAAATACATGAATTACAGCATACCTGCCACAACATCGGGCGCAGCGCGGACCTCCTCCGCAGTCAGCTGAAAGGCTCTCCCACGAGCCCTCGGGGCCTCGGCCTTCACCGGTCGAGTCGCAGTAGCTCTGGCAGTAGGTGCAAATCCCTGAAGAAGCTGAGGGCACTCGGCCTTCCGATGGCCTGTCTGGTTGCAATGAAAGCAAACTGTAAACCCCTTGGGGCAATCCCTAGCAATGTGCCCCTCCTTGCCACACTTGTAGAGAGCACCAAATCGACATGCCCCATCATGATTCTTGCCGCACTTTCCGCAAGTGCGGCCCTTCGGACCTCCTGTCCTCAAATCGGCGGACTTTGTCCGCTTGGCTGTCGGCTGAGACTGAGCCAGCCGCCGGTCCACCCGCTGAGACTCGGCCTCCTCCCTGGCCTGGGTCTCCAACTCAATCTCGCGCTTCCTGGCATTCTCCTGAAGCTCAGCAAAGGTATGATAGGTGGAGTTTGACACAAACTCCCGGATATCCCTCCTCAAAACACCCAAGTACTGGCTCATCCGAGCCTGCTCAGTAGACACCAGCTCGGGGCAGAACATCGCCCTCTCATGAAACTTCCGCGTGATCACCGCAACCGAATCAGTACCCTGCTTGAGGGTTAAGAACTCCTGAACCAATCGTTCCCTCTCCACCGGGGGAACGTACTCGTCTCTGAACATAGAAGTAAACCCCTCCCATGTCACTGCTGAAATCTCTGCCAAAGTGAAGTTCGCCGTCACAAACTTCCACCAATCCTTCGCTCCCAGACGGAGCTGGTTCAAAGCGAACCGTACCCTCAGATGCTCCGGACATGAACAAGTGTAGAAGCACCCCTCAATATCAGCGATCCACCTCATCGCAGCAATCGGATCCTGCGTCCCATCGAACTCAGGTGGCTTCGTGTTGCTGAACTCCCGGAATAGCAACGAGTCACCCCCCTGTGGCCTGGCAGCGGCCACAGTTGCGGTAGCTGCAGCGGCTGCAGCTTCAGTCAATGCGGCGTACCGCTCCTCAAACGTCTCCATCAGGGTGGTCTTAATAGACCCAAACATCTCCGGGATCTCAGCCCGGATCGCTGCAGCTACCTCCTCATGAATCATCTGACGAATCTCCTCGTCACTCACACCGCTCGAACTCGCTCCGTGGCGTGGTCTAACCATGATGTCTCTGAAATACAACATAAAACTATCAGAGACTCCATCGAGTATAATCGCACTCGATAACGCAACCCTACTCAGTCTCCGATATCCAGGGATTCTTACTTGGGTCTCCCACTGACCCGGTGTCTTCGGTAGTACGGGTCCAATACTACCGACCACACCGCATCAGCATTCATCCCAAATCTTCCTCCCCAAACCCCGGATAGTGAGTACTCTACTTTTGTTATGCACTATCTACCCACACACTAGCAAAGCATCTCATATCGGCAAACTTCCCTAGACTAAAGCATCACAAATCAGGCCACTCTAGTCCTATCATGAATACCTAGTCTTCTATCATGCATAGCAATTCATATCATATAATATTGTAAGGTATTTTGGGGATCTTTACCGTTCGGGCGCTGACTGATCGTACACACTGCTTCTTTCTTGTTTACCACAAAATCATTTATAAAACTTTATGCCTTTGTTTTAAAAGTTTTCCTCAAATCCTCGGTTTGAGTTCAGTTACGCCCGAAGGTGCACCTGAATCCCTCAAACCAAGGCTCTGATACCAATTGTAACAACGTAAATTTTCAAACAAATTTTTCATTTCAAAATATAGTATTTCCATTCAAAACAAGGCATAAACATTTTAAGTGTCATGTCAAAATACAAATCGTCTAAATCCCAAGATCATAAAAACATCCTTCAGTGTGTACAGATCACGCCGGCGCCTTCCCACGGTCCTCGCTAGTACCTGAAACACATACATAACAACTGTAAGCATAAATGCTTAGTGAGTTCCCCAATATACAACTTACGCACATACGCCTTTCCAGGCCCTGACCTTCCGGTCCATGTGTCTCAGGGGACTTCCGTCCCTGCTGGGTAAACCTTCCGGTCCTACCCATGCCGACCTTCCGGTCCATAACACAACGCCTTCCGGCCCATAACATAATCGCCTTCCGGCCCATAACATAATGCCTTCCGGCCCATAACATACATAGCACGTATAACAAATAACTTACCACATATAGCACATATATCACATATCATATCTGACCTTCCAGTCACACATTCAAACCCTTCCGGGTACAGTATAGTGAGAAGACTCACCTCGTGAATATCGAAAGCTAGCAAATCCCAAAATCACTCGTGCTCGATCCGCCGAGCTACAATCTCCCTATAACATCATATATCTCTTATTAACACTTTTATCTTCTAAGTTCGACTATCCCTAAGAAGTCAGGCATAGGTCAACTCTGGTCAACGGTCAACTTGACCGGACTCGGCGAGTGCTATGGCGACTCGGCGAGTCTAGACGTCCTCACCAATTCTCTAAGATTCCCTTTCTACTCGTCGAGTATCCCTCTTGACTCGACGAGTTCCTCCTGGAAGAATCACGGGGCCACCCCGACTCAACTCGCCGAGTCTGAAGAACAACTCGACGAGTCCCAGTTAATCTTCAAGCTACTCGCCGAGTCTGTTCATCGGACTCGGCGAGTCCATGCCATGCAACCGCTCAAACTGCTTTCTAAGGTCAGAACTGCTCCGACCATTCATAGGTCTGGCCTTCCTAGACTGATTCATCACATAAGGTCCTCATTTCGGTGCTCATAATACACCCCATGACTCATAATTTACATTTTGACCTAAGGCATAAGGATTCCAATCCAAAACCTCCATTAATTCCCGAAATGCTCAGGCATGGGACATTCTGGACCTCCAAAGGTCCCAATACAGGGTTCCAATCGTTTGGGGGACTAAGGTAACATTCAATCTAGCCACAAAAGGGTTCCATAAACCCTAAATCCATATACACATCAACATAGAAGAGTGCAACTCGAATTGTTACCTGAATAATGTGCTCTCTGTGTCCCCAATCTTCAGAACGTGGCTTCTCTTGTTGTTCCCTTAACCAAGCCTCCTCTTCTTTGCAAGACAATGCTTCCAAAATCAACAATGGTCTTCTACTTTGCTCCAGATGCTCACAATCGAATTAGGGTTTCTCTCTGCAGGCTAGGGTGAACAATGATGGCCATAAGGTCCCTCATATACGTCCCAAACCTAAACGGTTAGGGTTTTCGCTAAATAGCGCAGACTCGCCGAGTCCATATCCGGACTCGTCGAGTCCAGTCGCGAACCCGCGACCAGCTCCGCGATCCTACTCGGCGAGTCTAGGCTCCAACTCGCTGAGTCCCCTCTTAAAACACCCAAAAACATAAATATAACAATACCTGAAATTCCGGGCTGTTACATGTCGGGCATTGGAAAAGGAATTGTCCTAAGTACCACACAGAGTTAAAGAACAAGAAGGTCGGGGAAGGCCCTTCAGGTATATCCATTTTCATGGTTGAAATGGGATTATTTAATTTTTCATCAAACACTTGGGTATTAGATACTGGTTGTGGAACTCATATTTGTAATTCGTTGTAGGGGTTCAGAAAGAGTAAGGAACTGAAAGCAAACGAGTTGGTATTACATGTCGGCAATGGAGCATGAGTTGCGATCGAAGCTTTAGGACATTTTGATTTAAGTTTACCATTTGGTATGTACTTAACATTAGACAATGTGCGTTTAATTATTTCTATTACTAGAAATATCATTTCAGTTCCACGTTTGAGAAAATCTGGTTATGATTTCAAATTTGTTGATGATAACATTCACTCCTTCTTAAAATGAATCTTCTATTTTGAGGCTAAACCAATAAATGGAATTTATGAACTAAACCTAGATGACACCTCAAACATTAAGTCCCTTTATCATGTTAACACCAAAAGGCTCAAACCAGATTTGAACCAAACATATCTATGGCATTGTCGCCTTGGACATATAAAGAAGAAACACATATCTCAACTCCAAAAGAGTGGACTTTTGGGGGCAAATGACACTGAGTCATTTGACATATGTGAATCTTGTTTATGTGGAAAGATGATAAAATTCCCTTTCTTTGGAACAAGTGAAATGGCAAGTGTTCTATTAGGCATCATGCACACCGATGTATGTGGACCTTTCAAAACAATGTCTAGATATGGTGAGAGATATTATATCACCTTCACTGACGACTTCAGTCGTTTTGGTTATATGTATTTGATGAAACATAAACATAAAGCATTTGAAAAGTTTAAATTGTTTCAAAGTGAAGTTGAAAATCAACTCGAAAAAACAATCAAAATCCTTCGTTCGAATAGAGGAGGCGAGTACTTGAGCCAAGAGTTCCAAGACCATCTAAGGAGTTGTGGGATTATCTCACAACTCACTCCACCTAGAACATCACAACTTAATGGTGTTTCTACAAGGAGAAATCAGACCTTACTTGATATGGTTCGATCTATGATGAGTTGAAGTACCCTTCCTTTATCATTTTAGAGTTATGCTTTACTCACCGCAATCCGTATTTTGAATATGGCACCAACTAAGAAGGTAGAGAAAACACCTTATGAGATGTGGCATGGAAAATCTCCATCATTATATTATATGAAATTTTGTGTATGTGAAGCTTATGTTAGACAAGAGACTTCCAGCAAACTTGAGCCTAGATCTACCAAATGTATTCTTTTAGGATATCCTAAAGATTGTTTATGATATTACTTCCACATACCTAGTGAGAATAAGATATTTATTTCACGAAAAAGCTGAATTCCTAGAAAGCAAGATTCTAATGGGTGAGGCTAGTGGGAGGCGTGTGGTACTTGAAGAAGATCAAGAACCTCAGCTCAATGCATCTTTAGTTGACACTAGTACTGAACAAGAGGTTGTTGAAGATGAAGAGATCATTGTCCTTCAACCTACTGAAACACAAGGCGTTCGCAGATCTGGTAGAATTCGTCATGAACCTGAGAGATATATATTTCTCATTGAAGAGTGCTTCGTAATGACAAATACTGATGAGCCAGTCAGCTACTGATACGCAATGACAATTCCCGAATCTGGCAGATGGCTTGAAGCCATGAACACTGAGATGCAATCCATGAGAGAAAATCAAGTCTAGGACTTGGTTGATCTTCCTCCTAATAGCAAGACTGTTGGAAGTAAGTGGGTCTTCAAGAAGAAGACTGACATGGATGGAAACTTACACACATTCAAAGCAAGATTGGTGGCTAAAGGATTCACGCAAACTCATGGGGTTGATTATGATGAAATCTTTTCACCGGTCGCTATGATTGAATCAATTAGGAGACTACTTGCCATAGTTGCACTATGAGATATGACAAATGAATGTGAAAATCGCTTTTCTAAATGGAAACTTGGAAGAAGATGTCTACATGGATCAGCCCGAAGGTTTTGTCGACCAAAAGCATCCTAATAAAATGTGTAAGCTCAAGAGATGCATTTATGGGTTAAAGCAAGCATCTCGTAACCGGAATCACCGTTTCGATGATGAAATCACAAACTATGCTTTTATTAGAAATGAAGATGAATCTTGTATTTACATGATAACTAGTGGGAGCTCGGTGACATTCTTGGTCCTATATGTGGATGACATATTGATCATGGGAAATCACATTCCAACTTTACAAGGTGTAACGACTTGGCTTGGAAAGTGTTTCTCAATGAAGGACCTAGGTGAGGCACAAAACATTCTTGGAATCAAAATCTATAGAGATATATCAAGTTACATATATTAAGAAAGTATTGAAACGGTTCAATACGGAAAACTCTAAGAGAGGATTTGTACCCATGGAACATGGCACTATACTAAGTTCATCTCAATGTCTTAGCACAAAGGTTGAGCTAGACAAGATGAAAGATATTCCATATGCTTCTGCATTTGGATCCATCATGTATGCCATGAATTGTACAAGACATGATCTTGCTTATGCTATGAGCATGGTAAGCAAGTTCCAACAAAATCCAGGGGAGAGTCATTGGAGAGCTATGAAGAACATCCTAAAGTACTGACGAAGAACCAAGGATTTGTTCCTCATCTATGGATGCGTGGAAGAAAGCTTAAGTGTGAAGTGCTACACTGATGCTTCCTTCAACTAATAGAGATGATTGGAAATCGCAATCAAGATATGTCTTCATTATCAATGGGGATGCGGTATCTTGGAAAAGCTCCAAGCAAAGTGTTGTTACACAATCCACCACAGAGTCAGAATACATTGCTGCTTCTGAAGTTGCACAAGAGCTGCTTGGATGAAGAAATTCATTGGGGATCTAGGGGTAGTCCCTACCATTCAGGACCCCCTAGACGTTTTCTGTGACAATGATGGTGATATTACTTTGGCAAAAGAACCTCGAGCACACAAGAAAACCAGACCTATTAGCTGCATATTCAACTTCATCCGGTATAAAGTTGAAGAAGGTGAAATTAGTATTCGCAAAGTTTACACTGATCAAAATTCGGTAGATCCTTTCACGAAGCCTCTTCCTCAAGAAAAATTTGAAGGACATGCTCAAGGAATAGGACTTCGCTATTCTCGTGATTGGATTTGATCTATGTATTAGTATTAAATGTTGGAACATTATGTAACATCATCTATTGTAATGACTATGATATATATATATATATATATATATATATATATATATATATATATATATATATATATGCCATTTGATCTTTTCATTAAATATTTGTTGTGTTCTTTATTATCATGTTTAATCCTTGAGTAAATTTATCACTCTAAAACTCCATAGTCAGTTATTATTGTGGGAGCAATAATGAAATAAGACTAATATGAAATGGGATGGTTGATAAAGGGTTATAACTAGTTTCATAGGTACTTACTAAAGAGTAAGTATTTGAGTGACCCATTCAAGATCACTTCATCGATCGTTGTCATGAATGATACTTGATAAAAGGTAATATATGTATATCCTTAACACCTGAGATACATATATGGAACTTAAGTGTGGGGAATGTTATGCTTTGATGTAGTCAAAAATCTGTTCATTTATTTGGCAGTTATAAAAGCTATTATCAGGCGTGATGTAAACCATGCAAGAGGCGTATGTAGTCAAGATTGGATTTGTTCATCTTATTCGT
Organism: Lactuca sativa; assembly: GCF_002870075.4. Lineage (NCBI taxonomy): Eukaryota > Viridiplantae > Streptophyta > Magnoliopsida > Asterales > Asteraceae > Lactuca > Lactuca sativa. The sequence continues at coordinate 264,703,299 of NC_056627.2, forward strand.
TGAGAGTTAGACATCTAAGGCCTGATGTAAAGTTGAACACTTATATGAGATTGACTGTGATCCATATCTCATGTTCAACATGATGTCTGTAGCAAAGGGATAACTGATAAACTTACCTTACTCACCAATTGTAGCCTTGGGGGCTTCTGGCAAATTTGGCGTTGGTGGAATGGCACTATGTTATATGTTGTTGGGGGCAGTGAAATGTTGCTAGACGTTCACCACTGTCTATATCAATTTGATATGATTCTTGCGCAAGTGGGAGATTGAAAGATCTAGTATGCTCAAGAGTCATATTAAAATGATATTGCAAAATAACATATGATCCTAAGGGTCACACTAACAACAACTTGATACAAACAATTATTTATTAGAAATTGATTTTAATAAATATTCATAAACTCTTATCATAATTAGGAATATATTTATTTCAAGGAAATAATTATTTTACAATACAAGTAACACATTATTTCATATGGTATGAATATAATATGTCATGTACATCTTTTTGGACCTAATAAGCCTTTTGTCTTTTAGCAAACGACAAAGTTTATATCTTATAAACTTTGAGTTTATAAAATATAAACTCTTAACTTGTCTTTTCTTCTTGGAAACGTGAGATGATGAGAAAGGACAAGAAGTATGGCCTTTGCATTGGTTTAATGAAAAAGAATCAAACCTAGGGAGATATGTTCATGACATAGGGGAAAAAGTTGTCTAAGGTACTTAATGGTTAAGGACTCTTGGACCATCATTCTATTATAAATAAGTGGAGAGTGCATTCATTTTGATCACTCCTTCTTCCTTTGGCCGAGAGCACTTCTCCCCTCTCCATCTTTTATCAAAAGTCTTGAAGTTTGAACATTTCTTGTTGCTTGTATTCTCTCTTTAAGTCATAATCTTGTTTTGACTTAAAGCTTAAGAGTTGTAACTAGCATTACATCAAGTTGGAACATTGTTGGTGTCTCAAGGGTTCATCCTCGCTCCATCAAATTCCAATCCTCCCCTAAAGGAATAAAAGTGTTTCAAAGGCTGTTACCATTTCTTCCTTCTACAGTTGTGTTATAAATCTTTGTATTACTTGCAAGATGATCATTAGTGGGTGATAAAATGTTTATGTTATTTTGAAAACTCAAGTCTTCCGTTTGCCATTATTTGTAGTTTTTGAAACTAAGTTTTATATAAAACCCAACAGGATTGACACCCCCACCTGCGATTGTTAGCTACATCAAGTAATTATCTTAAAATTCTACAAACTTCATGTTTTTTTTCAACTTTGAAAATCAAACATTTGCATCAATATAACAGAAAAAAAAACTCATGGCTCTGATACCACTGTTGGGCTTTAGTATACTACAACATCCTATGGTGCATATACAACCCTAAATGCTTTGGATCTATGTTTTCTATAATTATACATGCAATATTGTTTCCAAAGCATTAAGCCTACAACTAGCATACAATTGACATAAAAAACTAGTTAGGAGTTTACCTCTTTATGTAGCTTGTAGAACTTGTTGTATCTGGCCTTTAAGAACTTAGCACCCCAAGTGTGATGCCTCAAACGGTTCACAGCACACCTAGCACAAAGGAGAACTTGAGAGAGATGTTGCTAGCTCCAAAATCGTCTCTAATGAACTCCAAGAACTCTAGTGGTCGATTTTGGGTGCTAAGAGAGTCCTTTTATAGTGTGACTTAACCCTAATGCCCATAACCTTTCATATTACTTGGGCTCCATGGGTTAAACCTCCATGGACTACCATATTGGTTTAGCCCATCCTAAATAACAATTAGCCCACACTATAAAAATCATTGATTTACCAAATCAATCCTCATATATTTAATTAGTATCTTTTGATCACATAATTAATTCCAAATTAATTCTTGATCAATACTACTTAAATAATATGATTTCATATTAATATATTAGAACTTATAATATATTAATAAATCATAAGTAACCTCTTACTCAAGTGTCCATCCTATCAAATTGTCTTGGTGATATGCAACCCGAAATGGACCATGCTACTCTCGGGTCAAGTACATACCAATTATAGTTATGGGATTAGACACCTAATCCAACACATACATGATACTATGGAGAAGATCATGCAAATCCAAGAGTGATTGAATACCGCTCGTGATGGCCAAAAAAACTATGCTGGCATTAGGCGAAAACCCCTTGAATTCCAAGTTGCAGACAAAGTAATGTTGAAATTCTCTCCATGGAAAGGAGTTATAATGTTTTGAAAACGGGGTAAACTTAATCCAAGGTACATAGGACCTTTCGAGATCCTTGCGAGGGTCGGCCCGGTAGCCTACCGATTCAAGTTTTCTGAAGAGCTCAGCAATGTGCACAATGTCTTCCATGTATCAAACCTCAAAAAGTGTCTCGCCAATGATACACTTATCATTAGTTTCAATGATATTCATGTCAATACCAAACTAAACTTCGCCGAGGAGCCAATCAAAATCATGAATCGAGAAGTAAAGAGGCTTAAGTAGATTCGTATTCCCATAGTTAAGGTGAGATGAAATTCTAAGTGAGGACCAGCGTATACATGGGAAAGGGAAGATCAAATGAAAAACAAGCACCCTCGCTTGTTTGAAAACATCCCGACCACAAGTTAAATTTTGGGACGAAATTCCATCAACGGGGGGAGAATGTGACAACTGAGAGAAAATGTCTCACAAATCGCCATTAGGAATCAGTAGAAACAAACTAATGTAATAGGATAAGAATGTAATATTTATAATATATATAAATAAATATATGTGATTACGTCTGTACCTATTTATAAAATACGAATATTTTAGGCACGAAAATAAGTGCAAAAAGTTGTGGAGTCATATGGAAATTTAAACATATTTGGAAAGTAAACGACGACAAGATTCCAAAAATATTAAACTTCGTAAATATCTAACTTTGTATGAGAGAAATATGATTTTTTACAAGAACTACAAATCAACCACGTAAATAATTTTATAACACAAAAAGATCACGAGGAGATTGGTTGAGTTTTAGCAAAAGTCATAAAAAGGAGAATCATAATACTTCTTGAAGCATGAATTTTAATACAAAGAATGTCAAAAACGGAGCTCCTAAGGAGGAGTAATGATTTTTATAAAATCATTTTAGAATACTCTCACCATACAAAACAATAGGCTAAAAATAAAAGTTGGAATTAGCCAAAACAATCTAAATGAAAGTTATAGTATTCGTCGGTACCGACGCATGGGTATAAAGAATGTTAAAAACAGAGCTCGTACAGGGAAGATATATAATTTATAAAAACAATTACGCTAGATGCACAGCACGGGCGTCGTACATGGCGCGTCGTCTGACGTCGGATTTGCGAAGATGCGGATGACGTGGACCACCGAGAGAGTGACACGTGTCAGCACCCGGACGGGGCCAATGTACACATTGCGCAACGCACGCTGCAAAATTTTGCTATAAATAGAAGGGTCTAGCAGACCCATTCTGCACACCCCCTTACATTTCTCTCTCCCTCTATCTCTCTCTCTGTCTGTCTGTCTCTCTCTAATCGAGTTGCCAACTCTTCTGAGCGATCCTCGAGCTTCCGGTCTCGACATTGCACTACATCTATAGTTCACACTTCGAGGGTGAGTTCACGACCCTACTTTTATGATTTCCAAAAGTTTTACGCGGGGGGGGGGGGGGGGGGGAGGGGAGGGGATACATGTTATAATAAGATTAGGTGGGGTTGTAATGTATATTCAGTTTCTACATATATATATATGTGTGTGTGTGTGTGTGTGTGTGTGTGTGTGGAAAGAAACCAAAACAAAGGAAACAAAAATATAAGATCGAGAAAACAAGAAGTATACGATAAGACTAAACAAAACAGATGCCTAATGAGAACGATACTATTCATCCTTTAGCCGATTAATTCTCAGCCAATCTGGCCTATAATCGTTAAATCTTAAGTGAGCGGGAAAGATATGTATAGGTCTATATGAGGATGACACCCCCTTCATTAGTTGCTAGCTACAACCTTGATGGTCGAATCACAACAGACATAACTTTCTAAACTATTTTACGACATCCGATGAAGCGTTGTGCGTGGTAAATATCAAGTCGAAAGCTCGATTATAGGAACTCATTGTAGCATTGTTCGGCCAACCTAAATTAATTAAATTACCTAAAGGGGAACGCCTAGAAGTAGTAATAGTAAACATTAATAAGTGAAAGGGGAGAAAACCATATAAGAGAAGTATGTGAAAGGGGTGAATACTAAAGAGAAATTATAATACTAAAATACTAATAATATTAAATATAAAAGATAATATTATTCTAGTATAAGTATACACAACTATTTTCAAATGTATAAAAACATGTGAACTCACCAACATTATGTTGACGTTTTCAAAACCATATGTATTCTCAGAAAAATGAGCAATGGAAGTGACGATTAGAAGGAAGAAGTGATCAAGGGATCGATTGGAAGTACTATTTGTTCTCTGATTGTTTAGTCTATGTTAAGAAGTGTTGTGTGCTTGTACTACAAACAATGATGTAACCTATTATCAAATGAATAAAAGTAATGTTTATGTTATATCTTTTGTGTATTGTTCAATGTATTCGATAACTATATACCAAATCGAACGTCGAACAACCCGATGTTTCCCCTGCCGGCCGGAGGTGTAACATTGGGTGAGGATATCGTCAAAGGTCATTGGTGAGTGAAGAAATAAGGAGCACAATAGGCATATTTGTATACTTTCTCGAGATATTTTTACATGACTCGGTCAGATGAAATGGACCAAGTAAAAGGCTAAATTTGAGGATATCAAACACCTTGACTCGGAACGAGTCAAATGTAACCTTTTACTGGACCAGTAAAAGGTAAATCAAATAGCCCCCTAAAAAATGATGAAGAGGGAGGAGATGAAGAATATAAGGGCAACATGGTCATTTAGATAATTTTAATGCCTCGTCGATTAAGTTAAATCGTATGGAGAACAAAAGGGTGACATAAACCTTTTTAGGGGATGCGAGGATTAGAATTTAAAAAAAAATCAACTTAATTAAAAAAACCACATAACCATTAGGAACATTTTTCTTAATTTACTAATTTTTTTTATAGCATATTAATTCCATATCATTGTGAAATTCTTGCTTCCTACGAGACAACAAAGCATACATAGTATTGCAATGTTGATCATTAAGAGATCTGTTATATGAAAACCCCTAGCACTTCGTCATAATATCTTGTTTAATATATCATTCATCAATATGCTAAAAGGGTAAGACTCGTGGATTCTAAAGGAACATATATAGAACATATCTTGCGTACACGTTACAATTTTACCATAATCCATTTGATCTCCTTTCAATGGACAAAAATAAGATTACACATTGTTCTTACTTATCGCATAATTGTTTTTTTTAGTTGAATCACTTAAACCTGTTAAGGAATAGAATATTCATGATAATGACTATCTAAAACATTTTCTCTGGTCGATACATAAAGATTCAAAATAACAAAGGAAAAAACTTGAATCAATTCAATGACTTCCACTTCTACCATTAAATCATTTCACGAACATATTTTTCGTAATATCTGTGAATCTTCAAATAGAGATTACTTTCTATTTTAGAATTAATTAATGTTTAGTAAATATCAAAGGAAAAAAGAAATTAAATTAAGAATATAAATCAATTTTTTGTTAGAAATATGTTTATATTTATGTTAGAGATTTGGGATTAAGGACACTTGAAAATTCTGAGATCGTGTTTAACACTTTCAAATCGAAATATTTGGATGGTACTTCCAAATCTTCAATTAGATCATATTCAACGGTTTGAAAACAAGAAAGAAAATGAAAAGTTTATTTTGTCCGTTGTGTTCTTCAACATAAAGTATCATACTTAAAAGTTTGACCAAAACTTTCCTTTTATATGTCTCTTTGCAAATGGTTACAAAATAGTTTCCAATGTTTAAAAAGACACAAAACAGGTGTTTAACCAATGAATAAAAATATACGTGACATGTGTCCCAAAAAGTTGTCTTTAACAGTCAAACATGTCACAAAAACAGTCATTTTAACAATTAGATAAAACAATGAACCGATGAGTAAAACAATGAACTGCACTTGTTGCGATTCACGGTTGCGAAAACAATTTCATTGCGATCGTTCCGATGCGATCATATGTGGGCCGTATCAATGTGATCCATCAAAGATCGTTCTGATGCGATCACAAGGATTGTTCTAAAATACATCATTCCAACAAGTTGCGAACGATTGCAGTTGAACAATAACTTGCTATCTGATGCGATCCAACCCAATGCAATAGTTCCAAAGTATTGTGTTACAACTAGTTACGATCGATCGCAATTGAACAGTAACATGCTATCATTGCGAAAATGCATCTGCATCCAGTATTCCGAAATCTCATTTGCATCTGATCGCATTCACATTACGTCAAATTACAAATTCAGTATTTGTCCGAGACCAACTTCATTTCGAGACTAATTCCATCCCGATGTCATTTTTTGTCCAAGATCAACTACACTCCGAAATCAGTTTCGGGCCAATACTAACTTATTCCGAATTGTTTTTGTTTTGATTTCAAATCAATTCCAAAATCAATTTTGCCATTATTTAAAATCTTGAATAAACTTTAAACAAGTGTGTATTTCACACTTTCATTACTTTTTTAAAATTTATCAGAATTAATTTTAATCAAAAGTCAATCCATTACACTTAAATATACTTAATGAAACAATTTACCAACATTTTTCAATTTTGCCCGAGGCGACAATAAAACCCGTTAAAAATGACAAAATTGTGATTTTAGAGCCACACGGACAAAAACCGTAAAAAATAGGTAAACAAAAATGACCAAATTTACACTTTTCTCTAAAAATCAAGAAATACTAAAGTGTACTAAAATCCATGTTTTGAAAACCGGACCGGACCGGCCGGTTCGACCGGTTCAACCGGGAACCGGTCCTGGATCCGGTTCATATAGGTCAAAAAACCGGCATTTGTTTGAACCAGTGAAAACCGGTAAAAACCGGTCGAACCGGTAAAAACCGGTCCGGTTGAACCGGTAAAACCGGTCAAAACCAGAAATTTTAAAAAATATTTATTTTTTTAATTTTTTGTATTTTTTATATAATTAAATATAATTATGACATCATCCGGTTTTTCCGGTTTTTAAGACCGGTCCGACCGGTTGAACCACTTGAACCATCGAACCAGTAAGACGACCGGTTCGGTCTCCGGTCCGGTTTTCAAAACCTTGCCTAAAATTGTAACTTTTATATTCAACAAAACCGATATAACAATTTTTGATTAGGTTACTACTAGCGAGTCTATAAGTGTCAAATAAGTATAAATAAGTTCAGCCAACAACAAAAGATGCCAAATGAATCGGAAGTCATGAAAAATATATTTTTAATGCATATAACTTTTTAAAATAACATTATTTGGAAAGTAAATATAAAAATATAAAATTGATATCGACCTAACTTGTACTAGAAAACCAATGAATGATCCGAAAAACCTGGGGTATTTTGGGTATTTCACATGTAATATAAGTTACAACATTAAACCGGGTTAATTCCGTGGATGAAGTAGTGGGTGGGCTAAGATGACATTACGCGACGAACCGAGGGAGTGACAGATACACACACATACACCCCATCTCAAAAATGAAAAACCCATTCATTCTATTTCTCTCAGAATCTTACGTCTCTCTCTCTCTCTCTTCCTCTTTCTCTCTCTCTCTATGTCTAGATTCCAATATTCTTCTTTTTCACAAATTTCTCAGCATATGACATAATTACAAGTATACATAGATCCTCACTCCCTTCACATTCTCTTAGTATCCATTTTGATCATCAGCATCAACAACAAAAAATAATCAAATCGGAACAACACACACAGGGGAGAGATAAAAGATGGGGAGCTTGAATCCGCCTCCTGAGCTGAGTTTGGATTTCAAACCCACTTTTATCCCCAAAACAATCAGTCAATTTCTAGAACAAGTATCCACAATCGCTACGCTATCTGACAAGATATTGAAACTCGATGATTTTGTTACCCGATTAGAAGCCGAAATGCGGAAAATCGATGCCTTCAAACGGGAACTCCCTCTTTGCATGCTCCTCATTAATGATGGTTCGTTTTCTATTTAGGTTTCTCTTCTCACACCTGTGTTTTTGTATCTCTCGCTTGATTTAATGCCATTCGGAAATGGGTTTTTGATTTTCTCTGTATTTACGTACACTAGTTGTTTTTGTTTTCATTTTTACCTGGTGTGAAGTGTGATTATTCTTTTCTAGATGATATTTGGGTATTCCAAGATCTTGATAACAATGCATTTCTTTCTCACCAACTGTTTGACAATTTGATAAGTAAAGCCACAGTCAATCTATTTCATAAGGGGATAATCTCGGATACCGCGGACAAACTGTTTGATAATCTGTTTTGGAAACGATTAACGCTAGTACAAATCAATTTATCTATTGCTTTCTTTTTTCAGCAATCATTACATTGAAAGAGGAGACGATTGTTTTGAAGAAATCATCAAACCCTGAGCCAGTACTTGAAGAATTCATACCCCTCAAGAACACTAGTGATGAAGATGCAAAACTCGAAATCATCAGTAAAGAAAAGTGCGGTGGAGACAAGAAGAATTGGTTGAGCACCACTCAGCTTTGGAACAATCCAAATCCAAATCCAAATCCAAACACAAATCAAACCCAAATTTGGAAACCAAAATCAATTCATCAAATTACCAAAAAGGTAAATTAAAAGGGTACATGATCGATCGTGTATTCGTGTACCATAAGTCGTTTCATAAGCAAATAACTGAAAGCATTCTGAATTATTAATATGTGTGATCGCAGAGAACTGATGAAGAAGATGATGGAATGATCGACGATCCATATCCCACCAAAGCATTTATCCCATATAAGGGAATTTGTGGGTTTACAGTGGTGGAGGAAGATAAGGAGGAATCACCGATTCCAGGGCTCTCTCTTATCACCCCTGGAATCAAGAATCCAATGAGGGGAAACCTTTTGCTTACAAAAACAAATTCCAATTCCAGATTGCTTCCTTGTTCTTCACCAAATGCTCAACAAACATCTAGAAAACAAAGAAGATGCTGGTCAACAGAGCTGCATAGACGATTTGTCAATGCCTTACAGCAACTCGGTGGTTCACAAGGTTAGCCCTTGAAAAATCTTCATCTTTTTTCCCTAATTTTTAATTCAAATTTTAACTGAAATTTTTTAATCTTTTGCAGCTGCAACTCCTAAGCAGATTAGAGAGCTTATGCAAGTCGATGGGCTTACAAATGATGAAGTCAAAAGCCATTTGCAAGTGAGTTTTGATTTATTAAAATTCACATGATAAAGCTCTAAACTTTTTCGCAAATATTAAACTTTTTTTATATTCTTTATGTGAACTGTAGAAATACAGACTTCATACACGAAGACTTCCACCATCTTCTAACAATTCATCTGCAAATCAATCTGGTGTCGTTTTGGGAGGATTATGGATGGGTTCCCAAGATTCATATGTTGAATCGTCAAAGAATAGAATCTCTAATTCCGGTTCCCCTGATGGCCCACTCCTTATCGGCACCACCACCACCACCGGTGACAATAGCGATGGTGAAGATGACAAATCTGAAAACTACTGCTGGAAGGGTCATCATGATGTATAAATCTTGAGATTTTGGAAAAATAAATATAGGTGAGATATTATATATATATATAAAAATATAACTTATACATAAAGAAGGACGAAATTTTGCAGGATTAGTTTCCTTTTTCTTTTTTCTTTTTTCTTTTTTTTCCTATATTAAACTTTTTATAGATTTAAATTGTTGCCATTTTCTTGGATTCTTTGTCCAAGTAGTTTCATGTGAAGCACATCTGTATTTGAGATGAGGAACATGATGATTGGAGTATGCAGTATTTTAAGCATATTTATTATGTCCCTAATATCATTTTCAAGAAATCTTGAATCTTTTGTCTTAAATTTTTATATTTATCTATTAAGTTACTTCCTTTTGGATGATCTATTTTGGATTGAAACTTGATTGAATCAGAATGTCAAGGGTAATGTAATTTTGATGTAGTCTCAAGGGTATTTTTGGTTTTCCATGCAATGAAAACGGATAGTGATTGTGAGAGACAATTTTTGTGGTACTTTTGAAGATGCCTTTTTTAACTTATCACTCAAGACAATTGTCATTGTACGAATATTAATTAATCACACCACGTATACAATGCCGTCGATTTAAAAATAATAACGTTTTGATTGGCAATATATTATTTAATATAAAATTCAATAGTATTTAAATAAATAAAACGTTTCCAGATATTAACAAAATGATTATATTTTTATCAAGATTGTATGAGAATATGAGATAAACTTAACATCAACATCAACTCATATTAGTCAGTAGTTGGTTATTCAACTTTCAACCCCTTTCTTTTAAATAATACTTAAATAAAAATAATAAATTAAACAATTATTTAATGATATATCAGTCGTTGGTTAAATTATATAAATAAGATTAGAAAACAAGCTTATCTTTTTGTCCTAATCGCGGAATCCCTGCCTAAAACTTGCAAGAAAGAATTGTTCAAGATTTGATGAACGCGAGAATCTTTGAATTTATTCAATTCAACCACAAACTGAAAAAACTTATCTATTAATGACTCATTTCTTATTGGGTTATCTTATTCTTCGTGTCTTTGTCAAAATAATTAAAATAAACGCAAGGATCTTTTAATTAGATCTTTTAGTTTTGAAATAGTAATATATTAAGAATTTCGTTTTAAAGTATCAATTATCTGAAATCTATATTATATATTATCATTAAAGTACGTTGATCATGAATATTATATTTTCATTTAGAATGAATAATTGAAATTGTCCCTATGGTTTGAAAAAACTCCGGATTTTGTCTCTATCTTTTGTTTTGCACTCAGACCGTCCCTCTAGTTTGTTTTCGTTTCGTTTTTCGTCCCTGACAGACATGAAAAGACTATAACACCCTTGTTTAATTAATTTTTTATTTATTTATTATATACTAGATGTGAAACCCGTGTATTACACGGGTTGATTAAAAAATATATCAAAGTTTAAAGATTAAGAATTTTTTAAAATAAAATTTCAAAATAAATAGACATATTCTAATGAATAAATAGAATCACTATTAAGAAGATCATCCATAATATCAATGATTATTTTATCATATTCATTAAATTTATTATCATATTCAATGTAATTTAATATATCACATAGATTTATTTTAAGATTCTTTGCATTTATTATCACATTAAATATATTTAACATTTTAGGGAAATCTTCAGAAAAGTCCCAATATTTACAAAAAAGTTACACTTTAGTCCCAAGATTTTTTTTTTGAACAAAAAAGTACTGAAAACCGGCAAAAATTTGCAGTTTGACCCTTTTTGACCGGTTGAAACCGGTACCAAATTAATTTGAGACTATTTCGTAAACTAATCCAAAATGTTGGGACTTTTCTGTTAACAAAAAATATTAGGATTTTTATGTAAACAAAAATATTATGACTTTTCTACAAACAAAACCCTTATTATTATTATTATTATTATTATTAAAAATATAAATAAGAATACTTTTTTTGAACTTGTTATTACTAATATTGTTACTAATACATGTAAATGCATTTAAATGAAAAAAATAATATTAATGACATTGTTTAAGGGTGGAGGTGGAGGAGATGTTCATGCTTTTAGCATTAAAATCATGAATGTTTGCTTGTATATTTTTACTTTGTGTATGGTCATTTCACATTTGTTGTTATTGTTTTCAATTCAGAATAATAATACGTAACAATTTAAAAGAAGTTACATATTTGTAAAATTGTTTATAAATAGTTTAAGCTAGAAGGATTTCTCACTTTGTATATAAAAATGTTTAAGGTAGAAGGATTATTTTCCAAATCCAACAGATCCACTACAAACATCTACATAGGTAGACCATATAAAAATTCAAAAATATTAATTACAATATCTTGTTTAATAAAAAATAATAGGACATCAATACTTTTGAATTTTGATTAATACTTTTGAATTATTCCTATTACTTTTTATTAAAAAAAAATATGGTAATTAATACTTTTGAATTTTGATATAGGTTACCTGTGCATATGTTTATAGTGGATTTGTTGGATTTGAAAAGTAATTCTTCTACTTTAAATAATTTTATATATAAAGTGAGAAACCATACTACCTTAAACTATTAATATGCAACTTCTTTCAAATTGTTAAGTATTAATATTCTGAATTGAAAACAATAATAACAAATATGAAATTACCATATACAAAGTAAAAATATACAAGCAGACATTCACGATTTTAATGCTAAAAGCGTCAACATCTTCTCCACCTCCACCCTTAAACAATGTCATTAAGATTATTTTTTCATTTAATGTATTTATATATATTAGTTACAATATTAATAATAACAAGTTCAAAAAATAGTATTCTTATTTATATTTTAAATAATAATAATAATAATAATAATAATAATAATAATAATAATAATAATAAGGGTTCTGTTTGTAGAAAAATCCTAATATTTTTGTTTACAGAAAAGTCCTAATAATTTTTGTTTACATAAAAGTCCCAATATTTTGGATTAGTTTACGAAATAGTCCCAAATTAATTTGGTACCGGTTTCAACCAGTCAAAAAGGGTCAAACTGCAAATTTTTGCCGGTTTTCAGGACTTTTTTGTTCAAAAAAAAAATCTTGGGACTAAAGTGTAACTTTTCCGTAAATATTGAGACTTTTCTGAAGATTTCCCAATATTTTACATATATAAATTTAGTATTATATGTCATATTAATTGATTTAATTCAAAAAAACCACAAAATGACATATGGATATAAAATTAATCAAAAAGTTTACAAAATTACATGTGACAAATTTAATGAGAAGATGACATTTGGCAAAATGATCTTCATTTATTAAGATAGATTTACAATTTCCTAATTAGAAAAAAAAAAAAAAAAAAAAAAAAAAAAAAAAAAAAAAAAAAACTCTACCTCCATTAACACCACTACCATTCAACACCACCCCCACCATTGTCGTCGACCGACGATACCTGCATATTCCGCCAACATCAAACTTGCAGATTTCGGCGACACCTACATATTCTGGCATCATGTTCTCTCTCCAATGCCACCAAAAAAGCCACATGCAGATTATAGGAAAAAAACAATCTCAAAAGCTTGTGAAAATCGAAATTTCGTCATCAACCAGATTAAAAGTTTGCAACTCTTCTTCAACCCAAAAAAACAAAAAAAACAAAAAGGTAACCCAAATCAAAACCTGAATCAAATTTGCTTCCATTGGTTTCATCAGGAACCAACAAAAATTGGAGCCACCATCACCGGAAACATTAGAACACCACCATCATCGACTCTCTCTTCCCGACGCGTCTCGTTGGAAACCAATTGCGAATACCAAAATAAAAAAACAAACCAAACATTTAGTTTTAGAAATGAAAATCAAAATCAGTTATGTTCTTGTTTGGAATTTCAGAAATCAAATTCAAACCTAGGATCGAAAGCATCTCGAAATCAATTGAGTAGCTAGGGTTCTACACACAAAAGCATCTTGAAATTGCCAACATTTCTATGAAGAGGTTCTAGATGATTAATGTTGACTTCACAATTCAGAGACCAGAGAGAGTGGTTCCCGTAGGCGAATTGTCGTGGTTGGTGGTGATGGTCTAAGGATCTGAAATCGACCATCCCCTCCTCATTCAGGCAGAAATCAAGCAACGATGGAAAAAGGCGATAGTCCAATGCTTTCCGGCAGTCGATGGATGTGATGGTCCGGTGGTCGACCGTGGATTTAGGGTTCTTCAGAGGGGGGAAGATGATATACGAACGTATCGGAAACCAAACGGGTGTGTATAGGTGGGTTGGTCCCACTTTATTTAAATGAACAATAAGTAAATCAAAAAAGAAATTAATAATGGTATTATGGTCATTTTGTAGGTGTGTTAGAAAGAAACATGCAATTTCACCAAACCATATGGATGATTTCATTAATTTGTTCTTTCATATTTATTGTTCTACGTAACATCCAAATATCAGGTATTATTATTTTTAACTCTTAACTTTATCAAAAGTTTCACAATTGGTCCTTTATGGAAAAAGCTTCGCATTTTGGCCGTGCGTTGGGCGTAGCATACTCGCGTGATTCGGGATCGCGGGTGTCCTGCTAGTACGATGGGCGTACGTATGGTACGTCGGGCGTACGTATCCAATAATTAATCCATAAGTTTTAAGGGTTGTTCCCTATTTAAATCACCTTATGCCTCCCTTGGACTATCCTTATCAGCCACCACTCCCTACTCAAATCCTAATCTCGATTCTAAGTTGTTTGTGTGAGTTTGGGAGCTTATTAAGTGATTTTGATGCATATTGTTGAAGAAGGAGGATATAGAAGAAGGATTTGTTGCTTACTAGCTTGTAGATCCAGAAACATTTCCTCATTGTGCATCTTTTTCAGGTATAATGTTTGTACCGTGATAAGTTTCCTTATAGATCTCCATGGATGAGTTATGAGCTTTTTGTCCCCAAGTTTTGACCTTTATAAGTTTGGAGCACTCCATATAATATTAGTTGTCTTTTCATGAATTTTAGGGCTTATAGATTCATAAAAATAGTTGCTTGATCATTTCCTATGGCCCAAGCATGAGTAAAGTAACTTAGGGTGTGATGGAAGTAAAGTTTGTTGCATTGGGCCCTTTCTAGCCATGCAAAGACTTAAAGTCGATGACTTTATGGATTAAGACACCTTAGGATGGTCAGATCTGAAGTTGGGTTAAGTGTATTAACGGTTTAAGACATAAAAGTTGGTGAAGTTGGATCAAACAGTGTACATCAGGCGTACTCCTGGCTACGCCCCACGTAGCCAGTTTCTCCCCCGATTGATCGATGATCGCATAGTACGCCCCACATAAGAAAGAGTACGCCTAGTGTACGCGCTGGGTAGTTGACTTTCTTTGACTTTTGACTTTTGGTCACGATTTAGGGTTTTGGACCAGGAGAATGGCAAAATGGTCTTTTTCCATTAAGGGACTTAGTTGTGGGATTTAGACTCACGAGTGAGTTTTAGACCATAATTATTAATTAGGGTTAATTATTTTGTTGATTAGGCGGAGTCTACTTCCGGCAGTTCGGGTGTGAGATTTACTTGTTGTTAGTATCAGTTGAGTCTCTTCACATATTCTTACATGTGTGGTAGAATAGTTGTATTTATGATGACCAGTTGGGTATACTGTTATTTTTGTATTATGTTGTTATATGTGACTGGGACTGCAGATAGTCTCCAGGGTTGTTGATAATCCATAGGGCGTGTTGTTTCCCACTGGGACTGCTAATAGTCTCCAAGATTGCTGATAACCTATAACTATTTAATTATGATGTGTTGTATGTGGTCTCTACTACCGATAACTCAACTGTTTATTTATGTTATAACTGATGAGCGCTCGGTCTCTACTGCTGATATCTACCGGAGTTGTGTTTTAGAGATCTTTGATGTTGGTTATCCGATAGATCTTACCCCTATTGCGATGGGAGATGTCTGTGTGATCGTGGCTATGGATTGGTTAATCCAGTTTGGGGCTCTGATTAACTGTGAGCGTCAGATGGTGACGGCTCAAGACCCTAGTGGGGGAGTTCTAACTATCTACGGTGAGGGTACTAGTTTGGGATCAACCTTTTATTCTGCCGCTAGGGCAAGATAGAGTTTGCATCATGGGTATATAAGTTATTTGGCATATGTAGTGGATACTTGGGTTAAGGAGAAAGGATCGACTTTCATTTCTGATGTTCCTATGGTACGTGATTTTCTCAATGTTTTTCCCAAGGAATTACTAGGTGTGCCTCCTGTGAGGCAAGGGGAGTTTCAGATCGATCTAATACCGGGTGCGACGTCGATTGCCAAGGTACCATACCGTCTTGCACCTCCTGAGATGCAGGAGTTACCCTCTCAACTGCATGAGCTGTTAGGAAAAGGGTTTATTCCGCCGAGCACCGATCCTTTTCTTTAGAAATAAGGATGGTTCACACCGGATGTGCATCGATTACCGAGAGTTGAACAAGTTGACGGTGAAAAACCGTTACCCGTTGCCGAGGATTGATGATCTTTTTTACCATCTGCAGGGGGCATCTGGGTTTTCCTAGATCCATTTGAGGTCCGGATATCATCAGATGAGGGTGCAAGAGGACGACATACAGAATAAGGCCTTTCAAACTCGCTATGGGCGTTACGAGTTCGTGGTGATTCCTTTTGTGCTCACCAACGCATTTGCAACGTTCATGGATCTCATGAACCGGATGGGCAGGCCTATGTTGGATTGATATGTGATTGTTTTCATCGATGACATTCTAGTCTATTTAAAGACCAGAGAGCAGCACGGATGAGCATTTATGCGAGATTCTTGGGGTTTTGAGGATGGAGAGGCTTTATGCCAAGTTTTGCAAGTGCGAATTCTAGTTGCGTGAGGATCAATTTCTAGGACACCTCGTCAACCAGAATGATATCTTGGTCGACCTAGCCAAGATAGAGGCGGTGATGCAATGGGAAGCGTCGAGGTCTCCATCTACGATTCGAAGTTTCCTCAATTTGGTGGGATATTATCGGAGATTCATTAGAGATTTCTCCAAGATTGTTGTTCCTCTCACCGGGTTGACAAGGAAGGATGTCGTGTTTAGTTAGGGGGCCTGAGCATCATGCATCATTTGAGACTCTCTGCTAAAGACTATGTGAGGCACCGGTACTTGCCCTCCCTGGAGGAATTGAGGATTTTGTGGTCTACTATAATGCATCCATTGCAGGTTTGGGTGTTGTGTTGATGCAAAAGGGGCATGTGATTACATACGTTTCGAGGCAGTTGAAGCCTCACGAAGTGAAGTATCCCACACATGATTTGGAGTTAGGGGAGGTGGTTTCCCCCCTCAAGATTTGGCGCCACTATCTCTATGGTGTTAGGTGTACCATCTACACTGACCATAAGAGTCTGATATATCTTATGGATCAGCCTAACCTGAATATGAGACAAAGGAGGTGGTTATATGTAGTGAAAGACTACGATTGTGAGATTCTATATGGGCAAGGCCAATGTAGTGGCCGACGCCTTGAGCTGGAGGGCGGTTAGTGCCCCGATTTGTGATGTGTGCATGCGGATGAGTGTGATGAACCCAATTTTAGATATTATCAAAGAAGCATAGTCGGAGGCCATAAAAGAAGAAAATCAGAAAAGTGAGCGGGTGATCAACTAGGTTTCAACCTTTGATATTGGCAGCCGAGGGCTTTTGACTCTTCATGGGAGGGTATGGGTACTATATGCAGGTGGGACCCAACGAATTTTGATGGAGGAGACCCACAAGTCGAGATTTTCCATTCATCCAAGGGATACCAAGATGTATCTCGACTTGAAGCATAGTTACTGGTGACCATGTATGAAGAGAGATGTGGCATGGTTTGTAGAGTGATGTTTGACCTGGTGGAAAGGTCAAGGCAAAGCACCAACGCCCTCATGGAAAATTGCAACCCTTAGAGGTTCCCCTATGGAAGTGGGAGCAGATCACCATGGATTTTATTACGAAGTTGCCGAAGACTGCGAGGGGTGTTGACGTTATATGGGTGATAGTGGATCGTTTGACGAAGAGTGCTCACTTTCTATCCATTAGCAAGAGATCTTCTATAGTGAAGTTAGCTGAGATTTATGTTCGAGAGGTGGTGGTTCGGCATGGGATGCCAACTTTGATTGTGTCGGATCGGGATGTACATTTTACTTCCAGGTTCTGGAAGAGGTTTCACGAGGAGTTGGGTACCCGACTACACTTCACTATTGCATATCATCCGCAGACGGACGAGCAAAGTGAGCACACCATTCAGACGCTCGAGGATATGATGCGTGCATGTATCATTGACTTCTTTGGGAGTTGGGACTACTATCTTCCGTGGGCTGAGTTTTCCTATAACAACATCCATCACGCCAGTATCGGCATGCCCCCCTTTGAGCTTCTGTATGGAAGGAGATGTTGGACTCCTATTTGTTGGGGGTGAGGTTGGACAGAGGGTCATGGGGAGCATGGAGGCAGTGCTTAAGACGACCGAGCTTATACAGCAAGTTAGACAGAGATTGCTAATAACTCAGAGCCACCAGAAGAGTTATATGGATTAACAATGATCTGAGTTAGAGTTCCAGGTGGGGGATTTGGTGCTTCTGAAGGTGTCACCCTGGAAGGGTGTCATTCGCTTCAGGAAGCGAGGCAAGTTGGGCCCCATGTTTATTGGCCCTTTCAAAGTTTTGGCCCGTATAGGCAAAGTGGCTTATCGGTTGGAGCTGCCTTAGGAGCTGAGGCAGATTCATGCTACCTTACATGTCTCCCAGTTGAGGAAGTGTATAACTGACGAGACAGTTGTGGTTCCTTTGGAGGACATTCAGGTTTATGATTGCCTGAATTACGTAGAGAAGTCTGTGGCAATTCTGGATCCGTGAGTGAAGACCTTGAGGAACAAGGTAGTCGACTTGGTCAAAGTCAAGTGGCAACACCGGAAAGGCTCAAAGTGGACGTGGGAACCCAAGTCTGAGATGCGCGAGCACTATCCTGAGTTGTTTATTGAGGATGACTTCGAGGGCAAAGTCTGATTCTAGTGAGGGAGAATTGTAACATCTAAATATCAGGTATTATTATTTTTTGCTCTTAACTTTATCAAAAAATTCACTATTGATCCTTTATGGAAAAAGCTTCACATTTTGGTCATACGATGGACATACTTGACGGTACGGGTAGCGTACTCGTGTGGTTCAAGATCGCGGGTGTCCTGCTAATAGGTTGGGCGTATATGTGGTACGTCGGGCGTACTAGCCCGCTCATTAAACCCTAATTTTAAGGGTTTTCCCTATTTAAATCACCTTATGCCTCCTTTGGACTATCCTTATCAGCCACCACTCCCTCCTCAAACCCTAATCCCAAGTCTAAGTTATTTGTGTGAGTGTGAGAGCTTATTAAGTGATTTTTGTGCATATTGTTGAAGAAGGAGGCTAGAAAAGGAGTTGTTGAAGTTGGATCAGGCAGAGTACGTCGCATGTACTCCTGGCTACGCCCCGCGTAACCAGTTCCACCCCTCGATTGATCAGACGGAGTATGCGTCGGACAGTTGACTTTCTTTGACTTTTGACTTTCGGTCAAGATTTAGGGTTTTGGACCATGAGAAGAGAAAAATTGTCTTTTTGCCCTTAAAGGACTAAGTTTTGGGATTTGGACTCGCGGGTGAGTTTTAGACCTTAATTATTAATTAGGGTTAATTATTTCGTTGATTAGGCAGAGTCTAGTTCCGGAAGTTCGGGTGTGAGATTACTTGTCGTCAAGATCAGATGAGTCTCCTCACTTATTCTTACCTGTGTGGTAGAATAGTTGTATTTGTGATGACCAGTTGGGTCTACTGTTATTTTTGTGTTATGATGTTAGGTGTGACCGAGACTGCTGATAGTCTCTAGGATTGCTAATAACCCATAGGGCGTGTTGTTGCCCATTGGGACTACTGATAGTCTCCAGGTGTTTTGATAACTCATAGATGTTTATTTATGATGTGATGTATGTGGTATCTTGGGGAACACTAAGCTTCGTGATTACAGTTGTTGATTTATGTGTTTCAGGTACTTTCGAGGACCGTTGGAAGGCGAAGATTTGATTGTACACACTCGCTGAGAGTTTTGTTACTGGGACAATTTGAGAAACTCTGATATTTTGTGATAATGGTTGTTTTTGATAATTATGTGTTTGATGACTTGGTTTGTGAAACTTAAATTTTTGGTAAATTAAAAATGAAAATTTTGGTTTAAAATTTGAGGTGTTACATTCTAGTTATTTCAAGAACAAAGACATGGATTTTTTTAACGAATTAGTAACAAACACATAGATTAGAAAGCGATTTATATTTGTATGAAGATTTAAACTAATGTGATGCTATTAACATTTAACAATCATTATATCGAGATAGAAGACAAACGAACAATAAGGTATGTTGCTAGCCTGATTTAAATTGTAAAACTAATTCTTTTAATAACTATTTTCATATATTTCAGGGTTGTAACATTACTACACATGACTTGGACTATATTGAGGATCTCTAAGGTCTTTGATGCTAGGAAACCGAAATTATCAAACATAAATGATATGAACACACGATGATTATCGATACACGTTTTTTCGTGTTTTATCACTTTGTGTGAGTAGCTATAAAGCAATTTGTCTTGCAGTGAAACCTTGATTCCTGAATCTTGCGAGGAGGAAACCATGTTAGAATACATACCATATATGCCATTGTCGCGTAAAATATGGTCTTGTAACACCCAAGATTAGGTCATAGTGACCACACAATCATAAGAGGAAGTTTCTACTGTTGAGTACAACCTCGGACCACAAAACCAAAAGGGTAAAGAAAAAATCGACATTGGATGTCTCTAAAAAGGTCATCCACAAACCATCATATCCCCAATCGACTTGTCTAACCTTTTGTTAAAGAACAATGTCACCTCTTCCATATGTCGGTTGGCACATCCTCAAGCCAAAGAAAAGTTTGGAAATACATATACAAGTCGAAGCAAAAGTAGCTCACTGTGTGCATACCTAACTGTGGAAGAAGAAACAATAACTCAATATTTTCTTGAAACGACTTACACTTACACCTCCACTATTCTACTCACAATCTACACCTTTTGTACCAAACAAGACTTGACACTAATACCCCCACAACCCTAAAAATTTAATTTAATTTAGTTGAAATTTAATTTAGTTGAAATTTAATTTAGTGTCACTAAAAATTACAATGTCTAACAAATTCAATCGAACAACAAAGCAATAATGTAATTTAGTGTCACTAAATTACAACGCGTCTTCTTGACACTAATACCCCCACAACCCTAAATTTACCAAAATTAATTCCCTAATCGAATATAACATTATACTAGTCAACATAATCCAAATGTTACCCAAGCTTTGACATGATCATTAACTCAATAAAAGTTGTCCTAAAACCCAAAATATGTTGGTGATTTTATATCAGTAATATTATTTAAGTATAATGGGGTTAATTTTGTTGATCAATGTCACTTTGACAATTATCGAACAAATTAGTATGGCGTGGAGTGCACATTTGTTTGATTTTGTCATTGTTGAAAGTATACTACTATTTAGGGTCGAAGCCCCTAAACTGACGGGGTCCGAGAGAGCGCACCTGGGATCGGGGTCCAAGCGGCGACAACCCCTAGCAATCCGCAGCGGTGTACAATAGATCCGCAGAGCCACTTCTGCGAAACCATTATAGCCACAAAATTTTTCTGTCATTTAGTGGTGTCACGTCATTTTCTCAGTACTGTGCATCGTTTCTCAGAGGATTAAAGGGATCCACAGAGCCCCTTTTGCAGATCTTGTGGTCCTTTTCCAAAACTCAAAATTTCATGGCTAATTCCTTAAAACACCCCCTAACTTTTGGTCATTTCATGACTTTTCGCATGAAAAAATTATCTTCATGATCAGTTCACCAAATTGACACTTTTAGTCCGTCTAGCTTATATTTTCTCAAAAAGACATTTATCAACATTTAAAATTTAGAAACTCTAACTTAAGCTTCTATAAATTAATTGATTACAGCTAAGTCCTTAATACAAGGTTTACCTAGTTAAATTCAAGTTATACACAAGTTTTCCAAACTGAGCACAAATAGTCCCTCTAAACTAATATTTTGAACTAACCTTACCTAAACCTTCTAACAAATTTGAAAATTTTAATTTTATTAATTTTAATTTTTCATACTTTATATAATTTAATTTATTTTTATTCTTTATATGAGTTATGGAAATCCGTATTTTCTATAAATACACCTGGTTTTGTGATCCATTTATAGACTCGGTTTTATGTTAGTTTGTTATATAAAGTATGAAAATTAAAATTAATAAACTTAAAATTTATATAAATACACTCGGTTTTGTGATCCATTTATAGACTCGGTTTTATGTTAGTTTGTGACAGGTGATATGACAGTTTTTGGAAAGGAAGTTGTTTTCTTACAGTTTTAAGACATGAAGTTAGTTTCTGTTATATGATCAATTTCGGATTCATTTTTTGGTACAGATTTCATAACGTCTTTTTCATTCTCCATTCTAGGAAATAGTGAGTTTCATACGATTAGAGATTTTAAGTGTACCCTTGAAATGTTTTAATCAGAAAGTGTTTCACAACTCTCACTGATCCAAGTATATATATACCCTGATTTTCTAACAAAATGTTACCTAAGCTTTGACACAATCATCAACATGTCACAAATTTTTAAAAACCCAAAATGATCGAAGTCAAAAAATGTGTAGCGTATGAGTACCCAAAAAACATACCAAGTTTTACAAAACCATCTCATTTAAATTCTTGGGTGACATCAACACTTGAGCAAACAAATGCTTTTCAAGCAATTCTCATACCTTTCAACAGTGAGAGCATTGGTAAATGAATCTAAAGCATTATCATCTGCGGGAATCTTCAGGGCTACATTCATCTTGTCTTTGTGTATAGTCACTGGGAAACATTAGAGAATGTGAATATGTTTTGTCTTTTAACTGAAAACCAAATTTATATCCAAATAAATCGTATTATAGCTATCGCAACTTACCACCACCATATCTAATACAAAACCAAATTTACTCAAAAGCTTAATTCTTCAAGGACAAAGCTTCCTTCGATGCTTCATTCAAGGTGATCAACTTAGTCTCAGACGTTATTAAAGCAACAATGTATATCAACCTCAAATGCCAAATAATGTTAGCCTCATGATAGTTAAATACATAAACGTAAGTTGATTTAAAACTATTAATGTTTCCAATTATATCAAAGATCATTTTAACATCCTTTGCATCATGTTTTGTTAATTATATAGAAATTCAATTGCCTTTTTAAAATCATTTTCATCTTAGATACTAGGAGATTAGTCATTCGATTCCATTTTCAAGCTATAGTTCCAATGAGTGATTTCTATACTTAGTGGACCTCAAGTTGGGTAGTAAAATCTAATATAAAATTATAATTAAAACATAAATTCACTGTTAAAAATGGTTTAAATAGATCCATAGGTGATCTATATATAAAGTTAGGTAACTGAGATTAGATCACAATAATTTCATGTACAAATCTCATGAAAAAAGAGAAAATTCCTGAAATAACCAAAAGTTATTAGGTGTTTTAAAGGAATTAACCATGAAATTTTGAGTTTTGGAAAATGACCACAAGATATGCAGAGGGAGCTCTGCAGATCCCTTTAATCCTCGGAGGAATGATGCACAGTACTGAATAAATGACGTGGCACCACTAAATGACAAAAAATTTCGTGGCTATAATGGTTCTGCGGAGGTGGCTCTGCGAATCCATTATACACATCAGCGGATCTATAATATCTCTGAGGAATTGGTAGTTGACTGCAATTTTTTCGATTTTACCCAGTTTCGATGGTTCCTCAAAGGATTATAGCGATCTGCAGAGGTGTACAATGGATCTGCTGAGCCACCTCTGGGGAACCATTATAGCCATAATTTTTTTTGTCATTTAGTGGTGCCACGTCATTTCTTCAGTACTGCTCATCGTTCCTCAAAGGATTAAAGGGATCTGCAGAGCCCTTTCTGCGGATCTCGTGGTCCTTTTCCAAAACTCAAAATTTCATGGGTAATTCCTTAAAACACCCCCTAACTTTTTGGTTATTTTATGAATTTTCTCATGAAAAAATTATCTTCATGATCAGTCCACCAAATTGACACTTTTAGTCCATCTAGCTTACATTTTCTCAACAAGACATTTATCAACATTTAAAATTTAGAAACTCTAACTTAAGCTTCTAAAATTTAACTTACAACCGAGTCCTCAATACAAGGTTTACCTAGTTAAATTCAAGTTATACACAAGTTTCCCAAACTGAGCACAAATAGTCCCTCTAAACTAATATTTTGAACTAGCCTTAACTAAACCTTCTAACAAATTTGAAAATTTTAATTTTATTAGTTTTAATTTATTTTCAAACTTTATATAATTTAATTATTTTTTATTTTTTTAGTTTTTTAAAAGTTAAACTATATAAACAGACAAAAAAAATTAGGCAAAAAGCAAGGATGTTAGAATTCCAAATACAAATATTGAAAAGCAACAACAAAGAAAAGAGCATCTATAGATATGTGTTTAACATTATCAAACTTGGAATTTGATGGAAATATTTTGATGTGATTGTCACTTGAAATAAGACGAGTATTGATTTACATTTTCGAACAAACATTATTAGAATGTTTCAGGTTGGAAAGATACTAAAGATTCAACAAGTGTCTGAAGAATCATATGTTGGAGCACATGAAATAAACTTGGAATACTTCAGGTTGAACATGGAGCACTTGCTGTTAACATGGAGCACTTGAAGAAAGCAAGTTGGATCATCATGATCTCAGATAGCACATCTAGATCATATGTGGAGCATCAAGATATTGGTGGATCATTTGGAATATTGATGGCTTATCAGAAACATTGTTGGTTCATCCACAACTCTATGGCTCAACAAGATTTGATGTCTCAACATGAATTCTTGGTGGCTCAACTCAAGTCAATGGATCAACATGATCACATTGATGGCTCAACAAGACTGCTCATGGCACATCATGTACAATGAAGGCACGTCCAAGTACTCAATGGCACATGTAATTCGTTCATGGTCCATCATGAACAAGTAGTCGTACATCTTTAAGTTCAAGACACATTTATACATTCAAGAAACAACTCAACGTGGTCAACAACACTTCTGGAAGTTGATGACATCCAAGAAGACAATTGAGCAACATGATGTTCATGTTGCTCATCATATTTTCAATGTTGATCGTGAAGGCTCAAGAATTATGAAGACTCATAACTTCGATGGAACCCTAACATAATACTAACGGAATTGGAATATTCCATCCATTCTCCGTTAAGTATGGCAAAGGTATCAACTCATGATTAAGTCATGATGACGTGTCAACACCTGATTGGTCAAGCCATGTCATGGACTTTTCCAAAGACTATAAATAGGCCCCTTGGGATCCATTATAAAGTGGCTCTTTCTAGCTCTTTTCTGCTCATTCCAGATCATTCTGCACAACTGCTGCTTAGACTAGTTTTCAGAGAGCCATTTGAGTGTTTTAGCTTATCTATCATTCAAACACTTGTAACTGATTCTTGATGAATATGAGACACTTTTGAATCATTGATATTGAACATATAAAAAATGTTTTCTATTAATTTTATTGATTCACAACTCTTTATTTTCCGCACTACTTGCCACTTGACGATTCTAAAACTCTGTTTCAGTATTTTCAACACTTAGAATATTCTAGTATAGGTTTACTGAATTCTTCTCACTTCTTCAGAATTGATTTTACTCTTTTTTAGAATTTGGGGTTTCTGGGATCATACTTCTTTCTAGTCTCAAGTAAACATTCATGGAGGCTTCAAATTTCCAAACCTTTTAGCTATAATGGAACATTCATTTTCTAGAATCTCGACATCCATATTATCACCATTATCATAGTAATGACTCCCTTGATCATTCTCATTAGATTAATAGTGTATAAACAGACAAATACAAAATAACAATAAATGAAAACATTCCTAACAGTAACTATTTACTAGTATGACTAATACACCCTCTAATTCGGAGGACGAATGCTCAAACTATTACCAAAGTATTCAAAGAGTATCTTTGGTAAACCATATTTGTTATTGTGAAGGCACATGTAAAACACATATATGTCCTTTTGTAACCCATTGATAGACAAAAAGGATATCACTTTGAATATGTTTCATGTGTTGATGTTGGACCAGAATGCAAGAAAGATAAGTGATGTCGCGATTTCATTATTGGGTTTACAACACCCGCTTGTACTCTATTATGCTTAATGTATAACACTTCAAGATACATACTCCCCAAGTTAGATTATTATCAACATACATGAATTTCCTAACTTGCATACATTTGTATACACTTGGTTTTTTCATGTTTTGAAGGTCATATAATCATAAGACCACATCTTTAGATATCATCATATCATAGTTTATGTGTTTTGATCAACATCTTACTTATTCAACTATTTTGCTTTGGGTCGGGGGCCACATTACTAGCAAAAAATCTATAGCTTTTTACATTTATTGATACAACCTATATTATGATGATGACTCACAACCGAGTATGCTATTAACTTGGAGGTTTATCATATCAGTACATTGATTTTTCAACACATCAAACCATACAATGATTTTAATGTATTCACATTTATCTCACCCTCATTTTTAATATCACTAAAAACTTAGTTTCTTTTCACCAACCACTAAATACTCTTCAACAGATCGCAAAAATTTAGGTTTAGTATGATGTTATTTTTTAAGGCACTGCCCTTAGACCTCAATGCAAAATATGCACAAGAGTGAGCAAAATCAAACCCTAAAACACCCCCCCCCCCTCGAAAAAAACCGACGAAATCGAAACCAAACCCTAACCATTGGTTTTGAGTTTATATTTCTTAAAACCGAAAAAACCGGGTTAGCTTTGGTTTTGTAAATATAAGAAACCGAGTAAACCCAAAACCGAACCGAATGATGTATGTATAGGAATTTTGTGAAATAAGAACATAAACAAAAGCTTGGTCCAGTGTTTAAGTGTTTTGACCTCCAACCCTTATGTCTCGTGTTCGAATTCGTTGCCACTCCATATATCGTAAATTTTATTTCGAAAGCAAAGTTGTGCGTTCCTTAAATAGTTTTCTTAAGCTTTCCACTTTCGCATCCCACATTGCCTATAAGAATAAACAATGCCCAAGGTATCCTCATGTTAACTCCATTCTCTTCTAAGCTAGCGAGGTTTGTAATTGGGTTTGAGTTTAAACCCAAAACCGAATCCATCAGTTTTTGGTTGGGCTATGTTTTAATTTTTTGAAAACTAATAAGTCGCTTTTAGGTTCGGTTTTAGGTCACAACCAACCATGCTCACCTATGCATATGGGTCCACTGTTAATGCATCACAAATTATTATTGGGCAATTTCCATTTGTCCTACCTAGATTCAAACTAGGATTGTGTACTCCGCACCTCCAAACATGTATTGAGCTTTACCTAAATACCCTTTAGTCTCGTGTATGTCTAAATAATCTAAAATTTCGTAATGATATTAAAATCAGTCTCACGAAACTTTTCATGATTGTTAATAAGCTAAACCTATATGTTATGAGAAAAATGAGAGCAGTTAACGTCAACTAGTCTTCAATCATCCATATTCACAAATACCAAAATTTATTATATTAAATTGTGTGATTTAAAATGTATTATATTAAATTGTGTGTTTTTGCAAATATAAATATGTGAAATGCACTAAATAAATGTGCACAAAAACTATTGTGATTTTGGGGCCCAAACTAGATTTTGTGCTCCCAATTGGATTCGGTCCAGACTATAAGTTTTAAATGGTTAAAATATTCATAATGGACCAGCACAATGGTGCTAAATAGGCGGACTTTTCACCCGGCCGTTTGCAAATCTAATCCCAAAAGTTAGACTAAAAGGGTATTTGGCCAAGCTTATTTAAAAGGGTATTTGCACGTTTTATACGCCATATAAATATCTTTATCAAAAATCGATTTATAATTAACTATTTATAATCATATTTTTCAAAAAACAATATAATTTCAACCGATAAAAATACATTAAAAACTATGTAGGATGTTTAATTTATAAAATGGGGTGTCTTTTTAGCCAACCTCATTTAAAAATATTTTTAACTTTTTAATCTATAGCTTATTAATTTATAATGGTATCAAAACCGAGTTTTAAAAAATATGTTTGAATTAGCTTATCGCTATAAGTTAATAAACTATTTTTAGTATTTGACAAAATAACCATAAAAAGGGATTCCTAAAGATGTTAGTAAACATAAGTTATAAGGAGTTCTAATAAGTTAGAGTTTACTAACTTATCAAAAATGATTTGTCTTTGGTTTTACACCGTTGTTTCTAAAAAAGATAGTCTATCTAAATACTAATTTTAACTTATCTCAGTGTGGAACCGAGTTATAAAAAAAAAAAAAAAAAAAAAAACCATTTTTGTAAGTTTAGCCAAACACCCTCTAAGTTAATTGTTAAAAAAAAGGGACATTTTTTAAAATCTATACGAATTTAGGTCTAGTCTAACATTGATATTTAGGTCCCTGATTTTAATCAACAAGGATGAAGAATCCCTCGTTGTTTTCATGCACAAGAAGAAACGGTAACAGAATCTTTCTTTCGGCGCCAAATATGGATCGGACATCAAATTACTGTTGCCTTGAGAAATCCATGGCAACTTCCCCGCTCCAACACCACTTCCCCTCTATCAAAAAAATTACGTTTCTTGTTGTCTATCCAGAAGAAGAAGAAGAAGAAGAAGAAGTAAAGAAGGATAGAATAAGAAACAAGATCTATACTTTCATAATGGGGAGTGATTAGATTAGCCGCCGAAAAACAAAAAACAAAAAACAAAAAGAGATAAAGAAATCAAACCAATAATGGCGCAAGCACACCCAGAAGAAAAATTACAGGAAAAGCTCGAAAAGGAGTCGATGACGACAAAGAGGGATGAAAAGAGGGAGATTTCAATTTCGAGTCCTACATCTTTCAAATTCAATGCACAAGCACCCGAATTTGTTCCAAGTTCACGTACCCAATCTCCGGTTTCGGGTTACTTTTACCCGTATTTTAGTTACATGGGTATGGGTGGGAACGACGGAAGCGGGTCGGCTGATTGGATTTATGCTAGCGCTGCTACTGCTGCTGATCAAGATCAGCAAATGCATCTTTTTACGAACCCTAATGTTTTGATCCCCAACTATTCGAAGAATGTCCTCACTGAAGATCTTCAACAAAAGATCATCAAACAGGTCCCTTTTGCTTGTTTTGGTTTGAGTGAGTTTGATCCATCATTATTTTCCCGCTATATTATAACAATTCTTTAATACATCATACAATTTTTCTTCATATTCAATTTTAATATTCTGTTTGCTACCATGAATCCATGTCTGTAACAGGTGGAGTATCAGTTCAGTGGGCTGAGCCTGCTTGCAAACGAGTCCTTGGTGAAACACATTAGCAAGGATCCAGAAGGCTATGGTGAGATTGATCACACACTCACCATTTTCACCATTAAAATGTTGTAATGATTTTGTTCCAAAATGCATGTATTGTTACAGTTCCCATATCTGTTATTGCATCTATGAAGAAAATCAAATCCTGCATCACTAATAACCATTTCCTTGCCCAAGCTCTCCGTTCCTCTTCAAAGTTGGTTTGTTCTTCAACCTTTGTTTTCAAGATTTCATCTTTTGGAAATCCTTCTTATTGGTTTAAATAATGATGCTTCAATCCGCTTTAGGTTGTAAGTAATGATGGGAAAAAAGTTAGACGTAGACACCCCTTCACAGAAAAGGATAAAGAAGAATTACAGGTTTGACTCTTGGCAAAGTTTAAAATTTTAAATGGATTACCGAGCCACTTGGCGGGCCACTGTGTACCTGGTTCATAGGGTAAAACAGAATAATCAGCTTAGGGTTTGCTGGAAGAATAACCTTTTTGATAGATTGATTTGTTGTGCAGTCCCGTACTGTTGTTGGCGAGAACCTTCCCGAAGATCATTCTCATCAAAATCTTGAGAAAATCTTTAGTGTGGTTGGAAGGTAAAAAGCTTCAAACTTTTCAATATTTTTGGCAACCCAAATCAATTAATTCTAAGAAAAAACTATTGATCAGTGTGAAAGCCATTCGTATATGTCATCCGCCCGAGCCCAACTCGTCACATTCCAAAGGGGAATATGTATTTAGCAATAAGCTCCATGCTTTAGTGGAATATGAAACTACCGAAACAGCAGAAAAAGCAGTATGTTTCTATGGTTAAACTAAACTCTTTTAATTTAACGTGCTTTTCTTTTGTGTCTTGAAAGTTGATTCAAATAATTTGTTTCTAGGTTGATCAATTGAACGATGAAAGACACTGGAGAAAAGGGTTTCGTGTTAGGTTGTTGATTCGACGTTCAGTATGTGATTTTTAATCTCTCACCGATCTTTATTTCTTTATTTATATAAAAGATTATCATAATCGACTTATTTATTTACTTATATAATTTAAAACTCAGCCAAAATCTGTTCTAAAGACTAGAAAGTCAGATTTTGACGGGCTGCTTGACGATGATGATGATATATTTGACATGTCAGAAGAGCCTTCTCAGCCTAATAGTGCCCCAGCAGAACTAGGCATCGAAAACAATGTAATTTTTTTTTCAATTTTTTTAGGCATTTAAAGTAGATTGCTATAATTAAGTATTGATTTTTGATAGGGCGAGGAGAATTCAAAGAAGGGATGGGCGCGGGCCCGTGGGAAATCAAAGTCACGGACCCCAACACACAGTAGTCGTGGGCTTCTTGCACCGAGTCCACAAACACAAACAAGCAGTTCAATAATCCATTTGGAAGCATCTTCAATGAAACAAAGTCCTAAAGGCCCACGAATGCCAGATGGGACAAGGGGTTTTACAATGGGAAGAGGAAAGCCGATTTCTAATCCTCCAATTCTAACCGGCATACCATAAGGGCTAAATGCTTTTTCATTTCTTTTTGTAATAATTTGCCAACATCGATTCTTGAAAGTTGAATCGAATGAATAAAATTTTGTTGAGAGCTTGCTTTGTTGTTGTGTAGCTAATATTATAAAACACCGACACCGACACCCATCAGCATCCAGTACAAGGTCATTTTGTTCTGACAGTCTCAAGAGTAAAAGAGCACAAAATACCCATAACAAAAATGCATATTCTTCCCTATACTAATACTACATTGCTAATCTAACAAAAATGTCTTCAACTTTTAAAGAAATACAATTCTTGATCATTCAAGATTAGTGTGCACTTCTTTCCTAGGCATCTTGTACCATAAAAACAGAAACCATAGAGTCCTAAACAACCCTGCATTCGCAAAATGTGGTATAAAAATGCGTCCCCAATACGGATAAATCGGGCCTGGTAATTTGATCAAAGTGAAAAAAAGCATATTTGCATATAAATGCCATGGAACTTTAGCATCCTAGGAAAAAAAAGGACAAGGAGATAAATATTAGAGCTAGAATAAGAAAGTTTATTTTATATAAAGAATTAAAGATCTTAGATTACCTTGAGAAATGGAGATAATTTCAATGCTCTGTTTCTCAACACCCCAGCTACAGCAACACCAATAAGAATTGGAAGAGGGATTATGACTAGTTTCCTTTCATGAGCACAATATGACATTTCACTAACAGAAGTGATTGCCATTACAGGTATATAAAGGTATTTGGTGACTACTAATATGATGTCAATAATAAGTTGTGTGAAATTCTCCAAGGCTCTTGTCCATGGGAAGTTCTTGATTTCTTGGGGAGAATTATCCCATAACTTTCTTGCCTTTTCTGTTACAAGGTCAACAATTGGTTTTCCATGGTCGTTTGGTTGTGATGCATTCATGTTTATTGCAGACATGACTTTTGAACAAGATTTTGCAGATGATAAGCCATTTGGTTTACAAGTTAAGAAATTAGATTGATTTGACCAACCCTGTGTCAGTATAAGAGATTTGTTAGTCCAAATGGATGTATGCAGGTGAAAAATCAATCCAATAATTCTGGTTCTCTACCCTAAAATTGGGTTAACACAGGAAGGTAATAGGTAATAAACAAATAGTAGCGTTATCAAATTGGAAAAAGTAAAGATTGTGTACAGATATCGACTTCAAAGTATAAACATTGGAAAACTATACACATTTCATGCCGATTTCGAAATTCAAACATTACCCGATTTCACTTCTGAAGTGAAACCGTAGTTTTGAGTATAGAACTCGAGGGATATGGGGTTCCTTTACAAAAATAGATCAATTTCGTATGGATAATTAGAGCACACACATTAAGATAATACACGACAGACTACTCAAATTGCACAATGAAAACCTAAATTTTTGTTAATAGCAGACGGACATCATCCAAATCGATCGCCGGTTTCTTAAGAAAGCAGTCTCGGACGTACCTTGAATGGCATCACCGACGGAGTGTTAAGGGAGAGGGCCATACGAGATAAAGGTTGGAGGCAGGTCGATTGATTCAGGGAAAGAAGGGGCGCCATTTCTTCAAGGGGTTTTTCTTTCTGTAGATTTTATCATTGAAGGATAAATATGTGAAATCTTTGGGTTACTACAAAATTAGTCCTCAAGGTTTGATAAGCTTACATTTATGTCCTTATGGTGTATGTCTTCTACATTGTTGCAATTTATGGGGTGTTTGGACTTTGTATTAGGAAAAAAGAGGATGGTTTGTGTTTATTGCTTATTCCAATCATAATAAGTCAAATTTAATTGTTTGGATAGAAATCTTTAAAAATCAGCTTATTGTAGTAAAGATAAGCTAAATAAGTTAATTTTAATAAGCATCTCTTCTTTGCTTATTGTTTATTGTTTATTTCCACCACAAATAAGCTAATAAACAATAAGCAAATAAGCTATAATCTAATTTATCCAAACACCCATTTAAGACCAACTCCCATCGGTAAACATTAAATTGGTGTATTTTTAATATTAAAATTGTGATTGCATTTCAACCCAACATAACAATAGTATTTATTTAATGCTAAGTGTTTTGACTTTTATATTTGAAGTGTGAAATTATCCAACACATTAAGATGATGTTTTTTAGTAGATGGTTGAAATAAAAAACTAATAAATGACACTAAAACTATGTTTTTTAGATGATCATTGGAGTTGATCTAGCGAAATTTCTATAAAAATCTTTGACTGAAACTTTGGTTTTATTGTGAATAAACCATGACTTTATTTTTTTTTAGGAAAAAAACGACAATTATTTACATAAAATTACAAGAAACCGACAATTTGTTTGTATATTTATGATATTAGACAAAAAAAAATATTAGATTTTAACTAATAGTATACTACAAAAATCTCTATTGTGGATTTATTAACAATACAATCATTGTTTTTTAATAATAAAAAAAACATAGCTTATTATAATCTCGTTGTATCTTTGTATATGACAAACATATACTATCTTAGTGTATTCTCTTTGTCTGATAGATACTATTATCTAACGGTAATCTTACCGTATTGTTCTTTTATGATATATGATATTATCATATTGTAATGTGTTTGTATGAAAAACGGTATAAAATACATGCTAAAGTCCAATATTATTGTCTCCTTGGCTTCCTGCCCCCTTTTGTAAACAATTGCATATTTTTTTTCCTTTTGTGCTCCAAAAAAAACACTAATCATGTCTTCTTGATAAATAAAACAAAATTTTTAGAGCTTAAAGTTAGAGCAAATTGGAAAAAATAACAACTAAATTTAGATAGATAGTGTATTATATATATATATATATATATATATATATATATATATATATATATATATATATATATATATATATATATAGAGAGAGAGAGAGAGAGAGAAACAGAAAGGGCTAGGTTTAAATGTTTCTTACATCTATTGTGGTTAAAATGCACCAATAAAAATTTATTAAAAATTAAATTATTGTTTAATCAAATAAAAATATATATTAAATGATTTTCATAATTATATGTATATTAAATCATATCCATAATTATAATGAAACTAATTAAATTATTCATTAATGTTAGTAATAAAATTATTTCCGAATGAATTCACATCTACTTTTTCATATATCGATTCGTATTTTGTTTCATGATCCACCCAATCAAAATACAACAAAGTTGTCTAGAACATGGAGAGCGAGAGTGTATTCTACTAGAATTAGAGTATATTCTAACAGAATGAGAGTGCATTCAAGTAGAATACACTCTCGTTCTTCATATTCCATGCAATTTTGTTGTATTTTTAGTGACTAAGTCCATAAATAAAACACGAACCCATACATGAAAACCTAGATACGAATTCATTCTGAAAAAATATTATTGCTGATATTTTTGACGAATTTAATTACTTTCCATAAAAAAGAGAATTATAATTATGGAAATCATTTAATATCTATCATTATTTAATTAAATAATTATTTAATCTTACTAAATTTCTATTAGTGTATTCTAACACACAATAAATATAAAAGATACATAAACCTAGCGATATATATATATATATATATATATATATATATATATATATATATATATATATATATATATAGCTGTGAGATCCGTTGAGAACTCTTAATTTTTCGAAAACCCAAGAACTAAAGGTGGAACGTTATATCAAAATTAATCCATTAAAGACATGATCCTTATCTTATCAATTTTATTTATGTTTAATTTTTTATGTTATTGGAAATATTTAAAAAAATGTCTAAAAAATAGTATAATAAATCAAAATTTTGGATTTTTTATAAAAATAATAATTTTCGAATTTTTTTAAAAAAATAAAGTTTTTTAAATTTTTTTAGAAAACATGATTTTTTTTAATGTAAAAAAACTTTTTTTTAAAAAACAGCAATTTTTTAAAAATAGTAAATTTTTAAAAATCAATAAATTAAAAAAATTAAAAAAAGAAAGAAAGAAAAACTGAAATATTAAAAACAAACTATATTTTTTTAGCAAAAAAATCAACGTTTCATGAACTTATATGCATATTTTTTCAACTGCATATATGTATATTTATTATACTATAATATTCGTAACTAATTATAAAAAAAACCATTTTTATTTACTAATCTATAAACATAATATTACAAGTATTTTATTGAATACAAAATAAAATATAAACAACAAAAAATGCTACAAAATTCAAAGCATTTTCATGTCTTTGTGAGATTTCCATATTTCTTCAATTTATCATATTTTACATCTTCAATATTTTCCATATATTTTTCCAAATATACAAGAAAATTTAAAAAATGATTAATACAAGAACACTCGCAAAAATGCATATGTATAGTGGCAGAGCTTCAACCTTTCATTTGGATGGCCCGAAAATATAATGTGTATAAAAATTAGTGAGCATAAGGGTCATAGTCAAAATTTTATATTTTTGAGCCTAATATATATAAAACTAGAGTATAGGGACTATTTCTGCCAAAAATATCAGGGGGCCACAGCCCCCCTAGTCCCATATAAGATCTGTCCTACATATGTATATATTATTTAAGATTCACATGTGATTATATCATGTAAGATTCACATGTGATTATATCTTTTAAGACTCAAATGTGAAATTTACAAGAAAAATTAAAAAAAATAATAATAACGAAGAACACTCATACAAACTGCATATGTATATAGACGTAATTCATATATGATTCACTTGTGATTTACATGTGAATCACATTTAATTCATATGTGATTTACATGTGAATTACATGTGATTCATATGTAAATTATATGTGAATCACATGTAATTCATATGTTATTCGTATGTGAATTACATGTGATTTACCTGTGAATCACATGTGATTATATGTGATTCTGTAACGACCCAAAAACAGTGCCAAAATTTTTTATTTAAAATAACTTAAATTTTCATTCATTAATTGTATCAAAGCCATTATTCATTACAATATTCCAAAACATCATAGTACAAAAATATCAAGTGCGGAAATCACGTGGGGAGGATGTTGTGTCATCATGTCAAACCCTTCCCTTTGGAACTGAGCGTACCTGAAACCATAACACAAACTGTAAGCATAAAGCTTAGTGAGCTTCCCAAATTACCACATACAACATACATATCAAATAACAGCACGTGCTTGTGTCAGGTCCGTATCAACCACCGGATCCGTGTCAACCTAAAATACAGCATATAGATGTGTCGGGTCTGAATCAACCCCCAGTCCGTATCAACCCCAAGTCTATAATGACTCCGAGCCTATATAGCTAAATGCATAAATCATACAAGCATAACAGACATAATCACACGATAACATACAATTCTACTCATGCATTACAGTGGGTCGACCTTGGTGCGTTCGGCCCACATAAGGTGGTAAGAAGACTCACCTCACATACATATGAAAAGATGAACTGACACGCTACTCCTAAACCCACACTACCGATCGCCTTTGCAATTAAAACCACCAAAACTCAGACTACCATTCAAATACCTAAAATGCCCCTAGGCCAAACCATAGTCAAAACCAGGTCAAAGTCAGTCGAGTTAAATAGGTTGACACACTCAGTATGCGGGGCATACTCCTCTTATGTGTGGGGTGTACTTCACATTTGACCGAAGGAAAGGGGCGCTGACCTTGTACGCTCAATGTACCCTTCGTTACGCGCTACGTACGAGGCTGCTTGCCAACTTTTTAACCAAGTGATTAATCCCTTAAGCACTCACGTCCAAACTTTAGATCTAGATAACATAAGATGGCCTAAGCCATAAAGTTTCCAACTTTATGGCCTAACATGGCTATTAAGTCCTTAAAACCAAAAACCCTAGCCTCTTAATCCATTAAGACCATCTAGCACTTACATGGGGGAAAACTAGTGACCAACAACCTAACTTTATGACTTAACACCCCTAAAAACCTCTAAAAGGACAACTCAAATGCCTTGGAGTACCTCCTACTCACAAAGGATAAGTTTGGGACCAAAAAGGGAACAACTTGAGCAAAACTAGATCCAAGAGATTCTATCATCAAGTTTGAAACTTTGTACCTCCACAAGGTGCACAAGCGGGACTAAATGTTGGATCCAAAGCCTTGAGTGTAACACCACCACTTCAATGTTCTTCCTTCTACTCCAAGAGCTCCAAAAATGCACCAAAATGGCCCAAACAAGCTTCACAAGCACAAACACTCTTAGGGTTTTCAATATGAGGAAAGAGGCTAAAGGTAAAAATGTGTTTGAGGCCATACGTGAGCTTAAATGGTGTCCAAACCCTAAAATTTAGGGTTTGCACTATGAATGCATACGCCCTGTGTACTTGCTTATGCTCAACGTTCTAAGGTGCTCAGGAGTAAACCCTGCGTACAAGGATGTACTCCCCGCATACACCAAAGGTCTTCAAATTTACAACATTACCATGAGTGACTAAACTTACAAAATAAACATAACTCAAGGGTTAAAACGAATACCTGAAATCTAGGTGTTACAACTCTCCCCCACTTAAACTAGAATTCACCCTCAAAGTCTGTTGCCGCAAATAAATTTGGGTAGTGTTCTCGCATCTCCGTCTCCGGCTCCCATGTTCATTCGGAACCCTTTCGATGTTGTCATTGGACCTTGACCAATTACACTTCCTTGTTGCGTAGAGTCTTCATCTTTCGTTCTAAAATTGTCACCAGTCTCTCCGAATAGTTCTGGAGCTCATCGACCATCATTTAAAGGAACAACTGTTGACTCATCTCCCACACAATCCCGAAGCTGTGACACATGGAAGGTGTTATGGATCTGACTGAGCTCATTTGGCAAATCCAACCAGTATGCTACCTTGCCTACTTGCGCCGAAATCCTGAAACGTATGATAAATTTGGGGCCCAACTTGCCCCACTTCCTGAATCGGGTGACGCCTTTCCAAAGCGACACTTTTAGAAGCACTAAATCTCCCACCTAAAACTCGAGATCCGAACACCGTCGGTCCGCATAACTCTTCTGTCGGATTTGGGCGACTTACAACCTATCACACACCTGCTGAATTAACTTTGTGGTATTAAGCACCACCTCGGTGCTTCCCATGACAAACCTCACTCAAACAAACAGGGGTCGTGTGTCTTCTCCCATGCAACATCTCAAATGGTGGTTGATCAATATTGGCATGATAACTGTTGTTGTAGAAGAACTTGGCCAGAGGGAGGTAAATATCCAAACTCCCTCTTAAATCCAGCACACAAGACCGAAGCATATCCTCAAGCGTCTGGATCGTCTGCTTGCTCTAGCCATCGGTTTGAGGGTGGTATGATGTACTAAAATGCAACAGAGTACCCAATTCCTCATGAAACTTCCTCAAAAACCTGGAGGTGAAACGAACATCTCAGTCTGAGACCACCGAAATTGGCACCCCATACCGAACTACCACCATCTAGACATAAATATCAGCTAACTTCTTTGTGGATATGCTCTCAGCAATCAGAATGAAATGCGCACTCTTAGTCAATCTGTCCACGATGACCTAGATAGAATCAACACCATGTGCCGTCCTTGGAAATTTTGTGATGAAAATCCATGGTGATGTCCTCCCATTTCCACATGGTAATGGGTAACGATTGCGTCTTGTCGTGGGGTCTCTGATGTTCGGCCTCGACCTTCTTGTAAGTTAGGCATCGCTCAACAAACCAAGTTATCTCCCTTTTCATGCAGGGCCACCAATAGCTAAATCTCAAATCCTTGTACATCTTTTGTGGCCACTAGATGGATAGAAAACTTTGACTAATATGCCTCTTCCAAAAATGTAACAACCCCAAAATAGAATAAAAATATTCATTTTTAAAACAAGTAGCACAAGTATAAGAATTGTTACAAAACCATCACAATGTATAAATATCACATCATCAGAGTACAATATCGAAATGCAAAAATAACGGGATAGGATATTGTGTCATCATGTCGGCCCTCCCCTTTAGTATCAGAAGTACCTAAAACCATAAACACAATATGTAAGCGAAAGATTAGTAAGTTTTCCCCAAAATACCACATACCAACATACGAATTAATGCTATGGGCCGAATCATAGTCTTACATATAATTCTTGCCGAGGGCCA
Source organism: Lactuca sativa (assembly GCF_002870075.4). NCBI lineage: Eukaryota > Viridiplantae > Streptophyta > Magnoliopsida > Asterales > Asteraceae > Lactuca > Lactuca sativa. The sequence goes on from NC_056627.2 coordinate 264,742,136, forward strand.
AATCCTGGTCTTCCATACAATTGTCAGGGGCCAAATCTTGGTCTTTCATGCAACTGCCAGGGGCCAGATCCTGCTCTTTCATGCAAATACCAAGGGCTAGATCCTGTTCTTTCATACACATATCACACAAGTAGTCCGTATTCTATAATACAAATAATGGGTCGGCCTTGGTGCCTTCAACCCATTGGTACAGTGAGAAAACTCACCTCATTCAGTTGGAAACACAATACGTTCGACTGTTGAACAGAAAAGTCCCACATAATCACCAACAAATAGACCTAATCAGCATTAGGTTGAAATCCCAAAAAATGGGCCTAAACCCTAAGTCCAAACTCCCAAGATAATGGCCTAATTGCCTTTCCCAAAATGGGCCTAACCATTCTTGGCCCAAATGAAATAATGGGCTCCAAGGCCCACAAAGGCCCAACTTCACCACTTAAGGCCCATTAGTAGAATGCGTAGGCCCACCTGCTCTAAACAGGTCAAGGCCCAAAACTAACTAAGGCCAAATGAACCAAAAACCCAAAAAAAGACCAAAAGCCCATTAGGAGCGTACGTACGACGTAATCTCAATACGCTCGGTGTACTTGACTGCCATGTAGTATGTGTTGCGTACACCTTGGTACGCTCAGCTTGCTGAGCTGCCCATTACCTTTAATCATTTGGGGCTTAGTCCATGTAGCCACTTAATCTAACTTCCCGATCTCGGTCATTAAGGGGGTCCTAGGGCATAAAGTTGTAAACTTTATGCCTTAGCATGTCTTATGGGAGCCCAACATCCATTTTTGTTCATCAAAGTACAAATAAATGACCTAGATTCATTCATGGCTTCATATCAACCACCAAGATAACATTTTTATGCTTCTAACACGCCAAAAGGACTAAGATCTAGCATTTCTAGCTTATGGAGACGCCCAAACTCCTAGAACAATTTAAAAAAGGAATGGAAGAAGTCAGAAAACTTAACCAAGAATGCTATGAGTGGATTAAACAAATACCACCTCAACATTGGGCACGTTTCACTTTACAGGTTTGACCATGTCATATATTCTAATGTTTGATAACTATTGTTATATACTCTAATTTTTGCTAACCATTTTTACATGTATTCTATTAATTAATAGGGAGATCACATTTTGATGTTGTGATAAACAATATATGCGAGTGTTTTAATAGCAAAATACTAGAAGGACGTGATGCACCAATTATCAATTGCTTAGAGTTCATTGGAGAGTACATCATCAAGAGGATTGTGAATGTTGACAAAGCAACAGGCCCTTTGACTCCAACAGCTACCAAGATATTACAAAAGATCAAAGATGAGGCAGAGGAGTATATATCATGGGTTTGTGGAAATGGGAAGTACCAAGTGAATGGACCTTGCCAAGACTAGTGTGTAGTGAATGTTGATCAACAAACTTGTTCATGCAAGAAGTGGGAAATAATTGAATGTCATGCAAACATGTTGTATCTGCAATTTGGGACATGAGGAGAAATAATGTTGCAATTGGTATTCCAGAAACCTTTGTTCATGAATGTTATTAGCTATCAACCTGGAGGAACATGTACTCATTCAAAGTGGATCCAACAAATGGTAGGAGAATGTGGATGAAGTCACCTTGTCCAACTACTTTGTTGCCTCCAAAACACCGTGTCCCAATAGGGAGAACAAAAAAGAAAAGATGGAAGTCAGCTTCAGAAAAAGAGGATATGATCAAAGGGAATACAGTTTCTAGAGCACAAAAAACTGTTACATGTACTAAATGTAACAATAAAGGACACAATGTCAGGACTTTCAAAAGGCAGTTACCAACTGTTGGTGGTGCATCTGGGAAGAAGAAGGGAAAAGAGAAGAAGGAGAAAGGAAAAGAGAATGAGAAATGAAAAGAGAAGAAGAAAGGAAAAGAGAAGGCTCAATTGTAAACTCTTATGTCATGTGATGCTTTTATTTTGGTTAAACTTTTATGTCATGTGATGTTTGTATTTTGGTTAAACTGTATTGTGTTTAGTATCACCAAAAAAACAATTGCAGTTGGTACTTAGACATTTGTTTTTGGTTAAACTCTTATGTAATGCTTTTGTTTTGATGTTATCTAATGGATGAATTATTGGTACTTTGACATTTGTTTTTGTTCATTTCATTTGTCATGTTTTTGGTCATATGTTGAATGAAAAGTACCAAAAGATACCATTTGCAGTGCAACTATTAATGTACCAAAAGATACCCTTTCTCTCCCAATTCCAGCAATACAAGATGTTAATAATCCATTGTAAGACAACAAAGTGCACCTATTAATTATACCAAAATATACACTTTCATTAAAATGCCACAATACAAACATGCTAATATTACCCTTGCATTAGATGATCTTCAACAAAAAACCACTACTGATATACCTAATACTATAACTTGTAAACAATTATCCCAAAAAACAAAATCCATCTGACAATTAACAACATTTTCAAGTTCCGATTTTAGATTTCAAGTTCCTCATTCTGGATTTCAAGGTCACAATTTTGGATTTGAAGTTCTTCATTATGGATTTCAAGCTCAAGATTTTGGCTTTCAACCTCATGCTTATGATTTTCTTCATCTACCCACGAAATAAATCCACTTCTTGGTCCCTGAAGTTTTCAATAGACTCGATTAGCACAAACTAGGTTTAAAATAGAAATTACCAAAAAATTGATAACTCAATACCTATAAAAGGCACGCATAAAATGGCCTACTAGAGTTTCTCTTTGTCCTTGAAGTTCGTATAATCCCTACAACTCTACAGTTGCATTTCACCATAATCAATTTTGTGGATCTTCAATCTTCACGAAGTAAGAGAAATGGAGTAGAAGAGGAGAAGTGGAAGCACCGATTGAGAAAAGAAGGAATGAGAAGTAGTTTTAAGTCCGTTGAATTATGAAAGGACAAAAATACCCCTAGCGTGCCACTCACATGAGGGGCTCTTAACCCCAAATCAGACGGAAAGTTAAGTAAGAGACTAGGCGGGTAAAAAATTAAAGTTATAGGGATGATCCGAGTTAAACATTTTTTCCAGGGACGAAGCGTGTAAGTAACACCAAACCATAAGGACCAACCGTGTAATTTTCTCTTAAAGTTAACGCAGAAGGACTATCAATATAATTTTCAAAACCATAGGAAGAAATGACATAATGTTTTTCATAAAAATACTCAAAGTGTAATATTTTACAAATCACGTACCAATTATGAAATTTTGTCTTTACATTATTACTCATAAAGTCATAATAACAACTTGTTAATAACAACATGAAACATGCTTTCTTCGTAATAACGAAACATTTATATTTTTTATCCTTAATAGTAATGTATTTCAATTTTTTTTACCGCTAACAATAATGTATAAGGAAGCACTTATGAGTATTTTACAAGTTTTAGGTTATATATAAGGTTGATCCGTTGATTTGGAAGGTCATGTATGAAAATTAAAAATGTGCATGTAAATATAAATCTTTTTATCTATATAAAAAAAATAATTGATAAATTCATGATTATCATAAAATTAACCAAAACAAAAATTATCACCAACCCGACACTAATTTGTCATTTTTTCGTAGCTAATACATTATGACAAGTAAAAATAAAATCTATACGGTCGAGCACCCCACACATACCTATAGCCAGTCTGGTTATATATTAATATTATTATCAGTAAAAATAAAAGTATTATACAGATCCGACCCAAAAGGGCAAGCTAGCTGGGCGAAGACCCATAACCCCACGACGGCCGCTTGGGGCCAAATTTAGATCCGTTAGTAATTGTTTATAAAATACTATCATTCAAAACAGTAAAACTAATTGTAGGATACAACCTCGCTTTGAGCCACAGCTAAGTTGAAAATTAAAAGGAAAATGACTTATTAAGGTAACTAACTATTTCAATTGTCCATATATAGGTAATGTTCTTTTTTTGTACACATTAAGGTAACTAACTTGTTTTGTTTGTTCACATTTAGGTAATATAACCGGCTATCACCTGTTTTTGCTTATGTGGCATCCACCTAGCATATAACTTGAATACGTTGCACCTACTTGGCATGGTGCATATATGGGAAAATGACTTATTAAGGTAACTAACTATTTCAGTTGTCCATATATAGGTAATGTTCTTTTTTTTGTACACATTAACGTAACTAACTTGTTCTGTTTGTTCACATTTAGGTAATATGACCGACTATCAACTGTTTTTGCTTATGTGGCATCCATCTGGCATATGACTTGAATACGTTGTACCTATGTGGCATGGTGCATATATTGTCTTCATTCGATTACACTATAATTGTGTCATACGATTCCACCCCTAATTCTAAACCCTAGATCGATCGACGATGGCTTCTTCTTCCTCATCTTATTCTTCAAAATGATAAGATGAATTTCAAGCTGATCATCCATGTGATTGCGGTTTACCATCTCGTGTGAAGATTTCAAGAACTCCTCCAACATATTCAACAATATTGATTTACAATCGAGTTTTGACAAACTCTAAATTTTCTTCCTGGGTTGTCAGGAGTTCTTGAAATCTTCACACGAGATGGTAAGCCACAATCACATGGATGATCAGCTTGAAATTCATCTTGTCGTTTTGAAGAATAAGATGAGGAAGAAGAACCAAAACAAGTCATATTCCAGGTGGATGCCACGTAGGTGCAACGTATTCAAATCATATGCCAGATGGATGTCACATAAGCAAAAACAGTTGATAGTCGGTCATATTACCTAAATGTGAACAAACAGAACAAGTTAGTTACCTTAATGTGTACAAAAAAAGAACATTACCTATATATGGACAACTGAAATAGTTAGTTACATTAATAAGTCATTTTCCCATATATGCACCATGCCACGTAGGTGCAACGTATTCAAGTCATATGCCAGGTGGATGCCACATAAGCACAAACAGGTGATAGCCGGTCATATTACCTAAATGTGAACAAACAAAACAAGTTAGTTACCTTAATGTGTACAAAAAAAGAACATTACCTATATATGGACAATTGAAATAGTTAGTTACCTTAACAAGTCATTTTCCCAAAATTAAACAAGAAGCTACTAGAATTCAAACCTAACATGTTTAACTTTAAGATAACGAACAATTAAAAATAGAGAAAATTATAAATATAACCAAAATTGTTAATTACTTTGTAAAAATAACCAAAAAAAATCCAAATTACAAAAATGGTCATCAAAATCACAGTTGGATTAAGCCTATCTGCGATTTCACCAAGCCATCTGCAAACGTACAAATCGCTAAAGCACATCCATGCTTTAACGACTTGTACGTTTGCAGATGAGTTTTTATTTTTATTTTTTATTTTTTATGGTATAAATAGGGGGTACAAGTGACTAAAATCGCAGATGAACTAAATTCATCTGCGATTTCCTCTCAGTTCATCTGCGATTTCATTTTTTTTAAATTATTTTTTACTATGAAATTGATAAGATTTGACTATGAAACAACCATATTATATATAAATTCTTGCAAAAAATTATCACTTTTGTTGTAATTTCTTTGAAAATTTTGTTTAATATCTTTTAATCAAATGAATTAATATTTGTTTTGTCAAATCATCTATAATGCTTCCAGAGAGAAAGTTCTTTAACGAAAAGTGTGAAAAATGAAACAAACAAAAAAATTTACGTTTTTATAGCTGCGAAAAATGTGAAATCGCAGATGGAATGTGGAATAGCAGATGGACTAGTCCATCTGCGAATGTACAAGTTGCAAAAGCATGGATGTGCTTTAGCGATTTGTACGTTCGCAGATGGCTTTGTCAAATCGCAGTCCATCTGTGATTTTGCAGGCTATATTTGTAATTGAGTTTTTTTGGCTATTTTCTACAAGATAATTATCGGTTTTGGCTATATTTGTAATTTTCTCTTAAAAATATACATTATTACAATTAAGAAATGAAAAATATTAATATATTTACCATTTAAAACGTGAAAAATATTAAATATCGATTTTCAAGCTGTGGATGCGTTCTAACTTCTAACACAAGAAAATTAAATAACGTTTATTGACTTTTAAACACTATTCTTTCTAGCACAAAATATTAAACACCAAATAGGTGGCACTCCTGTAATTAAGGCTAGTGACATATTCATTAATATCTCCAACTCAAAAAGAAAGTTGCCCACATTTTTGTAGCTGTCACACACGACACTATTATTTTGTAGACAACAAGTCACACAAGTTAAATTATATTCTAATCAGCGTCACATCCTCGAGTTTTAGATAATCTTTAAGGTAACATATAATTCAATAAAAATACTTAATTTTTATGTTAATTTTTTATCTAACATGAATCCCTTATATTTTAATATAGAGGTATATATAAAATAAAGATAAAGAATGCCGATCTATCGGAAATTGAGATCCCCCAAGTATAATATGAAAGGTCAGGGGTTCAAGTATCGGTGGAGACATAAGTGGTTATTTAGGAGTAGATTAGTTAATTAGTTTGCCGTTTCAATATATATATATATATATATATATATATATATATATATATATATATATATATATATATATATCTTTATTCTAATAAAATAATAGTTTTAGTCTCCTTTTGACATTTGTCATCCTATTAGGCCTCCTAATCCCTATACTAATAAAAGAGTAAATCTTTTGTCATGTGTCACCATGTTAGACATTGTAATAAATATTATGACACTTGTCAATCTATTGCCACTTGTAATTAATATCATAACATTTATCAATCTATTAATTCTCCATTTCAAATTTCAAAATTCAAAATTTAAATCACATTTTAATTACATTAAATTAATAATATTAGAATAAAAATAAAATAAAATTTATACAAATTATAAGATGATATATTTTACGTATTTATTTGAATCAACGATTATATATATATATATATATATATATATATATATATATATATATATATATATATATATATATATATATATATATATATATATATATATATATATATATATAAAACTAAAAAAATATCTTTTAATTAATAAGTTATTTAAAATTATTAATTAATAATTTTGAGTTTTTACTGAGAAAGTTTAATTAATTTTCTAACCGTGGTTCCCACAGGTTATAAATTAGTTAATGAATATTTTATTCTCATTTTGTCATGTGTCACCCTATTATGTCTATTAATTAATGCATGTCACTTGTCAACCTATTAATTATCAATTTCAAATTTTAAATTTCTCACTCTAATTACATTAAATTAATAACATTAGAATAAAAATAAAAATAAATTTAATACAAATTATAAAGTGATATAGTTTCACATATTTATTTAAATTAATGATTAAAATTTATATAACTAAAAAAAATCTCTTAATTAATAATTTATTTAAGATAACTTATTAATAATTTTGAGTTTTTACTATAAAATTTTGATTAATTTTGTAACCGTGGTTCCAACGGGTTATAAACTAGTATATATATATATAAAAGAGATAATTAATTATACTATATATTAAAAATGTTGCGCCTTAGCTACAGTAAAATTGGTGGGATTTGCCATCTTTAGTCCACATATTTTCTATATATACAAATTGGTCCAATTCTTTGTTGACATTGCAATTTGATCCTTACCAGGGTATTGTCATCGGTAACTCAACCATGGTCACCGCTTTACATACTCAACGCTTCTATTACTCCCACCGCCTCCATCCTTCTATTACTCCCACGGCCTCCATCATTTCTCTATTCCTCGGTATACTCTACTAGCCACACAAACCCACCGCCTCATACCACTTCCTTCTTCCGCTCAATTCTGGTACCACCTCCTTCTTCCGCTCAATTCTGGTGGAAATAAGTTAATTTCATAATTATGTTCTTCGATGCTGCAGCTAATACACTAATAGAAGAAGATGATTTCTTTTAAATTGCATCCACATCTGATTTAATTCTATAAATTTTAGGCACCAAAAACAATATGCTATTATCTAAAAAACACTATCACATTACTTCTACCACCACAGGAACTGACGATGGTTTATGGCACCTGAGTTGCAGAGCATCACCGGTGAACCACCACCGATTTTGGGTCGGTTCTTCTCCTCCGACTCCTCCGAAATTTTTGTGCACATGAGGAAACGTTGGGTCCTACTTCAAATTATCAGGTTAATGTTCAATTCCATCTGGGTTTTCTTGAAATTTGAAAATTCGACTTTAAGTTCTCTCATTTTTTTGGGTTATTCAGTGTGTTGCGATGTGAAGTCTTGGTTTCTCCCATCAGCTTTGCTTATGTGTTTTTTTTTTAATTATTGTATTTGGGTTTTTTAGGGTTTGTTGTTTCACTTCTTTGCTTTGTTTGTTTCTGCTGAGAGACAGGTGGAAGTCTTGGTTTCTCCCATCAGAATAGAGGTAGTACGCCATGTTCTGCAAAAATTGTTTGCAAGTGATTGTTGATGCATATGGGTACAAATTCACAATTTTAATATCAAACCTTTTTTGTTTATTTAATATTCCCATCTACAAAAACCGTAATGTTGTCAACAGCAGGGTCCCTAGGTGTTGAAGCTTTCTGATTGTTTCATGGACCTTTATTGCAACAATGACTTCAATTAAGAAAACCAATTCCTTTTTTGGTTAAGTCTTCATTATATTTTTGTTCCTAAGTTACAAATTTGGACTGACTTTCTTACTTTATTTTGTTGTGTAGGTTGTGGGAGAAGAATATCACCTGGGTGGATATCTTTGAGGAGATGCATGTATGTTCTTACACTTCAATATTAAATGTTGTTTGTTAGAATACTAAGAAAACAATATGTTTCATATTTTAACATATCAACATTTCAACTTCAGTCCTTGTGGGTGCATTCATGACCGCGCTGGAATCCGATTAGCCTGTCACCCAAGTATCTCAAAATCATTTCTTTTAAATAAGTTTGAGCAGATTATATAAAGAAAGACTTATTGTGATATTTTATATGGTAGTCTGATTATGATAGACTACAGTTGTGAAACACTTCATTGCTGGATCAATAGTCTTGAAAGATTTTGGAAGCCTGCTTTTCATCTTTAGCAGTAAAATTGGTGCTTTTCTTCTGGTTAGTAATTATTTTCTGATTACCGATATCATTTTCTTCATATGTTATGCTAAGAAACAATTATTTAACTTTTTATTTTTGACATAATTTTTCCTATTTTGCATCACTTGATTGCAATTATACATGTAATCATAACTTTCTCACCTCATCATCAACATATGCACCATTTCTTCTCAACATTGGTGCCCTCCTGCTCCGTCTTATCCGTTTTCTATGGACGGCTAAAAGTCTCGAGTCGTTTAAAAAACCTTTTCTTTCTTCTCTTTTGGATCTCCTTATTCCAACAGAAACCTTCCTACTACCAGATGTTAACTTGATCGAAATAGCAATATCATTTTTTAAACCACAAAAGACCAAATTGCCCTTTACCAATTTTACTGCACCAATCCCAGGTAAAACCAACTGACAATCTTATACTTTCATGTCTAGCATTATTTTTAGCCTTGAGAAGAATTAACATAAAATCACATATCATAAGACACACAACTTGGTCCGATTATGGGTTTAGATTCTGATTTCTCGATTTCTTGGCGTATGAAACGGAAATGGGTGGTGGTGCAAGGAGGTAGTGCCGTCTGGAATCGCAATCAGATTACAATATTGAACGTGCCCATTGAGGAGCAAATGCTTATACTTAGGAATATATTCAACACCATCTATTGTCAAGTGGGAACGAAAAATGTATTTGAGCTTTGGTATTTACAAGGTATTTTCATATTAATTATGTACTTTTCACTGTTCAAATTTAAAACTTTTTGTGCTGATCTTATTCACCTAAAGCACTATAGCCAGAAGAGGTAAAACTTGCAGTGCGTTTGTTCGAGGTGGATTTAAACAAAATGGTTATGAGGCCCACCTACTCTCTTCCGTAAAACATATACTTTTAGATTGTTTATGTTGAATATTACTATATTTAGATATCATTTAGATTCATATTTTATTATAAATTTATAATTTTTTTGCCTTATAAGTGTCTTGCCTTTATAGCAAATTTAGGGTTTTTTTTTAATCGTTATTAATATTATTTCCCACGAGGTGTGAACTTTGCAAAATCACTTTTTCCAAGGTATCCACTTCAAAGGTAATTATTTTATTCATTTTATTACAATTATGTGTGGTGGATTCTATTTATATATTTTTATTAATTAATAATTAATTTGAACTGATATGGAGTTTAAAGTAGGATTGACAATTCCTTTGACTTGGGATTTTATTGAAGTTGAGTTATGCTGAACACAAATTCAGGTATGCGTTCTATCCATGACTGATGCTTTGTTTTCATTCGATTTCAATTTAACAATGGGATTCATGAAATTCATCTTATGGGTTTTCAAATTCATTTTGATACATAATCCAAGACGTTAGCACAAACAATCATGAATTTGTTAAAAGTCAAGATTCTTATGCCATGTGTGTGCTGGCCCTTTAGTCCCTTTACCTTGAATTGGAAACGTCGTCATCTATTTTCCACAAGCCCACAACGAGCATGTAAGCTTCTTTCACAATATCTTTTTTTTAAAAAATTACATGTATTCTATCTACTATGGAATTCTTCCTTTTTTTTATACTGTTTTACTCAAGGTTGCAGCATGATGCGAACCTGATGAAGTTTATCCAGAAATGACTCTTCAACCCGTATATAAAGTACGTTAGGTGATGTATCATGTTTTATTATTGATTTTTTTTTAGTCTTTAGAAATTGGGTTTTGATTTTTCATTAGTATTTGAAATCTTACTTTCTCTATAAAGGTCCAATCCTGAGTCAATTGCTTGACAAAAATACCACATGTGTGAAAGAATGCGGTTTTCATCATAAAAGGAATGACAAGTATTCTGTAATTTTTATATGATTTTAATGGGTATGAGGTTGACCTTTTCATTCCAATTTAGAAGTGAAATCCAACTGAATTTTGGAAAATTTAAAAAAAAGGTTTGTAGCTCTTCAACTTTAACTCAATTGTTGATTAGTGATACAAAAGATCAATTGGTTCATTCACTTTCTGATATGTATCTGGCAGGAAACAAGGGCTTTCAAAACATAAAGCATTTGTTCAGGGGTTTAGGTAGATGTAATCCAACAATAAGCACAATACATTGGAATGAGGAAGTAAATGAAAGAAATGGAGAAGATAATGGAAAAATGGTCATTTTTGAAAATTGAATTTAACATCTAATTTGTTAACATCAACTGGAAATTGAAAAACGTTAAGTGACAATGAAATAGCAACGAAAAAGGGTTTACAGTTTTTTTCCTTGGACCATATCTAAAAAAATGATATTTCAGTGGGACTAAAAGTATAATTAGGTGTTTTGACTATTTTTAAGGGGATATATGTGTGACACGTGATCCAGGTTTTTATTACAGTTCTGCCCTTTTGTAATTCTCACAAGACCTTTATATTACTGCAGGTGATGTTGTCTAAAAAGAGACTCTACACTTATGTGCCTCATTTGGAGTAGAAAATCGGTTTGAAAAACGAATGATGCCAAAGCAGCAACCAGAGACTCTACACTTATGTGCAATGCCATTTTTTGCATTTTACAGACACCGAAGAAAATGGAAGTATAGCTACCTTATTTTCTCAAATGAAATGCTTTGGATTGTAAATAAAACCTTTTTCAAATTCTTATCTAACCCGGGCGAAGCCCGGGATCCTTTTCTAGTATATATATTAAAGACATGAGGCTTAGGAATAGTAAACTGGGCATTTTTTTGGCAGAAATGGTCCCTGCACTTTGCTCCTCATTCTTTACCTATTTTGACATTTTTGGTCCTTACAATCAATATTTTTACACTTTTTAAAAATGGTTCTTGCACTTTGCTCCTCATTCTTTACCTATTCTGACATTTTTGGTCATTGCAATCAATATTTCTACACTTTTTAGGAACTTTTTAATATTTAAAGTTTGGCCACAAAACTTTAACGGTTTGACAACTTTGATCCCTTTTCTAAAAATTTATTAATTCCTACCCCTTTAATTCTTTAACCGTTTTGAAACTTCTGATCCTTGCAGTCAAAACTTTTACATTTTTCATAAAAACATGAAAAAAACGGTCTGGGGCAAACTCCGGGTTTTTCATCATTGCACTTTCTACGTCTGTCATATTTATCGATTCGGAAACAATATTGAAAGTTTTTGGCTCCCGCGTAGCGGGGGTAACCTTTCTAGTTACATATAAAATATTTTTTCTCTAATAAGGATAAACTTCTAATACATCCCACAATTTGAACAAGAGGTGGTTGACCACTCAAATTCAATCCGAATTCTCGGAATAACAGTGGTGGACATTTGGGCTTTGATGAGGATGCCATCACTCACCATATCGGTAGAAGGAAGCAAAATGTTGAGCACACGAACTTGATCAAGAGCAAATTTTTTCGAGCAAAATAGATGTCCATTTCAATATTTTTTTCTTAATTGGTGTTGAAGAGGATTACTTGATGGACGACAAATAAACATATTCATTGTCACAATAAACGAAGGTGACTTGATGCCTGATGGAGAGCAATAGAGGGCTTCAAGATCGGTTAGTTATTAAGCCAACAAGTTTCCCCTAATGACGTTTGTGACTCCATGATATTCCGCGCCTTATTTCAGTATAAAGGTATATTATAAGACACTGATAAAGATTCTTGATGAGATGAGACCTACCGAATATAAAGAGAAAATTACATATAATTATAATTTTTGTCTAATAAGAGTGATGTACTTTTAATACTTTTTAACACAACAAAAATAAAGAAAGATTAACATTTAACAATCAACCTCATTAATATATTGTAATAAATTTGCTAAGAGACAAATTAATTAATTCAACATCCAATTAAAGTTCCTAATTAAGAAAACATTATTATTTATTCGGGACAAGTGTAACATAAACAAACTAATTAATTTAATTTGATATTTACAAGTATTATTTATTTTAGAGTTATCTGATCATGAATATGGAGGAATAATGAGATATTCTTGGCCGTTTCCACCATGTTCTATATATATATATATATATATATATATATATATATATATATATATATATATATATATATATATATATATATATATATATATATATATATATATATATATATATATATATATATATATATATATATATATATATATATATATATATATGTCACATCTTTATCTATTGATATGTGTGTTGTGTGCGTTATACATATATACTTATGATGTCCATTCAAGGTTCGAAAAGCCATATTAAAGAAAATTGCAGTTACTTCGACGAGTGCCATATACTATAAATACTAAATAATACACGAAGCTTGCTTGTGTACATTCACATACATCTAGAGAGAGATATTTATAGGGACTAGCTAGGGAGAGATTGAGGACTCAAGTACTGATATTAAGATGATGATGATGTAGAAAGAAGATCAGGATGGTGATCATGATGCTGCTTCTGCTGATGATATAGAAAGATATGTTGAAGATGATGATGATGTAGAAATAAGAAGATGATGATGATGATGATGATGATTAAGAAAATTGAAATGTGTATACAGTTGGTGAAGCTGGCTTATGAGTTTCTGATGGCTGTCGTTGAAGCAGTGGACTATGTTATGCATCATACAAACCCATCACAACCTGCAATTAGTTATTCTAACCCTTATCCCAACATCTACATTGGCCTTCTTCCCTAGCATAATTAGCTACTCTCCACCCTCTTCTTCCATGCATATCAATTTCATGCCATTTTTTCGTTACTCGATCTGTGAGAGACGTATGGATATAGTTTTAATTTGTACATAATGGCATTTCTTGTTTCATTCATTCACCTTCTGATCTGTCCATTAATATTAATTACAAGTAATTAATAAAAGTTTGCTTTTCTTTTAAAAATCAGATATTTTCTTTCAAGATTTATGTTCTAATTAAATTGGTCCCTTGCCATTCCTTAAAATTAGATTCATCGGGTTCAAAACTTTTTAATGATTAATTAGAAAGCTTTAAACCTTAAAAAGTACCTAACTAAAAAAGTTATACTAAATAACATATATTCATCGATCCAATAAAAAAATTAAAGATATTTTATTCTTGTTCCATAACTTTTTCGTATACATGAAAACGTCACATGGTATCTTTTTACTTATACAACAACATTCTCAATAAGAGAAACGATATTATCCTCTAATCCGGGTTTCTTAAAATGATAAATCTGTATATTTTCAACATCCAGTTTCTTAAAATCACTACGTTTTCTGGTGACAAAGAACTTGCCCCAGTTATAACTCTTATACTTTGCAGGGTTTCTTTCATCCGTCAGCTCAGCAAGCGGCTCCACCACCGTGTAATGTGCAGGATTCAAGAAAAATGGGATCGAAAATCTTTCTCTACCGGAGTTCACCTTCACCCTATGCTCTACACTCTCATACCTATCATTGCTCCATACCTATACAACAACAACAACAACAAATCTTAAATAAGAAGAATTGAGATCGATATATAGAGATCGGAGACATGTTGTTAATGATACCTGAATAATGTCCCCGACGTTGATGATGAAGGAATTTGGTGTTGGCTTAACAAAGATCCACTCTCCATCGGTTTTTCTCTTAACTTCTAAACCTCCGACGTCGTCTTGAGCCAAGATCGTCAAAGCGCCGGCGTCCTTGTGTCGACCAACACCAAGGGCGAGGTCAGGAGCTGGGCACGGCGGGTAGTGGTTCAGCCGAACAAAACTGGTTTGATCCTTGGAGAAGAAGGGCTCAAACCGGTTTGCAGGAAGGTTTAAGCTCATGGATATCAATTCCAACAGTTTGTACGACAATTCCTCAACTTCTTTTACATATTCTTCCGATGCCTCCCTGAGTTTTCCGAAAACTGGATTAGGATCATGGTTAATTAGTTATTAAATCAAAAATTAAGTACCTTAATTCTGGAGGATGGTCAGCCCATTGATTAGAGTACTCCGCCGTCTGTTCATCGTCGGATTCATATGACGCCGGCATCAATGTCGGAACCTCCACCGTGAAATCGAAAACTTCTTTCCAGTCCCTCACATTTTTTGTGTGTTCGGTATCGTAATAACCAAATGGGTTCCCTTCGCCTCTCTTCACCTTCTTCTTCTCCTCTAATGGCTGATCGAAAAACTTCTTGGCTGCCGACTTTAGCTTTTCACGGACGTCGACGGGAACCCCGTGGTTGATTACTTCAAAGAATCCCCAGTTTTTGCATGCGTCACGGACCTGAGATATCAGATCTTCTATCGCGACGGCGGACGGAGACGAGTTTACGAAAGGCGAGAGGTCAATTTGTGGGATTCCTTCGGCTTTGATTACTGCAAGTTTAGGTCTGTGTTCAGGTTCTTGGATGAAAGATGGATCAACTTCTCCCATTGCTGATGAAGATTGATGAATTCAAGATCGGAAAAGTGATGAGTTTAAAAGGTGGTGGTGACTGGTGGAGTGAAGAAGCCTATCTGAATTTTGCTATGCGGCAAGTGAGCTGGTGCTATGTATTTGGACCCTTTTTTGTGTATGATACATGGTGATGATTTAATGATGTAAGTTTTGATTAATTTATCTATGGATATGTTCATTCTTACGTTTTGTTTTTGGTAATAAATTAAGTTATAAAAAATTGGAAGAGAAAGGAAACAAAGGGAGCAAACATAAGAACAAATGACTTGTTATATTTTAAAAAGTAAATTATTGAAATGTTCCATTTGATTTGGTAGAAACCATGTGTTATGGCTGTTATCTGTATTTTTTGTTTCAAACGTGTTATTTAAAAGTAAATTGTTTTTCATGTTATTTTTCGTGAGTGTGAGTAAAAATAAGTTTTTCATAATTATTTTCATATTCTTAAATTTTTTAAATAATATGTACGTATATCCATATAAAACTCATAAACTATATTAGTTACTAAAATACTCTTTTACAATCCTTCACATAATTGATATCCTTATTCAGTATATGGTTAATCACGACTAGATAATGTTTTTGCTAATCGATTAAGAATATACAATTATCAAGTTTTGTTAATCGAATTTGCAATCGTCAGGTTTTACTTCGGTTTTGCTAATTGAATATGTAATCACCAAGTTTGCAATCATCAGTTTTGCGGTTACAATCAATTAAGAAAATTCAACCACCAGGTTTGCTAATTGATTATACAGAATGTGAAACGACAAAGAATCAAGTTATTAACAATCATATCGTGAATAATAAGATCTATAGGAAGGACTGTGGATTGGTATTTTGATCTATTATAGGAAGGATCAAGGATTGTGGATTGGTATTTTAGGTTTTTAGTTGTAATATAACTTAAAGATTATGTTTTAAAGTTTTAAATAGATTTAATTAAGTATTTAGGTGTATATGTGAGTTTATAGGTTTTATATATATATATATATATATATATATATATATATATATATATATATATATATATATATATATATATATATATATATATATATATATATATATATAATTTGAAGTTTTACAATGATATAAACGTAATTATGAAAGTTAATAAGGATAAAAACGAAATTGTCTCAAATGTCATATGGAAAACATCTAACACCTTTTTGCAAATAACTAACAAATGGAATCCATTTCTCCAAACAATAAACAAAAGATATTACAAACAAATAATTTTATCCATGAGAGGGCACCACCAAATCTACCAAATTTTTGGGTCCTTAAAGGTTCATATCTTTACATGAAAATAGACAATACATCTTTTATTTATATAACAATATTCTCAAGCCAAGAAACATTATCATCACCCTTTTAGCTCATATGATTTTTTGAAATGATAAATCTGTATGTTTTCAACATCAAGTTTCTTAAAATTACTACGTTTTCGTGTTGCAAAGAATTTGCCCCAATTGTAACTATCATACTTGGCAGGGTTTTGTTCATCAATCAACTCTACCAACGGCTCCACCACAGTGTAGTATGAAGGGCACAAGAAAAATGGGATCGAAAACCTTTCTCTGGTCGAATTCACCATTACCCTATGCTCTACACTTTCATACTTGTCGTTACTCCATACCTATACAACAAAAAATAATATAAATTTTTTAACTCAAAGTACTTATGGTCCATTTAAGAAGAACATACCCATACATAATAGATGATTATATTGATTACCTGAATCATGTCCCCAACATTGATAATGAAGGTATTAGGTGTAGGCTTGACAAAGATCCACTCCCCATCGGTTTTTCGCTTAACTTCTAAACCCCCTACGTCATCTTGAGTCAATATAGTCAAAGCAATGGCATCCTTGTGTCGACCAACCCCAAGGGCTAGGTCGGGAGCAGGGCAAGGTGGATAGTGGTTAAGTCGAATGAAACTAGTTTGGCCCTTGGAGAAAAAGGCTTCAAATCGGTTTGCAGGAAGGTTCAAGCTAAGTGCAATAAGTTCCAACAATTTGTATGACAGTTTTTGAACATCTTTAACGTATTCTTCACATGCCTCCCTATTTTTAAACAATTAAAAATGAGTCGATATCAATAATGAATAACATATATGTTTATATGTTTATATGTTATAACACATCGTTATACACCTAATGCCTTCATTAACAAACATAGACGCGGAGTCTTAATTGACAGTGTTCTTTGATTTACCTCTCACATAATAATACGGATGTGATTGGGTCTATCAGGGATACATTTTACTATTTTTTAATATTTATATTACTAATTACATATCTTTTAACAATACATTTTATTATTTTGACCTTAGTAATTATTTTTTTTTAAATTAACTCATGTAATACATAAGTTTTACAAGTAGTGATCCTATTATTTTGGTTCGAATTTATCGGTAAACAAAATTTGTAATCATAAAAAGTTAAAAACATATAAATAAAGTTTACTATGTCTACAACATTTTGCTAAAAAAATATGAATTATTCAAGCTAAAACATGAGAGAGAAATTGATAATTTTATATATAATCTGTTTAAAAAAAAAAAAAAAAAAAAAAAAAAAAAAAGATAAATATACCTTAATTCCGGAGGATGGTGAGGCCATTGGTTAAGATACTCTGTCATCTGTTCATCGTCGGGCTCATGAGATGCCCACATCAACGTCGGAACGTCCACCGTCACATCAAAAACCTCCTTCCAGTCCCTCACATTTTTGGTATGTTCAGTGTCGTAGTAACCTAACGGATGCGCTTCGTCTCTCCTCACCTTCCTCTTCTCCTCCATCGGCTGATCGAAGAACCTCTTCGCCGCCGATATCAGCTTTCCACGGCTCTCCACCGGGATTCCGTGGTTGAAGACTTGGAAGAATCCCCAATTTTCACACGCGTCACGGACCTGAGCCACAAGATCTGCATGAACGTCCGCAGGAGACGAGGTTAGCAATGGTGAGAGGTCAATTTGTGGAATTCCTTGAGCTTCGATTACTTCAAGTTTAGGTCTGTGTTCTGGTTGTTGAATGAAGGTTGGATCTACTTCTCCCATGGCTGTTGATTGATGGATTGAGATCCGAAAGTTATGGATTTAAAACATGGTGGTGCAAATGCGCATTTGAATTGGCGACTATGAATTTGGATGGGTTTTTGTGCATGATGCATGCATGGAGATCGTTTTCAACTTAATTTCTACAGTTTTTCTTATTTTATGTGCCGATCAACGGATTGCTTGCAAAAGAAACGTGACAAAATTGCAAACGTTGCATTGATAAATGATAAGGAATGATAGTAAAGTTTGCCGTTTAGTTTGATACTAGATTAATAGCTAGCTACTATTAAGTATTAAACAAACAAAAATAAAGATATTTGATAAACTGAAATATTGCACTTCTTTAAGAAAATTAAGGCAGAATTTATAAGCTTTGGTGGCCATTTAATATATATTACATATACTAGTATTAACTTTTGTTTATTGTCAATTATCTTAGGTTAGTTTACGTAAAATGTCAACATGACTTGTTATCAACAACATTTCAGTTACTTAAACATGTATCAAGGGTTTTTAAAATTTTCTTAAGAAATGAAAAAAAAAAAAACTGTTAAAATCTTCACAGTAAACTCTTACAAATTTAATTGATTTAAATAAATGTCTCAATCAATATATTAAAGTTTGTTTTATTGATTTACATAATACGTACTTCTTTTTAATGATTTGCATAATACCATGTAGGCATATAGATAAAAGGTGCTCCTATATATGTACACGATTCAATCGTGTAAAAGTAATGAATGAATTTGATAAATTATAATTTAACCATTTGCAAAAAACTTAAGTAAATTCCCATCGTGAAACTCTTCTAGGTTATCTTCACGCATCATAGAGTTGATGCTACTAATTTACATTAAGACCATCTTTGAGAAGCCAATTCAAAAGCTATCTTACCAATAAACTATCTAAAACTAGTTTATCAATAA
Organism: Lactuca sativa; assembly: GCF_002870075.4. Taxonomy (NCBI): domain Eukaryota; kingdom Viridiplantae; phylum Streptophyta; class Magnoliopsida; order Asterales; family Asteraceae; genus Lactuca; species Lactuca sativa. The sequence goes on from NC_056627.2 coordinate 264,761,590, forward strand.
GTTCGTTTATAAGTTTTTTTATAAAAATACGATTAACTACTTTTATGATTTTACTAAACGTTAAATTAAAATAAGTTATTGCATAAACTAACTTGTTTTTGTCAAACTGGTGCTAAATATCTTTATAGTTAGATTAATTTTTCATTTTAAAAAATTTTGATTATATCTTTAACAAAAAGTATATATAACTTTTATTTTGCTTTTTAAGCCTCTATGATGAATTTTCAAATCATACGTATACTAATGCCCTTACACTTATATAAATTTTCAAATCAACCCTTTTACTTTTTAGATATAAGTTTATATTTTAAATAATATATACAAACCCAATATATGTTATATCATATCGAACCGTCTTATTTTATGTGTCAATCAATAAACTGCTTGTGTTCATTTGACATTAACACAGAAGATGAAAGTCTCAATCTTTTATATACCGAAAGATTGGGTTCGATATGATATAACTTAGAGTAAATTACGCGAATGGTCCCTGTGGTTTAGTGTAAATTACACGCTTGGTCCCTAACTTATTTTTCTAACTCGGACTGTCCTCAACTTTTAATTATGCAACCCGCCTAATCCCTATTCTCACATTCCGTCAATTGTTTCCGTTAGACACCCCACGTGCCTTGCACGTTGGGGGTATAAAAGTCTTTTCACATATCCAATGTTATAGCGCCAAGAAAAAAAAGGACGTATCGTTGATCAACGTGATCGGACACAAGCTTCACAGACAAAACCTGTAACACCGTGATTTTCAAAGCAAACTTTTCATTTAAATAATCAATTTAATATTAAAACACTTGTTTAAAATCTTATTCATATTCAAATTACAAAACATAGTTCCATTTTCATTTGAATAGACAACCAGGATCCTCCAAAATACAACTCTTTCCTCGGTGTGTACAATCGAGCCGATGCCATTCCGCGTTACTGAAAGAACCTGAAACAACATAACATAAATACTGTAAGCACGAAGCTTAGTGAGTTCCCCAATATACACTTACACACATACGCCTTTCCAGGCTCTGACCTTCCGGTCCTCAATACAACGCCTTCCGGCCCATAACATAATCGCCTTCCGGCCCATAACATATTGCCTTCCGGCCCACATATCATACATAGCACATATAACAATCAACTTACCACACATAGCATACATATCACATAACATATCCGACCTTCCGGTCACACAGTCAAACCCTTCCGGGTACAGTATAGTGAGAAGACTCACCTCGCGGACACTGGGAGATAGCAACTCCTGAAATCTCTTGCACTTGATCCTCCGAGCTACAAGCTCCCTGTCTCATCATATATCTCTTTTTAATACTTCTATCTTCCACGTTAACTGACCCTAAAACGTTACACACAGGTCAACTCTGGTCAACGGCCATCTCGACTGGACTCGGCGAGTACCCTGGCGACTCGGCGAGTCTAGTCATCCTCACCAATTCCTGCATGATCCCTTTCTACTCGTCGAGTATCCCTCTTGACTCGACGAGGTCCTCGTGGAAGAATCGCGGGGCCACCCCGACTCTACTCGCCGAGCCTGAAGAACAAACTCGGCGAGTCCCAGTGAATCTTCAAGCTACTCGCCGAGTCTGATCATCCGACTCGGCGAGTCTACGCCATGCAGTCGATCGAACTGCTTCCTGAGATCCATATATTCTCGAATATACAAACATGGGACCTTCTGGACCTCTAAGGGTCCTAATACAAGGTTATAAACGTTGAATAACAACACAACAATCCATCTAGACTCCAAATGGGTTCCATAAACCCTAAATCTATATACACATCAATCACAGGAGGATGTAATCCGAATTATTACCTGAATGATGTACCTTCCATGTCCCCAAACTTCAGAACTCGAACTCCCTGCAGTTCCTTTAGCTAAAACCCCTATCCTCCTTGCACAACAATTCCTTCAAGGTCACCAATGGCCTTCAAGCTTGCTCTAGCCGCCACAGTCGCCTAGGGTTCTTCCCAATCGATCAAACGTCGTGAAATGACGGCATAATAACCCTTATATACGACCCAATACTGAACGGTTAGGGTTTTCCGCTGAACAGCGTCGACTCGCCGAGTCTATATCTGGACTCGTCGAGTCCAGTCGTGAACCCGCGACCAAGTCTGCGACCCTACTCGGCGAGTCTGGCTCCAACTCGCCGAGTCTCCCCTTTAAAACACCCCCAAAATGCAACTTAGCAATACTTGAGATTTTGGGCTGTTACAAAACCTTTGAAAACCCTTTGAAAACCCTTGAAAACCCTTGATCGAAAGAACCCTACATTTGAAAACGACGATGGCGCCTTGGAGGATACGTGCTACCATGGACGAGATTGACGTTGCTCGTAGATATGGTAAGTGTTTACTCCCTCAATCAGTTAGTAACTTAAAAAGAAAAATGTGACTAACCAATCTTTCCGTGAATATACAGCCAGACATCCGACGATATTCTCTGTCCGATTACACCATGGTGGACAGTTTACAAAGTTCCCTGGAAGAAAGTACATCAAAGGCAAGCAAAATTATGTTGATTTACTAGACATTGACACCTTTTCCATTCACGACATTGACGAGATTATGGAGGAACTTGGGCATATTGATTCAGACGAAACACTACTCTATTATCATTTCCTGAGACCATTTGGCGATTTGGATTTTGGGTTATTTGCTTTGGGTTCAGATCAGGATGTTCATCATCTGGGTACGTATGTTGCTAACCATAAGCTAATAGATGTATATATTGAGCATGGGAAAACAAATTTACATACTTATTCTATGTCCCCCAACCCTAGTAAGGTTAAAATTGTTGAAATTAAAGAGCCACCAGCTTGCTCCAAACAGTTGTTTTTGGAGTGGAATGACTCTCCAATTGAGCATGAGAGTGTTCCAGACCTAACAGAAGTTGAGAATGATAGTCATTTGGACAAAGAACCATCTTTGGTCGACCATATTGAATTTGAAATGAATGTAGAGAATGAGGATGATTATGATGGTAGTGGACACAACAATGGCAGTGGAAATGATGAGTTTAATGATGATAGTGAGAGTGAAGATAGTGATTTTTTTATTGATGAGGACAATCTCATACATGATGTTGATGTGGATATGAAAGATTTCCATATGAACATTGACAAGGATGTAGAATGGGTTGGAGGTTCTTCTGAAAGTAATGTACCTGAAGATACACAACAAGGTGACTTAGAAGTGATCAACACAGAGGTTTTGTTGTCTGGGTCTTCATCAGATGAGGCAAATGATGGTAAGCGAAGGAAAACTATTAGGGCCATACAGAGGGCTTATGAAAATGATGCAGCTTTGGTTAGTGAGCCCTTCTACATTTTTCAAACTTTCAGTTCATCTAAGGACTTTAAGACACAAGTGAAACTACATTCCATAAGGACAAGAAGGGAAATACAATTAGAGAAAAATGATAAGAATAGGGTTAGGTTTGTGTGTAAGGGCACTATACCAAATCTTGCTACTAATGAAGAAGAGAAATGCCCATGGGTTATATATTGTAGTAAGTGGAAGCGTGACATAGATTGGATGGTTAAGACATACACGAAGGAGCATCGATGTCTACAAACAAGGAAAGTCAAAGCATGTGACTATAAGTTCCTTTCAGAGCATATAGTACAAGTTATTGAGACAAACCCAAAGATTCCTATTAGGGCTTTACGAGAGCAACTCCAACGTGAGTACCAGATGGGCATTTCGCATATGAAAACTTTTAGGGCAAAGCAGCAAGCTTTAAAGCATGTTCAAGGAGATTATGCCAGCCAATACAGGTTGTTAAGGGACTATGTTTTAGAGGTACAAGCACGTAACCCAGATACTACGATTAAAATTGATGTTGAAAGTGAAGCGAATCCAACTGTTGAGACAAGAACATTCAGGCGTATCTATGTTTGCATTGGAGCTTTGAAGCGAGGTTTTGCAGCGGGAAGAAGGGACTTTCTTGGACTTGATGGAGCCTTCGTGAAAGGTCCATATCCAGGCCAAGTTTTGTCTGCTGTGGTAAGATCTTCTTATTTCTTCTTGTATTGTATGTTCTTTATTTTAAGTAGTGTTAATTGACCAATGTTTTCTGGTAATTTATGTTTCTTATCAAAGGCATTGGATGGTAATAATGGGATATATCCTTTAGCCTATGCTGTGGTTGAATCAGAAACATTGAATTCTTGGACTTGGTTTTTAAGTAATTTGGGTGATGACTTAGGTTTGGGAACAAATTCCAATTTCACGTTTATGAGTGACAGACAAAAGGTATTGGAACCTATCCAAACTAGGTTTTATAGTTTTATACTATTGATGCAGTTATACTAACATACAAACATGTTACTGTTGCTAGGGTTTGTTGTCTGCGATTGCAACACTATTTCCATGTGCAGAGCATCGTATTGTCTTCGTCACATACACGACAACATGAAAAAGAACTGGAGGGGAAAGGTGTTCAAGGATCTTCTTTGGGAATGTGCCACGACCTCTAATGTACAACACTTTCATCAAGCAATGGAAAAACTAAAGAAGCTTAACAATGATGCTTATGAGTGGCTGAAACAAATACCTCCTCAAAGTTGGGCTCGCTCCCACTTTACTGGTATAATGACTTTCGATCTCTACTTAATAATTTTAAAAGAAGGTAAACTGAATACTGACATAGAAGTTGTTTATGTTCAAGGAGAGCACATTGTGATGCTCTAACTAATAACCTGTGTGAAGCATTCAACAGCAAGATAGAAGATGGTCGTGATGCACCAATTATTAACTGCATTGAGTTCATCAGAGAGTACATTATGAAGAAGATAGTCAAAGTTGACAAGGAAATTCAGAAAGTTGTAGGTCCTTTGACTCCTACAGCTACAACAATATTGGATAAGATAAAGAGTAAGGCAGAACAGTATGTTGCAACATTTTGTGGTGCTGGAAAATATCAAGTTGCTGGACCATGGCAAGATCAGTGTATTGTGGATGTAGGTCAACAAAGTTGCACGTGCAAAAGGTGGGAATTAACAGGAATTCCGTGCAAACATGGTGTGGCTGCTATTTGGGACATGGGGAGGAATGACAAAGATGTGGGAATCCCAGAATCATTTGTGCATCCATGTTACTGGTTATCAACCTGGAAAGAGATGTATTCTTTTAAGGTTAGTCCAATCAATGGAAGGTCCATGTGGGAGAAGTCAGCTATACCAACAACTCTGTTGCCTCCAAAACATCGTGTTCCCATAGGAAGACCAAAGAAGAAGAGAACAATATCAATTGTGGAAAATGAGGACTTTGTTAGAGGAAACACAGCATCGAGGGCCCATAGATCAGTAACATGTACGAAGTGTAACAATGTTGGTCACAATGCAAGAACCTGCAAAGGGCAAAGACCAATTGTTGGTGGGGGTGGTGAACAATCACAAGTCAAAGGAAAAGGGAAAGGGAAGGCAACCACTTGATGGTTTGTAATAGGGCTAGTCTTTTGTTACTTTAAATATGAATGGATTGTGTTATGTTACTGCTTGTAATAGGGCTAATATTTTGGTACATTATTTATGAATAGTTTGTAATAGGGGCAGTATTTTGATACTTGTTTTAGCCAATATGTTGGCACTTTTGGATGAACTAGTTTGTCACCCTCATTGCCCTGTAATAGTTTGGTACTAATTAATGGAATGTTTTCTTCTTATGATACACCATTGGGTAGATAATAATTTGGTTTATATTGATTTTTACATTTATATTTTCCATAATAGTTTGGTACTAAATTAGATTGTTATATTCTTCTTATGATGTCACCCTCATTGCCCTGTTATAGTTTGGTACTAATTAATGGTCAATATGCTGCTTATACATCACTTTAAAACATAATCAATACAACACTGCTACAACCATTACAGTACATTTGCATTACAATACATAGACAACCTAACCAATACATAAACACCATTTTCATTGATCTTAAAAATCTTAACCATCTGCATTACAATACATACACAACTTAACCATTACAGAAAAGGATACCTTCACATTCACTGCTACAACCTAACCATTACAGATAATGATACCATCACATACATTGCTACAACCTAACCATTACAGAAGACTTTACCATTACAATAACAACTCATCCCCACCTTACAACTTGTAAACAAGTATCACCAAGAACAATACCCAACTAATAAATAAACATATTTTCAAGAAAAGATTTTCATTTTTCAGCTTCTTGTTCAACCTCACAAGCCAGGAGATTGTCAATCTGTCACCATGATCCTTTTCATCATCATCTACCCAAGTAATAAATCCTTTACGTGGTTCCTGTCAATTTCAAAAGCCACGGTTACAATACCTATAATCGCATACAGTGATATCCCCATCTAGGGTTACGATTACAAAATTCTCAACTACAATATACCTTAATTGGACATGCGTAAAAGGTTCTTCCTGGATTATTGTTAGTAGTTGAAGTCCGAATTACAGCAGCACGCCCACAATCGCATTGAACCATCCTTGATTTGAACATCCTTAGGTGTAACCGCTTCAAACGATGGAGGATTGAAAGAAACTCTAAATTAGGTTCGATCCTGATGAAAAATTAGTATTTGAAGATCGTTGGAAATGTGAAAAGACTTTTATACCCCCAACGTGCAAGGCACGTGGGGTGTCTAACGGAAACAATTGACGGAATGTGAGAATAGGGACTAGGCGGGTTACATAATTAAAAGTTGAGGACAGTCCGAGTTAGAAAAATAAGTTAGGGACCAAACGTGTAATTTACACTAAACCACAGGGACCATTCTCGTAATTTACTCTATAACTTATATTGGGTTTGTATATATTATTTAAAAACTCAGCCTTTGATGTGCTTGCCCAGCCTCTTCCACTAGAAAGAGCTTTTGTGTTAATGTATATAGAAAATTGAGACTTTCCATTTCTTATACCGAAAGACTTTCATTTTTATTATGAAAGTAAATGTCATTAAAAACATAAGGTATTTTTGTGATAAATAGATGTTTATGAGTAGAATAGATTTGATGTTAAAAAAAATGTAAGTTGGAAAGAACGGATGGGTGAAACATTCATTGTTTTTATTGTTTTTGTTTTATTAAATATAACCTTTTTCTATATGTTTTGTTTAGAACGATGATATTCACCTAATGGACAGTTGGACACAACCGAAAGGGATGAAAATAAAAGCTTAAATGAAAGTAATTATTTTGGCGACGACACATTGCCATTCAAAAACGGATACATTATAAACTCATTAGTACATTGTTACAGTGAGGTTAGTATCGAATAGATTTGTATTTATTAATAATATTCAAGTGTTTGAATCTCGTCAAGAATTAAGAGATCGGGTACAAAATATATGTACTTTAGATTACGTCATTGCTATAAAAAAATTCTAGACGTACTATAACTATAATGTTGTAGGATTGTAGAGGTGAATATAGATATTCACAAATATATGATCTGTAACTTACATTCATAATAACAGGGTAGGGTATTTATTAAAATGTGATTTTTTGAAAGAGTTGAAGCATCAACCGTTATCTAAATAATAAAACCAGTAAAAAAAAAAAAAGTAATTATTTTAATGATTATGAGATATGACATCCATTAATGTAGATAGATATTCATTTGTTGAATTAGAAACTATTACACCTCAACTCACATCTTACCTTTCCATTGTTCCACTTCCACATAAATGAAACAAAACTAAAACTTGAATGGTAAAGCCTCTTAATATTGTTTGGAATACATTTTTAGAACAAACCTGAAACTTGGCTATTATTTGATTAACATTAATCCAAAACTAATCTCATGAAAGCAAAATCAAAATTAGAAGTATATAAAGGTAGTCGTTGTTTTATAACCTAAGAATCAATCAGAATTCAAAATCCTCCAAACAGTTAAAGACCCTACTAAGCACTAAACGGGTATAGTAATAAAGACTTGAAAAAAGTATACAACAACTTACAAGTTGGAATCTGGGAGCAGTATGAATTATGATATAGTAGATTCACAATCCCAAAACTAAAAGCAACAACTACTCTATAATCTATATATACAACACACCAAAATCTCTGAATAATCTAAAAAAAACAAAGAAGGTTTTAGTTTTAAGATCTCCTAAGCATTAAGTAGCAGCAGGCATGGAAGTGGAAAGGATGACATAAGCCAGAAAATGTAATCCATCCTGGATTTTAGCCACAGCTGTGGTCCGATTCACACGAAGATCTTCAGAAAATGACTTCACTTTTTCTTCAATTACTTTCTCTGGTAAAACTTCTGTAGCAGATTTTATGGCTGCTGCATAAGCTTCTGCTACATCCGATATGCCTGTAGTGTTTGTTCATTACAAGGGTAAAATGGTCATTTAGTCTCTGTTAATTCCAATACTCAATGATTTACTTACTTACACATACACGTACCTGTCACAAAACTGATGGCAACTGCCTCCACAAATCCAGTCATTGATTGTGTCTTTGTTCTAATTGTTTTAGCTTTTTCAATACAATCCTCTGGCCAATCAAATTTTGCCACATCATCATCATCCTTTGCATTCTTCACTACTGATTTCCCAAGAGCTACAAGTTGAGAAACCGCAATGCAACACATCTCTGAAAGCCTCTGCATACACATAATATTATTATTATTATTTACTTTGATTGTTGCCTGATATTCAATAATAAAGAGATAATTTATTTATTTACATGAATGCCCTCAGAGTGAAGAGAATCTAGCCTCCCACCAGTTCTTAGAGCAATATCACTTGGGGAAAGTCCAGCTAACGCATTAGCAAACCTGCAAAATATATCAAATGATGAATTGACACCCTTAAATTAATATTGTATAAAGATTTGTTTTGGATTGAATTAGAGTAATGTAAAAACTTAAAAAGACGAGATTACCCTGTAGCCATTTCTGCAGCCTTGCTCACACTAGAACCATGAAAACTCTTGATCTCATCATAACTTCCATCAGATGAATTCTCAACATTCTTTCCCTTTTCAGATTCTGCATTCTTTCCATCACTTTCAGTGTCTAAACTTAGAAGCTGTTGAACCTCTTTAAGCTTCACATCGTATGCAGATTTTTCATCAGATGAGAGCTTTGCTTTTCTTCGATTAAATAAAAGGGCATAATGGTTTGACAATGCCTCAAGTTCCTGTAACTCAACATGATAAGAAACTTTGATATGCTAAAATGAATTTGATAATAAAAAAAAGATGAAAGAATTACTACCTCCAGATGCTCTGGACCTCCATAGATGTAAAAGCATCTGTCAAATGTTACTTCTTCCAATAACTGATCCTCTTCAGTTCCATGCCCACCTTCACCACCATTTTTGTCAACTTCCATTCCTGATTCTGCAATCAAAAGATCAACAGTTTCTTTTCCAACATACTCAAGAACTTGCAACCCCTTAGCAGTAAAAGCTCTTCCAGTCTGTTTAATCAGTTAAAAAAAAAACAATCAAAAACAGAAACTTTTAGTAGGAGATAAAAACAAGAAAGGGTTTGTGCTAACCTCTAGAAGAGATGGTGCAACAGAGCCTGCTGCAGGTATACCACCTTGCTGTATAGAGTCTTCCAGTCTGAAGAACATAAACAATTAATTATAAAGATTCATTTGATTTGGATATTTGGTTGCTTTCACAAAAGAAAAATAGATGCCAATAAGTTGACCTACTTCTGAACAAAACTGGAACCCCCTTTCCATGCATTACCAAGAGCCTGCCAAGCTCCTGAAGCAAAGTTCTCCACAGAACTGTCAATAGCCTTTATCCCCTGTAGGATAAAAAAAATAAAGATTTAGAATAAAATCAAAAGTGGGAAAGCATTGAAAACACAAGTTAGTTATGCAACTATCATTTAGAACTTGCTTGGCCAAGGATTGTGTCTTCACTGGCTTTCTCAAGTCTTTCAAGAGTAGCCTTGCGCTTCTTATCATCTTCATCTTCACTTTCTTGATCTTTATCAGATGCTGCTTGATGATCTTGATCCTCTTTAGAAGATTCTGAGCCTTCAAGCTCGTTTTGCAACTCAGAGATGCTATTTGCAGCTGTCTTGGCAACCTCAGCAGCCTGTGAACACAAAACAGTGATCAGAAGAAACTTAAATGTTGCTTGTGCAAATTTCTTTCCTGAAATAGATATCAGACTAAAAGTAATATTGTTTTAGGTGCAAATTTGCAACAAAATCCATTAAAAAAAAAAAAAAAAAAAAAAAAAAAAAAAAAAAAAAAACTTCATCTGAACACTATTAGGTTAGGAATCGAAGTTCAAATTTCAAAAATGTATCTCCTTCCACGAAACATTCAAGAGGGGTTTAATAACAAAACTTGATAACAGTCGATAGAAAATCCAATGTTCGTGTTTGTTTTGTATGAAAATCCTATCAGATACTTTATATTTGTATTTGAGATGCACTAAGTTTGACGTCAAAAATGGAAGTCTCAATTCGTATCCATTTCTGTCGAGTAATAAAAAGCCTTGCGATCATTGACCAAAACGAAAACCTAGATCGGGCAAGGGTGAGTGAGAGTGAAAGTGAGATAGTAAAACCCTAATTCCATAGGCAGCAAAGTATTTGGAAATGCGATACTAAAGGAAGTGAACCAAATACAATTTCCAAATAAATTAGCATTACATTGCGAGAGATCTCCTCAGCAGCCTTCTGAAGATCTGAAAGAACAGAAAACGCAGAGAATCCCCAGCTCCATCCACCGCCGGCGTTCTGGTCTTCTTTCGGTTGCTCCACCGCTGGTTTCTCTTCGACTGGCTCTATCTCATCCTTTGATGACGATTTTATGGTGGTGTTGGGTTCCATTTTTAGAAGGTTTGCGATTTGGGAATCTAGAAAAGTAATGGTTTTTGATGAAGCAAAGAGTTTGGTTGGATCGCGTGTTTGTTGGGTCTGGGATGAAACTAACGAAAGGCACTGCAGATCTGGAAGACTTCTACTTCACTACTACGGTGACGCTTTGTCCGCCTGTCTCTCCTTTCCGGATCTCTTTGTTTTTAGAGTATATCACACGTCGGTATGGTTTTGGGTCACTAACTTATTTTTTGTTTTTTAAGTAGTTCTACTATTTGTTTTTGTTACGTGTTAAATTTTTACTATTTGTTTTTGTTACGTGTTAAATTTTTACTATTTGTTTTTGTTACGTGTTTGGTCATGTCTTACCTAAAAATACTAGGGATAAGAACTTAGGAGGGTAATAACGTTTCCTGTTTGTCCATTTTAGGTTCCTAACGTATTTTTTGTGCGTATTACACCATTAAGGTTAGTATAACCGTTTACAAATAATTTTTTTAACAGGAAGAAGTCGGTAAAATGATTATTTATAAACGGTTATAACAACCTTAATGGTGTAATATACACAAAAAATACGTTAGAGACCTAATATGGATAAACAGAAAACGTTATTACCCTCCTAAGTCATTATCCCATTAAACTATAAACCCCTATAATAAATTTTTACTTTTTAAATAAGAAACTTATAGGTCTTGGGGTTGGTAGTTTGAATGTTTTTAACCTCGGCCTTCTTTATAAATGAAAGTGGCGGTTTCTTAATGACAATGGAGCTCTTCGGGTTAAAATTGTCAAATTTTGTCATGAGGAAGGTGGTGGTTTTGCGGACGATTTGAGAATAGGAATTGGAGGGGGTGTTTGGCAAAAGATTGTAGGATCCGTTAATCACCTCCATGAGAATGGTTATATTCCTTCTAATTACATGTATAGAGTGGTGGGGGATGAGACTCAGACGAGGTTCTAGAAGGATGTTTGGTGCTTAGATATTCCTCTTAAGGAGCGGTTCGGGAGGCTCTTTGCTTTGGCCTATAATCAAGATGCTCGAGTAAGTGAATAATGGGATCCAGGGGGGATGTAATTTTCGTTGGCGTCGGGGGATTAGAGGAGGGGCTGAATCGACCCAATTTGATTATCTTGTAGAAGGATGTTTGGTGCTTGAATATTCCTCTTAGAGAGCGGTTCGGGAGGCTCTTTGCTTTAGCCTTTAATCAGGATGCTCGAGTAAGTGAATAATGGGATCCGGAGGGATGTAATTTTCATTGGCCCCTCCTCTAATCCCCCAACACCAATGGAAATTACATCCCTCCGGATCCCATTATTCACTTACTCGATCATCTTGATTAAAGGCCAAAGCAAAGAGCCTCCCGAACCGCTCCCTAAGAGGAATATCCAAGCACCAAACATCCTTCTAGAATCTCGTTTGAGTCTCACCCCCCATCACTCTATACATGTAATTAGAAGGAATACAACCATTCTCATGGAGGTGATTAATGGATCCTACAATCTTTTGCCAAACACCCCCTCCAATTCCTATTCTCAAATCTTCCAAAAAACCACCACCTTCCCCATGACAAAATTTGACAATTTTAACCCGAAGAGCTCCCTTGTCATTAAGAAACCGCCACTTCCATTTATAAAGAAGGACGATGTTAAAAACATCCAAACTACCAACCTCAAGACCTACAAGTTTCTTATTTAAAAAGTAAAAATTTACTATAGGGGTTTATAGTTTCATGGGATAATGACTTAGGAGGGTAATAACGTTTCTCATTTGTCCATATTAGGTCCCCAACGTATTTTTTGTGTATATTACACCATTAAGGTTGTTATAACTGTTTATAAATAATCATTTTACCGGCTTATTCCTGTTAAAAGGACTATTTGTAAACGGTTATAATAACCTTAATGGTGTAATACGCACAAAAAATACGTTAGGGGCCTAAAATGGACAAACAGGAAACGTTATTACCCTCCTAAGTCATTATCCCAAAATACTATTATTTACATAGGAAAAAATGATGGGTAGATAAGGTAAGGTGAATGAATAGGGTTGGGGGTGTGTTTACTTAAATAAGTTAAAAATCAAGGGAAAAATAGTTTTTGTAGGTAAGATATGGACCCACGCGTAACAGAAACAAAAAGTAAGGACCTTCCGAGTTAAAAAAATAAGTTAGGAACCAAACACTCAAATTACCTCAAACCATAGGGACCATTTGTGTAATTTACTCTTGTTTTTAAACTTTACGGTTTACATAAAAATAAAATAATTAATTTTAGTTAAAACGAAATTTGTGATGGGTAAGAGATTCATACACAACATTTTTTAATTATACCCAACAAATTATGATTTATATAGTTGTACAGTACTATAGCTAAAACTTGTTGTGTATATAAAGCTATAAAATATTTAGTAGAGATGGAAATATATAAAGGGAAATTCACAAAAATAATAAATGATATTTAACCGTTTGCCAAAATGATAATCATGTCTGAAATGACACGTTTCAAACTAAAGAAAATGTATATCAAAGTATCCGACAAGATAGGACATAAATTGTTCCGAATTCGGATATTTTGGGTTATTTTTGCTTAAAATACATTTTGAACGTGCTTTATCTTATATGGTTCACTTTTGGATCGGCATTTCGGAGTGCATAATTGTTTTCCAACTTGTGTGGGTTAAGGTTTTGAAAATTGTATCTTAATCACCACCGATACAATTCATTTCTAAAAAATATCTTGTTAGAAATAAGTTCATCCAACCGAATCCATTAATGAAGATTTTATTTTACTGTTATAATCTAGAATAAGTAAAACTTATAACAACTACTCGTATCAAAAAAGATGATTCTAATCGGTTTGATTTCTTCCTTGTGTCGTATGGGATAAAATTAGTTTTTAAAGTGTTTGTTGAAACACCCCTTGTATGGGATCAAATTAGTTTGATCATCTTTTGAAAAATTTTAAACTGTTAAAATAATTGTTACGGAAATTTGGTCCCAAATTGTTAAAGTCGTGATGTTTGAAAGTTGGTCAAGTCATATAGGAGGGTGTAATAAATGAACCAAAAACGATAGTTTAAGTGAATAATTTATATGCAATTAAATCTTGAATTACTATAACGACCGAAAAATACAACAAATTTTAAATTTTTCAAAAACATTTCGATTCCATTAAATCTTTACAAAAAGGTTTTCAATACAAAACATTTAGCGTGTTCCCAGAATCACAATACTACAAAATCATGAGAAGCGGTACGATCACGCCTTCGCCTTGCCACAATCTCCTGAAGAACCTGAAAAACATAAAACCACAACTATAAGCCCGAAAGCTTAGTGAGATATCCCCAAAATACCAACCGCAAATACCATACACGCATATCATGCCACAACATATCTAATCACAGAACAGCCATGCGCTCCGGGTCTACTGCGTGACTGGTCCGCCGCACCGGCCTACAGTCCACCTGGTCCACCCTCTGAGTCTATCCACATACATCGAGTCTGCAGTGTGATTGGTCTGCCCGCACCCGAGCCTTCAATCCACCTGGTCCACTCTCTGAGTCTACAGTATGACTGGTCCGCCCGCGCCGGGCCTTCAGTCTGTCTGGTCCACTCTCCGAGCCTTCGGCACGTCTGGTCCGCCCTTTCGGGGCCTACAGCCTATCCGGACCGCTCGCTGGGCCTTCGGGACAACCGGTCCGCCCTGGGTATCTTGGCCTACAACACACAGCAGGACCTGCCTCAACCCAACTCCAGTCCAAACAACCATGTGCACATATACAAACAATCATATAGCAATTCACAGTCAACAAGCAGATCAAACAGATCACATAACATATCATCATCCTAACCAGGATACCGACCTAACAGGTCACTAGCATAGCACCTCCCTATCTCTCAGGATACCGATCTCAATCAGGCCTCTAACATATACCATCCTAACTCTCAGGATGCAAACATATCACAGTAACAACATAACAACAACATAGCAACAACTACCTGAATCTCAATCCGATAAGGGTCGGCCTTGGTGCCTTAGACCCCGTGGATATAGTGAGGATAACTCACCTCGAAACTGCCGACTGAACAGATAACCCAAGCTGCTCCGATCACTGATACGATCTCCACCACTGGACAACTACCAATGCACTGAACTCAAAACAATAATCAACAATTACCAAAATACCCCTGGAAACCACTGGTCAACCCTTGGTCAAAGACAAGGTCAAAGTCAACTCCTGACTGACCCTACTCGCCGAGTCAACCCGATGACTCGCCGAGTTCCCATACTCAGAACTTCACTCAATCCGCGACCTAACTCGCCGAGTCACCCCGAGACTCGCTGAGTCCAACAACTCTGAGTTCACTCGCACACAACTCATCGAGTCATCCCTTGACTCATCGATTCTCGACTCAACCAGAGAATATTGGGACTCTTCGACAAGACTCGCCGAGTCCAAGAACAGACTCGCCGAGTCTAAGGCTATCATCAACCTACTCGCCGAGTTGTTCATACAACTCGCCGAGTTCCAGGCTATCTTCATCTGACTCGCCGAGTTGTTCTTCTAACTCGTCGAGTTTCAGCTCATCTTCAAGCAACTCGTCGAGTACACCCATGTGACTCGCCGAGTACCACCGGTCTGAATCCATTCAGAAGCATTCCAGGCCATGCAATTGCTCCAAAACATAGATCTAGCCTCCTACAACTCATCCATCACGTAAAGTGGCAAACTTTACGTGAATCCAAAGAGATCTATGCATTTTGCACATTAGGGCTAAGGTTTGGGACATGATAGCTTCATCCAACACTCAACACAGGGACTTTCATGCATTCCAACTCTTCTCCATTCCAGATCTGAGGTAGCAACCTCAGATCTAACCTCTAAGCTCCAATACATCCAAAGATATGATCTCTGATACCCCCAAAATGATGCATCTAAGAAATAGCAGCTCAAAAATGAGATATTACCTCAAAAGAACGCCCCAACTGCAATGAAACTCGAATCCAAGCAAAGCCCCTTGCTCCAAGCCTCTTACCCTTCAAGATCTCTTCAATAACCACCTCTCCAAGTTCCAATTTGCTCAACAATGGGGTTTCTCCACGAAATTAGGGTTTCTGGGACTCAAGGGGTGATAAGGAGGCTGGGGAGGAAACATAATGTTCTTTATATAGGGCTCAACCCCGAGAATTAGGGTTTTCTCCACTCAGCACCTACTCGCCGAGTCCATCTCACTGACTCGCCGAGTCGGCTACTTAACACGCGACCAAGTCGCGACTCTACTCGCCGAGTCCACCCATGGACTCGCCGAGTCGCTCTTTCCCAAATTACTCTTTTAGCCCTTCAACTCTACTCTTGATATTTCGGGATGTTACAATTTTCCCCCACTTAAATTAGGCTTCGTCCTCGAAGCCTACAGCAATTCAACTCCAAAGGTACTCCCACAACGCGCCACCTGGCCTTAACCGGACCAGGTCCCTCAAGGCATACCCATCGAAACTCGAACACACTTTCCCTTCCCTTACGGTGTCCTGACCACCGTCTCGAACCGGGCACCGGCTGCACCCTCTGATAATCACACTCAATAACCGAGAATTACCCAAGATGCATCACTGCCCCAAATCTCAACAATCACTCGACCCATAAGGGCTAGAAAACCATGAACCATCGGATCCCCATTCTCAATCTCAAAGCAACTCCCACGAGTTCTCCTCTTGCAACCGCATACGCATGCTGAACTAGCTCTAACACCCTTAGGTTGGGAAAACCCGATACACTGATGATATCCTCAAACATCCCCCAGGATGAACCACTAATACATACCCAATACCCTGATCAGAATCACACTGAGAGTCCAAGACTCTCTCCCTGCATCCTTTCCGGCCTCTTGGCTCTACACCTGCGGAATTCCCTCCGCGACCTCAGCAGACATCCCAAACCGGATGAGCTTCTATTCCACTGCCGCAAACATGCTGCTCAAAAACCATACTCGAATTACTCTAATCATAACTCTGCTCTGCCGCTTTCACTTCCGTGAACTTGCACCCCCTCTCAGAGTTACACCTCTTACCTCTCTTTCTTCCTTTACCAAGGAACCCACTCGGCCACATGGTCACTCCGACAAGTGCCACGGTGCTCGCCCAACGCTACACCACCCTTTTTAGCGTGTCCGCTATCCATCCAACACACATACTCTGACTCTCATCGCAGGGACTTTCACGCCCATGTACTATCTCAACTAATCAAGATCACTACCCGGGGCCAGACCTTCTACTGCAATCACACTGCAACAAACACAATCCATATCCTCAAACTGATCCAACAATACCCGCAGAGTCTTCAGCATGACTGGACCGCCTCACCAGGCCTTCAGCCCATCTGGACCACTCTCAGAACCTTCAGCCAATCTGGACCGCTCTCAGTGCCTTCAGTTTGGCTGGACCGTTCTCCGAGCCTTCGGCCTGACTGGTACGCCTACCGGCCTTCAGTCTATCCGGACCGCTCAACTAGCATTCATCATTCCGAGCTATCATCCCCGGAAATCCTCCCATGCATACCATTCTAGCCCTCTAGGGGTTCCGAACTCTAACTCCATCATACATACTCGATCCCGTCCTGCTCCCAGGCCTCCATAATCAAATGCCCTAGGTCTGTATCCCGCCCCGCATGCCCGACACTCGCTCCTTTCAGCCTATACTCTGGGCTGACAGAACACTG
The DNA here is from genome assembly GCF_002870075.4 of Lactuca sativa. Lineage (NCBI taxonomy): Eukaryota > Viridiplantae > Streptophyta > Magnoliopsida > Asterales > Asteraceae > Lactuca > Lactuca sativa. The sequence goes on from NC_056627.2 coordinate 264,779,125, forward strand.
CTGAAACCCAACAGCTAAGCACCCTCAGATACTCATCGATCTCCCGGAGAATTCTCCAATTCTCCCCCACTTATAGCACTGATTAACAACCACCGGTCGCCATCACCGACCCTCCAGAACAACCCTGCACAAAGAAAACACTTACACGCGGATTGCTTCCCACAAGCATAAACAACCTTAACGAGATCTCACATCAACACTGATTAACCTGCTCGAAAGAAACTCAAACTGCATCTAACCACTCCTTGGAAAGCCGATGCTACCCGACCTCCAAGCCCATGCCAGATTCCCACTAATAACTCTCATGGAAGATAACCAACAAAATTCTCAAAACAATAACCCATTACTAAACCACAACCCGCAAAACGACGAATACCACATCGAAACCACACAAAGATACCGGCACAAAACAATACACCACAATAAAACAAGATAACAAGATATCAAGAAAGAAACATACCCGCAGCTGCATCCGGCACTGCCCTGGCCTCCTCTGCTACAAGCTGAAAAGCACGACCCTGAGCCCTTAGGGGCTCCGCTCCACCCTGACCTCCACCTGTGATCCTCAAAGTGGCCGGTGCTGGAGCCTGCACCGATCCTACAACAAGCTGTGGACAGTTGACCCTCAAATGTCCAACCTGATGACAAAGATAGCAAATCCTCAAATCCCGAACTGGCGCTGACTGCCGACAATCCATCGCATAGTGCCCCTCCTTTCCGCACTTATGGCATGCACCACCGGACCTGCAAACTCCGGTGTGACTCCTCCCACACTTCCCACAAGTGTGGCTGCTCAGATCCCCCACTCTAACATCAACAGTCTTGGACCGTTTCGGCGCCGGCTGCGACTGCACCGGAGCCTGCCTCAGCTCACGCAACTGCAACTCAATCTCTAACTCACGACGCCTAGCAGCCTCCTGCAACTCCAACAATGTCCCGCACCTCTGCGCAGACACAAACTGCCTGATGTCCCTCTTGAGCATACTCAGATATCGGGACATCTGAGCCTGCTCCGAAGTGAACTCAGGGCAAAACATCGCCCTCTCAGTGAACATCCTGGTGATCTCAGTCACTGACTCTGAATCCTGCTTCAGCTCAAGGAACTCCTGAGCCAATCTCTCCCTCTCAACCTGCGGAACATAACGAGTGATGAACATTTCTCTGAACTGATCCCATGAAACTGCAGCCCTCTGCATATCTGAATATGACCCCGTGGTCAATCTCCACCAATCCTTCGCCCCGAGCCTTAACAGGTTCAGAGCACACCTCACCCTCTGATCAGCAGGGCATAAACACGTGAAGAAACACCCCTCCACGTCTGATAACCATCTCATAGCGACGATCGGGTCCTGAACTCCATCGAAGGTAGGAGGCTTCGTATTAGCGAAGTCCCGATACAGAAAGCCCCGACCAGCTCCTCCCCCTGTCGCCGCTACAGCCGCTGTAGCCGCCACGACAGCCGTCTCTGCGAGAGCCGCATAGCGCTCATCAAAATACTCAACCATGGTGGTCTTGATCGACCCAAACAACTCCGGCAACTCAGCCCGGAACAACTCAGCAATCTCATCACGTAGGATCTCACGAATCCTCGCATCCAACTCGCTCGTACTCATCTGACCGATAACCTCGGGCGGCACCGATCCACCCAGAACTCTCTCTCCAGCTCCCAATCCTGATCCAGATCCACTCTCATCATGCCTCGGAATCTCCATACTGAAAAACACCACACAAAAACTCAGACTCTTCCCACTAACTTGGGATCCAACTCTCTCACCCCAACCCTAGAGATCATGGTTTCCCTGATACGCGTATGGGTCCTGTGCTTTCAGTAGTACGGGCCCATACTACCTTCCACACCTACCCATATTTGTATGAAGTACTACCACAACACCCTATAGAAACATGCATAACAACGCTCAATCCTCACCACTAGAGGAACACTGAAAATATCTCATAAGGAACCCTAGGCTACAGGCATCACAAATCAGGCAACATATCATGAAATCCTGAAGATCCCTAGCCTATCACTAGCATGTTGTTCTATCAAAGCTCAAAAACAAATAACATGCATGGTATTTTGGGGTTACTTACTGGCTCCGGCTGATCATACCTCCGCGTCCTCCCTTACTCATTTTGAAAACCATTTTAAATACTCTTTTGAAAACTCTCCTCGATTTAAGACTGGAGTCACACGAATGTTCCTCTAATTCACTCAAACCAAGGCTCCGATACCAACTTGTAACGACCAAAAAATACAACAAATTTTAAATTTTTCAAAAACATCTCGATTCCATTAAATCTTTATAAAAAGGTCTTCAATACAAAACATTTAGCGTGTTCCCAGAATCACAATACTACAAAATCATGAGAAGCGGTACGATCACGCCTTCGCCTTGCCACGATCTCCTGAAGAACCTGAAAAACATAAAACCACAACTGTAAGCCCGAAAGCTTAGTGAGATATCCCCAAAATACCAACCGCAAATACCATACACGCATATCATGCCACAACATATCTAATCACAGAACAACCATGCGCTCCGGGTCTACTGTGTGACTGGCCCGCCGCACCGACCTACAGTCCACCTGGTCCACCCTCTGAGTCTATCCACATACATCGAGTCTGCAGTGTGATTGGTCCGCCCGCTCCCGGGCCTTCGATCCACCTGGTCCACTCTCTGAGTCTACAGTATGACTGGTCCGCCCGCACCGGGCCTTCAGTCTGTCTGGTCCACTCTCCGAGCCTTCGGCACCTCTGGTCCGCCCTTTCAGGGCCTACAGCCTATCCGGACCGCTCGCTGGGCCTTCGGAACAACCGGTCCGCCCTGGGTATCTTGGCCTACAGCACACAGCAGGACCCGCCTCAACCCAACTCCAGTCCAAACAACCATGTGCACATATACAAACAATCATATAGCAATTCACAGTCAACAAGTAGATCAAACAGATCACATAACATATCATCATCCTAACCAGGATACCGACCTAACAGGTCACTAGCATAGCACCTCCCTATCTCTCAGAATACCGATCTCAATCAGGCCTCTAACATATACCGTCCTAACTCTCAGGATGCAAACATATCACAGTAACAACATAACAACAACATAGCAACAACTACCCGGATCTCAATCCGATAATGGCCGGCCTTGGTGCCTAAGACCCCGTTGATATAGTGAGGATAACTCACCTCGAAACTGTCGACTGAACAGATAACCCAAGCTGCTCCGATCACTGATACGATCTCCACCACTGGACAACTACCAATGCATTGAACTCAAAACAATAATCAACAATTACCAAAATACCCCTGGAAACCACTGGTCAACCCTTGGTCAAAGACAAGGTCAAAGTCAACTCCTGACTGACCCTACTCGCCGAGTCAACCCGATGACTCGCCGAGTTCCCATACTCAGAACTTCACTCAATCCGCGACCTAACTCGCCGAGTCACTCCGAGACTCGCCGAGTCCAACAACTCTGAGTCCACTCGCACACAACTCACCGAGTCATCCCTTGACTCACCGATTCTCGACTCAACCAGAGAATATTGGGACTCTTCGACAAGACTCGCCGAGTCCAAGAACAGACTCGCCGAGTCTAAGGCTATCATCAACCTACTCGCCGAGTTGTTCATACAAATCGCCGAGTTCCAGGCCATCTTCATCCGACTCGCCGAGTTGTTCTTCCAACTCGTCGAGTTCTAGCTCATCTTCAAGCAACTCGTCGAGTACACCCATGTGACTCGCCGAGTACCACCGGTCTGAATCCATTCAGAAGCATTCCAGGCCATGCAATTGCTCCAAAACATAGATCTAGCCTCCTACAACTCATCCATCACGTAAAGTGGCAAACTTTACGTGAATCCAAAGAGATCTATGCATTTTGCACATTAGGGCTAAGGTTTGGGACATGATAGCTTCATCCAACACTCAACACAGGGACTTTCATGCATTCCAACTCTTCTCCATTCCAGATCTGAGGTAGCAACCTCAAATCTAACCTCTAAGCTCCAATACATCCAAAGATATGATCTCTAATACCCTCAAAATGATGCATCTAAGAAATAGCAGCTCAAAAATGAGATATTACCTCAAAAGAACGCCCCAACTGCAATGAAACTCGAATCCAAGCAAAGCCCCTTGCTCCAAGCCTCTTACCCTTCAAGATCTCTTCAACAACCACCTCTCCAAGTTCCAATTTGCTCAACAATGGGGTTTCTCCACGAAATTAGGGTTTCTGGGACTCAAGGGGTGATAAGGAGGTTGGGGAGGAAACATAATGTTCTTTATATAGGGCCCAACCCCAAGAATTAGGGTTTTCTCCACTCAGCGCCTACTCGCCGAGTCCATCTCACTGACTCGCCGAGTCGGCTACTTAACACGCGACCAAGTCGCGACTCTACTCGCTGAGTCCACCCATGGACTCGCCGAGTCGCTCTTTCCCAAATTACTCTTTTAGCCCTTCAACTCTACTCTTGATATTTCGGTATGTTACAATTACAAAGTCTTCTAAATATCCAAAATCTTCACTAAATCTTTAACTTGGTAAATGTCAAAATAATAACATTATATTTAGAAAACCTAATTAAACTCAAAATTATACTTCTGAAAGGAATTGGATAGTAACAATAACCGAATTCCAAAGTCAAACTCTCAAAAAAAATTTCAAAAACCATTTTATATTTACAATGTATATGGGGATATGAAGCATTAGTAATAACCAATTAAAAACAAATTAAAATATGCAAACATAAATGCTTCTTAAGTTTTCAACCCAAGTTATCTACACTAAAAAAACAAAGTTCATTTCTACTAAAGGTTCCGATGATACAATGACATAAACAAAGTGGTAGCAACAAATTCAAAACCCGCTTAGAGGCCCAGACGCTAAGTCCGATATTTTGGAGACGTGTAGCATCCAACACAAAACTATGAAATAAATTTGCAAAGTTTATCCCTGAGTTTTGTAGCATACATGGCCACCAATAATCAGGACGGAAATCTCTATACATCCTTGTCGCTCTGGGATGAATAGAGAATCTCGATGTGCGTGCCTTTTCCATCAAAACCTGTCACGCACCACCCCAATATGGAACCCACACCCTTTGATGAAGGGTCAATAACCCCTGACTATCATAATCGAAGGAAGCCACCTAACCCACAATGCATTCACTCTTCCGGTGCTCTTCCTTCATAGCCTCAGTTTGAGCCTCTCAAATCTGCTATAATAGTGGAGTAATCAACGTCATCCTCAAAAAGAAATCCCTAATCGGAGCCGCGACCGCCTTGCGGCTGAAAGCATCGACCACCATGTTGGATTTCCCCGGGTGATAAAGGATCTCACAATCTTGGCCTTCCCCACATCAAACCATATACGCCGCCTCATTTCAGATTTGGTTGATCCATCAAATACCTCAGGCTCTTGTGATCCGTGTAGATAGTACAGCGGACCCCATATAGGTAATGTCGCCCAATCGTGAGGGTAATCACCACAGCCCAAACTTCAAATCGTGCATAAGATAGTTCGCCTCATGAGGCTTCAACTGCCTCGAGGCGTAAGTGGTCACATGACCCCACTGCATCAGAATTGCACCTAAGCCCAAGATCGAAGCATCAATATACCACAAAGTCCTCAACACCCTCTGGCAGGGTCAGAATCGGTGCCTCACATAATCTCTATCTCAGAGTCTCAAAGGTTGTCTGCTGCTCAAGCCTCCAATGAAACGTGATGGTTGTCGAAGCCTCCAACGAAACGTGATGGTCTTCTTCGTCAACCGAGTCAAAGGAACAACTATCTTGGAGAAATCCTGAATGGATCTCCGATAGTAACCTGTCAATCCAAGGAAACTTTGAATCTCAGATGGAGACCTCAAAACCTCCCACCTCATCACCGCCTCGACCTTGGCCAGATCGACCATAATGTCGCTCTGGTTGACAAGGTGCCCCAGAAACTGCACCTCATACAACCAGAACTCACACTTGGAGATATTTTCATACATTCTCTCCTTCATCAAAGTCTCCAATACCTCTATCAGATGTTCATCATGTTGCTCATGAGTCTTGGAATAGACCAGGATGCCATCAATAAACACAATCACAAACTAATCCAACATAGGCCTTCATATGTGATTCATGAGATCCATGAATACGGCTGGATCATTGGTGAGCCCGAAAAGCATCACCACGAACTCGTAATGACCATAACAAGTCCATAAGGTTGTATTCTACATGTCCTCCTCTCTGACCATCATCTAGTGATAACTCGAACGAAAATCAATCTTAGAGAACCAATATGCGCTCTGAAGCTGATCAAATAAATCGTCGATCCTCTGGAGTGGGTAATTGTTCTTCACCGTTAGCTTATTCATCTCCCCATAGTCAATACACAATCGATTGGTTCCATCCTTTTTCTTCACAAATAAGATCGGCACTTCCCTGATGGGTTTTACCCAAAAGACATCCTATGTGCTCATGCAAACCCTAATACTTGGATCTAGGTTTCTCTATTGTACATGCAATTCATCCAAGACTATAAACCCTAGATCTATCAATATAACATATGAATTAGGGTTTAGATCATACCTTGATTGTTATATAGCAATAACAATCTCAATTCCTTCTTGTATTGACTTTAGAAAGCTTAGAGTCACAAATGTCACTCCTCTAATGGCTCACAAGCACCAAGAGCAAGAGGATGAAGAGGAGAAGAGAAGGAGGCTGCTTAAAACGTGTGGAAACCCTAGAGAACAAGTTCACCACGTTTTTGGGGCTTAAGGGTTCCTTAAATAGTGAAGCTATTAGGATTATCTAACAAGGAAACCCTAATTTGGATGCTTAGGCCCTAAGCAACCCATGAACCCCTTTCTTAAAGGCCTTTGGACGATTTCTAATGGGTTTCCCCATAGAAGTCGTCCACCCCTTTAATATGGAGTCCATTACCTCAATATTCAACTATTATACAATTAACAGTTCAAGTCCCTTAAGTTTAATTAATCTCTTTTAGCCACAAACTTAATTCTTATTAATTCTTGACTAATATTAATTAAACAATATGATTTCTCCTTTAATATATTATCCTCATAATATATTAATAAATCATATTTAATCCTTTCTCTCCATAATTCATCTTATCAAGTTGCTTTGGTGAAGGCAACCCAAAAGGACCATGCACCATCGGGTCAAGTACATACTGAAATAGTTATGGACTTAGACACTAATCCAACAGTCTCCCACTTGGATAAGTCTAACAACTATTTCGCGTATGACTTCAGATCCTGATCTGCAATCGTAGCTTTCTAAAGTCGTTGTCAACTCTGATCTTATCAGATACGCGTGTCCTTTAGATAAGGGATCATATATATTCCTCCATTCTAGATATTATCGTATAGACTAAGACATGGATCTAAATCATTCTCTCTGTCTATGTGTTGTTTCTCGAATTCAGATTTATGACAACTGACAACAGGCTACAATTGAACACATCAATTTAGTCCCGGCTTGGCCAAGCGCTTAGGTGCCATCACTAAATCATCGAGGGGCCCACATATATCGCTTTCATCCTACTTTGGATAAAAGGAACGGATAAACTTTGACTCAATGCTTGCTTGCACTTACTTACCGAATTACACATAACAATATGTTTTATAACACCAAGTTACTGGTGCATTTACATATTATCAATGTGCAACCGACTCGCAAGATACAACTCACACATCTCGGTTTCAAGAATATAAGATGTTATCGTCTCACTAATCACTCGTGATAAAAATCCATGAAGTGATCCAAGTGAGCGTGGGTTTAATCCAATGCTCAAATCATATTCATAAGCACTCATGAACGTTGCAGCAAACATTTGCTTATGTCTAATGCTCTTTAGACAATCCACACACCAATTCACGACAGTTTTCATTCATACCTACTTCCAACGTATGAATGACTGTGGTCCGTTTGAATAATTTGACTGTTCTCAACCAATTAAATTAATCAGGAAGTCAAAACATGCAAAGTGAAATACAAGGATAATACTAATCCCATATGGCCTCAAACCTTTGAGTATAAATAAAACACCTTTTATTTATCACCATATCGATTACTCATTATTTGTCGTTTCGGGTAATCAACTTTTTACTTGAATTATTACCACACTTGTCCCATGCTCTTAGCGTGCACACAATGTTTACCTCTGATTCTTACTTTGTGAAATAGATCAAATGAACACATTACCAATCATACTCATTTCACAACTCCTAATCCTTATCATAAGTATATGAATATCAAATTCTTGCCACTTATAGAATATGTTAGATTCTAACATTTTATGCAATGATCATTTTGTAATGTCACTGCACTAAGGTCACAATGACTATTGTCAATGAATTACAAAGCTCTCTATCAGAAATTGTTACAAGACAATTCCATAGATATGATGTTTCTCACTCAAAGTATATTCCTTTGAACATCCTTTTGCATAAAAGTTTCTAATCTAAACATAGATTCTCAATATCCAACTCTCAATATGGAAACGTTTCCATACTTACCATATGACAACTCATTCTTAATAGAATCTTTTCTATTGATAATAATGTCGATATGGTCCATCCAATACTATACTTCCAACTACTCACAAGCGACCAATCCTCGGCGAACTTTGGATTGTCCTTTGATAGTTGTTTAATTATCTTAGTCAAAACCGATTCTAGTCCTTTTTCCCTCTAAATGCGCTAGACATTTGGAAAATTTTAGAATGGTCAAATATTATAGCATTTGCAATTTATCCTATACCCGAAGCGTATGGGACATGATGCATAATGTCTTACATAAAGATTTGATACTTTATCAATCTTCTGCCATAATATCTTATGTGTCACGTTCTTATGATTCGAACTATGAAGAGGAATGTCGTAATCATAATCGAAGTTTAAGAACTCACTATGTATTCTTGACTAAGTTTATTAACATTCCTTAACATAAGCCTTTAGTTTTGAAATGAAGCATAATATTCTCTCCCTTAATTATAGCAAAACAACTATTCAATCCTTACGACTTTGTAAAGTATAACTCTTGTTTTCTATAATTAATATTGCTAACTTTCAATTCTTGCCTTAATAATCATACAAGCATAACATTTATGTTCCCACTATCACGATGATTATTATAAACATAACACTTATGCTCCCACTAGCTTTGACATGTATTCAGGAACAGCTTAACTTCTAGAAAACAATACTTATTGAATTTCTTAAGTTTATGTTTCTAATACCTAATGCTTTGATAATCCTTTATCTAAGATTATACAGCTTTCCTTTAGATAGCTCATATGTGTGTCTAAACAATTAAGACTAATTGTCAAATCTCACAATTCGAATCATGGAAAGGGATACCATAACCATAATCGAATTCGAGAATCCAATTATCACAATCACTTTCTTCTTAAAATCTCTTTTAGTGAAAACATTTCATCACAGTCATTTTCATGAAGGAGGGAATCTTATGACACTTAGATTTTAATGGTGTATGTGTTCCTATCCATGTGAATTTGTCAAAACCAAAGTTTACGACAAATTCAAACTCATATGGACCGAACTTTCTTAATCTTGATTTCTTACCTTATGGTAACACAGCTGCCCACCATGTCTTCCAAGTAGTTAAGCAACTCACTTTATCTTATCAATGTACTTTTCATTGATCAAGGTGCTTTCCCTTTTATGCGTTCAAATGAGAACTCATAGAACTCACATGCATAACTAACTCAATTGGAACGGCATAAGATAATGTCAACACAGTAGGTTATGAACCTCAAGTCGTGTGCTAGTGATGATCGATAAGGTTTATTGTTTGGAAGTTCTTGAAACTTTTCAAGATTATTAAGGCTCCCACTGACTCCTTGACATATAAGATTCTCTTGTCAATAAACATTTCTTGACAAACAAATATTCAAGAGTTAGTGTAGTTTTTATCAAGACAAAACACTTCACAAAATTGGTCCTAGTTGATCTTTGTCTTATCCAAGACATCACAACTTTCCACATTTGATGAATGTTATAAACCTTCCTAATATTTGTCACTCAATGTCACAATCTTAACTTTAAGACTTGTTTTGGAACGAAGTATGATTGACTTCTTGATTTAACAATTTCTTCAATTCTCGATTCCTCTTCTTAGACATACAATTGCACTAATACTCACTTAGAGGATCAATTGAGATATGGTTCTTAATCATTAAGACCTATCATAATAAAAGGTACTCTCCCTTCTTCTTAGAATAAAGAAACTTTTATCTTTCTGCCTACTTGATTCTTCTTATTCGTTCCGCTATTGATTTAAACCTTTTCAATCAATTCATAATTACAATTAATCTTATAAGTATAATCATATTTGCTAAACCTTTAGTAAATCATGACAAATATCTTTGTTACTTTTGTGGTGGACTTGATCAACACACAACTTTGTGTACTCGATCTCCTAGTCCTTCACTTAAGACTTTGTCAACGACTTAGTCCAATTTCAAATATGAAATTTCTCATTCATGGTGCAACCAAGTTGCATGATTCCAAGTTACTATCCAATTGAAACTTGGGCGATGAGAAACTCTCCCTATTTGGTAAACTCATGACATTTCCATAAATAACATGATTAAGAATCACATCCATTTGTTTTAGAAATATGCAAACATTAATTTTTCATAACGATTTCATTGCAAGTAAATAAATAAATAAATGAATGAGTCAAATCAAAATTTATTTTATTCATAAAAGCAGTGGAAAACATTTGTCCTTACAATGCAAAATCAACTGAAAAACTATGTAATCAAATATTCCTAACAACTCTATCATAACTTTCTAAGCTCAAATCTAATCTTCAACTCTATGCGATCGAGATCCATTGCTTCGTGATTAGACTCATCTTGATATTTCATCAAGCTTCCTCTCTTTTCACTGATCCTGAAGAACATTCAAATGCAATCTTATCACATCATGTATTAAGAATCAACGAATAGGAACTTAATGGGTTAGATAGTGGATTTTACCTGAAGCACAGCCATACTCTTTGACTCTCCCATCTTCTGGACTCTTCAGGCTCTTAGGGCAGACTTGTATCCAACGCCCTTTCTCTTGACAACAAACGCAGGTCGGTTCTCCTAGAACGTCCTCGGAAACATGGTTGGTTGACTTTCCTAACAAATACGCTCCATTGCTTTGCCAAATCATTTCTGATTCAGCAGTAATGATCATGTAAGTTAGGTAAATGAGGTTTTCGTCATGATCCATCATATAATACTTTCTTTTGAACTCATTATATGATTCAGGAAGTGACTGCAGAACCCAGTTCACAACCAACTTATCCGGGAATGACGCACCCAACATTATCAACCTATCGATGTGTGATTTCATTCCCAAAACGTGGGCACACTCGGGTTTACCATCTTCATGTTTCATTTCCAATAGGGCTTTAGTGATATTGAACCTTTCAATTCTTCAATCTTGTGGGTTAGGGAGAACAACGGGAGGAGGAGGAGGAAGTGAAGCATGATTTCTTGTTCCTCGATCGAATCGTGGAATATCATCTTCATGTGGAATGCTTGTTCCACGAGATTTGGGAAGACCATAGTTGTCGTACTTTGACATCTACAAAACGGGAGAAAACAAATTCAAGTTAGTTGATTTATTGAGTCCTTAGTAAATCACCCAAATGATATACTAAGGCTAGGACCCAACACAATATTCTACAACTCGGGAGAGGGATGTCGTAACCCTAATTGCAGAACATTTGAAGGTAAGTGAATGACGATTCACTAATTTTCCACCATGAAAAACGAAAAAGAGATTAAGTTTTAAATGTATTGAAAAACTCCTAGATCCTATGAGATTCATTGAACTTTTCAATGGCATGTTTAAATCTCGATATGCCCCTCTAGTTTGTGACTGGGATGCCGAGGATCACAAAGCGGGTGTGAATAACCATGCAAATCTACATGGTGCCCCCACGTGTTACAGTCACCTATTCGATGTGCTGATTAACCACACACGCTCCACCGAACTATGAAAAACATTGAGTCACCCTTTGCTACCTTTGCTTAGAACCATTTAGTGTGTCGGTTAACCATACACGCTCCACTAACGTCTTCGCAAGGGTACAAAGTGTAATTTCATGGAATTGCATCAATTCACTTTTGCCTAAAGTAACTAAGATTGAGAATTTTATGAAAGCATTTAGTTACTTTTATACTTCATTATACTTATAATGGAAGGTTTTGTCCTATCCTACCCATTCGGCTAATGACCCTCCACTAGTAAGAGTGCGGTGGGTAAGAGTGGATACCCATTCAATCGCCATTTTATAGGCAATTTTCTTAAACACCCCTTATAGACCAGCTTCGTGAATGAGGCCTACTAATGGTAAGACTGACTTTTACTCATACAAATATATAATGTTAGACTTTTAATGTTATATATAGTATAGGGTGTATTTTACACTTTTAAAATACTAGGTGTTCTAATTTAATAATTATACTTTTAATTTAATTAAATTGTACACCAAAACTATATGGATTTATTAAATCTCTTTTAATTATACACCTTAATTAATTAATAAAACCATAAGGGTGTGATTTGAACTTTTCAAAACTATACTAGGGTTTTAGAATTTAATATTTCTAAATTAAACTTTTAATCAACTTTTAAATTCCAAAACTTGAGGGCAAGTTTTGAAACATTTCAAAACATTAGGGTTTAGAATTTAAATATTTCAAAATCAAACTTTTTAATTTCAATTCCAAAACTTGAGGGCAAGTTTTGAAACTATTCAAAATATTAGGGTTTTAACTATTTAAATTTCAAAACAAAACTATTAAGTTCAAATTTAAACTATAAAACCTAAAAGGGAAAAATTTAAACTTTTCACAAGATAATTCAAATCTAAATTACAAATAATCAAATTTTATCTAATAAAACAAGTGATTATCTAAATTTTGACAATTATCTTCTATTTAGGTAAGGATAATCACCAAATATTGATAAAATTCGGATTTTATAACAAAAATATGTTTATGGTAATTATCCAAATCTAAAACAGGAAGAAAATCGCGAAAAATAGCTGTCAGACGTTTCGACTCGTCGAGTCTGGACTTGGACTCGTCGAGTACACCTGACTCGGCGAGTCAAACACTCAGAACCCAAAAATTTCAATTTTCAGTGCTGATTTCGATCAAATATGCATCAAAACAATAGAAACCAATCTAGGCTCTGATACCACTGATGGATTTTACCCAAAAGACATCCTATGTGCTCATGCAAACCCTAATGCTTGGATCTAGGTTTCTCTATTGTACATGCAATTCATCCAAGACTATAAACCCTAGATCTATCAATATAACATATGAATTAGGGTTTAGATCATACCTTGATTGTTATATAGCAATAACAATCTCAATTCCTTCTTGTATTGACTTTAGAAAGCTTAGAGTCACAAATGTCACTCCTCTAATGGCTCACAAACACCAAGAGCAAGAGGATGAAGAGGAGAAGAGAAGGAGGCTGCCCAAAATGTGTGGAAACCCTAGAGAAGAAGTTCACCACGTTTTTGGGGCTTAAGGGTTCCTTAAATAGTGATGTTATTAGGGTTATCTAACAAGGAAACCCTAATTTGGATGCTTAGGCCCTAAGCAACCCATGAACCCCTTTCTTAAAGGCCTTTGGACGATTTCTAATGGGTTTCCCCATAGAATTCGTCCACCCCTTTAATATGGAGTCCATTACCTCAATATTCAACTATTATACAATTAACAGTTCAAGTCCCTTAAGTTTAATTAATCTCTTTTAGCCACAAACTTAATTCTTATTAATTCCTGACTAATATTAATTAAACAATATGATTTCTCCTTTAATATATTATCCTCATAATATATTAATAAATCATATTTAATCCTTTCTCTCCATAATTCATCTTATCAAGTTGCTTTGGTGAAGGCAACCCAAAAGGACCATGCACCATCGGGTCAAGTACATACCAAAATAGTTATGGACTTAGACACAAATCCAACATTCCCATGGTAAACTACTCGGCCGAATAAGTCCCTTTTCTAACAGCTCCTGCAGGTGCATAGACAACTCAGGCATTTCTGGAGGTGCTAATTGATAAGGTGCTTTGGCTATCAGAGTCGCGCCTTGAACCAAATCAATTTGAAACTCAACGTGCCTCTCGGGAGTCACTCTTGGAAAGTCCTCTGGGAACACATCCAGGTACTCCCGAACAATTGATACATCATCTATGGTGATCTCACCCTTCTCTCGAGTATCCATCACATAGGCCATAAACCCGAAACATCTCTACTGAAGATAATGCATGGCTCTGGTTGCCGAACATAGAGTCTGCCCATATTGAGCACCCTCACCGTGGATCACCAATTATCCCCCGATTGGGGTCTGAACACATACCAACTGAAGCCTACAATCATTCACCCCCTATTGGGGCTCAACCAATCCATCCCCACAACGACCTTCCTCTCGCGCATGGGAATCAGAACCAAGTTAATCGGATACTGCTCACTGAATAACTCCAAAACGCATCATCGGTGAACCCTCGATACTCGCATCAGATGGTCATTTGCAATCTTAACCTCTAATGGATAATCCAACACTCTATGGACATCGTCGAATCTCCTGCTAAGTGTAAGGGATACAAAAGATCGGATAGCCCCCAAATCGAACAAGACCAACACATGAATGCCATTCACAAGGAACGGCCCTAATCAACAATACAAACATATAAGCAGGAAAAATAACATAAATAAGAAGATAAGGAGAAAATACATACCAGTGACCACATTAGGTGCTACATGAGCCTCCTCGGTTGTCAGCTAAAATGCCCTGCTCCAAACAAATGGCGCCTCCACCTTGCCCTGGTGGCCATTAGTGATCCTCAGAGTTATCGGATCAGGTGCTGCTACTGGTCCTCCTGATGCTAAACTCGGGCAAATGGCCTTCTTGTGGCCCCTTTTATTGCAATGGAAGCAAATCAGATCTGTTGGTGGTGGTAGCAGTAGTATAATCCCTGCTAAAATGGCATATCTTGTCGCACTTGTAGTAGCCCGAACCACCCACTCTGTAGACCCAGTCATGTGCCCTGCAGCACTTGCCACAGCGGCTCCGACCTTGCTGGTCCTTCGATCTAGAATCGAAGCCCTTGGGTTTCTTTGTTGAAACCATTGTCATCTCCTGTGTTAAAAGTAGAAGATATGAAAAGCAAAATGGACTTTTAAAATTGGATGAAATATAGGTGTAGAAAGATGCACTTCATGCGTCTTTTATTAAGGGTGTGTTCGGCAAAATTAGCTGGTAGCAGGTAGCATGTAACAGGTAACAGGTAACTTGTAGCGTTTTGTTAAACGCGCTACATGAAGTAGCATTTGGATTTGGAATGTTTTGTTTAAACTAAACGCTACAAGCTTGTAGTGTTGAACGAGACTTTCTGTTTAAAACAGAGTGTTTTGTCAAACGTTAAAAGCTAAAAGCTCTCAAACGCTGTGACAACCCAAAATTTTCCATCCAGTTCAGCCTAACACTTCTTTGAAAGTCAAACTCATTACTGTTGTCTTTTAGCACAATTAGAAGTTTATTTGAGCATTCTGAGCCTTGTACACTTAAGGAATAAGTGTCGGGGTAAATCGGCTGAAGTTCTAGCACAAAGAAATGGCCTTAAGCACATTGACCATGAGTTCACGGCCACCACATGGGAGTTTACGGTCGTAAACTCCATGCGGGCCGTAAACTCATCTTATATGATGAAGATAAAGGTTATTTGTTCATTTCTTTCATTTCCTTGGCCCAAATCCTCTTAAGTATCATCCCGATCTTCGTCCCCGATCTTCAAAACTCGTAAGTATCTTGCCCTAACTAGTTGATATCTTAGATGATCTAGTGATCTTACATGATTTCATCCGTGAAATCATTCCGTTTTGTAGATTTTCAAGTTACACCAAGAACACCAAGAACACACACTAGTGTTCTTGGCCAGAAACGACCATTCAAGCTTCTAGATCGTAAGTGCTCTTGTTCTAACTCATTGTACACTAGGTTTAACATGTTTATAGCCTAGAAATCATAAGGAAACACAAGAACAAAGGAGTTTACGGCCAAGACATGTTCTTGGGTCGTAAACCCCTATAAGTGGGGCAAATTACACCCTAACTCCCTCCTTATGCCTAGAACCCAGCTTAGATCATATCCTTGAAGTGTTAAGGACTTTAAGCATCCAAGAAACCATGTTCCCATATAGTTTACGGCAGTAAACTCATAAGGATTGGTCCTTAGGCCGTAAACTCCCTAAAGTAGGTGATATTGTGGCCCTAATGCTCCCACATGACTAGAACTTAACATAGAACCAATACCCAATGAGATAGGAGCCTCAAAACATCAAATGGTACTTCCTACCATGAGTTTACGGCCGTAAACTCATGGGGAAGTGGTACTTGGGCCGCAAACTCAAGTTAAGGTCATTCTTGGACCTTAAACTCACCTATCCTCTTGTTTAAGCCTTGGAACACTTAACCACTCAAGATATCATAGCTTTATTTGGGGACCCATTTGAGAGTTTACAGTCAGGAGTAAACTCCCCTGGGCCGTAAACTCCAACAAGTATGGTCTATGGACCATAAACTCACTTACAAAGCCTTACACTCCTTTATTGCAACCCGATTGCATCCTAGCACTTGACCAAAGTGTTTTCCTCGCAATAAGATGTTTTTACATGTTTAATTAGTGTTAAAATCACTAATTGATTATATACATATGTCTTCATATGTTATTAGGATCATTGTGTGTGTCCAAGTCTTCACTTGACACCTAGCGTCCGATACAGTCCGTTCAATCCCAAAAACTTGCTTCAGGTGAGTTCATACCCCTTAATCAATGTTTTAAATGTTTTATGGGGGGGGGGGATACAAGTAGAATCATGCTAGTTATTATATCAATCACATGTGATTAATAAGCAGCATTCAAATGATTTACTACTCATTAACTGTTTTACCAAGCAGTTTTCTTCAAATGATTTTCATAAACGTTTTATATGTTTAAAACTCCTTATTAAACTGTTCTTTATACACAGTATGTTTCATTTCAAACTCATTTACAATTGTGTTTCAAACAAATGTTTCTTTACACTTAGACTGTTTTATCAAACAAATACTTTCAACCCATTTTATAGGCTGACATCAGGTCGACCATTACTTAGATAGTAATCATGTTCAAAGGTGTTACAAAACTTATTTTATGCTTTTATATTGTCAATTGCATGCCTATATATGTATAGTTATATAAGAAATGTTTAAAGGACTTAGGAAGGCTATCCACTCTATTTCCTTTTAACCGTTGGGATGTGGTCTGGTGAGTATCAGGTATCCGTCCGAAGGTCGTTTAAATATTAGTTATGTATCATGTGCACATATATAGTCATAAAGGTTCTTCTAGTCAGTTCAATACCCTTGGGTAGCAAGGGTATACTTCCATGTTCATACGTACCAGTTATATTACTAGTAAGCTATCATATGGGTAGTTTAGGAAGATACTAATACGTTTACTAGAATGCAGAAACATACCACGAGTCAGTTCATTCATGAGTCTATACATGCTAGACAGAGAGAGAACGTACATTACAGCTAGTACACACAATACATTACTATACATGCTAGACAGAGAGAGAACATACATTATAGCTAGTACACATAGTACATTACTATACATGCTAGACAGAGAGAGAACATACATTACAGCTAGTACACACAATACATTACTATACATGCTAGACAGAGAGAGAACATACATTACAGCTAATACACACAGTACATTACTATACATGCTAGACAGAGAGAGAACATACGTTAAAGCTAGCACACGCAGAACATTTCAGTACATACATGCTAGACAGAGAAAGAGTACACTTTACAGTTAGCACATTCATTACATGTACATTCATGCAATTATGTGAACCATTAGACGGGTCATGACACTTCCTGCCATGACCGTTTTTGTATCCCGAATCTCCTTAATTGGGGAGCGTATGAGTTTGCGTATAGATCTATACTGGATTGACTATCCTACACCTTGCTGCTCGCTACAGTGGGACTTGCAAGTCTACGGGTGCCAAATGTCATTTCTTACGACGTCTTACATCGTCGTTTTACTAGAGTCGGTAACAGGATACAGGTCGATCACATGTTACTTTAAATTACAATAGATTTAAGGTAGTTAGTACGGTTGTAGTTATTTGATACTACACTATAGTACTATTTCATTTTCCCATTACATTCACTTCGTGAACATTCACACGATGCACGGTAATGTAGAATCTATATTTTTGGTTAATGATAGTCAGATTTGGGAAAATACACACTCTTACAAGAGACACACACATAGACACTAGATGCCTTGGTAGAAGGCTACCCTCAGTAGGAAGCATAAGGCTTTCTAGGATGTTCAAAACGTTTTCATACTTACATTTCACATACGTACAAATACATACATTTCATATACGTACAAATACTTACATTTCAAATATTACATACAAATTAAGACACTAAAATGCTTATGATCTCACCAGCTTTAAAGCTGATACTCTCTTTCAAAATAACTTGTATCCTCAGGTCAACAGTAGACAGGTACAGATGCAAGGTTTAGAGAAGATGGAGCTCGATCAAGACTCATCTTTCATTTTGATTTATACATTAGTGTCTATTAGACATATCAGAACACTTGTATTAAAATTATATTATTAATGAAATGGATGATGTTGTTGCTTGTTTACTACTTTTCACTGTTGTGATATTGTACATGACGTCCTCCACCCCAGAACGTTTCCGCCGTTCATGGTTTTTGGGGTGTGACAAACGCTCCTAAACGTTATGTACCGAACACGCCCTAAGTTAAGTATTTGAGATAACCCAACAATTGTATTGCCATATTAGAAACACAACTTCTTAGGACCCGAAATCCTTGATGATGCGCCAAATTTAATATGTTTGTCATCACGGAGTATGTCATGTTGATATTAAACCATAGCACGGTGTTATTCCAAGAATTTTGGTAGCAGCATAGGTAAACAGTATAATCAACTTTGTATAATATTATTAAATAACCTGATACGTTAACCCAATATCCGAGTTTATCGTTATATCTGTAAACTATATCAAATACATTTTACTAAATATCTAGGTTACAACCCGTGAGAACCACGGGTAAAATATTTATAAAAGATCTAAATTATTGAAAAAAACAATAAAATTTGATTTATATGATAAATGATTACACGATCATATTACAATTAAATACATGGATTTCTAAATAATTGGATATTTTATATGAGTAAATAACCATAAGTTTTCTCTTCAAACTATAACACAATAAACACACACACACACTTGTGTCATAGAATTAACAAAACAAATTAATATCAAATCAGCAAGCCTAATACATTACAACCACTTTTTTTATAGTAGGAATTGCAACAACTTCAGGGGCAAAGAATGATAACAACAATAAAATGGAGTATCAACATCGGGGACATTTTAGTCGAAGCACAAATGCATTTATAAGCATTACATGCAAGAATGAATTTGCTTAAAGAATTGGTTTGAATTAGGTCGGACAGAATGGTTGCGGGGAAGACCCGCCGGAAGCTTCCCGTCCGGCGGAACACCACACCGTCAGCGCGGGGAAGGGTGGCGCGGGAACGGGTAAGGGGAGACTCTCCCGCGTTCTCTCTCCAGCTGTGATTGGTTGCGAGTTTTTTTTTTTGAAATTTAACCGTTGATTAACGGTATATATATATATATATATATATATATATATATATATATATATATATATATATATATATATATATATATATATATATATATATTGCTACAACGGCTAAATGCTTTTAAATCCATTTTTTTGTTTTTTTTAACCTTTTTAAACATCTATAAATACATAACTATTTACCATCAAATAACATTCACAAAACCCTCTATTCTCTCTATTTTCTTCTAAAAAACGAATCCCAACAATCAAACCCCAACTTCCGATCGAAGGAAAAAAAACCATGGTTCGAGTTTAAATATCCCTTCTTGAAACACTTTTGCTATCAATTCATCACCACGAGGAGTTTATCGCCCCAACTCGATGCTCCTATTCAATCCCCACTACAATTCCAATACCAAAATGTTGGACAATATTACCCGATGCAAGTTCCAAATGTTTCGCCGCAAATGTATTCAAACTTTGTTATGTTTCCGGATCAACAATCGCCAAATCAACCTCAACCCCAAACCCAAACTCAAACTCAAACCCAAACCCAACAACAACACCGGCTAGTCGATGAGTTGGATGACTCGGAAGAAGAAGACATGGTTCCCGAAACTCAACCGAACGTTTGGCTTTCGACAAAGAAAAAGAAGAAACAAGGAAAAGGAGCGAGCGGAGAGACAAGAAATGAAGGATATGAAGTTTTTGATGAAAAACATCGATCATCTCTCGGGACCGGCTCTCGAGCTTGTGATGAAGAAGAGGGAAAAAATTGAAAAAATATTATACGTAAGTCGTTGTTCGTTTGTTTGATTTTTAGTTTGTGTTTTTTTTTTTTTTAATTTTCTAGTTTTTAAATTTTAGGTTTAATGTAAGTTTTATTTTAATTAATGAAATGCTTTTTATTTTTAATTAAATTTTATGTTTCGTATTAATTTAAAAAAAAAAAGTGAGGGAAGGACTTCCCACCCATTCGTTGGGTTTTAGGTGGGCGAAAGGAGAGTATGACCCACAAAAAATGAGGGAAGCTTCCCTCTCATATCCTCCGGTTTTAGTAGTTCTTAAGATGATAGACTTGTATTAATTTATTTTTTGTGGCAAAAAAAATGTTATATATAATCACCAAAACTTTTGTCTTTCTATTGAAAATAGACAAATAATCTAAGTGGAAACTCTTAAAAAAAATCCAACTTTAATAATAGTTAAATCGTTTCACTCTTAGTATTACAAGCTCAAGCTTAAAGGCACCGACAATAATTCAAAATAAGTTAAATTGGAAAATAAGAGTACATTGCTTATTATTGCATGTTTAGCGCCCCCATAAAAGTTTCATCCCACCAACTTGTATGATGTTCTAATAAAAAAAATTAAAAAATATGATGTTATAATTTAAAATTACAATATAAAAGTAAAATGCTAAAATTACAATATTAATATAAAATCTTATAATAGCTTCAAGATATATTAGTGATATACGAAGAATGGAAAAGTGAATCAAACCCATAAGTTCGAGTTAATAACAAATAAATATGAATAAAGTGCAACGCCTTCAAGACACTCAAGTTGTTGCCAAACTATACTTGCTACAAATAGTATATAAGCGCATAAAGCTCTACAAACAAAAAACCAATTACTATAACTAAAAGAATTTTCCAGTGAAGCTGCGACAAATACGAATGAAAGTAATTTACAAATACTTGTTAGTAAATAAAAATATATGGTAAATGTTATAAATTCTTTTGATGTGTTTGTATTCATCAAAAACTATATTTCGTTTCGGTATTATACTTTATTTTCTTTTTGACGTATTTGGATTGATGTAAAACATGAAAACTTATGGTTATTTGTTATTTTAATATATTTGGATTCATCTATAATTTATTTTTATGTGAATTTTTAATGTTTGAACTTGTAAACATCAAACTCATAATTTCTACATGTATGTATGTGTAGGAAAATAGAAAAAAAACATGAAAAATATAGAAACCGATTCACCCGGCGGTCGAACCGGTCACCATACCGATTCAACTAACCACATCACTTGTATAGAATTGTGTTAATTAGACATTTTGAATAAAAACAAAAAAAAATTATGTTATGTGTGTCAATATGCCAATTTAACTTAATCAGACATTTCATCAAACACTTAATATAATATATGTGAACTTAAAAAGTACAAATTTTATCAACCAAACATTAAGTCATAGTAATTTTGATCAAGTATGTAGTCTAAAATAAAGCCGGAAGAAGAAGGATACATATATGAACCTAAAGATACATATACGAACTTAAATTAAATAGATAGGAAGAATGATTGGCAGAAACAAAATAGTTTTCATAGACTTGTATATTAAATCGAGAATGCAGTGGTCGATCTTCTTTGCTGGAAGAAGAAGGATACATATACAATCCATTCTACTTCTTTGATTATCAATTATCACATAGACATATTAACAAACAGTTGCCCTTCAATTGCAAATCGGATATATTTTTTTTTAATTCCACCGCAACATATGCCACTATTCATCGTCTCCTTCTCGATCTTGGACTAAAAGCAAACAAATGCAGAAACAAAATTAAAGTAAGATGTTTGTACTAAAAGTGATTGATACCCAAATATAATAGAGTTTGATTTGATTTATCTGTGTATATTAACAATGCGATACCTCAACTTATAAATCATTTGATTTTAGTTAGGTTGATGAACATATGATCAGATTACTCCATGACACATTATTCAAATTTAATTTCTTCGTAGCTATTTTAATCAGATTCTGAATCTGCGACAAAAGAAAAGGAATAACTTGGGTACTACTTCTATGTTGAGTAATTACAATTACAATTTTACAATTAAAATTAAACACAGATGACGCAATCTATATATATACTCCGATTCTAAGAATACAAACATAAAATTAGCTGTCTATAGGATGATTTCAAAGATTCAGGTGAAAACATCTATGCACATCACTCAAATTCATCATCAACCAATGGCTGCTCTGGAATCTCCAAACCTCTCACTCACAAACAATGAAGAACATCGATCACGCATGGCAGTTCTTCTTACTTCTCATAATGTTCTTCATATGTACTCTCCAGAGAGCCATAGCCTTCATCTCCACCAAACTCACCAAACCCACCACAACCCAACTCACAAACCAAACCCCGATCTCCTTACAAGTCAAAATCACACTTCCCACCAAAATCATCTTCGGAGACCATGAAACCATCACAGCCTTCAACCCCTCCGATCTCATTCAACTCCCCAAGAACAGACTCGGCGAGGGCTCCTTAGGCACACTTTACAAAGTCGTCCTCGACTCCGGCTCCATTATCACAATAAGAAAGATCTGTAAAAACGTCACCCATGGCAGCAATTTCGAGCACTGGGTTAAGTTTTTCGGCGGCCTTAGTGGCAACCGGTGGTTGTTGCCGCTCCGATTTGGTTTTTGGTACGGCGGCGAAGCTTTCGTTATTCATGACTACTTATGTTTAGGCAGCTTGGAGGAGCTCCTACATGGTAAGCAATCCCATAACCAAAAACTAGGGTTTCTAACTTTTTACCTTTAATCGTTTTTAATTTCTCAGGAAGCGAAGGCGTTCAATTTACGCCGTTAAACTGGGAAATCAGACAGCAAATAGTGCTCGGAGCAGCGAAAGCAGTAGCGTCGATTCACAGTCGAGGACTTCTCTGCGGGGTGATAAAATCATCTAACTTTCTAATACAAAGCGATTTCTCACCTCGTCTTTCTAGCTATGAAACGCCGTATCTTATCTCTGCTTCCACGATTATCAGAAGAAACTGTGGTCGAATGGCGCCTGAATTAACACGAACACGAAGTATCTCAAAGTCATTTAGCCAAGCATCCGATGTTTACAGTTTTGGGATTTTGATGTTGGAGATAATTACAGGAAAGAAACCTTCGGTGACTAATTTAGGGCAATATGTAATGGAGAAAAAAAATAGAGAAGGATTGAAAGGTGTTCCCGATAGACGAATGTCAGGTGTTGAAGAAAATGTTTCCGCCTCCGGCATGATTATGATCGCGGAGGTGTGCCTTTTGTCTGACCCCAAACAACGCCCTTCCATGGGAACTGTAGTGGAGATGATTCAAGCAGCTATTCACTAGCTTTATAGCTAATAATATTATTATATGTAATAATAACCAGAAAAAATGTCAAAGATGAATGAAATGTGAAATGTGAAATGTAAAACTTTTCTCATTAGTTGTTTAATACAAGTTAGTCTACAAAGAGTTGTTTTCTACCAAAAAAATAAGTGTTCTAATAACATCTAGTGTCCTCGGACCACTGGTGGTGGCTTGGTGGTTGGTTTTGGTGGTTGTGGGACAGGTGTTGGTGGTGGATGAACCTTTTGTGGTGGTGGTTTCAGTTTATGTGGTGTTATTTTCCGGTTTCCTGGTTCAACAACGTTGTTTTGTGGTGTACTACAGCCTACATTTTTGCAATCAACTTGAATGTTCATCATTTGAGAACAAATTTTATCGGGTTTTTGATGGGATCTTTTAGGGAAGCAATTGTCTTTCTCCTTCATAGAAAGCAGCTTTTCATCCACAAGCTTATCACATTCTCCACTAATCTCATGAAAATAGTTCCTATAGATTCTAAAGTCCAAAAGTGCAGGCATGCTGCAAATGCTTTTAGGAATCGTTCCGGTCAACCGGTTGTTTGAAAAGTCAAACCTCTCGACTCTTTTCAACGTGTGTAAATTTTTCGGAAGTTTCCCGATGAATTTGTTGTTACTCACATCAAACAATATCAACCCCTGAAGATTCACAATCTCTTCGGGTATACAACCAGTTAGAAGGTTATTGGAGAAAGAAACTTGTTCTAAACGTGGCATGTTTCCAAAGCTTTTAGGTATGCAACCTGTGAACTTATTGTTTGCAAGAACAAGCATGGAAACGCGTGAATTCCCGATGTTTTCTGGAATGGTGGAATGGAATCGGTTGTTGTTGATAACAATGGCATCCAGGCGTTTGTCAAATAATTCAGGAGGTAATTTGCCTTCGAATTCGTTGTATCTTATGTCAAGAAACCTCAAATGAGGCATGTCCAATACAACTTTAGGGAAAGGGCCCACGAAACGATTGTTACTGACATCGAATTCAAACAGGAGGTTGAGTTTTGAGAAGGTTTCAGGGATAACCCCACAGAATCTGTTGGAATTGATATGGAATACACCGAGGTCGCTTAATAATGCAATATGAGGAACAAGCTGTCCAGCAATATCTCCATAGTTGAGATCAATGAGAGCAACTGTTAGAATGTTTGGATCATCTAAAGCATGAGAGCAAAACACCCCTTCGTATGAACACACATTTGGGCCTACCCAGTTTCCTGTGAGGTTTTGTGGATCTGAGTAGATTGCTTTCTTCCATTCTTGTAAGGCGCAATAAGCTTTCATAAGCCTAGGGTTTTCAAAATGTAAAGTGGGATCAACCTTTAATTTAAAATCTTCTGGTTGAAGGTCGGTTTGTTTTAAAGCTGTGAGTTGTTGACTGGTTGATGCAAGGAAGGGTTGTTTTAAAGTTGTGAGGTGTTGACCGGTTGATGCAAGGGAGGATGAAGATACGTAGAAGATGAAAAGCAGGCCACCGATGAAGAAGAAGGTTTGCATTTTGAAAGGGTTTAGGAGAGTTGTGTATAGGATTAGGAGCTTCCATAAGAAGGGTGGTATACGAGGCTGTGAATTGGGAGGATGGCGTTGGATGTTGTTGTTGAATGGCGAATGGCGAATCTATCTTTACCACCATTTATCTCTCCACACCACAGATCTAAAGGGAAATCGCTACAATCTCTCGTTCATTTGATGAAATAAAATCTAAGAGTATTTTTCCCAAATTAGATGGACAACGCTAAATATTTAATCGAACTTAATCAAAACATATCTACATTCAAAAGAAAAATCATAAGAAACGAAGTAAATCGAATTTGCTGAAATTAATCGGTTTCGTGATCAGGAACAGAGGAATACCAGGCGGGGAATTAATCGGTTTCGTGGAAGCGGGGTCCAAGGGGCGGCAGCCCCTGGCGGGGCCAAGGGGCAGAACCCCTGGGGTCGAGTTACATTGGTTTGACCCTTATCTAAAAATTCATTTTTATGTTAGTTTTTATGGTTTTATGACAGTTTGAAACTGCCATATGACAGTTTTCAGACAGAGATCATAAATCCGTTTTTTTGTCATTTTTTTGGTACAATCTTGAAGAACATTTTCACAGACATTCTTTGATTTCTTATTTCTGAATTTCATCCAATTGAGTGTTCGATTTGTACCATATAAATACTTCAATTTTAATAGTAAATCACGACTTTCAAAGAATTCAAACAATCTGTTCATCCTCCATTTCTAACATGCTATCAGTTTATCAACCTTTTTCTTTGGCGCTTCTGTTCAAAACCAGAAGATAAAACTTAGAACAACACAATTACACAGCCGTAGATTCGATTGAAACAAAGTGTTGACTGTTGATGTAAGTACATAAACTTACTTTCAGTTCTTCCAGCTCGAAATTGGTCAGCAACTACTATAGGATGAATATTTTTACAATGTTAGAACAGTAATTTGATAATCAACAACATAAACCCTAACCAATAAGGCCAAAACGGTGTGGGATTGGGATGCCGTTGGTAGATATTGTCGGCGGCAAATACTACCTTATTATTGCCGGCGGTTCAAATTTCTGCCTGTTAGAATTTGAAATTTAATGTAATTTTTTTACATTACCATTATATATATACACGGATCTTGCATCATTTTACCATTACAAAATATCATTCTTTATATACTTTCTCTTCTAAACAATTCTCGCATTCAAGATGTCTTTACACAACTCCAAAAACAACCCAAGTGCTTTTGTGCCTTCAAAAAGAAACCAAATTTCTTCATATTCAAGTTCACAACAAATGTCATCAAATGCTTACATCGGTGTTAACCTTAATGAATGATGACAATGAAGAAATACAACCTCCTCCTTGTCTCATGGGAAAGGACAAAACGAAAAGAAAAGGAAAAACGACATCTTCAAATTTGTCAACAAGTACCAAGCGGTCAACCGATTCGATGAAATAGTATCGCGAATGACACAATTAAATATGAATTTGAAGAAGTATATGGTCAAAACCATCCGACTCACGAAAATGACATTGGTAATGCAAGATGTGACTAGCCTTAACGCCGAAGATCGAGCAGTGGCTTTGGCTATGAAAGCAACAATTAGGGCTAAATATAATTTGTAGATTTTTAATTTATAAATTTATGTTTTTTTAAGTTTTTATTTATATAATTTTTATTTCATGTTATTTTCTATTTTTGGTTTTTGTTTATGTAATTTTCAATGTTGTGGTTAATGAAAATTATAAATTTTGTTTTAATTAATATTTATGTTTTTTAATTAAGTTATATATATATATATATATATATATATATATATATATATATATATATATATATATATATATATATATATTTTAAATAGTTGGATGACAAACCACGCCCTATTCAATACTTCGTACACAAAAAAATGACAAGAATGACAAATCTTATGTGATGTCTACGTGACATCGGAGACAACAAATAACGCCACTTTATGCTAATACTAAACAATGAACACGAAACCAATCACTCATACTTAAGCAACATCTAATAATAAATTATCTCTATTTATTAGATTATTACCTTACATTAAGAGTGAGCACGGTGCGGTTCGGTGCGGTTATTAGTGAAAACCTCACCACTAACCGCAAATGCGGTTAATCCATTTTCAAAATCGTATGATGCGGTTATTTTTGCGGTACGGTTAGACGGTTATTTTTGTTGTGCGGTTTTGTTTTTTCTGTGTTGCGGTTATTAACCGCATGAATTTGGTGCGATTCTTTTATGTGGTTTTTAACCTAAATTTAGAGCTCAAATAGTTTTAAGAGTTCAAACATATTACTTGTAATAATAATAAAAAAACCATAAAGTATAAAACAATTAACTATTTAACTTAAACCACAGACAACTAATATCTTTAAAACGTCAAATCAATAGTAATTAACAAGAAATAGCTTAAAATTGTTTAATTTCATCATTTTTCAAAGTTAAACATAAGAAAAAACCAACGCTTTTGTCTTCTAGTATTTTATCCGTCTTTTATTCATGAAACTTGTCTTATTTTTAACATTTAATAAACTAATAATTGATAAAAAAAAATTGTATATAATATATGCGGTGCGGTGCGGTTTTTTTTGCGGTTTTTGGAAACTAATAACCGCATCGCACCGCAAATTTGCAGTTTTTGAAAAACAGAAAACCTCATCATCGGTTTTTATTACGGTTGCGGTTTTTCGGTTGCGGTTTATGCGATTTTTACGGTTAATTTCAGTTGCGGTACGGTTTTTGCTCACCCCTACCTTACATAATCATTTTTTAATATAAACATTCAACCCGTCTAAATCAGCAACTCAATAACTTCTCACATTTTAACTAAAATCTACTTATAACATATTTGTATAAATTAATAAAATTTTATTTTTATTTATTTATATAACAAAGTAGTCATTTTTTTTTTTTGATAAAAACGTAAATCAAAACTTTGATTAGTCCAGTTTAATCTAATATTTTCAAATTATGTTTTAACTCCACTTGTCTACACACTTATATCTCATATAAAAATTAAAACAAAATGTTCAATGGAACCCGATATTACAATTAAATTGAACTTTTTAAAACAATATTTATTAAATCAAAAATACCAATAATATCAACATCTTTGATTTTAAAAAACAAATTCCACAATTTAGCAATATTTAAATAAAGGCCTAAAAATCCAAAGCAGCAGAAACATGAATAATCAAGTGTCAAATAAAATCTTCATCCTAACAAAGTCACGTCGGTGTGTATCGTTACGCCTTGACATCCTTCGTACATGATGATCCTAGAACAGTGGTTCTAAGGAAAAGGGTAAACACGAATCTTAGTGAATCTAAAAACATATATAGTATCTACATTACATATTATCTACCTCTAACATAAGGATACAATCAACACATAACCATACATCCAAGTAGGGGTGTTTGCGGTGAGGTTTATAGTCAAACTTGCAAACCACACCGTATATGTGGTTTGAGAACATTAGAAACCACAAACCACACGTGGAAGCTCTAAACTGCGATATACAGTGCGGTTTGGTGTGAGCAGTTTTGCGGTTGCGGTTTGATAATTTACTTAATCTTGTTTCTTTTCTTTGGATCATTTATTTTAAATTTTCAAATGTCATCGGGTATATATAATACACTAATGATGAGTTGTATTAAAGTGACGCATGACAAAAAGAATATTAAAGTTATTCTTTTATTAGTATATATATGCGGTGCCGTTTGAACCGTATTTTTATTACTATAAACCGAAAACCGGACCACATAGTGCGGTTTACGAAAATTACAAACCGTAGCGTGAAAGTCTAAAACCGTAATATGCGGTGCGGTGTGAGTAGTTTTTGCAGTTTGATGCACACCCCTATGTGCAAGTCTAAAAATAAATCATAAACAAGCATACACTAACTTGGGACATGTCGACTAATGCGGATCCCCCTTGCTTAATACGTCGAACCCTCCTATATTGCTCAGTACATCGAACCAATATCATACACGCATTCCTTAGTACCTTGAGCGAATATCGTATGCATATTTCTTAGTATGTCAAACCAATATCGTATACCTACTAGACAATAACATAGTCTAGTAATACCCACATACTTCCTACAAGCACACAAGAGTTAAAGTAAAGGACGTATAACATCAATATCATGTAGTGAGGAACTCACCTCAAAATGCAGCGTAGACTCCAAGTGATACCCCATAAATCCAGCAAGATCATTACATGTCACATCCCTCCTAGAAATAGCATTTAAGAATGTTAATAGCTAACCCTTAGCCCTCATTAAGTATTTAAGTTATTAGGCTTATTTTTACAAAATATTACCCAAAACAACAGTCTGTTCAAGACCATTTTAGCCCCTCTAAAACCCCTCAATATTGCAATATTATTTCATATCCATAACTTTAGTCTTTTACCTTTCGAGGGACTATTTACATAAGTCCATATGGTTTTTCTACTATTTGTTATGAATTTTTGAAGACATCATGACATAGCAGCTCAAACTGGACCAATCATTAAAAATTACACTTTTCACCCTCAATAGAGCGATTTCCATGCTTAGGTAAAAAATAACGAAATATATTAGACTCAATTTCTAAACTTTGGTAACCAGTTTTAGGTTCAAAGAAATTTTCTAGAATTAGTTATGTTTTTTACAAAAACATGACAAAATAATGGATTTCCACATGAAATCTTAACTTAGCATTTGGGTTAATTTAACATCTTAACCCATTATGTCCTTAGTAAAACGACCTCAAAGCTAGAGAATAAGGACTTAATAATAATTATGAGGTGTGATAACATAATAGTCATTTGGCTGTCAAACCATAACTCAAAGTACAATGCACAAAAGAGAACAGTAATGGACTTTTATTTATGAAGTAATAAATGGGTTAAGGAGATTTCGAAAATCACAACCCTAAGTCTATTGTTTCACTATTTTCATAACCTGCAGATTCTGAGCTCAAAAATCAAGTTTTTCCTCCGTTTTGCCTCTCTTTTTCATGCAAGGAAATAGAAGGGTGATTACATACCTTGATACTTGATCCCTTCTTCCTCTTTTTCTTCGCTTTCTAGCATTCTTCTCCCCCCTTCCCACCCCTCCGCGGTTTCTTCCTTGTGTGACATACACTCACAAATGGGACGAAGATCTGTAAGTAGCAGTCACATTCACCAGAATTCAAAATTTTCAATTTACATCCCTTAAGTTTTCCATAAGGATATTTTGGTCCCAATCACCCAGATTTTCACATTATAAGCTTTCAAAATCCCCCTTTAGTCCCTCTTAAGACTATTTTGTTTCTTTTAAGGTCACTCATGTACTTTTATTTATCTAGCATATACTTAATTTATTACTTTAAATAATATATAAATCTCTTTTATATTTTACATAACTCCATTTATTTATTTATTTTACTTATTTATCCATTATATGTTGATTAAAACCTATGATTGCCCTTTATTATTTTACTATCAATATTATTATCATTTTAAATAGAAAATGGAAAGGCGGCATTACATATAGTGATATAGCTAGTTAAAATTTAGAGAAAGTGACAAAGATAGACATTTTCTAAAACTTTTTACCATTAATTAGCCAAAAAAAATGAAAAATGACCTAAATAACCATAATTTGGTAGATAACCATCTATGAAAATGTTGGTCTTAATTGTTTTTTTTTTTTTTTTTCCAAAATGATGTTTTGAACATGGTGACTATGAAAAATAATGTCATCTGTGATTTTTTTTTTTGAAAAATCATATATTTGCTTGTCAATTTGACTACGAAAATATTTACATTTTAACGGATGTTACATTATAAGAGATTGTTTTGTAAAAAAAATAGGGTAAATGACACAAAAAACACTCTTTTTACACAGAAATTCGATTTTGACACCGTGTTTTTTTTTGTCAATTTTGACACTGTGTTTTTCAATTTGTTACAATTCTGACCACTTGACCGGTTAACCAGGTTACATGCTGACGTGGCTTGATGACGTGTCAGTTTTGATAACGTGGTATGCTGACATGATATGCTGACGTGTCAAAATTGATTTTTTTTCCATAAAAAACACTAAGTTTTCACTTTTTTTTTTATTTTGACACTAAGTTTAACTTTTTATTTCAATTTTGACACTATGTTTTTTTGTTCCAATCGAACATCTTTTATCAAATTTTGTTCAATTTTGTCTATTTTCTATTTGAAACCGTATAAATATATTTTTTTATTACATTTTAAACCGTATAAACATATTTTTTTCGTTTAAAAACCACATTTTTATTTAAATACAATGTGTTTTTTTTCTTACATTCAAAGCATTAGTTATATCATGAGAATTACACTAACCATAAGCTTCTAATAAGATGTAAAAATTTTGATGAGTTTTGATCGACTACACGCCTTCAAACCTCCAAACACATTTTAAAGTTGCATATTTAATATAAAATACAATTTTTATATAACTAATACATATTTATATATAAAAATATGGTTTGAGTGTAAAAAAAATGTATTTATACAAAACTATAGTTTTTAAATGAAAAAAAAACATATTTATACGGTTTAAATGTATTAAAAAAATATTTATACTGTTTCAAATAGAAAATTATCAACATTGAACAAAATTGGAAAAAATGATGTTCGATTTGGAACTAAAAAACATAGTGTCAAATTTGAAAAAAAAAATTAAACTTATTATCAAAATCGAAAAAAAATGAAAACATAGTGTTTTTTGTGAGAAAAAAATTCAATTTTGACACGTCAGCATATAATGTCAGCATGTCACGTCATCAAAACTGACACGTCAGCATGTAACCTGGTTAACCGGTCAAGTGGTCAGAATTGTAACAAATTGGAAAACACAGTGTCAAAATTGACACAAAAAAAAACACGGTGTCAAAATCGAATTTCTATGTAAAAAGAATGTTTTTTATGCCATTTACCCAAAAAAATAACAATAATCAAACCAATTGTTTGATTTTTGGAGCAAAATTTTCAATGCGTTTTTTGTTTTTATTTCCATATCAACTTTTTCAACATACCCTTTTTGTTAATGGTGAGATAACATGAGTTCAAACCATTCAGATGAGTATTTTATTGTTATTTGTGTTGGTGGTTTATGACAATCAAAAAAAGAGGAATTGATATACATTAAACCATTTGTTAGAAACTTTGGTGTTGAAAATAGATACAAATTTTCCAAATTTATAGAATTGGTCGAAAAGGCAACAAGTCTATCACAACAAACCTTCAAACTTAACTTTTTGAGGTTTCCTAATATCATTAAAGTCGAAATGAAGAGTGTGAATATGATCATGAAATAAATCACAAAAGACAAGTGGAAGAGATGTCATAATTTTTTTTTCAAATTTAAATTATATTTGGAAGTTAACAAAAGATACAGAACTAAAATATCGACTTGCCTTTGCCACACAGATACCATGCCAACACATTTTAATATGGCTAGCCGATAACCCGGGACCCTATATACTTTTGTAACTACAAT
This sequence comes from Lactuca sativa, assembly GCF_002870075.4. Lineage (NCBI taxonomy): Eukaryota > Viridiplantae > Streptophyta > Magnoliopsida > Asterales > Asteraceae > Lactuca > Lactuca sativa. The sequence goes on from NC_056627.2 coordinate 264,812,068, forward strand.
GACTTGGTGCTTTAACAAAAAAAAAAAAAAAAAAAAAAAAAAGACTTAACGTGAAACATATAAAACAACATGTAGATATTCTATCATCTCTAACCCTTTATGAAGAAGATATTCTTGAGACTTTTATGAAGTATGAAGTTGTCGCTTTTATATAAACAAAAGAAGTTTAGAGACGAGTCATCACACATCAATGGAAGAATATTCAATTTCAAAACGACTCCGAAAGCAACAGATATAATTACAAAACTGAGCTCAAAAAGGTACTTTAAAAACCATAATAGATAGGTTTTATATTATCTACTCTTCAAAGACTATGCACACACTACTAACTATTAACTAACACCTTTTTGTACAGTTATAGCCAAATCAGAGAAAAATAAACATCAACCAACATATCCAAAACTTGAAAGGCAAAAACCGAGAAAACTTAAGAGTGGAATCTTGGAATAATCTACACTCTTGTTGCTTCCTTCTTATGAGCATCTGTTACGATATCATGCAGCTCCGGGAAAACCGTTATGATCACAAGTTCGAGTAATCCATACGCAAGTTGCTTCAAACAGACGGCAGACTGCACCAAAGGGTATTTTAGACATTTCACATTTAACAATCAAAACACAATCGAAAGGTATTTATTTTACCTGGAGAAAATAGTAGACGTCTTTCGCACAACGCTTGTATTGGTTATGACCGATCAAGCTCACCAATGTGGAAGGCGCTCCGTCTAAAAAAGAAGAAAAAGGGTATTTTAGACATTTGACAAACAAACGTTTTTATCAAGAGAAAAAAAAAAGGACGAATTCTTTCTTACTAAAAATCATCTTTTTGACATCACTAGCCCTTCGGGCAGCCTCAAGTTGCTCCTCAAACGACCCTTGTTTATAGACTTTACTGCCCGATGAATGAGTTGCTGTTTTTGGAGTATCTTGATCAGAATGATAAGAATTTTGAGTAGTTAATCTAGTAAAAAATATGCCTTCAGGCCATAAAACCTAACAAAAAAAAAACAATTATTGTTATTATTAATATTATTTTGTTAAAAAAAAAAGATAAGCAAAGTAATTACATCTTGTATCCAACGTATCCCATGAGCAACAATGTCGTCTCTTCTAAGCCAATGTATTTGCCTTAAAAGCCAATCATCAATAGCATCTTCCATCATCAACTGTAAAATTTGCTTTGATATCCAAAACACTTGTCGTCTGCATAAAAAACAAACCCTTACATTTAACATTTGTGGGTGGAATTTAAAGAAGATTCATGTATGATGTATGTTACCATGGTTAACTAACCTTAACCACCCTCTTCGGTTAAGTTGAAATATATTGTCCACCAAATTTAGCAAAGGAACACTCACATTAGGTGGTGTCCACTGCAATAAAACATTTACACAAATAAAAATGTCAAGGGATATAAATTAAAAAGATTATAATATAAATAGAAAAAGAAAAAGAAAAAGAACCTCTGCTGGAACACCGAGCGGATCTTCCATGGAATCAGAAGTTGAAGGAAAATTTGCAGCAAGATTGAGTATTTCAGCTCTTTTCTCATGATCTAAGCTTCTTAAAAGATCATCATGTTTGACAACTCTTGGTGGGAATCCTTTTGTGTTTAACTCGTTGTCTGAATGCCACCCGTTAGGTTGTGCAGTGGGAATGGAATCAACGACTCCATTCTCCTCGTTATCGGAAAGACTATTTGCTGATTCCGATGTTGCTTGCCTTGTGTAGGAGTAGGAATTACTGAGTTCATCTGCTTTCCATGTTAAGCTTTTGCTCATGGGTTCAACAGTGAAAGATGGGCCCACAACTTTCCGAATCAAACCATCTGAAACACCTTTAAACTGACGGACAATATCGTCCACAGCATCATCCACATTCACTGGAAAAGAAATATAAATAAATAAGGGCAAATCCGTCAAAACATTATGGTATTATAACATGTGAAAACAAAAGGACACACCTGCTAAGGTCCTCATTACTGAAGAAGACTTCCCAAAAGAATAATTCTGCAGTCATGAATGGTGACATAAAATAATAAGTTTATAAGTTAAATTGTAGAAAATGTAGAGAGAAAGAGAGATAGATAGATACCCTTGATGAGATACTCAAAAAGTCCCACACTTCATGTTGCTCTGCAACATTAGCTATTGATAAAAGTTCCTATACATAACAAAATCCATTCAATACATTTATACATGACAAACATATAGTATAAGAAGTAAGAGCCATACTTGTAAATATTTGTCAAGATGAATGCAACGTTGATGAACAAATGCATCTTCTGTACTTGATGAAAATATCCTTTTAGGAGGCAAATGTAAAGTATAGTTTGGAATATCCTTTAACTGGCGATGCAATCTCTCAAAATTCCTGTATCTGCTCACAAAAAAAAAATACAAATCATTTATCTCCAGAAACCATAAAAGATTGTGTAGTTATTTAAAAATTCAAGAAACAAGACCTTCTTTTAACAAACCAAGTGTTGTTTTCAGCATCTGTAACTGCAATTGAATAAACAGCAAAAGATTTTGACCCAAGTTTCTCAAAATAAGCTCCTAGAACCTGTAGCGTATATATACACAGTCACAGTCAAAATCAAAGTCAAAGTCAAAGTCAATCAGCAAAAGAGAATGGTCTTACTCTTACCCTGCACTTAAGCTTTGGGACACATCCTTCAATTCGTAATACTTTATCAGAAGCAACATTAACATTATTATGTACATCTTTTTTGCCAACATTTGCAGTATAAAACTCTGAGATAATCGACCCACTGACTTGATCTGGATACCCGGTTTCAATCTGGGTTTCTTTGATCAAATCAGATGTGCTGTTAGATTTCCTAAACTTAATTACACTAGAACTCTCTTCAGCTCCCCCATCAAGACTCAAAGTATTCCTTTGATCAGCATCATGAGGCCTTGGTGGAAACTTTTCAGAACTCGAATTCTCAAGCTTATCTTTCTTGATATTACTATTTTGCCCTCGAGTAGCATGCTTCTGAGCTTTCTTCTTGTAGTTTCTTCCTTTTGTCCACATATTTTCAAGATTCTCAGGCTGAAGAACCTCTGTCCTTCTTTGGGTTGCTGCCTCAAGAACCCGAGCCCAATCAGCAGCTGGTAAACTCTTTGTTTTTTCTTGATTTAAACCAGTAACACTATTGAGAGACGCATCTAAGGGATGTTCTATATTTGCATCATGTTTAGCTATTGTCATGTCATTCTTTTGAGTATTAGAAAGATCAGAACTTTTTGTGCTTGTGGATTGATCTTGTTTATGTTCTTTAACATTTGGTGATTGATCTTCACCTCCATTGTTAGTGGAGGTCAAGAAAATAAGCTCCAGCAACTCATTGATGTAACCAGGGCTTGCAAATCTCATTACAGGTTCCATAACCAAACATGTTAAAAGCTCTCTACAAATGCATCGAACTAAAGGCGATTGAGCTTCCCGTGGTTTTAGCACTACAGCTAAGACAGCCCCCATAATCCGCTTCAAAAACTACAAAAAATTAAGAAGCATCAGATACTGTCAGCACGACATGCCAGAACAGGTTGTACTTTGTTTGACATGCATTGGACTGTGGGACTGATCACTGATGTCAATGGGACAAAAAGACAAAATTGTTTTTTGTCTCATCCAAAAAGGTGAAAAGTTGCTTTTTGTCCCATTCATTCAATGCACACGAAACACAGTACAACATGTTTTGTTCTTTGAAACAAAAGGAGCCTTAAATGTTAATGATCATAGAAATTATTTTACATCAAAACACTCCACTCACACCTTGTACTCACTCTCGGGAGATAATAGAGCAGGATGAAGCTCTTTAGAAGCCATGAGATGATGTTTCAACCTTTCATCTCTTTCTTCTGAAGACAATGTTACCATAACCTCTACTCCAATTGCAGCTTGGTTTTTTCTAAAAAGCTCTAGGTGGACACCAACTAGATCAACCACATCCCTAAAACAAACAGAAATAACCAGAATCAGATAATCAGTTTCTGATAACCAGTATAAACATATACATATATTCTAGATATACCCACCTTGTTAACAAGTCAACAAGATTTGTGTTCTTGACTCTTGCAGATATTTCTGCAAGAACATCCATAATAATTGCCCGAATCAGCTCAGGTGCTTCCTTGTCTTGTGTGATATCTGAATACCATAGATCAACAACAAAATCTTGCAAAAGCTTGTTAATGAAATCCTCCATGGCAGCCTCCACCATTGGAGAATCGACTTTCCTCTTCCATTTAGGCGGGGGAGGCAAGGTGGAAAGCCGTGAATCGTTCACAGATAATTGCTTCTTTTCTAAGTGCGATAAATATGTTAGTGGCCGGTTCTTTCTGGTCCTCCAACGGAATTCAACTTCGTTTAACAAAATTCGTGAACCCGATACCATGAGTATTGCTATAGGAACATTCATCCACATTGATTTACTTGTGTCTGTAAGAATACAACAAAAACCCATAAAGAATATGCAAACAACGATTAAATCAATATACATACACCCAACGCATCAGAAAGCAAAGAACTTACGTGCTAAGAAGTAAGAGACAGCGAAGATACAAAGAGCCCACCACACAGTACGAAGCTTTGCTTCTTCGATCAGATCCTGTAAAGTCTCCATGGCCTTCATTGACTCTAAACCCTAGTTCTGGGCTGCTAAATCAAGCATCAAACCGAATGAACTAGAGTCGATTATGATGAATCAGAATCTGTCTTGAGCTCAAACAAGGGTAGGCACGATAGATTCGATTCGAGGTGTGATTGAACTGCTAATCTCTAAATAAAAGGTGGAATTTAGGATCAAGAAAACATGAAGTTGCGTTTGCCTTTTGGTTTGGTATTAGGAGAGCGCGGAGAAGAGGTGAAATCGTCTTCAGTGGTTTGATAAACAGAACATGGTATGGGGAGCTGTACTGATTAATAGAATATTAATAATAATAATTATATGATCGCCTGGTTGTCTTGTTTGATCGACTGCGTTATCTTTGAGCAGGCTGACCTGGGATTTTGATGTTCCTAATTTTTCTGATGTTGAACCGCTTGCCAAAGATATAGAATGAGGAAAGAGGAATCTACACGAATTAGAATCTCTAAGTGCTAAAGAAATGGAATTTAATCTTTTTTATTTTGAGAAAATTTTGTTTGATTAGTTATAAAAAGAACTTAGAATGTAAATTATGATAGATAAAATAATTATTTTTTATTGCTTTTTTTTTTATAGATATAGAAGAGAGATTCACAAAGGTTGGATCATATTTTTAGGCAACCATTCGAAATATACTCTTTACACAACTAGTTTGATGTCTAATCGGTTACATACAAGGCTCACAAAAGTTAATCGTTAATGGTTCATGGTATTCATATTATGTTGTATGTATAAATGACTAACGATGGAGAAAAAAACCACTAGCACACAACATCATATCATTATGTTCATAAATGATGTCTTTTGATGAAGACAATGGAGACAATACACATGAAGATGATGATATTGCATATATGATGGATTATATCTACGTAGGTTGATACATGGTCTTTGGTAATGTATTGTTTCTTTGAATCAATAATAACATAGCTCACTTGTTTTTTTAGAACAACTTACACATGTACTAACTACTCTACTCCTAAATTTACACCTTTCGTCCACAACGAGACTTGAACCTCAACATTTGGTTGATGGACACATATTCGTAAACTTCTGATAACACTAGACCAAAATCCATTTGGTCTCACTTGTTTTGTATTGTTTTAACGTAGTTGTAAAGAAGACAACCAATCAACTTAAAAGACCCTAACATGCGGGTAATTCTTGTTAATTTTAGTGATTAATTCGTTATAAATTTGTTTTGTTTTGTGAGAAGGCAAACAAGCAACTTATGATAATTAATTTACATGTATTTTTCATGTTGATTAGCATGTATAAAAGACTCACATGTCGTGCATATGATCTTTAATGAGCATACATTTGTCTCTTAACGAAACCATGTAAACAATTAAAAAAATATGTGTAGAAAATTTTCTTATGTTTTCGGTATTTAATACGTGACAATTTGTTCTCTAGTAAGTATGATATCAACTCTAGTCAGGCTATGTTTTTTTATAACCCATTTAGTTTGGTTTGTTGGATTTTTGAAGTAACAATGGTAATGTAATCAATATAATATACTATAAATATTTTATCAATTGTTGTTTTATTATTATTGTTAGAACAAAGTTCTATCAGGATCGATAGATTCTAAGCAAGCTAATAATTAAGAACGCAATAAAGAACACGAGTATGACTTTGAATATGTCGTATGATTAATGTTTCAACACCTCAAAAGAGCTCGATTAAGAACTTCAACTGTAGAGGTGTTCTAGGGTTACAAAACAATGAACGTGATAATCAACTCTATATAATGCATACATGCATGCATATATATATATAACAACCCTACTAACTAGTCTAGAAAATCATGGATGGACAGGCCCAATCCGGATGCAAAACATAAGGCCCAAGACGCAACACAAACGGACTCAACAACAATCTCCCCTTTTGCGTCTTTGGAGCCGAAACCTCAATTCTGTTTAGCAACAGAAGACTTCTTCACAGTCTTAAACACCCTCGGTATGATGGCCAAAAGATGATACTGGAAGGTAATGTACCACCGAAGCATGTCTGTAAAATTTTTCTTGTCAGCCTCTGAATTCTGCTTGCACCGATGTGTTATGTTGATGATGTGCTCCAAGCAATCAGTAGAGAATAAGTGCTTATCTACCAGAGCAAACAAAAATCTGTGACCTTCACCTTTAGTAAACATCACAGTGAGTTGCGTTGAATCAATTTGACCCATCTTCATTCTGTTCACATCCCCTGGCTTTGGTGTAGGCTTGACTGTTGGCTTCTTGTTCATAACCTTTGCTATCTCCTGATCCATAGTCGCAACTTCATAGATGTAGGAGGCCAACATTCGCTTTAAGTGTTCAAGAATCGGCTCATATTCCGTCGGATTAGTGAGCATAATGTTGTATAGCAAAATCCAATCATGGGGATTGAGATTAGGAAGATCTGCAAAAGAGATAGTCGACACTGTGTTTGCTGTACCACGAGTGATCTTGAAATTGACATTTGTAAATCTCCCAGCAGGTGAAGGTTTGAGAACCGTGACTGTAATGATCTTCTGTGCACTCCAATTCAGGTACTGCGGTTGGCCAAACTTGAGATAGAAATCAATCAGCTCTCTGTCAACCTTCGGATGAGGAAAAGGAACCTCCACAGTTGAATCAAAACAATGGAACGTGAATGCCTTCCTTGTAATTGGCATATCAAACTGTGAGTCCTTTGAATTATCACAGTCAAACGAAGCAACAGGTTCCAACCAATAGACCGATGGAAACTCTATAGCTTGATTGACAAGTACTTCCTTCGTCCACAAGGGAAACAAGGCCTTTTTACAATTCAAGGCGTCTTCTTCTTCCTTGTTTCTCCTTTCCCTCTCCTTTGCTTCTTTTAGCTCTCGTTCCCTCTTCTTTCTTTGGAGAGCTTCAGCAATAGTTTCACGAACATCACTATCACTGTCATCAGCAGTCTGCTTTTCCTTTTCATTTAGACTAGTACCTGAAGCTACATTATCCTTCAGTTCGGTTGGGTGAATAGTCTCTATTTCAATTTTCACAGTTACACTCGGTTGATCACTTTCTGTCTTTATAACCACTTTCGGCTGATCAACTCGAACACCTTCTCCCCCTTGTTTCGGAGGTACGAACCTCTCAGAAACACCCTTCATTTCATGGAGCATGGCAAGGGCAGGAATCAGTTTGGTGGTAAGATGATTTCGGATGGTAAGAGTGAGAATGGGATCATGAGCACCAAGGAGATTGAGCAACATGTCCTTTACATCGCCTGCACAACTTCGAAATACAACCCGTTCTATCTTCAACAAAGAAATTTCTTTCTCTACTTGGGCTAATTGCACCTTATGGACTTCAATGGTAGAGGCTTGTTTGGCAAGATCTGCCTTCAGAGTACTTTCAGTTGCCAGGTCAGCTTGAAGGGAGGCAAATCGAGAATTCACTGAGCTTAAAAAGGAAGTGTTCTCGGTTTGAATAGATGATCTCATAGCTTCAAACTTGGTGCTTTCTTCCTGAAGGGACTTAGAAAATAAATCTACATAGGCTTGTATTTTCGCTGCACTTGTATCAGCATGATTTTTCAAAGAGTCTAGAAAAATCTGAGTTGTATGAACAACCTTAGTAACATCAGTAAGTGCCTTTTTACAAGAAGAAGTAGACTCATCAATAGCGGTAGTGTATTTTTCAATTGATGAGGTGTATTGTTCAATAGCAGTCTCTAGGAAAGCCTTAAGAACCACACCACTATAAGCCTTGTTGTCTTCAAGCAAATGATCCAGCTTGTCATGAATGCCCTGTAAATGTTGACTGCTGACAGGAGCATCATTGTCTTCATCAGAAGGAAGCCGATATGGAATGAAGTATGTAGAGTCATACTCATCATTCTCTCCACCGAGAGTGGCACCGGAATCGGTTGATTTGGTAGGTGAAAGAGGTTTAGTGAAGACTGGAGTTTCGGTTGCAGTAATTGCCCCCATATCAGATACGTTGACTTCCACTGTTGGGTCAGGAATAGTAGTGGTGGTTGATTGTGAAATTATAGGAGGTGGTAATGGTGAAGTAGAAATTGGAATGGTAGTAACTGGTGGAGATTGTGGTAAAGAAATCGTTGGTTGTGAAGTAGTGGGTGGAGGATCGATAGGAACCGAAACTGCAATTATTTGTTTTGGTGATGGAGGTGGGATTGGAATTGTGTTATTGATGGGTTCATGTAACATCCCGAAATATCAAGAGTAGAGTTGAAGGGCTAAAAGAGTAAATTGGGAAAGAGCGACTCGGCGAGTCCATGGGTGGACTCGGCGAATAGAGTCGCGACTTGGTCGCGTGTTAAGTAGCCGACTCGGTGAGTAGGCGCTGAGTGGAGAAAACCCTAATTCTCGGGGTTGAGCCCTATATAAAGAACATAACATCCATTCCCCCAGCCTCTTTACTCATCCTCAAGTCCAGAAACCCTAACCTTCGTATGTTAGTGGATCAAGTTGCATTTGGGAGCTTGGAGAAGCAATTGTTGAGGAAATCTTGGAGGGTAGGAGGCTTGGAGCAAGGGGCTTTGCTTGGATTCGAGTTCCATTGCAGTTGGGGCGTTCTTTTGAGGTAATATCTCGTCCTTGGGCTGTTACTCTTTGGATTATTCATTATGGGGTTTGTGGGGAGCTTATCTTTTGGTGTTTTGGAGTTTAGAGGTTAGATCTAAGGTTGCTACCTCAGATCTGGAATGGAAAAGGGTTGGAATGCCTGAAAGTCCCTGTGTTTGAGTGTGTAGTGAAGCTATCATGTCCCAAACACTATCCCTAAAGTGTATAAGGCCTAGATTTCTTTGGATTCACGTAAAGTTTGCCATTTTACGTGATGGATGGGTTGTAGGAGGCTAGATCTATGTTTTGGATCAATTGCATGGCCGGGAATGCTTCTGTATGGATTCAGACCGGTGGTACCCGGCGAGTCACATGGGTGAACTCGACGAGTTGCTTGAAGATGAGCTGGAACTCGACGAGTTGGAAGAACAACTCGGCGAGTTGGATGAAGATGGCCTGGAACTCGGCGAGTTGTATGAACAACTCGGCGAGTCTGTTCTTGGACTCGGCGAGTTTTGTTGAAGAGTCCCAATATTTTCGGGTAGAGTCGAGAATCGGCGAGTCAAGGGATGACTCGGTGAGTTGTGGGCGAGTGGACTCAGAGTTGTTGGACTCGACGAGTCTCGGGGTGACTCGGCGAGTTAGGTCGCGGATTGAGGGAAGTTTTGAGTATGGGGACTCGGTGAGTCATCGGGTTGACTCGGCGAGTAGAGTCAGTCAGGGGTTGACTTTGACCTTGTCTTTGACCAAAGGTTGACCAGTGGTTTCCAGGGGCATTTTGGTAATTGTTGGTTATTGTTTTGAGTTCAGTGTCGTGGTGGTTGTCCAGTGGTGGAGATCGTATCAGTGGTCGGAGCAGCTTGGGTTATCTGTTCAGTCAGTAGTATCGAGGTGAGTTATCCTCACTATATCAACAGGATCTAAGGCACCAAGGCCGGCCCTTATCGGATTGAGATCTAGGTAGCTGTTGTTATGTTATTGCTTTAATATGTTTGCATCCTGAGAGCTAGGATGGTATATGTTAGAGACCTGATTGAGATCGGTATCTTGAGAGATAGGGAGATGCTATGCTAATGACCTGATAGGTCGGTATCCTGGTTACAATGATGATATGTTATGTGATCTGTTTGATCTGCTTGTTGACTATGAATTGCTATATGATTGTATGTATATGTGCACATGGTTGTTTGGACTGGAGTTAGGTTGAGGCGGGTCCTGCTTTGTGCTGTAGGCTAAGATACCCAGGGCGGACCGGTTGTTCCGAAGGCCCAGCGAGCGGTCCGAATAGGCTGTAGGCCCCAAGAGGGCGGACCAGACGCGCCGAGGCTCGGAGAGTGGACCAGGCCGACTGAAGGCCCGGTGTGGGCGGACCAGTCATACTGTAGACTCAGAGAGTGGACCAGGTGGACTGAAGGCCCGGCGCGGGCGGACCAATCACACTGCAGACTCGATGTATGTGGTTAGATTCGGAGAGTGGACCAGGTGGATTGAAGGCCCGGTGTGGGCGGACCAATCACACTTTAGACTCGAGGTTTATGGCTAGACTCATAGGGTGGACCAGGTGGACTGTAGGCCGGTGCGGCGGACCAGTCTCACAGTAGACCCGAAGTGCATGGCTGTTCTGTGATCGGATATGTTATGGCATGTTATGCGTGTATGGTATATGTGGTTGGTATTTTGGGGATATCTCACTAAGCTTTCAGGCTTACAGTTGTGGTTTTATGTTTTTCAGGTTCTTCAGGAGACCGTGGCAAGGCAAAGGCGTGATTGTACCGCTCCTCATGATTTTGTAGTAATGTGATTTTGGGAATACGTTAAATGTTTTGTATTGAAAACCTTTTTGTAAAGATTTAATGGAATTGAGTTGTTTTTGAAAAATTTAAAATTGGTTGTATTTTTCGATCGTTACAGTTCAGTTGGAGTTGGGGATCTGGGAGGGGTATTGTCTCTCGGTGATTCATGATGAACCTCCTCTTCTTCATCGTCTTTGTCGTTATCTGAACCAAGAGGAATGGGACTCTTGGATCTTCTTGCCATTTTCTTAAGCTTCTTGGGCTTGGAAGAATCTCCTTTATCAGATTTTCGTTTTCGAGACTTACAGGCTTTAGTCTTATCCTCTTCTGTGGACTCCTTCTTTGTAGTAATACATTCCCCTCGGTTGCCAGGCTTGTCTACTGCATCCAGGGTAGCCTATTGTTCTGGAGTAAGGACTCTCGGTTCTTTAGGGGGAAGTTTTATGTATTCCGCCATAACTTTACTTTCAGCTGAGACACAACGAAACATGGATTCAGGAATAGATCCCTTGTGATGAAACTTTGTGGGATCAGAGATGATGATCTTCTTTGTGTGAAACGTAGCAATGGAAGCAACTAGGGCATCCTTCATCACAGGAATGTCCAAAGTGTTAATCGCCCTCCTTGTTATAATCGTCCAGAAGCGCCCACATGATATCTCCGAATGCCTCGTGGAAGTATTGAGACTATGCATTACTTGAGACCAGATAATCGTCCCATAGTCAAGGTTAAGACCATTGTAAAGACCATATAAGAGGGTAGGAAAACCCTTGCTGGTGCAATCTGATCCACCACTCCTTTCTGCCAACTCTTGATGAGAAGAGTTAACAAGCCATTCCACTGAGAAGGTAAGCAAGACTTCTTAACTTTTGTGACTGTGGTGAGCACATCTGTATATCCCATCTCGTAAAGCATGGAGAACAGCTATGTAGTAGTGATGAAGTCTGGTGAAATTACTGAGGAATCAACAACAAGATTCATCAATGAGCAAAATCTCCCTTTTGAAATCGAAGACTTATTGTTATGGATTTGAAAGAAAATGTGTTCTTTGTTCTTGTCATATGAGGTCGTGGAGTAGACCTGCGATAAGAGTGACATTGGAACGACTTCAACTTGAGTTAGGGCTACAACCAGTGGAGAATACTTCAAACACTCGACAACTTGAAGCATATATGAATCATACAAGAACGGGTTAAGTTCGATGATCATATTTTGATTAGGCTTGATCGTAAGTAATGTAGATGATGCATTTTGATCTTGAACTGAGGAAGAAGTCGCCATTGTTGATCGAAGAAGGAAGATAAACAGTTGATAATTGCGTCGTAATCTTGAGAGACTTTGTTGGTGGTAAAAGACAAATAAAGGAAAAACTCTTTATATATCGTTGTCAGGAGAGAGAATGTAGATGATGATAATGACGTGATCACTAAACCGTCGCCTGGAAAAGCACGATGTGACAGGTTGGGTATTCCCAGGTAAACGTCAGCACGCGTGGGTATAGAGACCGTTCAAATTCACGCGCCCAAATCCTCATCCTCAAACGTCGTTTGAAATTCAATGCGACTTCAAGAAACATAAGTGCCCCTGTTTAAACAAAACTTTGAACGAACAGCAACTAGAGTTGTGAAAATAAAATTTTCGTGCAATAGAGTGACAATCGATAAAGAAATAAAGCAAGTTTATATGGGATGTGAGTGATGTCTCATTATAAGACCGAAAGCAGATGATCCCGGGCAAGAATCGCTTCCTTCAGAGTCAAGATAGACTTGAAGTGCTTGTGTGGTTTCTTGAAAAATACGATCAAGTGTTTGTTGAGAAACAATGAAAGGTTTCTTTTAATTGTTTGGCTATGGGTAGCTTATCTTCAACCGAACTTCGAGTCTTAACATAAGACTAAACGTTGGTAGAAGTACTTGTGAGACCGATGTAGTCTGTTGAACAAGTAGGTAAGATATAAGTTGGAGTGACAAATGAAGTAATAGAAATCTCAAAACCAAAAATAAACTGGATCTTTTTGGGAAGAAATGCCTTGGTGTCAGACAGTTTCATAAAGATGACGCAAAAATAAAATAAAAAGAGATTTCATTTGGTAACTAGTAAGTTCTTGAATTTGATAATTCATCATCAATTCATTATTGGAGTTGGATTATGGGTTTCACTCAGCACGTGGTAAACGTATCTAAGATCACAAACACAAACTTTGTGCAACCATAAACCTCAGTAGTAAGAACCGAGAGTCTCAAGGGTTACATTGGTGAACCGAAAGTAGATGGAGAATATAAGGAAGGTGGCTAAAGAACCGAAAGTACCTTCTGCTATAAAAACGTGACTAAGCAGACAAACTCTTAACTCATATGAGAAGAGTAAGCTAGCTCTAGACTGAGATAAAGTTAACAGCCTTATTGGGAAGAAACGATAGGTATAGATCGTATCATTAAGGCCTGCTCGAAATCGTAGAGGCGTTGGTCAACATGCAGCAACATGCTTCTAGGGATTCTTAACTAGTTCTTATGGAAATAATTGTACCTGACTTAACTCCAAATTATGTCGTACTTGTACCCTTGTGACCTAATTGAAGCAAGAACAAACAAACACACCACAAAGATAGAACAACCAAAACGAAAAATATTTTTGAAGGATTGAGTTTTCTGAAAAATATTAAAAACAGAAAGAGAAAATATTTTTGGATTTTTGAAATTTTCTGAAAAAGAATAAAAACAGAAATAGAAAATATTTTTGGATTTTTGAAATTTTCTGAAAAAGAATAAAAACATAAATAGAAAATATTTTTGGATTTTTGAAATTTTCTGAAAAAGAATAAAAACATAAATAGAAAAGATTAAATAAGACAAGAGAAGAAATTTACACAGTATACAACCGAAACCTTATCTCTATTGAGTGAAGCGAAATAGACCGAGTGGTCGGTTCATTTCGGTTCTTAAAATTTCAGAGCCGAAATAAAACGACCGTTCGGTTCATTTCGGTTCCCAAAAATTTCAGATCCGAAATAGACCGAGCGTTCGGTTCATTTCGGTTCCCAAAAATTAAGGAGTCGAAATAGACCGAGCGTTCGCTCCATTTCGCTTGTCTAATTTTAGTGAGAGATTTGAGGGTTTGGTACCAACTCTGCTTCCATCATACCCAAGCCTTGTAAGATTTTGTTAAAGAGTGCTTCAGGTAATGCCTTAGTGAATATGTCGGCCAGTTGATCAGTAGATCGAACAAAATGTACTTCCACATTCCCATCTTCTACATGATCTTTGATGAAATGATATCTAAGTGCAATGTGCTTAGTTTTTTTAGTGTTACACTGGATTGTGACAAATCCTTATTGCACTTTCCGAGTCACAATAGAGAGGAATTTTCTTCATACTTAGCCCGTAATCTCGCAGTTGGCTTTAAATCCATATTACTTGAGAAGTGCAAGACGCTGCAGCTATATACTCAGCTTCGGTTGTGGACAATGATACGCAGGTTTGCTTCTTGGACTGCCAACTAACAAGTTTCCCGTCAAGAAATTGGCATCCACCGGTAGTGCTCTTTCTGTCCAGACCACATCCTCCTAGAACAGCATCAGAAAAAAGATTGAATAAAGAATCCAGATCTTGCAGGATACTAGAGACCGAGAGATGCGGTTCGCTTCAGGTAACGAAATATATTCTTCACTGCTACCATGTGAGGTTCTCTTGGATTAGCTTGAAACCTAGCACAATAACAAACAAAAAACATAATGTCCGGTCTACTAGCTGTTATATACATAAGTGACCCTATCATTTGACGATATTGTGTTATGTCAACAGCAGGTTTTTCCAGAGATGGTGTTAACTTAGTGCCAAATACCATTGGAACCTTCACTTTTGAGTCGCCCGTCATACCGAATTTCGTCAGTAAGGTCTTTGTATAAGCCTCCTAGTTGATGAATATTCCTTCTGTTCTCTGTCTAATATTTAAACCAAAGAAAAAGTTAATTGGACCTATTGCGCTCATTTCAAATTTAATCTCCATCAACTTTCTAAATTCAGCTGTTAAGCTAGGATTCGTAGAGCCAAAGATGATATCATCAACATAAATCTAAACAATCATAAGATGTTCGCCTTCTTTCTTTCGGAAGAAGGTTGGGTCAACCGAACCTTGTTTAAATTTTGACATTTTTAAGAAGCGAGTTAAAGTTTCATACCAGGCTCTCGGTGCTTGCTTTAATCCATAGACTGCTTTATCCAGCACATAGCAATGATCATGGAATTTCTCGTTCATAAACCCAAGCGGTTGCTTAACATAAACTGTTTCTTCTAATTCTCCATTCAAGAAAGCACAATTGACATCCATTTGGAAGACTTCGAAGTTTTTATGAGCAACATATGCCAAGAAGATTCTAACTGATTCCAACCTAGCTACTGGAGCGAAGGTTTCCTCATAATCTATCCCTTCTTTTTGACAATATCCTTTCACCACCAACCGAGCCTTGTTGCGAATAACATTCCCCTCTTCATCTAACTTATTTCTGAAGACCCACTTCAAGCCAACCACAGACGCATCCTTTGGTGTAGGTATCAGCCTCCAAACTCGGTTACGTTCAAACTCATGAAGCTCATCTTGCATTGCTTGGACCCGATCTGAATGATCAAGTGCAGCATTTACAGTTTTTGGTTCAATTTTGGAAACAAACGAATTAAACATACAAAATTCAACTTTAGAGAATAATGCATTTTGTTTCGCTTTCAATTGAGAACGAGTAAGAACTTTTTCTGAAGTTTCACCAATAATCTATGCTTTGGGATGGTCTTTGGTCCATTTCACTAGTGGAGGATAACTTAGGTCATATGTTGGATCCAATTTAGCATTCACTTCTACTTCAACTTCTGATAGATCACCCTCGCCTTCGTCAGTTGTACTTTCACTCTCTTTCTCCCCCTCGACTGGCGAAGTGTAATCTGTGGTAGCATCAGAGTTTGCACCCTCTGTGGGAGGTGTATTCTCCCCCTCGATCGAACTATTACTTGGTGGTTTTGGATGAGTACTTTCCCCTTCGCCTGAGCCTTTATTAGATAGGGACAGAATGGGATCCTCCCCCTCGAAAGATGCTTTGTTTGATTTCGATGCGGTTGAACTTTCCCCTTGAAATGGTGGATTACTCTTAGCGGTAGGAGGTTCACTTTCCATCTCTTTGGCAGCTTCATCTATAATTTTCTTGAGACTATCAATTTTGTTGTCTGCGGCCTTCGCTTCTGAGTGTGCTGCTTTCTCTGGTTCATCAAACAAGCGCATGTATTCTTCAAACAGGTTGGCTATTGGAACAGAGAATTGTCCAGATTCTGGAAAAATTTCTCCTAAGTTACTTTCAATCCTCTGAACATTCTTCATGAGTTATCGTCAAAGGTGACATAATAGGTTTCTTCAATTCGTTTTGAGCGTTTATTCAACACTCTGTATGCTTTCGACGTTAGTGAATAACCCAGAAAAATTCCTTCATCTGCTTTGACATCAAACTTATTATGATTCTCTTTAGAATTGAAAATAAAACACCTCGAACCGAATATGTGGAAAATTTTGACATTTTTCTTTCGGTTGTTTAAGATATCATATGGAGTAATTGATAATCTATTATTTAGTAAGGACCGATTTTGAGTATAGCATGTTGTTGCAACAGTATCAGCCCAAAAGTATAATGGAAGTGAAGCGAAACTGAGCATCGTTCTGGCTGCCTCACATAAAGAACGGTTTCGTCTTTCAACAATCCCATTCTGTTGTGGTGTATAAGGGGCCGAAAAATTATGAGTTATCCCCTTGTCAGCCAGAAAGCTCTCAAAATCATTATTCTTGAATTCCAGACCATTGTCACTTCTGATATTCCTTACCGTTTTCCTCAGCTGCACTTCCACTTGCTTGATGAATGTATTCAACTTGGGAGTCACATCTGATTTCTGTTTAAGAAAGAAAACCCAGGTGAAACATGAAAAGTCATCTACAATTACAGGAATGTACTGACTTCCACCGAAGCTTTCAATAGTAGAAGGTCCACATAAGTCAATGTGTAAGAGTTCAAGAGCTTCAACTATCTTTGTATTGATTCTTGTAGGGTGGCTTTTTCTGCTTTGTTTGCCCATTTCACATGTTGCACACAGATGTTCCTTGTCGAACTTGAGAAGAGGAAGTCCTCGAACGTGATCACCAAGCACCAACTTATTAATGTCTTTGAAGTTCAGGTGCAATAGTCGTCGATGCCACAACCAGCTTTCATTTGTATTTGCCCTTGACAGCAAACATATTGTTGGTTTTCCTCGTATAGGGTTGAGATTTAGAGGATACATCTCTCTCTTTCGTTCAGATTTCAACAAAACCTTCTTGGATTGCTTCTCAATTATCTCAGAGCCCTCATCGTCAAATGATACTTTTAGACCTGTGCCCACAACTAATTGTGACACACTAATGAGGTTATGCTGCAATCCTTCCACATATGCCACTTTTCGAATCGAGAAATCTCCATTTGTTATCATACTATATCCCTTGATTGTTCCATAGGAGTTATTTCCATATTTCACACACCCAACATCTTTCAGGGACCGAAACTCCCTTAGCTCTTCCTTCCTTCCTGTCATGTGACGTGAGCAACCACTGTCTATATACCATTCCTCATCGAACTGCTCGTCACTGATTACCTGCAAATTCAAGTAGATTTAGGAGCCCAAAGTCGCTTGGGTCCTTGTGAGTTTTTCACAGAAAACAGAATTGCAGTGGAAATATAAACCAAATATGTTCTTTTTACTAGAGTAGTTTGATCTTTCCTTTTAATTGTATACACTTTGATTTTAGATTTATCTTGTTTAAACTTAAGTGCATTGGTTGGTTTGTTAGATGGTATTGGCATTGGATTTTTCTTTTGAGATATAGGGTTAGCTGATGATTTCTTGTTTTGGAACTTAGAACCTGAAGTTAGCTTTCCATTTCCTTTGATGTCCTTCAAAGAATTTGCCTTGCTCTGGGACTTGGATGGACCGCAACTAGGTTTGGGACCGAAACTAGGTTTGGGACCGAAACTGGGTTTAGTACCGAAACTAGGCGGTAGACCGAATGTTGACTTTCGGTTCTGAAACTTGGAATAGTAGGAACTTGGACTGAAAATTTCCTTTCCTTTATCCAATGATGCTCTCTTAGAGGGAACATGATTTGGGTTTCGAGATTGTCAGTAACTTTTTCGCTCATTCAGATTTTTTGCATATCTTTGATTTCTTAGGCGTTTCTGTTCAGCTAGCTCCTTTTGTGATTTGTGGATGTTGAAGCTGACCTTTGGCTTCTTCTTATGAGTTTCGGTTGTTTTGACCGGAACTTTCTGTTCTTCCTTTGGTTTTTCAGGGATTTCTTTGGTTCCACTTGTGCTTGGTTTGTCAAAACTCGAAGGTTTATTTATGGGTTCAACAACGTATCTTCCTTTAACCCTCCAAGAAGTTTGCTCAGACAAGCCTACAGTTTCGTTTGCATTGTCAATAGGAGCTGACCAGAAGTAGTCATCACATCCTTCAGCATTATCATTTTCGACCATGATTCTTAATTCTAACGTCTGCTTAGGAGTGACCCTTGTAACCGCATAAACCTGATTTGGCACAGTTTGAACCTTTTGATAAACCATAGCCTTTTCTTTGAGTTTCTTTTCCTTATCTTTTGCTAGTTGAGCAAATTCAACCGAATTTTCTGAGATTAGTGGTTTCTCATTCTCAGTTTCGCTCTTCATAAACTCAGAGCAATCAACTACGTCTTCTACATATATCTCACTCATCTCACTTTCCTCATCAAATTTAGACGTATTTTCTACATCTATTTTATTATCAGAAGCCAATTTGGCATTGGATTGATCAAATGAGTGAATAGTGTCTGACTTAATTTTCAACCTATCATTTTCATCTAAAATGTTTTTTAGCATACATTTGTGTTCCTTTGAGTCAATGAAGGTGTATATTTTGTCCAGTCCAATTTTGTAGGACATAGATGTCTCTTCACATGATACTTCTGATTCACATTCTACTATGACTTCGTCTTCCTTAAATTCAAGAAATGGCAAAATCATCTTATGAATTTCCTTTCCTATCTCACAACTTAAATGCAACTGAGCTATATTAGTATATAAACGCTTAGAAATTAAACAAAAAACATTCCTTTGTTTTAAAAACTTTAGATTGTCTCTTTGTAAATAAATACTTTCATCCCTAGCCCTAACTAACTCCTGCTCCTTCAGCTCTATCCACATTCTTCTCTCCTCACTCTTCGTTGTCACCCTGCTGATTTGGTCAGTTAGGTTAGAATTTGTTAACCGAGTTTGCATGCGACTACCGCTTAGATTAGAAAATTTAAGTTTTAATTCATTTAATTCTTCTTCATATTCTGTTATTGGAACATTAAGAGAACCTAGGATAGATTGTACCTTTTTGATCAAACGATCGCAGTCGTTGATCTGCTCACTAACTGGCTTTGCTGCAAAACATTTGTTTTCAGTCAGGTTCGGTTCCTCACTTGCACTTGTAGTTGATGAACTAGTTGTGACAATCAAGCACTTTCCAGCCGAACCTACTTCCTTTGCCACACAAGCCTTTCCATGAGTGGGCTTTCTCACCTCTTCGTCTTCAGAGTCGGTAGACCAAACTTCGACGCCACCGAACTCGTCTGCATCTGCATTCTCATGTACAATCAAAGCATTCATAGAATTGTTAGTTGCTTTCTTTTTCTTGATCTCTTCCAACTTGCGCATATAGTATGCCTCATCATCTTCTCCTTCTCTTTTCTCAGCCATTTTCCTTAGCATGCAATCTTTGGCAAAGTGGTTCTTGCCGTGGCAGTAGTTGCAGTCGTATCCTAAGTCTCCTGCAAGCTTGCTCTCCTTCTTTTCTTCATCATTTTGAGAGGTGATCTTTGCTTCATCCTTCACCTTCTCAGAGTTGTAACTACCCTGCCAGTTTCAGTTCTTGTTGACAGGAAATTTCTCCTTGCAAACTTTTTTGGATTGGTGACCATCATAGCATACTCCTCGCTTGTGAGGTCACACTCTGACATATCAGCTTCTTTTTCTTCTTCCGCAATAATTTTTCCTTTAGAGACAAGAGCCATCGATCCTACACCAGAACCACTTTCGCTTCTTTGGTTACTACACTTTCATGGGACTTAAGTATTCCCACAAGTTTCGCCAGTGAGTAAGACTTAAACTGTTCATGCGCTTCTACAGTAGAAATAGCCGCCATCCATTCTGGTCTTAGCCCGTTCATGAAAGTTACTTTCTGCTCAATCAAATTCCTCTCTATTCCATGCTTAATCATCTTACTTAGGAGATGATTGAACCGATCGAAAGTTTGTATGGGCTTTTCGTCAGGTTTCTATTCAAATGCTTCAAATTCTGACAGTAGCAAGGTTTGAATAGAGTGTTCTAGATCTTCATCTGTCGAATAGAGTTCTTTCAACCTATCCCAGATTTCTTTAGCCGTCGTGCATGAACCAGCCAACCGAAAGGTGTCATATTGTAAGGCGAATCTGATCATCCTCATGGCCTTCACATTACATAGCAATTTGTCTTTCTCGTCCTGCGACATCTTGTCTACATCCGCTACCAGCTTGTTATATTCCTTTTGGGATTTAACTATAGTGTTCGTTCCTGAGTGAACAAACGGCCCAAGTGTGATAGCTTCCCAGATAAAATAGCCATTATCTTCAGATCCAACCACGTAGTCTTTGAAGTGATGTGCCCATACTTCGTAGTCTTGAGTGTAGAGAATGGGTATCCTGGTTGTAGATCCAATGTTGTTTAAGATGTTGATTGGGTTTGTTTGTGAATCATCATGAGACATGGTGAGCTGTTAGAATCAGACCTGTAAACTTGAGATTAAGGTTTTATCTAAAACTGAATTGCTGTCGAAACAAAGAAGACGACTTCTTATTTATACAATAAAAGCGGAAACCCTAAGGAATTCTGAATACAGAAGGAATGTGTATTGATCACACAGTCTCCTGCTCTGATACCAATTGTTAGAACAAAGTTCTATCAGGATCGATAGATTCTAAGCAAGCTAATAATTAAGAACGTAATAAAGAACACGAGTATGGCTTTGAATATGTCGTATGATTAATGTTTCAACACCTCAGAAGAGCTCGATTAAGAACTTCAATTGTAGAGGTGTTCTAGGGTTACAAAACAATGAACGTGATAATCAACTCTATATAATGCATACATGCATGCATATATATATATATATATATATATATATATATATATATATATATATATATATATATATATATATATAACAACCCTACTAACTAATCTAGAAAATCACGGATGGACAGGCCCAATCCGGATGCAAAACGTAAGGCCCAAGACGCAACACAAACGGAATCCACAATTATTATTGAATGTAATATCCTAGTTGAAATAAATAAGTTATGAGTACTGCATATAAGTGTGTATGTATATATATATATATATATATATATATATATATATATATATATATATATAAGTGTGTATGTATATGTGGGATAATTATGAAGTATAATGTGCTATTAAGAAAATAATGGTTAAGAACACATTTTTGGTCATTTACTATGATTTGTAAGTTAAATTTTTTGTTGGAAGTATAAATTATGTCTTTATGTTTAAAGATGATGATATAAAAATTAAGAAGGATGAGAAAGGATCAATAGGTATGACCAAAAGGGTAGAGAGGGGTAATATAGTAATAAAAAAGAACATATTCTAAAGTCTTAGAAACCATCTTAACGATTTGTGGGCATGACCTCTCAAAGGTCACTGCTTAATGAGATTTTAGGATATCACACTCACTAACTGATAATGATATCCACATGTTATTTATTGAATTATTGTTTCACATGTAACTATTGAAGTGCAATGCTGGACGTTCTTGATTCTTGAGAAACATGTTTAATAGATGCAATGTTTCCCATGAAACTATTAACATCTATGGAAGTGATATTTCCTATGCAACTACTAAAGTTTAATGTGAAAAGTTCTTAATGTGCACGAGATTGATTAAATAGATGGAAAGTGTGCCATAAAAATTGTCGCATCATATCTCATTCTTAACATACAACGTGAATAATCGGTGGTAGATTAGTGATGCCAATTGTTTGTGTATATATAAACTGAATAAGGATATGGGTTTAAAATATAACTTACTTGAGATTTTTAGTGTATATTAAGACCAAAAACGATGGTACGTACGCTAAAAACTACTAGCAACTACGAACAGTGGAAGATGTCAAAAGAAAAACACCTTCATGTAACCTTTTCCTATTATGATTTCTCATAATTCCTCTTTGCCAAGTACATATACTCCTTCAAGTCGAATTTATGATTCGAACACGATTCATCTACCACTGTTTCTATTCTTTAAAGCCTAACCCTAACAAAAATTTGAATGACCTAAATTGAAACCATAGTTCTCAAAATGACCCTTTTGCATCATTTACTATTAGATTCAGTGCCCACACAAAAAGTACCTCCTTCAAACAGGACAAGTACCTCTTGCTCACAAAATAGAGAATGCAATGAATCACATATCAATGAATGAATATTTGGTTTTAAAACTTTGGTTATTTGTTGGTGGATGCAAACATTATTATTAAATGTGAACTAGTTATTAACAGATGTCTAAGGTTAAGAAAAGTTGTCATAAATTTTTCTCACAAGTTACTCATTTAGATGTTATGATCCTTAAAGTTGGGTTGATAAAAACTTTAACGCCACTACATCCAAATGAACAACTACCGTAAAGAAGAGAGAAGACAGCGATACGGGAAACGAGGCTAAGACTAAGGATATAATTGTGTTGTGTTTATCACAAATGACGTCCAGATTCACTATTCCTTATTGATACTGTAACGCCCTGTTCCGAATCATTTCCTAATGTGGGGTGGTGACCCAAATATCGAGTATCATCAGGCCTATGCCTTTTGAGGAAAAGATTTTAGACACATTTGTGTGTGGGTAAGGTAATTTGGATGATTCGGTGGTTCGGTTTGTGTTTTGGAGCCAATGGGTATTTCGGTAAAGTGTCAGTTCGGGATTTTATGGAAATTAGATTTTTGTTTGGGAAGTTTAAAGGAAAGTATGAGTTGATAGAAGTGTTAAGATTCTCGTTACCTTTTCATGGATATAAGGATCGTCGGAAACAGACTTATAATGAAGAAGTTATGGCCTTCGGAAGTTTGGTGATTTTAGGGTTTAACCGGGTACGTGGGGCGTACACAAGTGTATGAATGTCGTACTAGTGAGAAGGCCAGTATGTGGGGCATATATTGGCATATGCTAGGCATACTAAGCAAAATGATCGCGGTTCTTTAAGGAGTGCGATGGGCGTACCAAAAGTACATTGGGCGTACTCCAGTTAGACCCAAACCCTAATTTAGGGTCTTAGACCCTATTTAAGCTCCTTAACTCACCACCAAACCCTATTATCTTTAGCATCTATCCCTCTAAACCGTAGAAACGAAACCCTAGCCACCACTTGTGTGGTTTTTAAGCTTTTGGTGGTATTTCATGCTTTTTGGTGTTCATAGAAGAAGAAAGATCTTCTTGGAGAAGTGTGGGATTGCTTGAAGCTTTTGGATCCAGACTTGTTGCATCTTGATCTACATTTTGGAGGTATAAAGCTCCTATCTTGATGACTCTAGGTGTTAGATCTAGTTTAAGGAGTATTTTGGGTTCATTTTGGTCCTTAGACTCATCCTTGTGAGTATGAGCTACTTCAAGAGCTTAGAATGTTGGATCTTGGCCTTTGGGAGGTCCTTTGTTCATAAAAATGTCATATTGATGAGTTATTGTGGTGCATGCATGAGTTTGGGTGATTATTATGGATTTTATTAAGGTTTTGGTCCCATTAAGGCTTGCAAAGGAGTACAGTTGCCAACTTTACGTGTTAAGACATCTCATTAGGGTCATATCCAAGTTTGGAAGTCATTGTCTTAACCATTAAGAGCTTATTTTTTATTTTTGGACCCTGGAGGAGTACGTTGTGCGTACGCAAGTGTATGCTCAACATAATGCTGATTTTGTGTATTAGGGGACTTTTACTTTGTGCTTCGATGGCGAGTACGCATGGCGTACTCCTAATATGTCATTTTGGGCTTTTTTAAGGTTTGGGCCGTGTTGGATCATTGGAATTTTGACTTTGGGCCATGGACAGACTTAGGGTTTTCTTGGAAGTAGGTCCATGATGGTTTTGGGGCCTAATCGGGTTATTGGGCCATAATGGGCTTTTGTTGCTTTTGATTTGGGCTTTGGGTTGCCATTTTGGGCTTTTGTGCATTTGGGTTGGACCTGGGTTATGGAACAAGTAAGAAAAGGGTAAAATGGTATTTTACCCTTTAGGAAATTGGTTTATGGAGTGAGCTTCAGATTTTGGGTGATCGGGTTAATTATTGATTAAGATTGTATTTTTGTTAGTTGGTGTGAGGTTATCTGGTGCAGCGGTCTGAGCAGTTATGTGGTTATCAGTGGATTGAGGTGAGTTTCCTCACTGGGTTTAGCGGGTCTAAGGCACCAATGTCGGCCCATGATCTGTTATGCTAGAATACTAGTGTCTGTGTGACTCTTGTAAGTGTTGTGCTTGTATGCTTAATGGGCGGGTCCCGATGCTTATTTTGTATGCTATTATCTTGTTATGCTTATATGATTTGTATTTGGTTGGGGCCCGTTATGCGAGTTTGGGCGGGGCCCGTTATATCAGTGGACGGGGCCTGTTATGCAAGTGTCGGTGGGGCCCGTTAAAATCATTGGGTAGGGATCATTATGTGTTTATTTATGTATGGTATGTAGTATTTTGGGGAACTCACTAAACTTTATGCTTATGGATTTTATGGTTATGGTTTCAAGTACTTCCGGTTCGAAAGGGAAGGGTCCGACTTGATAGCAGCGCATCCACCAATGTTTCCGCATCATGATGATTTTGGGATTATACTCTGATAATTGTTTTCTTATAAAAGTACTTTTGAATATTTGGATAATCAGATACTGAATGTGTTGGATTAGTGTCTAAGGCTGTAATTATATTTGGTAAGTACTTGACCCGGTTATGCATGGTCCTTTTTGGGTTGCCTTCACCATAGCAACTTGACAGGATGATTTGTTAAGAGAGAAGAGATATTATTGTTTATATATTATGAGAATAATATATATTAAAGGAATAATATTTTTATTTGATTAATATAAGTCATATATTAATTAAGAATTAATTTGGTGACTTAAAGAGGTTAATTGAATAAAGGGGCATAAACTGTCAAATGTGTGATAGTTGTGTTTTGGGCTATGTATCCTTATGGATAAGAGGGTGGACGAAATTTAGGGTTTGAGAACCTTAAATTCGTCCAAGCCTAGTATCTAGGAGGATCTTGGATTGCTTAGGGCCTAAGTTATTCAATTAGGGTTAAAGGTGAAGCCCTAGTATCCCATAGTATAAATAGGCCCCTAGGGTGAGGGAAACCGGCACTCATACAAGGCAAGAAACCCTAGGGCCGATTTCTCACCCTCCTCCCTCTCTCTTAAATCATCTTCTTGCTAGTTGGTGTTTGTAAGCTATTAGAGGAGTGACAATTGTGACTCTAAGCTCCAAGAAGAAGAAGTATCAAGCAAGTAATCCAAGGTATTGTTCTAGATCCAACTTCAAATGATTAGAATCACTTGTTTACATTAGATCTAGTATTGTAAGTCTTGGATTCAATGCATGTTCAATTAGAGAAACCTAGATCCAAGCAATTAGGGTTTGCATGTGCACATAGGAAAGTTCTTGTTGCTCAAACCCATCAGAATGTAGATTTAAAGATAATTAATGTTTTGGTTGAATTAAAAATGAAATTTTTACTTCATAATTTTTCGGATGTTACAAATACACATTATGTATGCATCGTTTTAAGCTTCATGGGAAACATCCAAAACATAAATACCCACGAAGATATTTTTTCATGAACGATAAATTTCAAAAACATTATTTGATACACGTGATATAAACTTAAAAATGATGTAACGTCCCAATAATAAGACCCAAAAGTTCTCATTTTTAAATTACTAATATAGTAAATCATTTCGTTTTCGTAAAACCAAGGTAATCAAAACTTTATTAATACATCATCATCATCAGAGTAAATCACATAATGCGGAAACATGTGGTGTGTGCTCTACAATCATCCCGAGCTCTTCCATTTGAAAATCGAAGTACCTAAAACATAAACTGAAAACCATAATCACAAAGCTTAGTGAGTTCCCCAAGATACTGCATACCATACATACATAATCACATATTGGGCCCTCACTCGGTATCGAGTCCCACTCGGAATCGGGCCCCGCCCGACATGGAGCCCCGCTCGGTTTACAGATCTGTCAATCACCAGGCCCCGCCTGACATCGGACCCCGCCCGTTACACACATACTCATATAACCATATAATCATATAAACATATAATCTTACTAGCAAATGCAATAATCACGATGACCATAACATACCATACAGTCATCGAGCCCCGTCCGGCATCAGGCCTTGCCCGCTAAGCACAAAAACACATATTGATTACTAACATACTATATACTCATTAGGCCCCGCCTGGCATCAGGCCTTGCCCGATAAGCACAAAAACACATACTAATAACTAGCATACTATATACTCATCATGCCTCGCCTGGCATCGGGCTTTGCTCGGTAAGCATACCATCACAAAACACATGCAATGGTCATGCAGACATCTAGCACCCTAACATATAAACCATGAGGCGACATTGGTGCCTTCGACCCACTAAACTCAGTAAGGAGACTCACCTCACACTACCGAATCTCACATAAAGAATCATTGGCTGCTGGCCCGCTAGAATCCTCGCGTTAACAATCACAAAATAATTATCCAGTCAACCATCAGATCCCGACCCAAACTAAGTATCCAAACTAGAGTAAAAGACCTTTTACCTTTTTCATAACTTGGCCCAAAGCCAAGACCCAATCTAACAATCTAAAAGCCCAAATTCCAAATAAACACCCAACGCTGCACGTACTGGCTTGTATGCCTAGCATACTGCTCCTGTTCAGCCACCTTTCACATTCAACCCTTAATCCCTTAAGGCATTGCTCCAAAACGTAGATCTGACTTCCTTGAGCTGAATTATCATGTAAAGTTGCTAACTTTACGTTCATGCATGGCTTAAGGAAGCTCTCAAAGCTCAAGTGGACTTAACTGTTGGATATAGTGTCTAAGTCCATAACTATATTTGGTATATACTTGACCCGACCCGGCATGGTCCATTTGGGTTTCACTTCACCCGAACAATTTATGGATAATATTTGAGAATAATACAAGTTATGATTTGTTAATATATTATAAGTTCTAATATATTAATATAAGATCATATTATTTAATTAGTAGTGATCTATAATTAATCTAGGATTAATTTAGTGATCAAAGATATTACTAATTAAATATGGGCTTCTATATTTATATAGTGTGGGCTTATGCTTATTTGGAATGGGCTAGGCTTGGATGGAGAAGTCCATGGATACTCCATGGAGCTTTAACCCATGGATCTCATGGAAATGAAGAGACATGGGTATTAGGGTTTACATGGATGTAACCCTAATCCACCACATTATATAAAGGAGGCTTTGGCTCTTGAAATCATACTAGTTGACACATGTTGAGGTGAGGGCCGATTTCAAGAGAAGTGTGACTATTCTCTCAAAGTTCCAAGTTTGTGGTGATTTGTGACTTTCATTTGAGGCATCCACATTATTGGTGCTAGGCTCTAAAACTCCAAGGAATCAACTACAACTACAAGGTAAGTGTTTCTACTAGCTTTATTTGATTCAAGTTCCCCATGCCATGCTAGTTAGGATATAAGCCTTGGAAAAATAATTATTTGCATGTATCTTAGACAAACATAGATCCAAGGTTTATTAGGGTTGCATGTACACTTAGGAAGTGTTAGAATGCTCAAAACCCATCAGTGGTATCAGAGCCTAGGCTTGTTTGTCTGATACTTGTTGCAATATGCTTGAAAAA
Organism: Lactuca sativa; assembly: GCF_002870075.4. Classification (NCBI taxonomy): domain Eukaryota; kingdom Viridiplantae; phylum Streptophyta; class Magnoliopsida; order Asterales; family Asteraceae; genus Lactuca; species Lactuca sativa. The sequence goes on from NC_056627.2 coordinate 264,840,088, forward strand.
GTCGAAATCTTGCTGTCTGACTGATGGACTCGCCGAGTCCATGGGGGGACTCGCCGAGTCCACTTGTATCTTCAACCTACTCACCGAGTAGGTTCATGCACTCGGCGAGTAGGGTCGACAGAGTGCAGTTTTTCGACTTTAGTTGCTGGAAATGGATTAGAAACATTACCCTAAACTGTTTTGGTACTTGAAAACTTGTTTTAGAAGGTGTAATGTCTTTTCTAACTCATTTACAACAACTAGTTATCAAAATTACAAAGATTAAGTGTGATTTTGATATATGAAAGTGTTCATGTTCATGATCTTGTTCTTATGATGTTTAGATGATCATAGGAATTATTTGTAACCTATGTGGTAGATTAATTCTTGATCATAATGTTATTTAATGGAGTCCATAACTTGTCCTCAAGTTATGGAAAACCAAAAGTCTCTTGGATTGAAAACCATTAAAAGAACACAAGAGTTAGAAAGGTGAAGAGTCTTCATTTTATTACTCTATTAAACTCATAAGTTACAAGATATGAAAAGTTTTGAAAGTTTACAAAACTTGCCCTCAAGTTTTGGAACAAGTAAAGTCAAGTTAAAACTTTAGTTCCAACCCTTAGAATTTTAAAAGTTAAAATTCAACCCTTATACTTATATTATTATGATTTAATAATTATATATATATATATATATATATATATATATATATATATATATATATATATATATATATATATATATATATATATATATATATATATATATATATATGTATATGTATAAGAACAAAGTCGTCTTACCGCTAGTACGCCTCATTCACGAAGCCGGTCTATAAGGTGGGTATAAGGTTGTTGCCTATAAAATGGTGACTTAATGGGTGTCCACTCTCACCCACCGCTTGCTTGATTGGTGGAGGGTCGTTAGCCGAACGGGTAAGACAAGGACTTATAAATTCTCATTCAAAGTATGATGAATATTATAAAGTAACTAAATGTTTTATTAAATTCCCAATCTTAGTTACTTTAGGAAAAATGTGAATAAGGTGCTAATCCATGAAATCACACTTTACACTTTGATTAAGTCGTTGGTGGAGCGTGTGTGGTTAACCGGCACACTAACTTGGACTTAACAAGGTAGGTAAAGGGTGACTTAGGGTTTATTATAGTATCGATGGAGCGTGTGTGGTTTACCGGCACATCGATTGAGTGATAAACCTTAAGGGTACCAAGTGATTTGCATGGTTACTTCACACCTCGTTTTGTGATCCTCGGCATCCCAGTTACAAAACTTGGAGGGCACACTCGAGATTGAAACATGCCTTTGAAAAGTTCATTGAATCTCAAAGAATCTAGGAATTTCTAAGAACCAATCAAAAACCTAATATTTAAACATTTCGGTTTTCGTGGTGGAAATTGGTGAATCGTCATTCACCTACCTTTCAAATATGGTATAGCTTAGATTACTGCATACCTCTTCTAAGTTATATTATATTGTGATTGGATCCTAGCCTTAATATTACATTTGGGTGTTTTATTAAGGACTCTCTTATATCTAAACTAATCTTGTTCTCTTCTTTTCAGATGTCTTCAAACAATGTTGCTTCTGGCTCTAATCCTAATGGCTCCTTTACCCTTATGAACTTGTGTGGGAAAGACACCTTTGATGGATCCAACTTCAATGAGTGGATCAGGAACATCAGGATGATTACCCGCTACGAGGACAAAGAATATGTCCTTGACAAGGAGCTTAAGGAGATTGATGAGACCACTGCAACTCCTCAGGAGATCGCTGAATTTCGGGCACATGAAAGTGATGCTACGAAAGTGGCTTGCATCATGATGGCCACGATGACAGCGGAACTCCAAAAGTCTTATGAGGATTTCTACCCTTATGAAATGCACCAAGATTTGATGGAAAGATATCATCAAAGTGCAAGACAAGAGAGGTATGAAATCATCTGCTCCATGATAACAACCATGATGAAGGACGGGGAATCCGTCACGATCCACATGCAGAAAATGCAAAGGTATGTGGATCGTTTGCTGAAGCTTAATGTGAACTTCCCTGAGGATCTTGCAATAGATATCATTTTGCACTCCTTACCATCGTGCTATGATCAATTCCGCATGACATATCACATGAATAAGGAAGAGGTCACACTCAGCAAACTTCAGGGACTTCTCAAGACCGCAGAATCAGGTCTTAAGGGGAAGTCGGTTGCTATCACTCCTACTCCAAACTCAACTTCGGTTTTGGCAATTGGGAAAAATCGATGGAGGAAGAGAAAGAGATCCTCGAAGGGTACCAAGGCTCGGACCCTTGATGGCTCTTCTTCAAGTGGAACCAAGAAAGGTTTCGTCACTCCTTCTTTTGACCCAAAAGAGGCTGAATGCTTCTATTGTCATGAAAAATCTCATTGGAAGCAGAACTGCCCAAAGTACCAGCAGGATGTGAAGGATGGGAAAGTCAAACCCAACCATGCAGGTACTTACACTATCATTTCTAATAACTCACCCCATTCTAAATCTTGGGTCCTTGATACCGGTTGTGGTATTCATATTTGTTGTGACTTGCAGGGACTAAGAAGAAGTGAGAATGTGGAGCAAGGAAGAATAAACTTGATCATGGGGAATAGGAAAGCTTCACCTGTTACCAAGATTGGAGTTTATACTTTATCGCTAAGTAGTGGGTTTAATTTAGATTTGAATAAATGTTGTTACTCGCCAGGAATGGCAAAAAAATATTATTTCCTTTCATGCTTTGTACAAACAAGGGTTTACCTTTTCATTTAATAATGAAGTTGGTTCTATAGATGTTTTCTATAATAATGTTTTTTATTTTAAAGCATTACCTTGTGATGGTGTGTATGAAGCTGTATCTGTTGTAGATAACTTAGGAAATAATGTTTTGTGTATTGATTCTACTAATAATAATAACTTGGATAAAGCATCGTTATGGCATTGTCGTCTTGGAAATATAAGCAAGAAACGCATAGGCCAACTCCAAAAGGATGGAGTCTTGGAGTCGTTTGATCTAAAGTCAGATGATAGTTGCGAATCATGCTTACTTGGAAAAATGACAAAGTCACCCTTCACAGGCTCGTGTGAGAGGGGTGAAGGTTTGTTGGACCTTGTACACACGGATGTGTGTGGACCATTCAAACATGCCACAAGGGATGCTAATCGTTATTATTTGACTTTTACTGATGATTACAGTAGATATGGATATGTCTACTTAATCAAGCATAAGTCAGAGACTTTCGAGAGGTTTAAGGAATTTAAACAGGAAGTCGAGAATCAATTGGGCAGGAACATTAAGATGCTTCGATCCGATCGAGGAGGTGAGTATCTTAGTTCAGAGTTCCTCGACTATCTTAGGGAATGTGGGATTGTCTCACAATTGACACCTCCCAGGACACCACAGTTGAATGGTGTGGCTGAGAGACGTAATCGAACCTTGTTGGATATGGTTCGTTCCATGATGAGTCGAGCTACGCTACCAATCTCATTCTAGGGGTATGCCTTAGAGACTGCCGCCCATATTCTTAATCTTGTCCCTACAAAGAAAGTTGCCAAAACTCCTCATGAGATGTGGACTGGCAAAGTACCTAAGCTAGACCACATCAAGATTTGGGGTTGTGAGGCTTTCGTGAGACGCGAGACTCATGATAAGCTCGAACCTCGAAGCGAGAGGTGTATTTTCATCGGCTACCCACAGCAATCCTTTGGTTATCTCTTCTACAGACCAAGTGACAATGTGGTCTTTGTAGCAAGAAGAGGAGTCTTTCGAGAGAGAGAATTTATAAGCCAAGGAGACAGTGGGAGGCAAATTGATCTTGAAGAAATTCAAGAATCAAGCGGTGAAGGAACTTCGAACACTAGCCCTCAACTTGAGGAGGAAACTCCTGTTGAGCCAGTTGATGTGCCTGTACCTCTGAGGCGTTCCACGAGAGTTAGGAATGCACCTGAGCATTACTATGGTTTCCATATTACTGCGGAAGGTGAGACACTTATTAGTGATGAGACACTAGTAGGTATGGATGAACCTAACAGCTACACGGAAGCCATGGTAGGCCCTGAGGCTGCTAAATGGAAAGAGGCCATGGATAGCGAGATACAATCCATGTATGACAATCAAGTTTGGAACTTGGTTGAGAATGTACCAGGTCGTAAGACTGTAGGGTGCAAATGGGTCTTCAAGAAGAAGACCGACATGGATGGTAAAGTACACACTTATAAGGCGAGACTGGTTGCAAAGGGCTTCTCTCAAATTCCTGGAGTGGACTATGATGAGACCTTTTCTCCAGTAGCCAAGATTAAGTCTATTTGGGTTCTGTTAGCCGTAGCTGCATTTCATGACTATGAAATATGGCAAATGGATGTCAAAACCGCTTTCCTTAATGGAAAGTTGGCTGAAGATGTTTACATGAGTCAGCCAGAGGGTTTTGTCAGCGACGAGTACCCTAATAGAGTGTGTAAACTCGAGAAATCCATTTATGGATTGAAACAGGCACCTCGCAGGTGGAATCTTTGCTTTGATGAGAAAGTCAAGGAATTTGGCTTTTCGAGGAGTGAAGATGAATCTTGCGTCTATATCAAGGCTAGTGGGAGCATAGTCAGTTTTTTGGTACTGTATGTGGATGACATACTACTCATAGGAAATGACATCCCAACCCTGCAGGAAGTAAAGTCCTGGCTTGGGAAGTGTTTCGCTATGAAGGACCTTGGTGAAGCTGCCTATATCCTAGGGATAAAGATTTTGAGAAACAGGAGTAAAAGACTAATTGGACTTAGTCAAAGTACCTACTTGGACAAAGTGTTGAAAAGATTCAACATGCATAACTCCAAGAAAGGTGAGTTACCCATTCAGTGTAACGCTAGATTGAGTAAGACACAAAGCCCTAGTACTGAGGCTGAGATAGCATAAATGAGTCGATTTCCTTATGCTTCAGTTGTAGGATCGATCACGTATGCTATGACGTGTACTCGACCTGATGTAGCCTTTGCTTTGAGCATGGTTAGCAGGTATCAGGCGAACCCTGGAAAGGAACACTGGACTGCGGTAAAGAATATCCTCAAGTACCTGCGAAGGACTAAGGACTGGGTCCTTACCTTCGGTGGGAGTGATGACTTGAGAGTTGTAGGGTATAGTGATGCTAGCTTCCAGACTGATAGGGATAATTTCCGCTCTCAGTCAGGCTGGGTCTTTACCCTAAACGGAGGAGCAATTTCTTGGAAGAGTTCCAAGCAGGAGACAGTGGCTGATTCCACTTGTGAATCAGAGTATATAGCAGCAAGCGAGGCAGCAAAGGAGGCGATATGGCTAAAGAACTTCATCGGAGACCTTGGAGTTGTACCAGCTATAAAAGAGCCAATGGAGATTTTCTGTGACAGCAATAGTGCGGTTGCCTTAGCAAAGGAACCCAGGGATCACGGGAGATCCAGACACATCGACATAAAATACCATTTTATCAGACATCGGATAGAAGAAGGACTCCTTGTGGCGAAGAGGGTATCATCGGATGAGAACCCAGCAGATCTCCTCACGAAGGGACTGGCTCGGGTTAAGCATCTCCAGCATGCTCGGAGCATAGGGCTGAAGGATGATATTAGATTTAGTAGTTAGATAACCCAGAAATTTGTAAAGTGTAATTGACATTAGATGATGAATAAAAAGTGTTTTATTTATGAGTAAAGTGTTGCTATCTCTTGTCGATCGTTTACTATATTTCTTTTGCATGTTTTGACTTCCAAAATAATTTTGTTTGGTATAACATATTATTCAAACCTCCACAGTCGGTCATATGTCGGAAGTAGGTATGAATCAAGACTGTCATGATGGGTTGTAGAAGTCTAAGGTGTTGGACAAGGCTACAACAATCATGAGTGCTCATAAGTTCTGAGTATTGGACTCAACCCACGCTCACTGGAATCACTTCATGGAATTTTATCTCGAGTGATCATGAGACGGTAATATCATATAAGTCTTCAAACCTAGAGATATGATTTGTTACTTATGAGTTGGTTATGCATTGATTGTACGTAAACGCATTGGTAACTCGATGTTATAAAACGTGCCTTTGTGTGTAATTCAATGAGTGGTAGAACAAACATATGAGTCGAAGTTTATCTGTTCCTTCTTGGATTAGAAGCTGATATCTGGGCCCCTTGATGATTTTGTTTTGACCTATGTACCGGGCCCGGTTAGAACTAAATTGATGTGTTCAGTTGAGTTCTATGTCAAACAAATCGGAAATTGGGAAACAAATGCTGGACAATAAGCAAGACAATGTTCCATGTATTTGTCCGGCTGATATCTAGAACAGAGGATTATATGATCACTTATCTAAATGGCGCGTTCTAGTTCAACAGAGTTTAAAGAGCTACGATTGCTGATCGGTTCCTGAAGTTATACTTGCAAATATAGTTACTAGACTTATCCAAGTGGGAGACTGTTGGATATAGTGTCTAAGTCCATAACTATATTTGGTATATACTTGACCCGACTCGGCATGGTCCATTTGGGTTGCACTTCACCCGAACAATTTATGGATAATATTTGAGAATAGTACAAGTTATGATTTATTAATATATTATAAGTTCTAATATATTAATATAAGATCATATTATTTAATTAGTAGTGATCTATAATTAATCTAGGATTAATTTAGTGATCAAAGATATTACTAATTAAATATGGGCTTCTATATTTATATAGTGTGGGCTTATGCTTATTTGGAATGGGCTAGGCTTGGATGGAGAAGTCCATGGATACTCCATGGAGCTTTAACCCATGGATCTCATGGAAATGAAGAGACATGGGTATTAGGGTTTACATGGATGTAACCCTAATCCACCACACTATATAAAGGAGGCGTTGGCTTTTGAAATCATACTATTTGACACATGTTGAGGTGAGGGCCGATTTCAAGAGAAGTGTGACTATTCTCTCAAAGTTCCAAGTTTGTGGTGATTTGTGACTTTCATTTGAGGCATCCACATTATTGGTGCTAGGCTCTAAAACTCCAAGGAATCAACTACAACTACAAGGTAAGTGTTTCTACTAGCTTTATTTGATTCAAGTTCCCCATGCCATGCTAGTTAGGATATAAGCCTTGGAAAAATAATTATTTGCATGTATCTTAGACAACATAGATCCAAGGTTTATTAGGGTTGCATGTACACTTAGGAAGTGTTAGAATGCTCAAAACCCATCATTAACAAGTGACTTAATGCATACATGTGACCAAAAATCCCATAAAGCTCGCACCTTTATGCCATAGGAGTCCATAACAAACTCAGATCTAAAAGAATAGGTCCTTAAAACTATCCAACTCCTCAAACCAACTCAAAATGCGACCAAAAGCATAAATACAAAGAAATGAAGAGACCTAATCATGTAGAAGACAAGGTCTGAACTTGATACCTCAATAAGCTTGCAACAAGGGTGATGATTCTGGATCTATAACCTTCTCACCAATCAAAGTACCTTCCAATTTCTATACTTCCTTCACAAGGAGCAAAACAACCACCAAAATCTTCTTAAGAACTCAAATGCACAACAATGGAGGCTAAGGGACGACTTTTAGGGGTTTGGAGGCTTAGAGGTTGGTAAAGAGGCCTGACCTAATGACTTAAGGTGTTTATATAGGGTGTAACACCCTAAAATTAGGTTTTCTTAATCCCTTCGTACGCCCCTCGTAATCCTCGTACGCCCAACGTACGAGGCCTCGCACTCCCGATCCACCCTTTGCAGTATGCTAAGCATACACCAAATTACGCCTCGCATAAAGACTTCACACTAGTACGCCTCGCGTACTACCTATGTCCGCCCCACGTACTAAGGTTTTTCCTTAAACCCTAAATTCATCTGAATGTCATAACTTCTTCATTATAAACCGGATTTTGACGATCCTTATATCCATGAAAATGTAACGAGAAGCTCTACGCTTTAATCAACTCATACCTACCATAAAATTTCCCGAGAAAACCCAATTTTCCATAAAAGCCCGACCTGACACTTTACCCAAAATACCCCTTGGCTCCAAAACACAAATCGAACATCTGAATCATCTAAATTACATCACCCACCTCCAAATGAGTAACGATTCGGGACATGGCATTACAGATGATATGTAATAGAAAAATTAACACGATTACATGAAACATAAACAAATTACACCAGCAAAAAAATGGACCACCACTCACAAGCATCTATTTATTTGCTAAATATTATTATATCAAAATGGACACAAATAATTCTACAACCTTAATGATGTTTTATTCTTTATAAAATTAGATATCAAATAAAGGCTAGGTTTGATGTTTGCCTTCTTCTACGTCAGCTAGGAATCACATTATAAACATTATATTAGAATGTACATGTAGATGGATATGATTAAAGATACATGCCCTCGTATCGAATTAAACAAGATCCTCACAAGTCGTTAGTGATATATATTTATGACTGCATGTATGGTTTCATGTTTGCCTTCTTCTACGTCAGCTAGGAATCACATTATAAACATTATATTAGAATGTACATGTAGATGGATGTGATTAAAGATACATGCCCTCGTATCGAATTAAACAAGATCCTCACAAGTCGTTAGTGATATATATTTATGACTGCATGTATGCATGGTTGAACGGTATATTAGGAACAAACAAATTATTAAGATTTGTGAAGCAAAAGTATATCACAAATGGTTGTGAAGAACTATTAGTTAAGGGTCGGAGAAACTATCTTAAATTGTATACATGAAGATTTATATAATATTGCTAAAGATTATTGATTTGCTTTATGCAACTATCATAAATTGTATACACGAAGATTTATATGATATTTCTAAAGATTACGATTTGTTTTATGTCATTTAAGGATCCTTGCTAATTCGCAAGCAACTTTTAGCATAACATGTAGTCATATTTATTTGCGTTTGTGGATCATCACTTGAGAAACATGAATGCATTGCAAGTAAGTAATCAATAAACCTTTGTTTTTTAGTACATTTAACCATTGTAAATGTTACTCAAACATTATGAGGAGTAGGTTTTAGCCTTTTAGATTGTTTTGTTTTGTTATTGTAGGTTGATAAGGTTAGAATACTATTTTATCGACTCAAAACTGAAGTAGCATTAACTAAAACTGAAGTAATGTTAACTGAAATGATCCACCGTGAACATAATGATGGTGTGTTTTGGTTTCAAGTTGGAATATATGAGCTACATTTTGGACGTACAGAGTTTTGCCTTATCTCCGTTTTACAGTTTGGTAATGTTACATGGGTGATGAGGATGTTATTTGCAACTTTAAGATGTGGTGCTTTCCGAGTTTGATCCTATAAATATCTTGTATATTAATATTTACTTGGGTTGTTTAAAAACTCAAGGTTTTACAAAATTTCAGATGAAGATATTGTCCGTGTATGTCTTATTTGCATGTTGCAACATGGTTTTATGGAAGATCAAAGTAATTAGTTGGTCAAACCATGGACCCTTTTGGCGGCAAACTCTTTAGATGCATGGAACATGTATTATTTTCATAAAATAATATGTTGTTTTACATTTTTATGTTTTATAATAAAGAACTCTTTGTTGTATAGGCATCTATGAGATTATATATATGGAAAATTACAAATAGTGAGACAAAATCAACCATTGGTACGAGGGAGGGAGGGAGGAATATATATATATATATATATATATATATATATATATATATATATATATATATATATATATATATATATATATATAGAGAGAGAGAGAGAGAGAGAGAGAGAGAGAGAGAGTTAGGTTTATATATAAACCTTAATTATTGTGTGAGTGTGTGAACCAATGATAATTTAGAAAAAGAAATAAATGATTAATTAATCAAATAAGGTTTCCTTTTATCTACCCAAATTAAAATAGTGATATATATGGAAGCAATTCAACAGACGTTTCAAATTGATATTCTTTAAATTGCTCTTAAAGAATGTCTGATACACACTTATCATTCATGTCTTATTCTTCAATATACGTTAGTTTTAAACTTGTAATTCATGTTATATATTCTTCAAGAATTTTAGTTATAAACTTGTAATTCATGTTTGATTCTTGAAAACTGAATTCTAATTCTTCAAGAATATCATATAGTTATATTTACCAGATTTTGATGATCATGACAACATTCTTTTCACATAAATTCTTAAAGAATTTCCTACATTCATCATTTTGTGATGTATTACTACTATATAAATGGATAAAAAAAAAATTAACAACCATTCTCAAAAATTATTATTAAAACCATCGTTATACCTATATATTTGAAAACCATTATTTTTAAATCAATTATTAGAAAAAAGAAAGGTTATACATTCTTAAAGTAATATATGCGCTTTAAAAAAACATAATATATTCTCAAAGAATTTACTACATTAAAAGAATTTACTCAAATCTTGAAATGCATTTTTCATCGCATACTAAGGTTTACTGAGTTTTCATTGAGATTTTGGTTTATTATCTGTAACTGATGTATGTATTGGAATAATCACAATTGTTAACTCCTAAATTCTCTCTACTTTAATGTGTATTAATCAAATTGTCCATTCTAATTACTATTTTTAATTTTTTTATTAAAAAGAAACGTTATATATATATATATATATATATATATATATATATATATATATATATATATATATATATATATATATATATATATAATACCAACGAAATACACATGTGTTCAAATAAAATTTTTTGGTAAACGGTTTAACCACCTTAGCTAAACGGAAAAATGACCTAAAAGTGTAATAAAGCTTCCAAAATGTTTAAAAAATACAATTGTTTTTTTAGTACAAAAAATATCATTGAAGTATATCATTTGTAGATAGAATACTAGCAAAGTACACATTTTAGTACAAAAAAAGTCATTGAAGTTTCCAAAATATTCAAAAAATATCTTTGTTTTTTCATAGCACCTTTTATTCACTGTCGTACCGGTTCACACCAGTTGTGCACTCTCTTTCATTCCCTCACTCAATCAGTTTGTATCTAAATACAATCACAGAAAACCACATAACTAAAAATCCATCAACTAGGATTGAAAAAAATTGCACAACTGTTGTGAACTGATATAACAGTGCATGATCTCTGATGATTGTGTTCTATATAATCTTACAACAACAAAGTTAACAAAAAATACGATATTTTTTTTAACATTTTGTAAACTTCGTTACACTTTTAAATCATTTTTCTATTTACCTGAAGTAATTGGGTATCATAAGGTTATATTTAAATGCATGTATACTTCGTTGGTATTCAGCATAAAAATAGTAACTTTAATGGTATTTTTTGTACTAATAAACAACGATATTTTTTAAACATTTAATAATCGGGTAACCTAATGGTTACCTACAATAGCCGGTTTAATGGTATTTTATGTAATAAAAAAAACAATGGTATTTTTTGTACATTGTGAAAACTTCGTTACCTTTTTAAGTTATTTTCCCAAAAAAAATATTATACCATTTAATGCATTAGTATGTTGGCATGCAAGTTGGGTCAAATAAGTCAAGAAGGAAATGTTGATAAGGTTGAAGACAAAGAGGTTGATAAGGTTGAGGATGGGAAGAAGGTAGGTATCAGTCTATCACATACACTAATTTAATATACTATTATGTTGACATGCATGCTAGCCCAAATAAGGAAGGTGACAATAACCAGTCAGAAGCAAATGATGAATATGTTGAGGATCTAAAAGGTTAATCTGATCATATGCAAATGTGGAATGAAATATTCCCAAACCCATGACAGATATCCATCAATTCAAGTGTATGTCTTGTACCAAAATAACATGTGATCCTTCTCTTCTTGAATGACTAAAGAGTTTCAAATAAAAGTGATTGCGACACCTCTTAAACAAGGATACCTTAAAAAAAAGGACCCAACAGTCATTTTAAGTAAAAAGCACTATGAGAAACGTGTCAAATACAATCAAAGATCATTTTCAAGAAACTTATCAACACTTTCCATCCCTTCAATCAAAGAAATAATGGTATTATCATCAGGGGTAATACCTTTACTAACCATTTCTTTATAAAGCTTTTCTGCATAATGTCCCTCATTATTTTTACATAATCCTTGAATAAGAGCAGTGTAGGTTAGCAATGTGGGATTAAAACCTTTACTTACCATAACATCCCTAATCTTTAAAGCCTCCTTCATATCACCTCTCCTACTATACCCACTAATCAGAGTATTAAAACTAATATAATCTCCCTCAATCCCTCTTCTCTTCATTTCCTCAAAAACCCTAATAGCTTCTTCAACTCTTCCCTCCCTACAATGCCCCTGCATTAACGTATTGTAGGTCACTTCATCAGGACAAACTTTCACCCTATCCATTTCCTTTAAATAAAAAACAGCCCTTTCCATGTTTTTATTAGCACAGTGTCCATCAATCAATGAATTAAACATCATAACATCTGGTAAAACACCTCTCTCGATAATCTTGGAAAATAAATTATCAGCTTCTGTCATTCTGTTTCGTTTGTTTAATACTTTTATAAGAGAAGTGTAGGTCACATGTGTAGGGTTTATACCTTTAGTTATCATCTCATCATGGAGAGCAAAAGCCTTTTGTGCATTCCCAGATCTACAATACCCATTGATCAATATGTTGTAAGTAATCGCATCTGGGATTAATTTTGAAATTCTCATTTCCTCCAGCATATCTTCGGCTTCTGACTCTTTACCTTCAAACAGCAATGCATGAATCAATGAATTGTATGTAGATACAGATGGTTGTATGCCCTTTTTCACCATTTCATCTTTATAATGAAATGCCATTTCAAGATTCTCTTTATTGCAATATGCATCTATCAATGTGTTGTAAGTTACTGCAGTTGGCACTAAACCGATTTCCTCCATTTTACTCATAAGTTCAGATGCATCATTGAATCTTTCTTCTTTACACATACAGCTTACAAGTGCTCCATAACTATATGTGTCTGGCTGAATGCCTTTAGCTTTCATCCTGTTGAATACCCTCTTAGCACCATCAAGATCCTTTTTTGCACAATACCCATTGATTATTGTGTTATAGGTAACCACATTTGGTTTCAACCCTAAGGTTTCCATGTTTGCAATGAACTCCTTTGCCTTCTTCATCTTCCCTTCTTTACACAACAAGTTAACCATTATGTTATAAGTGTACACAGTCGGATTAATCTTCAATCTGAACATCTCAGCAAACAAAACCCATGTAGAATGTGTATGGTTTGATCTAATAAACAAGCTTAGCATGTTGTTACAAGTTTCAATCTTTGGTAATACCCCTTTACGTTTCATCAAGTAAAACCACTTGAACGCCTCATCAGGTCTCTTCAATTCACAGAAGCCCTTGATCCACAAATCAAAGACTATCGTACTCGATATACCTAGCCTTTCACGGGCGGCAACTAACCCGTTAAAGACATCGTTATAGCTAAACCTACGAGAACTGATTAGAGTTTTGATAAATTGTAAAGATGATTTAGGTGAGGGGAGCTGACAGATAATGGCGATTGATAGACAATAGGATTCGATATCTGTATTATTTGGGTTAAGATACTCGGTGAATTGAAGGACGAGGGTGGGAGATGTGCGGAGGTTGTAGAGGGCGGTGGAGATTGTGGTGGGTGTAAGGGTGTCTGATATCTGTTCGATGAAATGCCACTGAGAAGAAGAGATAGATTTCTGAAGAGACTGCGGGGTTACAGGTGGGATGTGTGGTGTTTTAGCGATCGGAGATTTGGTTTGACAGATAGAAAGTGAGGAGAAGGGGAAGGCGTACTGACCTTGAGTAGTGCCGAAAATGGTGGTCGAATTGAGGTGTTTTAATACTATGAGATCAAAAGACTTGCAGGGTTTCATGACGTGACGCCGGAAGCTTTCTTCTCATGTGCAAAGAGAGGGCGAAGGGAGATTTTGTTAAGGGTGGTAACTGTTAAGCATCTGGTGTTCTTCTGTTGCGGCGGCTTCAATGTCGCCGACGAAGAAAACTGTGTTTAAACCCCAAAAACTAAGGTTATACCAACTTACCCCTTATAGTTTGTGTTTTTATGCGAATAACCTGTATCTACGATTGTATTTTATAGCTAGCAATATAATAAGCTACTAGCAAAGTAGCAATATAATAAGATAGTAGATTATGACCCTACAATAAATGTAAAAATTAATCCTAATAACTAATCAATGTTTACAAAAAAATTATTAATTTACGAGGATAGATATTTTATTTGTAAAATTATAATGATTAGTTAAAATTAATATATCTGATCGACGTTCTGTATGTATGGATATTTGATATAACATAAGTGTACAATAGTTAATTTAAACTAATCATGCAAAATGTTTCGAAGATACGAATGTTGTTTAAAAATTGTAATCTTAACCATATATATGCGTGTTAATATTGATTCTTGTAATTGTGATTTACTCGGTATAGACAACATCAACACCAATTTTTTTTTTTTTTTATTTTGCTAAGGTTTTTTTTCATTTAATAGTACTTATTATATGTACTACTTTTCCTCTAAAACCTGAAAGAAAAATCTAAGTAAAATAATGACTATAAACAATAATTACTTAAAATTTACATCAAGAGACATTCAAACGATAACTAATTCCAACACTTGAAAAGGCTTCAGCATCATCAGCTAAATTGTCGGGTAGAAACTATAAAAAGTAGCAAAAATGTTGGAAAAAAACTAAAAATTAACATTTTTAGCATTCTTTAGAAGATAAGATACTATATAATGGATAATAATAATGTAGAGTGAGTACCTTCTTTGCCAACTTTCTCCATAGCGTTAGCAATAAGTTCACCGATCTCCCTTTCTCTACACATACACACTCTTCTTTGAGCTTTTTCTGTTCATAAACGATAACCGAATGATCATTTATTGTTTATATAATATCACTGTCATGAAATATGGATGCAAAACATATGTTTCTTCCATCATGCTGATTAAATCTACAAATTTGATTCATATAGAAAAGAATGAAAGAAGCATCCCGGTTTTCAGATATTGTTATTTTCCATGTTTAATAAACATTTGAATGAAAGCACATTAATATATTCTGGTTAGGAAGGATAGAGTCATGGTAAAATTGAGAGGTATGATTGGTACCTCCAAGACATCACTCCAGCTTGAGTGGGCTAGGAGGAGTGAGTTGTTTATATAGCTTCACTAACCCGCTTCATCCTCTCTCTCTCTTTCTCTCTCTCTCTCTCTCTCCTCTTGTACCATGTGTCTTAAAACTTATACCTTAGTTTTTTTGTGTTTTTTTTTAAATTGAGTGGGTTGAAAAAGATAAGGTTTCTATGTGTTATGGGTTGGAAAAGATGGAAGAGAGAGGAGAGGGAAAAGCTGATATGGTAGTGGGTTCATGAATGATGGTTTCCATATTGATAGGTAATCGTAAAAGCCAGATAATATAATGAGTAATTCCGTTACAGAGACATGTTTGTGAGACATGGAACAGAACATAATGGAAATTTAATACGATTTTTATGTTATATATTGCAATTTAAATTATAAAGATAATCTTTCACATATCTTTGTTTAGTTATTATTATGTAATTTAAAAAGGTTTATATTGCAACTTTTATACTAATGTCTTATCTTATTGCTGAGAAAACCTATAATATGTAATAGATAAATTAGAATACAATTTTTCACAAAAAAAAAAAAAAAAAAAAAAAAAAAAAAACCCTACTAAGTAACCAAAAGTAATCAATCATAAACGTTTTCCAATAAGGATTATCGAGGTAATTTATTTACATGGTATACTAAAACTTTGTATTTTCTTTGTTATCGAGACTAAAAGATGTTTTATAATATTAAAAGGGGATCGGTGAATAACTCCTTTCTGAAAGCCCAATTTGTGTTTTTATAAAAAGATGTTTTTTACAATAAATCAAAACAAATATCACTACTGAGTTTTGCTGAGTTGTAGGATATGTGGATCACTCATTGGTATAAAGGTTTGAATTTTATCTTTAAATCCAGGAAGGGATCAAATGGGTAAAGCATTATAGACATTGACTCGGGTATATCTTTCATTCACCATTTCGTAAGCCACAAAAAAATCATTGACTAAACACATATATAAAAAACGTAGAAATAAAAAATAAAATCGACATATACAAATTTACCACCTAGTGGACATATCTTCCAAATCGAAACAATGGATGGGAGGTAGTGGTGCTATTGTGTCCATCTTTTTGCTCTTGGATGCCTATCACTTAAAAAATCAAAATTAACAATATAGATCATAAGAAGAAAAATCAAAGCAGATTTAGAAAACGTAATCTTATCGATCTAAACTTAAATCGAAAGGTTTTATAGATTGAAACTTCATAGTTAAAACAAAATAAAATAAATATGATCTAAAACTTAACCAAAATCGGTCTAAAGTACGATCAAATTAAAGTAGAATCCAAATAAAATTTATCTCTATATCATTCCTAATAAGGAGAAAGTGTATGGATACTGGTAATAAGGGGTGCGGTGCGGTATTTTTTTCATTTTATTTTTGGTGAGATTTCATTGTCATTAATAAAATTCCTAATTTAATTCCTTTTATTTTTGGTGAGACTTAATTGTCATTAATAGAATTTCTAATTTAATTAATTTTACTTTTGATGAGATTTAATTGTCATCAATAGACTTCCTAATTTAAAACATAATATACGTTTTATAAATTTGGTGGATAAAAATAAAATGATTGACAAATATGATGTCAACAAATAATCCAATGGTGGAAAATATATGATTGAATTGCAATCAATGGCTCTGATTTCTTCAATTTAAAATTAAATGTTCTCTTTTAATAATGTTTAGAGATTGGGGTATTCTTCGATTGTTGATTATACTTGTGTTCTCAATTTAGAATTAAAGGTTCAACAACTCTCTTATTCTTCTTAATCCCTCCTCCCATTTCTTCTTCTTTCTTCTCTGCAGCCATCATGCTCTCAAAACCAAAACCAGATACCCTTTTATTCTTCTTTTTCTTCCATTTGGGTATTCTTCGATTGTTAATTATACTTGTGTTCTCAATTCTACTTACAAATGCCGCTTGTTCTAGCTCTGATCGCGATTCGCTACTGTCATTCGCCGCCAACTTCCCCACCCTTAATTGGACTGCCACCGTTGATTGTTGTTCATGGGATGGAATTGATTGTGATGATATAGTGAATTGGGCGGTGAAGTTATTGTTACCTGACAGAGGTCTTCGTGGTGTAATCCTTTATTCTGTTTAATCTCTCAACACTCTCTCCCTCCTAAACCTGTCGTTTAATTTCCTATCTGGTGTAACAACCCAAAATACGACCCAAAAAAATTTTGTTTTAATGCTACAAAAAATCACGTCATCCAATGTTATATATAACAAGAACCATGGAATGAGTACTCAAAAGTCATAGTAACTGTGTCAAAACAAAATTGTATCAATCATAACACAATGTCTAAATAAAACTCCCAGGATAAAACTAAAGTTGTGGTGGGTGCGATGCCATCAACCCGAGCTCTTCCCTTTGCTAGCGGAAGTACCTGAAACCAAAACTGAAACTGTAAGCACGAAGCTTAGTGAGCTCCCCCAAACTACCACATACCATACAATAACACATAAACAACTATTGGGCCTTGCCCACTGTATCAGACCGAGGTCCGGAAACTACATCAGACCGAAGTCCGGAAACTAGGGATGTCAAAAATCCCCGTGGGACCCCGATACCGTACGGGACTAATTTTTAAAAAAATTCGGGAGCAGGAGCGGGAGCGGGAGCGGGGGCGATATTAACTCCCGTTTATTTTCGGGACCGGGAGCGGGAGTGAGTATTACCATCTCGTACTCCCGCGGGGGCCCCGTTTATATTTAAATAAAAAATATATATTTAATTTAAAATAAGAAATTTTGGCAATTAGGGCTTGAGTGCTTGAGCTTGACCGCAGAGGCGCAGACCCCTTGACACGGCTTGAACTTTTTTGTGTTCCAAGTTCCAACTTTCGTCAATACACAACACAATACTCAATTATAGAATTACTCCATAACTCGATTAGACGATTACTCCTTATACGAATGAAGAATTGAAGTCTGAAGAGTGAAGCTGTGACCGAGTTCCGACCGAGAGCGACAATCCGAGTTTCGACTTCCGACCGACGAATGAAGAATTGAAATCGGAAGAGTGAAGACGAGGCAACGATTAGCGAGCAAGGTAGTGTGTCCTTTCTTCCCGACTCCCGTAGGCAACGAAACGAGGCAGCGTCGCAGGCTTGCAGCGACCCTCTTTTGCATTCCATTTTCCACGCAAGGTAATGTTTACCCTTTTGCATTCCAGTTTCTCAATCTCAAGTTTAACTCTGTTAAAGATCAATTGACTATTTGATAAATAACTCACAAATGTCTCAAGTTCTGCATTCCAGTTTCTCAATCTCATGCATTCCGGTTTCTCAATCTCAAGTTCAAAAACCTGTATGACTGTATCCAATATCTGAACCTTAGGGCTTAGGGCAGAAAAAATATGCTTGCAAAGTTGCACTGTTGGTTTAATCCAGATTAAACCACTACCTTAGGGGATGAAACCGGAGATTTGAAATTGGTTCCAATGATTTTAAGTTATTCATCTTCAAATTCTGATACAAAAAATTATTCTTACATTAATGACTAAATAATTATTTAAATAAATAAATGTTTATACGAGAAATATTTGAAATTGCCCCTGTGATTATGATGAGATTTGCATGCTCCACATAACATGTTTGGAAACATATTTCCTTTTGTTTGTGAACCTTGTTTTGACTTTTTGAGATCAAATGCAATGGAGTTTATTTATATAGTAATATGAAGTGCATAACTCCACAAGACGATGTTTGTGAGTGAAACCGGGGGAACCGGGGGAACGGGGGCAGGACCGGGGGCTATGTAAACGAGGGAACCGGAGGCGGGAGCGGGAGCGGGGGGCAACAATTGATTTCGGGGGCGGGGGCGGGGGCACCTATTCCCACTCCCGTTTGCCCCCGTTGACATCCCTACTGGAAACTGCATCGGACCGAAGTCCGAAACTAACTGCATCAGACCAAAATCCAGAACTGACCGGGATCGTGTCCCCTGCATCGGACCGAAGTCTGGAAACTGACTGAGCATAACGTAGCATGGCATAAACATATCAACTAGCATAAACACATATACTACATACTGCATCGGACCGAAGTCTGGAACACATAACACAAAGACATGCTTGAATCACAAAGACATCAAGCACACTAAACTACTATATCGGACCAAAGTCCGGAACTACTGCTAACTAGACCGGGCGGCATTGTGGTCGTAGACCCGTTCCTACTGGAAGGAAAACTCACCTCGTAATGTTGGCTGCCGAGATGCTAAATCTGAAAATGCCTGACCGCTATTCCGGAACTCCCCGGCTACAAATCCCATAAGCACTAAATCAAATACTGATAACTAATCTCAGGGTAGAATGACTATTTACCCCTGGGCAAGTCAAAGTCAACTTTCTGGTCAAAGTCAACTTCCTGTTGACCAGACTCGCCGAGTTGGGCCGTCAACTCGTCGAGTCCCTATCATCCATTCTAGTCCTCTACCCGCTTCTACTCGTCGAGTTTGGCAAAAACTCGACGAGTTCTTCCTCGATGCTAACATCGAGTCTAACTTCATCCGACTCGCTTAGTTGTATGAACAACTCGTCGGGTTCTCCTTCAGCATATGAACATGTCCAGTCTGTGACTCGCCGAGTCGTATGAACAACTCGTCGAGTTGAAGAACAACTCGTCGAGTCCCAAGCATGCTATTACTATACAGTCGATTCTAATCGATTTCAGTGTTTCCAAAACATAGATCTGAGCTTCTAGGACTGGTTTTACACATAAAGTTTCCAACTTTACGTGCATGCACAAGGGTATGAGGCTAAAATATCCAAACTCATCAAATACTAAGCACTTAGGGTTTGGAACAAGGCCAAGATTGCATAAAGGTGGCTATAATGAGCTCCTGGAGTTCAAGAGAGGCTAGATCTGAAGTATAACTCAATCATAAGGCTTTATTACAAAGGATTTGGGGTTTTGAGCTTAATATCAACAATTTAGGGACAAACTAGATCTATTAGATCAATAAGCAAGATGGAGACTTTATTACCAGAAAAGATGACCACAAAGGAGTGTGTTCCGGATCTACTTCTTCTTCCTTGAACTCTTCAACCTTCTCCTTCTTCTACTTGCTCCAAAATGCACCAAAAGTTCCTTCACAAGGCAACAATCACTCACACCCTCTCTAAGGAGGCTAGGGTTTGATAAGAAATGTTCTGAGGGTGATGGAGGCAAGGTTGGGGCGCATAAATGTGTTTAAATAAGGTGCATACCCTTAAAATTAGGGCTTCATCTAGACAGGCGGACTCGCCGAGTCCCAGCATATGGACTCGTCGAGTAGCCAATTCCATTTGCGTGATCATCCCGTTTCTACTCGACGAGTCGGGATACAGACTCGTCGAGTACCCCTTAAGAATTGAAAATACTTATTTAAATTACATACCATAAAATGGGGCGCTACATCTGGACCCCTCCCCGATTGACCTTTTTCCTATATGAACAACCTCTGCATCATTGATGTGAGTTACAATAGGTTTTCTGGACAGTTACTGGACATCTTGCCTCCTACAATCCAATCGCTAAATTTCTCTAGTAATTGTTTCAATTGCACGATTCAAGATGCGTTTCTCCAGGCCATAACAAGCCTGATTGCTCTCAATATCAGCAACAATACCTTCACCGACGTCATTCCTTCCTCTATAAGCGACAACTCGACAGGATTAGTGATTCTCGATTCCTTGATGGATATAACCTCTTAATTGGTTGTTCAAGAACATGATTTCTTTCAATCCTGAACTAGAATACCCGAAGCTAATCGAAATGTCACCTGTCAACTTGTTATTGGCTAAATTGATTACTAAAGCAGGGGAATTGCCTAGACTTTGTGGGATTTGACCTTCGAAATTGTTGTTATTGAGTAGAATTGCGTCAAGATTCTTTCGTGAATACAAGGTTTGGAATGGGTCCTGAAAAAAGATTGAATCTAAGGTCTAGATAAACGAGATTTGGGATTTGGAGATTTATGGTAGGGAAAGGTCCGGATAATTGGTTATTGTTGAGGTCAAGTTCAATGAGGGCAAAAAGGTCTTTTAAGCTATCTGGGATAGTTCTTATGAGACTATTGTTGTTAAGGTGGAGGAGAGTCATGTCTTTGCGGAGGGAAAGTTCTTTTACGAGAATACCCTCGAGACCACCATGGTTAAGGTCTATCCCTGTAATTGATGAATCTTGACAGAAAACTCCTTTGTAGTCACAAACATTTGACCCGACCCATGAGTTCAAGATTCCTTTAGGGTCATCTTTGATGGTTGACTTCCATGATTGGAGGGCAATGTAAGCATTGTTGAGAGTCGATGTGTTTGACCACCCATTTATGGTGGTTCTTCTACCACCAACAAAACCTCTGGCGTCGTCGTGAACTGCAAGCAGATGGAGTAAAGAAAGTAATAAAAGTTTAGTTTTTTCCTCCATTTCTTTGGAATTGTTGTTGGAGTTGGGTGTGTGTTTCTACATAAATTTATTGGGGAAGATGATGGGGGTTTAACCACTAGAGAATTCAAAGTAGAAGAAGTGGAAGCATTATCAACACCTTAACACAAGAATCTTGTATCCTTACATGGTTACTGTGTACACGAAGGGTATTCCATTTACAGTGATAAGAACGTCTCTAGGGTTTACCAGATAAGTTAGATAGGTTAGACAGTTTCAAAAATAATAATGGT
Organism: Lactuca sativa; assembly: GCF_002870075.4. Classification (NCBI taxonomy): domain Eukaryota; kingdom Viridiplantae; phylum Streptophyta; class Magnoliopsida; order Asterales; family Asteraceae; genus Lactuca; species Lactuca sativa. The sequence continues at coordinate 264,861,931 of NC_056627.2, forward strand.
TAAATTGTACATAAAATTAATATAATGGTTTTTTTTTTAAGAACTCGTGTATAATACATAGAGATTTTGTATGGTTTTCCCTTAATAAAAGTTAATTCAATATATTGAAATTATAACTGAAAATTATCAAATAACTTTTGGTCAAAAGTTAGAGGTACAAGTCTCATTGAGACCAAAAGATATAGATTTTTGAATAAAATAATATGTATGCATAGGTAACATCGATCTAAATTAAAATAAAATTAATATAGTAAAAGAAGCACTTTATACATCTATTTACATATTTCCATGTCGGAGATAGTGTAATCTGTTAGACGATCTGTTATGTTAAACACAGAGATTTGTATAAAGAATTTGCATCAAGCCACAACATTGTCTTGCCAATATATGCCAACGTGTACATCTATACAAATCAATACGTCACACATATACATATACATACACCAATACATATATATAACTTAAATTCAAATTCATACCCTCCATTCATTCCCAAAAATCTGGACTCTTTATGAAAAGACGGTCATCAATCTTTCCATCTTCATCACCACACGGGACCACATGCCTTTTCTTCTTCAATTATTTTAGCCAAAATTCATCCTTCGCTTCTCGAGTGACCCCACATACCCATCTCCGCAACCAGGCGGCGGCGCGTCTACTCAACTCCATGTTGTATATGTCTTACTTCATCCATGGCTTCTCCGCCACCCGCCATAGCTTCACTGACTTATCTAAACTACCGCTATACACCATCCATTCCCGGACACCTCCATCATCGTTTTCTGGGTGCTCCTGAACCGCTAAACATTTGACGGGACCACTATGGCCGGTTAGGACGGAGAGGCAGGAGTGGAAACCACCGACCTCCCTCCGCCAGACGCAGATGCTCTTGTCCGCCGACCCACTAAACAACAAGCTTCCTGCGCCGGCGAGACAAAGAACTGCTTGCCTGTGTCCTCTGATAACTCCGCCGTGTACCAAAGCGTGCTTTCTACGTTCCCAGAAATTCACCAACCCATCTGAAGTTCCGGCGTACACCACGGCTTCCACCATGTTCACCGCCACCGATGTCACGGCGGTTTCTTGGTCTAGTAACGTGTAAACCAACATATGCTTTGTATCCTTACCTACCAACTCCCTCCTCCATACCTTCACGGATCCGTCTGCTGATCCGGTGAAAACCAAACCGTCGAAACCGGCAACCACCGAGTTAATGGCGTCGTCGTGGGCTTTTACCGATTCCAAACACTTTGAATCTGAAAGTCTCCATACTTTAAACGTTTTATCCCAAGAACCTGAATATAGTAACCCGTGTTCCTCATCCAAACTCAGGCAAGCAACAGCGTCGAAATGCTTGATCCATGGAACATTCCGGTGACGCCGGACTTCGACATAGTTACCGGGATTCAAGGAGCTTTTGATGAAATCCACTGTAGTTGGTAAACTCCCAACCCGTTTGTGCGCCTTCCTCTTCGAATCTGAATACTTCCATACTCGAATTTTACCATCTTGATGACCTGTAAAAATCCTATCCCGGGAGACAACAATGGATTTCACCAATCCACTGCTGGATTTAAATCCAGAAAATTCAGTTAAGTTCCTCCAAACCCGGATATTTTTCGAATCCGAACCTGTATACAGCAAATCTCCAGAAGAAGCTAACGAATAAACATGCCCCTCTTCACGTACCAAAGACCCAACCAACCCCGTTAACTGAGTGTCGCCGGGAGCATTCATAAACGGAAGGTTCCATGGCGATTTTGAAAACGGCGAGGTCTGGTGGAACGGCGACATGAAATAATTAGCAGGAGAAGTATTCGGAGACAAAGCCGATGGACTAACTGGAAACGAAACGTTGCTATGGTGGTGGTGTGAACTGCTACTGGTACTGGCCTCTTGTTGTTCATCACCGGCGGTGTGTATAATGTTAGGTTCAGAGCTGTGGAAAAGCACTCCGAGCTTTGTTCGCCGGTGGGAAGAGTTATCCTCCGGTAACAATGGAACACGCATCTTCTCCTTTACCATGTTAAGTCGTCGAAATCAAGAAATGACGTCTGGATTCCTTGAATGATCGAATTTCAAGAAAGATTGAATGATTGATAGTGTTTACTGGTAGAAAGATAAAATTGAAACAGTCGAAGTGAAAAGAGAAAAGTAAACAGCTATTTATAGAACATTGTAGGCGTTCAGAATCCGCGTGTCTTAACTTGGATTGAACTTCTTCTTCACTACAACATTTCTAGATGCGTAAAGTCTTTTGAAATACGTTACTTTCTCTTTTCAAAGAAATAGAATTTTGAATACTAACACATGTTCTTTTAATATTAAATATTTTTATGTAAATATTTTACTTATGTTTATGTTAAATAATTACCAATACGCAAATCAATAAAGTTATTAAAAAGATACGGGCTATAAAAAGGAACATAGTTAACACTTTCCAACAATAAATTGTATTAATTACTACCTTTAATCTAATTTAAATCTCTAGCATCTACCTTTTTGTACTTTCGTACTAAATTTCTAGTTGGTCTCACTAACTTTTGAAAAAGTTAATTATATTATAAACGTTTTTTATTGGAATTATGTGTTGGTTTCAAATTACTAATATGATGACGTGTTATATATATGATGAGGTGTGTTGTGAGTTATGCCATGTTTACCCCTAGCTTTCCCTTCTATGAATGAGTTTTGACTTTTGACTCTCTTTAATGATATGACTTTTATCGCAAAGTTTGGCAAACAATTGATTTCTAGGACTTCTATTGAAACCGTTGGCAAGTTGGTTTGAATGCGGCAGCCGGAAAGTACATCGTCGGTCATCCCGTGCCGTTGCCTTTTCGATATTTCTGTTCATATAGATTTGTTGTTTGAATTTATCTCTAGTTTATTCTAATTTATAAACAATAGTTTTATGTAGAGTAAATTCAATGTTTTAAATATCGTAAGACGTGACTTTGCAGCAATGTCAAGCCATAAGCATTTCCAAGTCGTGACGAGTTACGTTGTTTGTAAGGCGTGACTTAAACGACAATTTTGTATATAATTAATAATTATATATATATATTTTCTACTATTATTCATTTTTTAACACATATATATAACTTAAGACAACATTTTGTTAAAGTTGTGCGGCAATGACGAGCCTTGGAGCCATGACGCGTCATGACGAACTTTTTAAAAGCTTGAGTAAATTACATGCATTGTATCTATAGTTTAGGGTAATTTGCGTTGTAATTTGCGCACTTGGTTTCTAACTTAATTTTTTTTTTTAACTTGGACTGTCCCTATAGTTTGGTTTTGTTACGCGTTTGGTCCCTACTAGAGTTAAAAAGGCTAGAGTAAATTATACACATGTTCCCTATGGTTTGGGTTAATTTGCATGCTTGGTCTCTATCTTATTTTTTTAACGCAGGTCATCCCTAAAATATGATCTTGTTGTATTGTGGGTCCTTGAACGGCTTAAGATGACCAATATATCATTATCTATTATTTTAATTGTTTTATTATTATTAACTTATTAATAGAAATTGTAAAAGAAATTATTTAAGGTGGGTCCCACCCTAACCCTTGTAAATGAAAACAACTAGAGGTCGGTTTGAAGTCTCAACCACACATCGTGATTAGTCCTTCGTGCACCTCTCTCTTTCTTCTTCTCCGGCAGTAGCTCCGACGTCAACGCTGTTTCTTTCCTATTCTCTTTATTTCCAACACCAAAATGCATTTGTTTCCCCTCTACCCCACCTTATATGATACCACCACCCTCTATCGTCTATAATCTTCATCTGAATCCACCGTCTTGTTGGAAACCTGCTAATATTACGAAATCCGACCACCTCTCATCCCTTTCTTCTCGCCGACAACTTCCAGGTTTGATTTTGTTAGATGAATGACAGGGTTTCAGTTTTAATTTCTTTCAATTTCTCACTGGAAGCCCCCATCCAGCAAACCCTAGCAAAATGAAAAAAAATGTTTTCTTACTTGATTTTGATGTTGGAACCCAGTAGAAACTCGATAGTTTATCGACCTAAGAACTCGATTGAGTTTCAGGTTCCATCGGTCTCTTTCTTTACCTATTTTTACATGTTTATTGAACACGTTTCTTTGTTGGTATCTCACCGGAGAAGAGAGAGAGAGAGAGAGAGAGAGAGAGAGAGAGAGAGAGAGTATAATAACTCATCGGGAAAATCATTAAACCTAATAGCAAACATTTTTTTTCTTTTCGGTAACTCTCTACACATATAGAGGTAATCAACCATGGAATATGTGGTGGCTGATTTGGAGGGCCGGTGAAATCGAAGTGCACAAATGCCTAATTTCATCAGAGTCGATAATTAATAAAAATGGGTTTTTAGGTTTACTTTTTGTTCACTTTGGTTTTAATTTAAAGGATTTGCTTTTGGTTTCACTTAATTTGGTTTGGTTTTTGGTGGTTATATCGGAGGTGAAGAGGCAAGGGATTATCGGGTCTGTCAACAGAGAGGGGAGGAAATGACAAGGATTAGGGGTGAGACCCACATTAAATAAATTCTTTTACAATTTTTTAATAATTTAATAATAAATAAAACAATGAAAATAATTGATAAGGATATATTGGTCATTTTAAGTCTTTTAGTGTCCAACAACGCAACAAGATCAAACCTTATGGACGATCCAAGTTAAAAAAATAAGTTAGAGACCAAGCATGCAAATTACCATTCTTTATTTTCTTTTTTAGTTTTTTTTTTTATATTTCTTAATCATTAATCTACTAAAATAATTATTAGATAAAATTACCACCCCATTTACCACCTTCCTTTTCGTCTTGTTCCTCTCACCACAGTAATCTACTAACACTCACTAACTTTTGTTATCGAAAAGAAAACCCCATTGATCGGTAATTGGAATGAAACCAAAGATCACATAATCAATAAACCGAAAAAACACCACTGATTGATCGTTAATTGGAATTCAACCCAGAAATCACACAATCGAATCCACAACTTAGTAATCAAAATCAATCAAACTCTGAAATCAAAACCATAAGCCAAACATAGAAATCAAACACATAAATTTAGTCAAACCTAAATCAAAATCACAAATCAATCACTGCAATAACCATAAATCACAACCAATCACTAGAGCTTTTAGGAGACCTTGTAAGGAAATCATAGCTTTTTGAAGACTCTGATGGCAGAGACTGTATCGGCAAAGACTATGGCTTTGATTCTCAGGAAAATTGGATGAAGACCCTTACTGTTGAGATAGCTTCGAGGATTTTACATGTCGTTGAGGTTTTTTCAAAGGATTTAAACGATGGACTTTCTGGTGGAGAGAAAGCAGATGATGTCGGTGGTTTAGGTATGGTTTAGGGTTCTTCAAATGAAAGCATACGGTGGTGGTGTAGAGATTTCCAGTTAGTGTACAGTTGAAAAAACCCATATCGAATGAAGAGGAAGAAATCCATATTGAAGGGGCTAGAAATGGAGTATGTTCTACCATTCATTTGACGGCTTCAGTGGAGGCATCCGTGGCGGTAAATGGGTAGTGTAACACCCAAATCAAGTATGACTTTATAGCTCTTGAAGTATCTTGATTTTGGCATAAGAGACCCTTGAGTACGTTGGGCGTACTTATGAGTACGCTTAGCGTACTTGGTGAGAAGGAACGCGGAGGAGCAACACATATGCTGGGTGTACGTGCCAGCATGTTTAAACCCTAAAAACCGGACTTGAGACCTATATCATTTGTGAGTGTAGCTTGAGCTTTAAGAGTGCATTTGTGGTTCTTTTACTGTTCATCCAAGAAGAAGAAGTTTCCAAGGGAGTTTGGAGTGTCACTTGGCTTCAAGAATCTGCTTATTGTCAACCTTTAGGAGCTCCTAGAGGTATAAAGCTTGTACCTTTCCATTTTAATCACTAGATCTAGCTAGGGTTTTTAGTCTTGTCCCTTTCGTTGGTTTTGGACCCTTTTCCTTTGAGTTAGGTAACTCCAGAGGATAGAGATGACAGATCTGAGGTCCCTTAGTCCTTTTCCAACATAAAAATGGAGTCTTGGTGGGAGTTTTGACCTCATGCATGGGTTAAGAGCTTCAAAATGGTCTTCATGAGGGTGTTGGGGTCATTTGGGACATGCAAAGGCATAAAGTTGCCAACTTTATGCCTTGGGTCCTCTTAATAGGCCTAGTCTGATTTCTGGACATATAAAAATCGAGCATTAAGCACTTAATGGAAAAGTGCTTAACCTGTTAGTACGTCGGGCGTAGATCTGAGTACGCCGCGCGTAAGTCCCCGAGCCCCAGTATGCTGGGCGTACCAGGGTGGTACGCTGAGCGTACGTGTTGTAGATGGGCTTGGGCCTATTTTGGGCTATTAGGCCTCACTTGGTTATTGGACTTGGTTGCATTCTGTGAATTGTGGGCTATTTCATCTGTTATAGGCCTTGGATATATTGGTTGGGCTTTAATGGGTCAAGAGGCCCATTAATGAGGTTGGACTTAGACTTTGGGCCCATTAGTTAGGGAAGGATAATTGGGCCTCAAGAAGGGGGTTGAAGTTTGGGTTTCTTTTGACTAAGTAAGATTTTGACCTTAATTTATTGTTATCTTTCAGCACGGGAGGTTTCAAGCTGTTAGGCTAGTGTATGTATTTCAGCAGTCAGAGGTGAGTCTTTTCACCATACCAATGGGTCTAAGGCACCAAGGCCGGCCCATTATGTGATCATGATATATGTATTAGTTATTTTGTGCTTGATATGCTATGTGATTGTGTGCTTTGTATGGAAAATCATGGGAGATCCCATGACACTTAGACGTAAGACCATGAGGGGAGCCCATGGCTTTCCTATCAAAGACCATGGGAGTGCCCATGACACTTAGGTGTAAGACCATGTGGGGAGCCCATGACATCCTGGAGTAAGACCCTGGGGACGAGCCCACGACTTCCTTATCTTTTGTATGCATGGCTTATGTGATATGTGTGTAACTTTAACACTAAGCATTTCGCTTACATGTTGTTGATTTGTTTAAGATACATCTGAGCCCAAGGGCAAGGGCAAGGCGTGATGGCGTGGCGTGCACTCTATCTCTATCCCATTGATACATTTTGGGGACACTCTGATGTTTTGAATAATATTGTATTGAACGAGGTTTTGGAAACAATTGTGATTGGATTTCCCGGTTATGCAAATGTGTTTGACTAAATAAATAAAATTAAAATTTGGGTCGTTACAGGTAGACTGTAGGTTTCACATGCTCAATGACGGTAACGGGATGGTAATGAAGGAGCAAGATGCAGGATCAAGGTAGAATAAATGTGTGGGGGTTTGCTCTGGTTACTAGTAATAGATCTAACGGTGGTGGTAGTGAAGGTCTGGAGGATATTGGAAGCTTTAGGTAGGGATGAGCATGGGACGAAACCGGTACCGACCCATACCGTTCCCGATTTCCCAAATACCGAATTTTATCGAAAGTCAATCCCAAGTAGCGAACCGAATTAAAATCACTGGTACCGGTACCGAGAATGGTACCGGTGGTACCGAATCCCAAATTTCGTGTATTTGGAGCACCGAGTACCGTCCCATATTTTCAAATTCGGTACGGTTCGGTACCGGTACCGGTACGGGATCGAGATTTGGGACAAACTGCTCATCCCTAGCTTTAGGTGGTGTAGGTTTCTTTAATTTCAGTTGGGATGTGAAAGAAAAAGAAAGAGATGGACAGGGGAAAGGGTGAATTTGATGAGAAGGATAAAATCAAATTCGGTACGGTACCGGTATAGGATCGGGATTTAGGACAAACTGCTCAACCCTAGCTTTAGGTAGTGTAGGTTTCTTTAATTCCAGTTGGGATGTGAGAGAAAGAGAAAGAGATGGACATGGGAAAGGGTGAATCTGATGGGAAGGATAAAACTCGGGTGAATGAGGCTAAGGCGTTGTTTGTTTTTTGTCTGCAGATCTTCTTGACATCCTTCGTTTGCGCCGCGCAGATCACGCACAAACATTAGACTTCACAGATTATTTGTTTTTTTTGAAGACTACATACTTAAAAATGTCTGTGCATCCTCTTCTTGGCACAAATGTGGACCAGAGTATTTAAACCTCTTCAGACATCTTCTAACTTAAAAAAAACACATATATCTTTTTTTTTTTTTTTTTTAAACATAGATTTACTCCAACTTTATATATGATAAACAACTTCTAATAAAAATTACAATACTTAAAAAAAGTTTGATGACACAATCATGATCTTTGTGACAAATTTATAAATAAATATTTAATTATAATAATGGTCATTGGAGCTGTTATATAGATATGAAAAAAATCCTAGTATTGTCTTATATTTTTGTGTCATATTTTATAAAATATTATTTAATACAACATCATTTATTTATTGGGAAAAATATTTATGTATTGATTTTAATTGAATTAATTGAAAAAAGTAAAATGAAAATTTTGAAAAATTTCATTTAAAATTAAAGTTTATTTCCATCTATTTTATGTGTTAATTTTTTTTATCCCTAATTACAATGTTTATATATAACTTTGTGACAAAAGTTTGTTGGTTTTATTAAATATATACGTTAATACGTAGCATTTTATTTTCATTTTTATACGGTGATACATAAAATTAGATCTACATTTGTTAATTATATATAATAAAGTCATAAAATTATTGAAAACCTCTTTTAAGTTTTTTTTATCAGTTTAATTGAATTTTAGTTTATTCTAGCAGCCTGCAGATGTTAAAAAAAACAAACATTCTTCTTCTTTCAGACTGCAGACGTTTGGTTCATCTCTTCTACTGCAGAGGTCTACAGATGTGGTTCGTAGACTGCAAACATTTCGCCTTAGAAAAAACAAACAACACATACTATTTTATGATCTCTTTTAATGAGTTAAAAATATTAAAATAATAATCGGTAAGAGCATATTAGTCATTTTATGTCGAGTAGGGACCAGACGTGTAACAAAATCAAACTATACAGATGGTCCGAGTTAAAAAAATAATTTAGAGACCGAATACATAAATTACTCTAAACATAGAGACCATTTTACTCTTTTATCTATTACTTTGCAAAGTTATTGAAAAAAAGTTTCACGGTAACTAGTCAGTCGATTGGGATCAAGAAATTTACCGTCGTAAACACATAATCTAGTGCTTAAGCATTTAAGTAAAAAATCATTTTACATTAAGCCCATAACCGAAGAGATGTCGACGTGAATGTTAGTGTATCGTGCGTCGATACGACACATTCTTATAATTGGTTTTATAATTTTGGGCTCCATATATATTTACATGATATCCGAGTCAGCGTCGCACACCCCCGTTGCCTGACACATCCTTGCTTACATCCGTGCCTTCATATCTAAATGGAAGTGTTAGTGTATCCTACATCGGTGTGACACGATCTTATATTTATTTATTTTTGCCTTTGATTTATTTTCTAGTTATTATTGATTTTTTGACTTATTCTATTGACTATTGAATATTTTAATAATTTTAGCCTTCTAATTTTATTGACAAATTTTAACCAATTATATGACCGATATCCAGTAATATGACCGAATAACACTAATCGTAATCAATTGACATCTGTGGATCACTTAATTGGTCGTCAATATCGATTTTTACAGCACAATTAATTTAAAACTAGCAGAAGGTTATCTACAATACTCACTAAATAATTCCTTGTTTTTTCGAGCAATGTGATTTTTAGATTTTCAAAGGATTCAATTGGTAACCAATTTCAAACAAAACGGAATATAAATCGTAGTAAAAAGGAATCTTGAATGTGAACTATAGAGTATAGATATGAAGTTTTGTTTTGCCATCTCATTAAAAAACAATGTTTTTGACGTCTTTTTTCTGACTTGTGCAAATTAGAAATTTGCTACTCGTATTTTTTGACAATAGAAACCCAATATTGGCCGTTGTTTATTCCAATTCTCATATGTAGGGGAGTGTATGGTTGTTTATTTCAATTCTCATATGTAGGGGGAGTGTTAACGATTTAGGGATAGACACGACATCATACAAGATAAAGACCCTACCATATCTTTGCCAAAACTTGCCTTTGAAACAAATGATATACAATTTGATTAAGAAAATGGACACCTATGTTTCAGAAACCTTGATTTTACCATTTAAACAATTAACAAATCTTGTTACGTGCGCATATGCAGGCATGCATAATAGTATATGGACATTTTATAAACAGTAAAAGAAATCTAAATTAAAATTTTACCGTTTAGTATTTGCCTATCAAATTATAACAAAGGTCAATAAAAAAAGCAAAAGTTAATAACTTTCCAAATATAAAACTTTAAATAAAATCTCAAGAAAATTCATAATATTTTAGTTTAATTTACGAAAAAATCACAAACTAAAATTTGTTTACGAAAAAACATAAATTATCGATAAAAATGAAGATTTTACCTCTTTTTCCCGGTTTCTCGGTTTCATTACTTGTCTGGTTCATTAAAGTCTCATTATTTTACCATAATTTACAAAAAAGCCTCAAACTAAAATTAGGTGATGATTTAGCCAGTGTAACATTCATTTTACCGGTTTTATTGTTGGCATTAACGCGTAGTCATGAAATGAGCTAATAATATGGATATGACATATTATATAATGCTATATTTACCATAAAATTTGATATACATCTCAATAGATCGTTTATGATTATGTATCAAGGTCAACAATGAAATGGTAAAATACGTATTTTCGAGGAAAATGACAGAAAATGAGCTGATGAGATGGATACAATGAGTTACATAAGATCAGATAGACAATTTGAAATTTCTTATAAACGTAAAAACTGACAAAGTTGTTGCTAGTTTATGTAATTATTGCAGCATTCATTGGAAGCATTTTATATTCCGAAAAATATACAATACATCAGGATATCAAGTTTTACGGTAAACATAACATTATATAACCCAACATATCTATTTCACCATCTCATTTAATAACTAAACGTCCAAGTTAACAATGAAAACGATAATATGTATGTTATATGAGAAAATTGACAAATCATCACTTAGTTTTAGTTGGGATTTATTCGTAAATTATGATAAAATAATAGGACTTTAACAGAACCGTGTAAGTAATGAAACCAATAAAGCGGAAAAAATTGGTCAAATCGTCGTATTTACTGGTAATTCATGATTTTTTGTAAGCAAATTTTAGTATGTTACTTCTGTTGTAAATTAGGCTAAAACATTAGGACTTTTATAGAGATTTTCCAAATTTTAGTTTCCAAATATGTCATAGAATATAGAGTAAAGTACCAAAATTATTTATTTGCTCTATGATATCATATAGTCCACAACTCCATATGATCGACTTGTAGCATTCTTGGTCCCTAATTCGTTTTTTTTTTCACCTTCGGTCCCTTGGCCTAACCAGGTTATAATAACATCCGTTAAATGTCATATATGCCTTGCACATGAGAGTCTTTTGGTCATTTCATATATTGCGTTTTTTTCTTATTGAAATCACCAAAAAAATATATTTCCCTTCGTTGTCCTTCATTTCTTCATATTGAATCATCATAACATAAAATACAAATACACTACCATACATTTAGATTTGAGTTCATCCTCATGTTTGTTCATCTCATTTATCTTCAATAAAAAAACAATAAAAACACAAACTCCCTGGAATTACAAGTAAACACCTAGATCATAAACATCAACATAATTTGCAGTTACAGAACAAATATAACCATCTCAAACACATACAACCACTTAGAACATACACAAACACATAGATCATCAAAAATCAACTACAAATTTGACAATACATTAACTAACTATTTATATAGGAACAAATGTAACTCACATATATTGTGTAAATGTATAACTCAATCCTAGCCACTAAAATCAAATTTTGGGACTTTTGGTATTTTTGAATTATGGAAAGGGAGATTTTTTTGGATTCACATTTGTCATTTTTATTAAGTTCGAATTAATTTAAAATTTTTTAAAAAAAATTATGAATTAAGAATCTGGAATTTTAAGAATCAGAATCATTCTTAAATCAATACAATCATAATATTGGTGACGTATATGAAACACTACGTGAAAATGAGTGATAATGATATATAATTTCACAGATCACATAATATTGCTTGAGAATATGAAGATTATTGAAAAATATGTAATGACATTCTTATAAATAACAAACATTCTGATAATATTTTGTGAGAATTGAAGAAATTACATTCTTAAACAATAAGAGTGAACATTCTAAAAGAATATTATTTCATAATGGAACAAACATAAGTATGATTGAAAGAATTCATAGAATGCATTCTGAATGAATATTTTGCCAAAATCGAAGGAACAAATCATGTTTATTATGTACGTGTCTTCTTCAAAAGGAACAAGAAGATCAAGCCCTCGTTTTTCTTCAATCAAAACCAAGGTTCTCCCATTTAAACCAAAGGTTCTCCCTAATCCTTTTTTGCTTGCAATATGTCACATAAAGGATGTATCAAAAAACAAAGAACAAATACATCAATGGCAATCTTTATGAGCAAGAATTAAACACAATTTGAATCAAAACAGCCAATTCATCCTAACTAAATTCATCCCCTGGTATCATCAATGCTAAAGCACACAACGAACATAACCATCCAAAATGAACATAGAGAATTGAAAAAAAAATTAACTTCAATTTAGAGAATTATCTTACCTGGTTGCAATAAAGAACACCAAAACAATGAGAATCGAACGATAAATTCAAAACAACCTGATTCTTTTGTAACACCTGTTCCAGGTATTAATTTAATTTTCTAAATTTTAGGGTTTTGGTGTTGGGACTCGACGAGTTGGGAGCTCTGACTCATCGAGTGAAGGCTATTATGAGGATGCGGGAGTTGGGTCCTACTCGACGAGTAGGAGCTGTAAAGAGAAACCTTAATTTTTAGGGTTAGCACCCTACATAATCTCCTTAAGAACCTTGAGGCTGACCTTCCATCAGCCTCCAAACCGTAAGAATGTCTGTGCTAAACCCTAATCCCCATTCTCTTTCATTTTGTGAGCTATAGTAACTTGTATAGCATAAGAAGAAGGAGATGGTGAGAAGAAGGAGGAGATCCAACAAACCAAGCCCTCACTCTTGAGCTTGACCATCTTGTGGATTGTTGTAAGTCTTCAAGACTCGATTTTTATCTTAGAATATGGCTAGATCTTGAGTTGACCCTTCTTTTCCTATCATTCTTGTTGATTGCATGCATGAGGTTCATAAATTTTGCAACTTTATGGACCTCCAGAGCAAAATAGTCCCAAGGTGGGCTAGATCTAGTTTTTGGTCAAGCAAGGATGCCATGCAAGGGTTATTAGAGTATATTTCCCAGGAGCGGAACCAAGAATTTTGGATAGGGTAGCACATATTTTTTTATAGTAATATATAATAAATTAAAATAAATTAAATATTACGATGCCATTAAATATGAGTCTAGACGTAGCTAAAATTGACACAGACATCACAATAATACTATAAATGAAACAATATTGAAACGTAATGGAAATTTGAATTCATGGTTGTATCGTCGTGTATAAAAAAGTCAATGTCGTATTGTGTTGTTTCGTGTTCAAATTTTGACACGGAAATTAACACGATACGACACGGAAATAAAACTCAATAAACACGACATATAATGACTTATACATGATGTATACTTAATTAAATATTGCCTATAAAATATTTAAAATTTAAATGATAAAATTTATTTCACTTGAAACAAACCATGCCACTTCTTCGAATTTCCTTATAATTCCGATGCCAAATACGCATAGACTTCAACCGACATGTATTTGTATTTCTTATAATATAATAAATGGGGTTTTGTAACTTATAACATGTCCTTTGAATAAACAAACAGGGATAACTCAACTTTTGTATATGACTGGACCCACATATTTCAACCTAGACATGCGATTTTATTAGGCTTAGGCTGCAATCCTCGTGTTGGTCTAATTTTTTAGGATAACATGTCATCGGACTAGAAAATTTTTTCCTTCTTAAGCTTTCTCATTCAAATCGTGATATGTATAGTTCATTTTAACTTTTAAAAAATAGCATTTTTCTATCTTCCAATTTATAACTTTGCTTTCTCTTAAAAATAGTTTTTGAAAATTTTGTTTCAAAACAGTAGCTATTAATCGTGATATATATAGTTTTTTATTTTCCTTTTACAAAATATAATTAAAAATAGATTAATGAACAAGAGTAAGTCAAAACAGTAGCTTTTACATCTTGATGTTACTTATCAGCTTAGGTATTGGAGCCACTCCATAAATAAAAAAGCTTATTTTATTTTTATAGGGTAACAAGGATTCTGAATTGTGTTTTGGTTGTCTTATCATATCATCGTATTACAAATCCTATAACAGTGAGTTTTACTCATTTTGTATAATTTGTTTTTCTGTTAAATAAAATTATTGTTTTGTGCCATGATAAAAAATAAAAATAAAAAAAAAACTACATAAGAGTATAAGTGAATAATTTATGAAAAAAAAATTATGCTTCAAATGAAGAATCTTCCAAGGAATTTATTGGTATGGTTTTCATAACCAGAAATTTGAACTTCGAATGATTTTTGTTTTTAGTATTCTTATATTATTTCCAACTAATTTATAACACATGTGAACTACGGTTATAAAATTAATTAAAATTTTATAATAAAAATTTATAATTATTAATCAATTATTTTAAATAAATTATTAATTAAGAGATATATCAATTTTTTATAGTTAACATATAATTAAAAAATGTAAATTTGAATTTTGAAATAAATTGTCTAATATATATACATGATACATGTCATAATATTAATGAGAAGTTATATTAGATCGACACTTGATAAAATGATATTAAAACTATTTATTTATGAGAATATGGATTAAAGAAATAGTTTATTAGTTTGACAAAGATGATAATGTACTTGAATTTTTTTAGAATTTCAATTGTTAGGGTGAGAATATCATTTGATTGTATTGTTGTTCGAAGAATCTTAAATTGGAAACTAAACATATTTCTTTGTGGTTTTAGGTTATGAAGAGGTTAATATTGATGTGGAAAAGAAAGAAAATACATTCTGGTATAAAAGAATGTATATTGGTATAACCAAATGTTTTATGGCAGATTGGTTTAGAACATTTACCTAATTATTCTTTTAGAATATATAAATCAAATTATTCGATTAAGATCTTATAACAAATGCAAACGTGGTATGCTTTATGTTTTGGAAGATTTGGGTTGTAATTTTTGATATTGGTTTTAAGGATTATCAAAAAATATGGGTTGTAATTTTAAATGTTGATCATAGCGACGAATGTTTTAGAATATTTATCTAATCATTCTGTTAGAATATACATACATATATTAACTCGTATAAGTCTAGTGTATTGCAAGAATATTTATAAATTTGTATTTACATATGGATGTCCATATACATATAAAATATTGTTATTCTTTAATTGATTGTTAAGAATGTTTATATTATTCAAAATGTTAATTCTATCAGAATATGTATTATGTTAGAATTTATTATTATTCTAGATAATCTTTGCTACCTTTTAGAAAATATATATTCTTTAAATAAAAAAATAAATTATCTCCTAGAATTCTGGACTTTCTATTTTTAAATCAAGTTAATTTGACTAGATTACCCTTACAAGGATATTAGTGTAATTATATTATAGATGCACTTCCATTATATTATCATGCACCCTAACTCACATTGTTTCCTTATTTTTCATAAATTGGTCATAATTGTTGTCCACATTATATATATATATATATATATATATATATATATATATATATATATATATATATATATATATATATATATATATATATATATATATATATATATACCTTATAAAGCATTTTTGGTCAAACGCTGAATTTTAAGTCGTACAAACATACAATGCATTTGTACAATCAATTTATGCATTACAAAAAGAGTAGAGTACATATGGTCAACAGTTGAAAAGGTCAAATCTCTTATCCCCTATTCTTAGGCTATTTTGACCCGGTTCATTCCTTATCTCCGTATTTCCTCAAATCTCGCAATTTCCGTTCACAAATCTTGGATATATATCGCTAACGTTTCCATTTCTAGGGTTTAATTCATCTTTCAACATTCAACCACCATTGTCACAACCGTCGCTTGGCGCGGGTAAACGGCTAGTATATATATATATATATATATATATATATATATATATATATATATATATATATATATATATATATATATATATATATATATATAATTGGCAATAAGCATACCATAACCGTGACATAAAAGCATAACATTTTGTATTCCACTAATTAAGTATTATATAACCATTGCATAACTTCATAAACTAACCATACACATGTTTACATTCATACACTAATTAACAATATACATTTCAATTTACGATTCATGAAGTAACCATACCATGTCATAAAACCATAACAATTGGCATTACCATTAACCGTAAGGTTTGACAAAACAATAACCATAACTATTGTAAATGGCATTTCATTAACAAAAAATCTAACAACGTGAACATCATAATGTTATTTATTCAGTAAAAATAATGTTTTTAAAGACAAACTAGAGTTCGAAACTTATATGACAATTTTCAAACTACGTCTTCGGGTTCAAAATTTTGTTTGTATGTTTTATAGCTACCGTGGTATAAGTTTTTCTTGGAATGGCCTGCAATGTGTAATTAGGCGTACGAACACATTGTTAGTGTCATTTCTCTAGAACTTCCGGTGTTTCAAAATATTATAGTACTTCAAAAATGTTTTCCGTAGATATGAACATTTCCATAATACGTGTTCTCAAAAAAACCATATTTAAAATCTGATTTCGGAAACTTATTTTAGAACGTAAAGAAACATTTATTTATTTATTTTGTAAATTCAACACAACTTGATATTTCTATTATGAAAAAAATTAACATATTTTATGTGCTTCAACATCAGTTAATATATGATGCTCATTTGACAATAAAATATGAAAATATTCTCGGATCTATTATAAATACTAGGTTGATTGCTATGAATGAACGATTGTATAGGAAAACATGTTTCGCTTCTTGTTTCGGCTACCAAGCTCATCTAGGGACCCTATTTTTATGCATAATGTTCTCAGTCGTGAGGTTCTACCTGATCCACTAATGTCGAATCAATAGTTTTATGTAATGTTGCAGAAATTACAAATAAAATTTTTATTTTCAAAATAAGTACTAAAGTGATTAAAACATTTATCTCAGAAATGATTTAGTAACAATACATTATCAGAATTAAATTTACAAATCCACAGAAACGAACATCTTCGATGCGTGTGTACAATCTCACTTAGCTTTTCTCACGAACGACCTGCAAAATGTTTAATCCACAACTATAAGCATAAAGCTTAGTGAGTTCCCCAATATACCACATATTTTATCCTACATACAATGCATTGTTAGGCGCATTTCATGCACCAATTTTGTAGCTTTATTCCATAAAGGTGCATTGCATTTATGTTTAAACTCATGCATTTTGCATGTTTTTCGGGATTTTTCATGAGGCAATTTCATTCACACATTTTTGTGATATTTCAGGGACTTTTGGAGGTAGGATATTGTTGGAGGAGGTAAATAAGAGTTGCAGACAAAATTTTGGGACTTGCGGAGCACCGAGGAGCAAGATATCAAAGAAATGAAGATTTTGGCTTTACAGAGATTTACCTAAGCTATCACTACCACATAACAACTAGTATATACATACACTTAACCACTAGCCTTTCCTAGTTGTCATGTTAATGATCACTTCTCAATTAAATCTTTCAATGGTCAACTATACATAATCTTGATAACTGGTCCTACCCAGTTACCCTATCCAAACATAACTCCTAACAGTACCACACGGTCAACAGGTAAGACCCTACTAGGACACCAAGTATCCTAAATTGTACATACATAACAAAGGAGTCATCCTAGCCACTAGCATACTTATACTTTAACAATACATCTACCCTACCATACAAAGGATATACAATGGGATACGCGGCATAGTGAGAAACTCACTGAACTAAAGGACCAAAGATGCACAACAACACTCTCATACGTTATACTGCTCAATCCCACAAGCTGACTATCACCAAGTAAGGGTGAGCTCGGTGCGGTTATTGGTCAAAACCTCACCACTAACTGCAAATGCGGTTAATCCATTTTCAAAACCGTTTGGTGCAGTTAAATTTGTGGTGCAATTAGACGGTTATTTTTTGTGGTGCGGTTTTGTTTTTGTTTTTTTTGTGTTCCGGTTATTAACCGCATGAATTCGGTGCAGTTATTTTTTGTGGTTTTTAACCGCAATTTTGAGTTTAAACGATTTTAAGAGTTCAAACATATTACTTGTAATAATAATAAACCATAATGTATAAGACAATTAACTTAAATCACAAACAACTAATATCTTAAAAACATCAAATCACTAGTAACAATAAATATCTTAAAATTGTCAAATTTCATCATTTTCGAAGTTAAACATAAAAAAACCAACATTTTTGTCTTTTAGAATTTTATCTTTTTTTCATCCATGAAACTTGTCTTAATTTTAATATTTAATATAGTATAAATTAATAAAAAAAATTGTATATGATATATGAGGTGCGGTGCAGTTTTTTTGAGGTTTTTGAAAACTAATAACCGCACCGCACCACAAATTGCGGTTTTTGAAAAACAAAAAATCTCACCACCATTGGTTTTTATTGCGGCTGCAGTATATCAATTGCGATTTATGCAATTTTTGCGGTTAATTTTAGTTGTGGTGTTGTTTTTGCTCACCCCTATTACCAAGACAAGTCAATCCTCAATCAGCAACCCAAAACCTCCAGGTTTGACCCTAGGTCAAATTGGTCAAAAGTCAACAATCAGAGGTCCACAAAGTCAACGCCACGTTGTGGGAACGCAAGGTTAAAAGTCAACAAGCAGGACATTGCCACGTCGTGGTCCCTCCTTGGCCACGTCATGGCAATGCTAGGACAAAATAGTCGCGATTTTGAGCACCGCCATGTCATGGGAAACCTTAGGCCTCGTCGTGGCTTCTAAACAGAATGTCAAAATCTCTATTAATTGCTTAATTCCTTTAGATCTGGGCCCAAAACTTGAAATCTAGTTCTTTTTACTGACTTAATGGATAAAGTTTACAACTTCATCCATTAGGACTCCATTCTAAAGCTAGGTCCACAACTCTAAGTCCTTAAAAGCATAAAACCCTTCCTAAAACATGCATGGCTTTAAGAACAAGATCAAGATGCAAACTTTTCCAATCCAACAATATCATGAGATGATAAAATAAGCTCAAGAGGTGTTGGAGTTCACTCAAATCCAAGAACAAGCTCACAAGGACCAAAAAGGGACACAAATGATCAAACTACTAGATCTAACAATCTAGAGATCAAGATGGAAGCTTTTTACTCACAATGGTACATAAATGTAGGCATGACAATCGTGTCATGTTCCGGTTAGCGGATCAAAATACACCAACATGAACACGACCCATTTAACTATACAAGTCACAGGTTGGCGGGTTTGGAACATAAACTCATATATGACCCGTCAACCCACTTATTTATACGGGTTCACATGTTTGCAAGTTCGTGGGTCAGATTCCATAAATAAAATTGATAATTAAACATGAATAAATTCTTGATGCAAACATATTCAAATTTTAGACACTTAAGTCTTAAACATCCAAATGAAAACTAAAAACATTCATAGAAACATATTCAAACTAAAACATTAATACAAATGCCAAACGACAAACGTGTTGCACAGGTCAAATGGTCAATGACATCCTATCCTAGTGTATAAACTATATAATACTTTAGTCTTAATACATTTAAAAAAATATATAATTTTTTATTAAAATTCTAAACGGGTTGGCGAGTTTGCGAATTAGCTGGTTGAAAAACTCAAACCAAACCCGCTTATTTCGTGTTGTGTCGCGGGTTGTATCGAGAAATGTCAGTCCTACATAAACGACGTCCTTTCGCTAGATTTATTCTTGAGCTCTTCACCAAACCATTTTGCAAGAAACTTGGTCTTCAATATCCACACCAAAATATGAGAAATGAGTCTTCAAATGGCCAAGAATATCAAGAACACTCAAAGGGATTAAGGTTTTCGAAATGGAGAGGTGGTAGGTTGAATAGGATGCCTTAACTTGATGTTAGGATGCTTAAATATGGAGAAAACCCTAAAACTCATGGTCTCGTGCTGCCACGCTCGCCACGTCGTGGCCACTATACTGTCACGTCGTGGCGCCTTCCCACACGCACATTCATCATCTTGCATGCCACATTGTGACACCTTATGTGTCACGTCTTGACACATGGTTTTCCTCAAAAACCATGCCTTTGACTCCCTAATACCATCTACCGATCCATAATAGGAAATAAGTGTTACATTTTAATTTAGGGTAAACATACATGAACTAATATTTGGGCCCATAGCTTTTTGTTTGATAACTCGAATGAGATTCGATCAACCGCATATGAAGGATAATACATGTCACTCAAATTTTAGGAGACGAGTGTTAAAAATAGTAAAATAAAAATGATAATTAGGGATCTTAGGCTCCTTTAAGGAAAACAATATTATTTCGAGTACCCCCGATGGTGTTCGAGTGTGATAGTGTTTAGAGAGTACTTAACTAATGTTAATTTGAGTTCATGTTTTTTTGTAATTGATTTTGTTAGTGACATGTTATATTGTTCTTTTGCTTGATGTGTAGAATCAATAAACGTAGTTAGATATAAAATAAAAAAAATTTACATACATATATATAAGCAAGCTTAGTTTAATATCTCACTTAAAACCTACAAATACCTAAACTTGGTTAAATATCTCACGATCATATTTCTCAGATAAAAATATTAAAATACTATCATTCTCTTTTTTTAAAGAAATCATGATCAATTCCCCCATTTGAATTGATGTAAATATGAAGAAGGTGATCTAGTGGTGGTATCGTTTGTGTGTGTATGAAGATGGCCAGGTCGAGATGACGAAGGGATAGTGGTAAGAAACTAAGACATGCAATAATGGCAATTTTGAAACTTAAGACTACTTGGTACGGAACCGTTAAGGGGCGTTTTGGTTGACATGGAGACGCCTTAACGACATTGTTACACTGTCAATATTGCCCCCCGAACGATGTTAAGGTAAGTCATGTTATGACAAGAACGGTGAGCAACGGGAGCAATGTCCAATCAAATTCCAATGTTGACTCCGATTTTGACCATATTAACAGGCATATATCAATTGTTTGTTGTCTAAACGAGAATGAAGTTTGATGAAGATGATTTTTATGAGTGAGTATGTCGTGCTCTTAAAAGAACGCATATATGTTTAAGAGGAGACAACTATACGAGTACATAAGTAATTAGGTTAAAATGATCTTAGGCCCGTTACGATTACTTAGGTTTTTTTTATATGTTTTAAGTTTTAACCATAAGTTAATATGTTAAAATATTAAATTATGATATATATAAATTAAAGATACTTTATAATTGTATTTGGCTTTAATATTACATTAACGAAAACCTATATATATATATATATATATATATATATATATATATATATATATATATATATATATATATATATAGGTTTTCGTTAATGTAATATTAAAGCCAAATACAATTATTAAGTATCTTTAATTTAATATAATATATTTTGTTTCATCGTTACTAGTTGTAAGAACCATGTATTACATGGGTTAATTTAATATATATATATATATATATATATATATATATATATATATATATATATATATATTAAAATATTTGAGAACTTTGAATTTATAAGAAAATAATAAAAATAATGAATTATTATAAATGAAATGTTTTTTATCTTTTAAATTTAAAGAATTAATTTAAATAAATAAACAAAATAAATTAATTAACTTTAATTTAACAATTTTGAAATAAGGTAAGTCTATTAATGAAATTGATATTCATTTATTATTATATTTATTGCAATTATTACATTAAAATATTATGTGAAATTTATTGAAATAGAAAAACTCATAAAATGACATGTTGAAAAGAAATTAATTCAAAATAACCACAAAATGACATTTGGCAAATTGAATGAGAGTGTGATATGTGGAAAAAAAACATTCATTTATTAGAGTAGAATTAGAGTAGATACTTTAAACCATCATAATTGTGTATTGTTTTAAAAAAAATTATGATGAGATTCAGAAATGATGACATGTTTTTAAATGCTATGTTTTAAATTGTGATTTTTTTAAATAGCATGTTTTATTAATTTATATTCTTTTTATAATTATTAAAAAATCAAAAAATAAAAGAAAAAACTGATAATATGGAAATTAGTGAGTGTTATAACATGTTGACCCTTTCATCAATTGGTATTATAACATCATGTGTGACATGACATCTGTACCACTTAAAAATTTTCAAAAAGAAAATTAAACTTTTTCAAGCTATGGTTATAAAATTATTTCTAGTGTTAACCCACATTTAATAAAAATCGATCTGATAAAAACATTTATATTTAAAACATTGAGTGTTACCATTAAACATCAATACAATCATAACAAACAAATATAAATTACATTAATAACATTAAATAAGGAACTTAACAAGTTTCACTCCATTCTCTATCTCTTAATCTTCTAACTTCCATCTATCAATTTTCTCCTTGACTACAAACTGAGATGCATGACATTAAAAAGAGATACATAAAACAATAATGTCTCGTGAGTTACATGGGTTGCAACCCAGAACATTTACATGAAAATATTTTCATACATAACATAACATAGTTTTAGACCATAAAATATTTTCAAACATTTTCTAGAAAAACTTTTTTTATACTTGTCATAAATATCATTTCATATCTTATCATTTTATTTCATTTCAAAAGACATATTTCCACATTTCATTCACTTTTATCATTAAGGGCTAATTGTGGTATTAAATCATTGTCATTTGTATAATTAGGGTACCCCAAGTCAAAAACCAAGGTGGAAAGAAACAAATCAATCCACCAAGGCATCGTGCTAACTAGGACATCTACTTCATAAAGGGGAGGTACCACCCCATAGATCCCTCTAGATCTCTTATGAGGCATCATCGCCCGAAAAACTTTCATTCATTCTTTACTTTCTTTCCTTTTTAATTTCTTTTTAGCTTTTACTTTCCACATTAACAATACTCATATCATCATTTATAATATCATAGGCTCTTAGATACACTTTGAAAATACACATTTCACATATCAAACATTTGTTCTTCCAAAATATTCTTTGCTTTCAAAACATACTTTTCAAAAACATTTAACACTTTCATTTCAAAATATTTCATATATCAAAGCAATGCATTTCATTATCATAAAATTATTTTGTCATGTGCCCCAAAGTGGGAAAATGCCAACACATACTCACCTCAATCACATGTAGGTTATCTAGTCCTCTTCTAGTTCATTTTCCTAGAGCAATCCTATTCAAACACTACCTACAACATATATGGACATAGGTTATTAAAATGACCAAAATAACCCTACAAGGGTTCTCAACTTTTCCTAAGCTTTAATATGATAAAGGTATATATTTAAAAGGTTTTAGGAATGTTTTGGAACATAAAAGTGAAAACAAGAATTTTTTAGACAATGTTCACCGTACTGACAGAGTTTACCGTAATGGTGGGAGGTTTGACCGTAACCCTACAGTGAACCCAACTATGCTCCAAAATGTGTAGTTTTTTTACTGATTAAGGCTATGTACTTTGCATAGTTCTTGAATGACCTTTCCGATTCACTTTATACCAATAATATGAGTTCTTACACATGGTTAGGAAGTGTTTATAATCTTAAAACACTCCTCTTAATTCCTTAAGTGCTCATTGAAACCCCCTTAAGATCATAAAGATCCTTAAGTGTTTAAAAAGAAGGGTAAGTTAGTCCATTTTGCACTTGAACATTCTAAAGTCCATAAAACTTATCCCAAACTTGTTGAAAAATCAAGAGGATATTGTCAAGTGCATGAAACCATAACTAATCCCATTTTAAACACCTAATCTAACTATGGAATCCTTAATTCCATTACATATTACCAAATTGCCTTTTTGGGCCAAAACAACCAACAAAGCTAGAACCTTACTAGCAACATTTCATGTCTGTGTTCCAATATGATCCCTAGAGTGTCAATTCATGTTCATGAATTCCATTCTGTAACGACCCAAAATTATGAGGTAAAAATTTCATTTTTAATTCAACCAAAATGTAACATCCCGATCCCCAGGTATGAGATTTATTTCTTTAAGCATGTTTTTCCTTGGAAACTCGGCGAGCTGGAAGCCTCAACACGACGTGTTGAGATGACTTTTGGCCGCGGATATTAATGAACCAACACGATGAGTCGAGGTTCCTCAACTCGGCGTGTTGGTAGCTAAGAAGGAAACCCTAACTTTTAGGGTGTTGCACCCTATTTAAAGGTCTTAAGTCCCTTGGTTGGCTTCCTTACCGGCCTCCTCTGTCTAGAAACCCTAATGTCGTGTATCATATTCCATAGTTGAGTATGCAAGCTTGTGGAGAGATTTGAGTGTTGATTTTTGGTACTCTTTTCAAGGAGCCTTGAACTTTGAGGTGTCTAGTTTGGAAAGAAGGCTATAGATCCAAAACCTCCCCACTTGTTGCAGTCTCTTTGAGGTATAAAGTCTATACCTTGCTTCATTATTACTTAGATCTCTTCCTTGAAGTTTTATTGTGATTATTGGCTCATTGGCAGATTGTTCAAGGAGTTGAGTATTTCATGGGTTGTCACATTAGATCTGGCCATTTTGTGGCCTCATTTGGCTTAAAGTTGCAAGCTTTATTAGGTTCTAGGCCTCATTCATGCATTAAGTCCTCTATTAAGCGCTTCTTGAGTTCTAGAGCTTCTTATTGGCATTCATGAACGTAAAGTTGGCAACTTTACGTGGTTTTCCAGCTCCAGGGCATCAGATCTACATTTTGAAGCCTTAAATTCGAAAAAGGGGTTAATGTGTTAGGCTACTAGGAATTTGGACAAACACGGCGAGTTGTTGGTCAAACTCGGTGTGTTGGTTTGTTTTCTCCCGATTCAAAATCTATGGAGAAACACGGCAAGTTGAAGAACAACTCGGCGAGTTGGGTCAACATGGACCGTTGACTTTGACTTTGACCATGGTTGACCAAGTTTGCTTTTAAGGGCATTTTGGGTATTTCGGGGTTTTGATGGAATTGGTCACATGGTGGTTGTAGGCATTTGATCCGAGAGCTAGGATTTGGATTTAGATCTTATCAGTTCAGCACTACTTGTGAGGTGAGTGTTCCTCACTATACTTGTTGGGTCGAAGGCACCAAGGCTGGCCCCTTTTGGATTGTTATCCTGATTATTTCATGATTGAGTATTGTTGTGATCTATTAAATATGTATCATGGTAGATAGGATGATACTATGCTTAGTGATCTGTAAGATTTGCTAGTTTATTTGTTGCCTGGTTATATGTTTATGTGTAATGTATATGTCGACATGTTATGTGTGGCTGGGTTGAGGCGGTACTGCTTTGTGCTGAAGGCCAACAGACCCAGGGCATCCCAGATAGATTGAAGGCCAGTGGGGCATACCAGTCAGGCCGAAGGCCCAAAGAACATTTCAGATAGGCTGAAGGCCCAAGGTGGCGTACCAATCATCTTGTAGGTTATGTGAGCGTACCAGATAGACTATAGGCCGATAGGGCATTCCAGTCAGACTGAAGGCTCTGAATGCATGTTGTTTATGATATTATTCTGGTTTTGTGTGGTGTTGGTATTTGGGGGAAACTCACTAAGCTTTAGGCTTACAGTTGTGAATTATTTTGCAGGTACCTCAGATGATCGCAGGAAGGCGAAGGCATGATCGTGCACCTCCTCATATTTTATTTCATTATTTCTGGGATTTCTATGATGTTGAACTTATTTTGAAAACAATCTATACACAATGATGGTTTTGGATTTAATTAAAAGTTTAACATTTTCATGAATTTTTATGAGTGTTACAAAAAAATTAATTATCTTTAAGTCAACATTCAATATCTTCTTATCCAAATATTCAAAACTATTTTTATAAGAAACAATTATCAGAGTACGATCCCAAATTCATCATGACGTGGAAACATGGGTACATGTGCTGCAATCAAGCCAGACCCTTCCCTTTCGAACCGGAAGTACCTGAAACCATAACCATAAAAACCGTAAGCACAAAGCGTAGTGAGTTCCCCAAAATACCACATACCATACATACTATTGGGCATAACCCTCACATTGGGCCTAACTTGTATATTGGGACCAGCCCACCATAATGGGCCTAGCCCTACCAAACCATTGGCAACTTTACTCATTTTTCATGAGATGTCTTAACCCGTAAAGTTGGCAACTTTACTCACTTTTCATGGCTTAATGGGACCAAAACCTTAATACAAACCACAATAAGCACCCAAAATCATGCATGGTCCAACACAACTTATCAAGATGACATTTTTATGAAAAAGACACCTCCCAAATGTCAAGATCTAGCATACAAATATCTTGGAGTTTCCATACTCACAAGGATGAATCTAAGGGCCAAAATGAACCCAATATACTCCTTAAACTAGATCTAACACCTATAGTCATCAAGATAGAAACTTATTACCTCTGAAAGATAGATCACGATGCACAAAGATTGGATCTAAAAGCTCCAAGCAGTCCCACATTTTTCCAAGAAGCTCCTTCTTCTTCAAAGATCACCAAAATGCATGAAATACCACCAAAAGCTCAAAAACCACTCAAATGGGAACTAGAGTTTTGTTTCTAGGGTTTAGAGGGGTGGAGGCTGAAGATAATTAGGTTTGGTGGTGAGTTAAGGAGCTTAAATAGGGTCCAAGACCCTAAATTAGTGTTTAGGTCTGACTGGAGTACGCCCAACGTACTCCTGGTATGCCCAACGTACTTCATAAGGCATGCACAATCAATTTCCTTAGTATGCCCTGCGTACACCAATGTACGCCCTGCGTACTGGCCTTTACACTAGTACTCCATGCGTAGGCTTAGGTACGCCCCGCGTACTCGGTTTTACCCAAAAACCACTAGGCTTCCGAAGGCCATAAATACTTCATTCTAAGTCTATTGCCGATGATCCTTATATCCACGAAAAGGTAACGAGAAGCACTATTTCTATCAATTCATACTTGCCTTAAAAATTCCCAAATTAAAAAACCAATTTCCATAAAAACCCAAACCAACACTTTACCGATATACCCCTTGAATTAACCGGGGGTCAAAATAATAATTTGTGCAGCATTTCGACTCTTAATATGACTTTATTCGTTGAAAACCAGGAGATTTATTGAAAAATTGGGCTCTGCGAAGGTAGAGCTTCAAAACCGAAAAGATAAATTTTTTGGGCTTCTCGGGAACTTCGGGACGTATTTCGGGTGCTAAAATTGATATCGGGGCTTCGGGGGATGTCAAAATAGCAAAAATATGAAAAAGGGGGTGAAAATGGCTAATTTCCCATTTTCCTCGGGAGGGTTCGCAACCCTCTTATTTATAGGGCGAGCGTGCGAAGGTCGGCCGGTCAGAAGGGACACGCGGCTGTTGGAGTGAAGGCCACGAAGCGAGAAGGGAGAGCTGGCGCGCATGCGAGGCTTGGACAGGTGGAGGACACGCGTCGAATGGGGATTGGACCTCGCTTCGGACATGCAACGCGTCAGACCAGAGTTGTTACTCGCGTCGAATTGTCATCTGGTACGTCATCGACGTTAGACACGTGACGAGTTCCGGACAAGGGTGACGTGGCCGGCTCCAATCCATACGAAATTCTCGGAAATTGCACCCAAACCTTCTAAAATCCATAAATTTCGCATACGAGATCCGTTTTTAACGTTCTTTATATGCACGCGTAGGCGGGAATATAATCTACAACTTTCGTTTAGACTTCGTCGGCTAATTTTGACTTTATTTTTAATATTATTATTTTTAACAGATCGGGACAGGAAAATCCGTTAAAAATTCATAACTTCTTCATCCGATATCCGTTTTCATTTGTCTTTTTACCGTTGTACTACTATTGACGAGACCTTTGATTCTCGTTTAGGTTGTTTTGGCTAAATATTGCTCAATCTTTATTTCAAGTTTTTAGTTGTCTACTGCTAAGCTGAAACTTAGAAAAATCATAACTTCCTCATACGAAGTCAGATTTTGACGTTCTTTTTATTGAACTTCTCGGTTTAACGAATACTACGACTTTCATTTAGATTACTAAGGCTAAAAAGTAGTTTATTAAAAACTCACTTTTTACGTCATTCGGCGTCGTGCCGGTTTTATCGCGGATCTTCGATTGGTCATAACTTCTTCGTTATAACTCAAATTTCGATGAAGTTTTCGCCTAAATGCTTCTAACAAAATTATCTACAAATTTAAATAATAAAATATTACTTATTTGTAATTTTATATTTTCACTAAGTTTCATTATTTGACTTTTAACTGGAATCTCATAAGACTCTCAATATTTTATGAGTGATTCTAAACATAGTTTTACTTTATTTCTAGTCAAAACGATCTGTTAGAACTCAACACTCAATTTTATTCACTTTTAACATTATTTCAGAACGTGGATGTTACAAATACCTCCTCCTTTCGTGGATTTCGTCCCCGAAATCACAACGATTTAGACAAAGGAGGATATTTCGCTCTTATCTCATTCCTATTTTCCCTAAGTATAATTTAGGACTCGATGGTGCTTCCACTTGACAAGCACCAACTTCATTTCCTTACTACGTAGATTAGTCATTCTTTCATTTACGATATCTTCTACTTAATTTATTATCCCGTTTCACCTCGGATAACATGAGTGTTTCATCCCCCCGGAATTATACGGGTCGTCTCCTCTTTTCTGCATAGGGCCTTTGTCAATCCTGGACCGCTTTCATTCTTTCTCGGACAATTTGTATCTTGTCAGTGATGTCTTGAATCATTTCAGAGCCTCCAAGGATCTTCTGTCCTACGTCACACCAACATATTTGAGTATGAAATTAACGCTCATACAGTACTTTATATACCTTCAGTATATTTTCTACTATTTGGATTGCTCTCTTCTTCTGACCATTTTTCTGAGGATGATAAGTTGTACTAAGAGCAACTCGAGATCCTAATTCATGCTTCATTCTCGCCCAAAAGTGAGAAGTGAAACGAGTATCACAATCGGAAATAATATTTAGTGGCGCACCATGTCTTGCCACAATTCCATCCAAGTATACTTGCGCGTATTTCTCTATTGGAGTATCTTTTCGTAGCACAAGAGTTCTGCGTGGTTCTTTAATAACCAATCCATGCCGAGAATAATATCAAAGTTGGGCAGGGAGATAGGAATTAGGTTAGCAAGAAAATTATAACCTTCAATTCCTATGGTACTATCTCTATAGACTTTATCAGCAAGTAATGATATACTTCCTATGTTATCTATATGAAATGATTGGACAATTGCGTAAGAAGCAATTTGAAAAGAATGTGTGATTTTATAAGGCACGAAAGAATCTGAGGCATCGAAATCAAATAAAATGTGAGCAAATCAAGAGTTTACGAGAAAATTACTAGTCACAATATTCGAGTCTTAACTTACTTCCTTTGTGGTATTCTAAAATGTTCGATATTTAACTTTTGGTTTGCCAAACGATTGTCAAACTCTTCAAACTTCTTAGTTACTAGTGGTGTTCAAACTTTCACCGGCTCATCATTCTCTATTGGGCCTTCGATCCTAATCTTTGAGTTAAAACTCAATTCTCAGTACAAAATCCTGCTCTTTCTTGGTTTATAGACTAAACCCAATATATTGTCTTTACTTTTGCTACAACAATAACTCGAATGGTCATATGCTAATGTCCTTTGATTTTATAATGCACAATACACATAACGAACCAAACTCTTGTATTAGAATCAGATCGAATAAATCGAGCTGATGGAATAGAGAAAACAAATAGAGTTTGATGAATACGTGGATGCTTCGGAATAGAAAGAATAGCACCACGTATCTCTAATTCATGCTCGTGCTTTCGGTATACACATCATTTTTGTCAAATGATAGAATATTTCGATTGATTACGTAATTACGAATTTCATACTGTAATCCTTCCATGAATAATTAAATTCTTCATCGTCTTTATAACAGGTAACATTTCCAGCAAATGGTTGCTCACTCCTTTAATAAAGATCATTATATTTCTACCGACCACCTTGACCATCTCCTTCTTCAATTTTCTGACTAAAGTTATGTCACTACATAAGACATGGTTTTCTGAACCAATCATCTTAGTTTGCGGATTTATACTAATCGAACTCGGTTCATTATGAGCAGTAAGGTTTGAACGAAAATCATCTTCTTAGTCATCACCGAAACGAAGGTAATGACATACTCAAACAAAAACGTAATTGATTTCTAGCTTCTTGGAAACCTTGTGACTTTCCCTGATCCAAGTGTGAGTCTTGTGCTTCCAGTAGTATAGGCCTCTACTACTATTCACACCTACTCATACTCGTCCCAAGTATTGTCTCGCAGTTCCCAAGTTACTATTCAAAAGTTTTCACAAAGCGACTTATCACACATGAATGTGTTCAAACAAGTACATACAACAATTTCCTCTAGACTCAATTAAGGATTTCACATTTCTATCAAACATATCTTAGATTTCCTATATTCGCCTTCTAGGATTCTTCTCTTGCATATTCTTGATCTAGCATATTTCAATACTTTTCCTAGGTTAATAGGAATTTCACTTCCAAATTCTTCGTATAAATTCTTTCTCGGGTAGTGTCTACTTTGCAAGACATGCAATACCGAAATTTACTCTTGTAGCATGAAGACAAACAGGTTTCCAAATACCTGCATCACCTCCTAACTCATATAATTCACCATGCACATTTTTTTATTTCAATATTCTTCCTTGACATCGTCACTCCTGTATATGAGTAAGTCTTCTTCTCTTAGGTGTATTCCTTTAAGTCTACTTCATAGGAGTCTATCCTAGGAAGTACACAATATGGTTGCATCTCAGAAAGCTCTACTAGCTTCAACTTGGTTCTCTGTCATTACTGACTACAACATCTCTTCTCATACAATATTATGAGTGTATTGCTTCTTCAACTAAGCATTCTACCTTACTTAAACAAGTAAGTTGCTTAACCTTTTACCATTAAATGAATCTATTCACCATCCTAATTTTGTATGTTAAAGTCGGATTAACACACTATGGAACTTCCATAAGGATGTGATAGAAGTCAATCCTCACTCAGTATAAATAAATACTAAGTCTGAACATCATGTATATGGTTACCACTTGAACTACTTACTACATCACAAATCCTTGGCCTATTGAGTCTGAAAACTTCATTAGACTTTCCTTGGATCTTCATTTAATTCTTCTAAATCTTGTACCACATAAATTTCAATACTTTCGAAGTATTTATCACCAACTTCGGTTCTTCCGATTCTATAAACAATCACTACTTCAATCTGGACAGCGGTGGAACAACTTCATGGATTTGTACCAACACATGTATCTCGCCCAAATGTGTTTCAAACGTACATCATTCTTCTAAAGATGTTATTATTTCATTAAATTTATACTTTGAATGTACAACACCACTCTATTGGTATTAATACACTATTTACGATTTCACTTCATAAATATTATTTTACGATATCCCGCGATCGTTTATTTATAAACTTATCGATGTCAACTATCATAAGTCTCTTTATCACTTCGAAAAGTTTCATGTAAATTCTAATACAAAAATTCTTAGAATTCTGAACATAAAATTTTCTAAACCAAGGTCGGCAACAGACTTTAAACTTTCTCAAATAATAGCAATATATGTATGAAACCTAAAGCATGCTATATTTACTTATCATTTAGCACATATTAGAATATAAGGCATATCTCCTCTTAATATTTTAGTGCTTTCCCCGTTAGGTATTCAACTTAAAGTATACTAGATACATATTGTATCATCTTTACTTAACAATTCATGTTTAAGTCTAGAAATTCTCAAAATTCCTAGTTCACTTAAACTAATTCTCTGAAAATTTTGAAGTGACTTGATATCTTAGAATACTAGGGTTTATCACTACCCAATACCCCACTTAAGTATTTCCTATGGTTTGTATCCATATACTCCTAATAAATCCATTCATATATTGAGCTTCCAACAGTTTAAGTCTAAATACAAATCCGTGGTATTTAGTTCACTTAAACCACTGCTCTGATACCATGATTGAAAGACCCTCACTTTCGTGTTTATGAAAAACCCAAACTTTCATACTTGACAATATAGTTACTCCGAAACATGCTACTTGCATATTCATAAAAACAATATTTTACGTTGATAAAGAGATTACAAATGACTGGATACAAACCGACTATTACAAAGTGTTATATATTACACAACTACCAAGGATACTATACATTTATACATACATGATCCCTAAATACAAAAGTAATATTACAACTATTCTAAACCTTCCGACAATATATGACTATACTGGTTATTTATCTCCTGCAAATTTTTTAAACATTGAGAGGGTAAGCGATGACTCTTAGTGAGTTCAATAATAGATACAATATAACGTTATGTCATATATATACTTCAATATGGCAGAAGCAAAGAGGAACAAGGAACAACAAGGGCATATATGAATCATGTGTCAAACTTTTCATATCAATCATTGATTTGATTCAAAGATATACGATCAGTGAGACATAACGATTTCCATACTTGATATACATCAATAAAGCTTCGCCCCAAATGGCACAGAAGACATACACTTTCTGATTAAACATTTTGGTAGATTTCAGGCTTTCAGCCCTGTCTAACCTTCTGCCAATACCATAGAATATAAATTATTCTCTTACGGAGACATGTTCTACATGGTTAGAGGCTACATACTAGTACCAATGTGAATCTAAGTCCTTT
The DNA here is from genome assembly GCF_002870075.4 of Lactuca sativa. Taxonomy (NCBI): domain Eukaryota; kingdom Viridiplantae; phylum Streptophyta; class Magnoliopsida; order Asterales; family Asteraceae; genus Lactuca; species Lactuca sativa. The sequence goes on from NC_056627.2 coordinate 264,894,954, forward strand.
CACTGATCACATGGTCAAAGGTATTTCTTTGCTATTAAATATAACGAATAAAAATAGCACGGGAAATTAACCCGGAATAATAACACTGAAAAGCACATAGCACATATAACACATAACATACAATTGTTCCTATATATTAAACTCACCTTGAATTAACCGGGAGTCAAAATAATAATTTGTGCAACATTTCGGCTCTAAATATGACTTTATTCGTTGAAAACCGGGACATTTATTGGAAAACCGGGATCTGCGAATGTAGAGCTTCAAAACCAAAAACATAAATTTTTCGGGCTTCTCGGAAACTTCGGGACGTATTTCGGGTGCTAAAATTCATATCGGGGCTTCGGGGGATGTCAAAATAGCAAAAATATGAAAAAGGGGGGGGGGTGAAAATGGCTAATTTCCCATTTTCCTCGGGAGGGTTCGTAGCCCTCTTATTTATAGGGCGAGGGTGCGAAGGTTGGCCGGTCAGAAGGGACACGCGGCTGCTGCTCGGACATGTGGAGGGCACGCGTCAGACTGTACCTCTCTTTGGACATGCAATGCGTCGAACCAGATCTGTTACACGCGTCGAATGGTCATCTGCTACATCATCGGCGTCGGACACGCGACGAGTTCCGGACAAGGGTGACGTGGTCGGCTCCAATCCATACGAAATTTTCGGAAATTGCACCCAAACGTTCTAAAATCCATAACTTTCGCATACGAGCTCCGTCTTTGACGTTCTTTATATGCACACGTTGGCGGGAATATAATCCACAACTTTCATTTAGACTTCGTCGGCTAATTTTGACTTTATTTTTAATATTATTATTTTTAACAGATCGGGATAGGAAAATCCGTTGAAAATTCATAACTTCTTCATCCGATATCCGTTTTCGTTTGTCTTTTTACCGTTGTACTACTATTGACGAGACCTTTGATTCTCGTTTAAGTTGTTTTGGCTAAATATCGCTCGATCTTTATTTCGAGTTTTTAGTTGTCTACTGCTAAGCTGAAACTTAGAAAAATCATAACTTCCTCATACGAAGTCAGATTTTGACATTCTTTTTATCGAATTCCTTGGTTTAACGAATACTACGACTTTCATTTAGATTACTAAGGCTAAAAAGTAGTTTATTAAAAACTCACTTTTTACGTCATTCGGTGCCATGCCGGTTTTATCGCGGATCTTCGATTGGTCATAACTTCTTCATTATAACTCGGATTTCGATGAGGTTTTCGCCTAAATGCTTCTAACAAAATTATCTACAAATTTAAATAATAAAACTTTAATTATTTCAAATTTTATATTTTTGCTAAATTTCATTATTTGACTTTTAACTGGAATCTCATAAGACTCCCAATATTTTATGGGTGATTCAAAACATAGTTTTACTTTATTTCTAGTAAAAACTATCTCTTAGATCTCAACACTCGATTTTATTCACTTTTAACACTATTTCAGAATGTGTATGTTACATCAGACCCCAATGGTCATCTTCCCATAACAAAGAGGGATACTCTTCGACCCCACTGTCCGCCTTGCCTAAGCCATGATCTAATTTTTCTTCATACTCATGACTACGCAACGATGGTTTACCTCAATTTGGTGAATGCTACGATCCCATCGCAGACTTACAACACTTCCATACTACCTGCCAATCCAGTGAATTCTACAGTCTCCACGTAGTCTTATGACATGTCTATCCTGCCATGGTCATCAGCCATGGTCTTACCACACCTCTACCATATCAACCACAATCATCCTGAGTCGAATCTGACTGAATTGCAATCAATTGTTCGGGCCATGATTCGAACTCCAAAGCATTCATCAAAAAATAACATGTAACAAGGCTCTAACACAACCCTCAACATGGATCCATCCACCTGCCTACTATCTATCACAAAGAAGACACCAATCAACTATTGGAAGTTTTCTGAACTCCCATCTTACACAACGTCAATCCAGATGGAGACTTGAGCCATCCTCCTTCCCTACTTGGATGTGAAACTCATCCTGGTTTCACGCCTGATTCAGATCCTAGAAATCTGAATGATTCTCCCCCACTTGGATTCGTCGAATATCTCCCAACCCACAAAATTTTATGGATTCCTAACCCATCTTACCTCCTTATAATTCGAACCATCGAAGACCTGCGCCTACCAATACTAGCGTTCCATTACTAGCCAATCCTGATACCGCACAACTCTTGAAATCCAGACGAATGCTCCCCAAAATCTCAGCAAGTCCGACAACCCCAATCGCTTCCCATGAGACAACACCAAATTCGTAAGTCCTTTATGTTGGTGGCAAAGACCATAACCCATGATTTGAACTGGCGAACCTTCACTCCATCTTGCCATCCTCAAAAGGATCTCTGAATTCTAACCATGTTTAACCCTTGCGATAAAAAAAATTCCCATGGCACTTCCTATGACCAAACAAACTTATGCGACTACCACCATCATCTTCTTGCTACCGCTCCTTCCCTAGCAACGGTAGTGATTGGACCCAAAGGTTCTTCCATAGACGACTGTCGATCCTACCAAATCAAATGCTTACATGACTAAACTCTGACTTCATTGGAGAACTAACCAGCTAATCTGACCATAGACCTTCCAAATGATACCACTGATTTGACCCCATCAAAGAACTGGAACTACAACCGAACAAACTAAAACCCACTCAGTGATATACGACCCACTAATGACTCTTGGCATGCAAAAAGGCATATAACAATTCTTGATGATATAACTGAGGCAATAACAGAGAACTAAACCAAAGATAATGGTTACCCATACCCAAACAAGATTCCAAAGCAATATAAATATTGACAATAATCAAGAAAAAAGCAAAAGATAACTACCTGATGAAACCCTGGCCTCCCCTAACTGACACTGTAATGCTCGACTCCTCGCTGATGGGGCTCCTGCCCTACCCTCACGGCCGTCAGTGATCCTTAAAGTAACCGGAGCAGGTGCACCCACTACTCCGCCCCTCAACATCGGACAGTCAACCTTCTTGTGGCCCACCTGATTGCAGTGAAAACACATCGGATCTAACCCATAGGGGCAATCCCGACTAAAATGACCCATCTGACCACAACTTCATCATCCTCGGCCTGTCTCCCAACATCCTCCCTCGAGTCCTACCACACTTGGCACAACGGCCCTGACCCTGATGGCCTCCAAAATGAGAATCCTGAGTCTTGGGACTCTTCACCTGGCCCACTGAAATCTGAGTCTGCTCTGGTTTCCTCTTCCCAAGGTGCTCCAAATCAATTTCATGCTCCCAGGCTCTAGCAATCATATCATTCAAGTTCTCACACCCTGACAGACTCATGAACTCCCTAATTTCATCCCTCAACATGTCATGATACCTTAACTTTTTCGTATCCTCGTCCGCTGCATACTGCAGAACTAACAAAGCCCTCTCCCGGAACTTGGCAGTGATCTCTGCCACAGTCTCAGTCGTCAAGCGACTGTCCTGAAACTCCATTGCCAACTTCTGTACCTCAATAGTGTTCGATTAGGTGTCTAGGTTCATAATTATTTCTGGGATGTACTTGACCCGGTTGGCATGGTACATTTGGGTTGCATAGCATTGCAACACTTGGATAGACTAAATGAGAGAAAGTACACTTAAGGATTATTAATATACTATAAGTTCTAGTATATTAATAATATTATTTAATTAGTATTGATCAAAGAATTAATTTGAAATTAATTAAGTGATCAAAAAGAGACTAATTAAATATATGGGGTTGTTTGTGTAAATAATCTATTCTTATATAATGGGCTAATGATCCATGGTTTGTATGGATTGGGCTAAAACCCATAAGGTGCTCCATGGATAATCCATGGAGGTTACAAGCTCATGGATCATGGAATATGAAAATCCATGACAATTAGGGTTTACATGGTGTAGCCCTAATTGTGCCACAACTATATAAAGAGCCCCATAGAAGCAAAATCGGCATGACTACTTGTACAAGTGAGAGGGATAGCCGATTTTGAGGTTAAGTGAACTTCTCTCAAGTCTATTCCAAGAGTTGTAGTGTTGTGTGAGACATTTGAGGAATCACACTTGAGGTGCTAGGCTCACAAGGTTCTCAAGGAATCCAAACTACAAAAGGTATGTTCTTCGTCTAGCATTTATGTTTAAAAGTTCCCCATGGTATGCTAGATAAGTTAAGAACCTTGGAAAATCAATTTTGCATGTATCATAGTAAAACATAGATCCAAGGTTTATAGGTTTGCATGTACACCTTAGGAGTGTTAGAATGCTCAAAAACCAACAAATAGTTGGTGCAAACTGGGCCCTAATCCGGGTCACAACCTCATCCCAAGTCATCATCTCCAAGGCTTCGCCTCCCAAAGCGATGTCTACCTCCTTCCATCAATCTTGGGCTCTGTCCTTCAGAAGACAAGAGGCAAATCTGACCTTCGACCCCTAGGGGTAGAAAATCGTCCTGAACGCATTAGCCATATCTGCTAACCATCTCCTACTGGAAATGGGGTCATTCTCCTCAAAGAACGTAGAAGCTCCATAAGCACGGAACTCACAGAAAGAAAGAGTGCAAGATCCAACAATAGCCATAACCTCAACGCAGAATACGCCCAAACACTCATCCAAAATCTCCAAATTACCCTCCTTGACCGTACCAAAGATCACTAGAGTCTGCTCCAAAATTCCACGAGTAATCTCCGACTAGATGAACTCCTGCATCCGCTCATCGATCGACTCATTACCCGCACCCGAGCCTAAACCAGAACCCGAACCCCCTTCCTGAGTGCTCATCACCATACTGAAAAACAACATGCAAAAGGTCAGAACATACCTAAGAATCCTCGTCCCACAGGCTTCCTAGATTCTCCACGACTCTTCCTAAATCAAGTATGGATCATGTGCTTTCAGTAGTACGGGCCCAGTACTACCTTCCACACATAACCATACTTTCCTCAGGAATTATCCCGAATCCTCTAGGTCACCTTATCAAACTGATATTCCGAATACTCGCTAAGCAACGCAACCAAACCCATAGATGCACTTCCTAGGCTTTCTTAGGTTTCCGACCTCACCCTACCATTAGTTGCTGAAGAACTTCCCATAATTTCAGTTAACCATCTCATGAATACAATCACATGCAACAAAGTTTAGATAATCCTTCGAGTAAAATACTCATCCCTACAACGGTTAGAGTCAAACGAGAGCTGTGCAATAGGTTCAAATCCATCACTATGAGATTATTCAACCTTTGTCACATGTGACTTAACATATTCACTTAATAGGTAACTAACATCACTTAAGAGTTCGACAAAGCACAAAGCAAGTTGCATGCGTGCAGTAGTACTCCCATCTATAGAACAACCAAAGAACATTCAAACTCACATACTACAACTCGTGCTAGGAACTTCTGCTCTTACTGTCGGTTGCTTATGCATGCAAATTATACACAATACAGGATCAAATAGACTATCAAATAAAAGACTCTACCCTAGGATACAACCAAACAAGGAATAGGAAATAATGTCAAATCAATCATTCTAGGGCTATATAATCCTAATCGTATACAACTTTTAAAGCATCCACTTAACAGTTACTAATACCAATACATATTCCCATTCCAGCATAACATGCTTCCTAGGCTACAAGGCCAATCGATCATGCACTTCCTGAAAGTATCCCTAGCCTCATCCTACCATGCAATTCTTATAACATATAATTATAACAAACATGTATGAGTATTCTAGGAATCACTTACTTGAGCTCGGCCGATTGTACGCATCACACCCCATTTGTCTTTACAAAAATCATTTTTAGAAATTTCTTTCCTTTTACAAAAATCTTTTTAAAACTCGTTTTCTTTTCAAGAAAAATTTCCAATTCCTCAATTTGAGTTCAATTACACTCGAGAGTGTGCCCGAATCCCTCAAACCATGGCTCTGATACCAACTTGTAACGACCCAAAATTATGAGGTAAAAATTTCATTTTTAATTCAACCAAAACATTAATTATCTTTAAGTCAACATTCAATATCTGCTTATTCAATTATTCAAAAGTACTTTTATAAGAAACAATTATCAGAGTAGAATCCAAAAATCATCATGATGCGGAAACATGGGTGGATGCACTACGATCAAGTCTGTCCCTTCCCTTTCGAACCGGAAGTACCTGAAACCATAACCATAAAAACCGTAAGCACAAAGCTTAGTGATTTCCACCAAATACCACATACCATACATACCATTGGTCCTAGCCCTCATATTGCACATAGCCTACATATTGGGCCCAACCTAGCATAATGGGCGTAGCCCGATCATATAAATGCAAAAGTCACAAGGATAGTTAGCACATGCATAACATACAATGGGCCTAGCCCAACTTACAAATAGGCCTAGCCCAACATATAATAGGCCTAGCCCATCATACAAATAGGCCTAGCTCAACATACCATGCAAGATTCACAAAGACAAATAACATAACAAAAACTAGTGGGCCGACATTGGTGCCTTCGACCCAGGAGTACAGTGAGGAGACTCACCTCAATCTGTTGATAATCAAATAACTGCCCAAACCGCATAACCAGATACCCTCGTGCCAACTATCAATAAATAAAAACTTAATAAATAATTAACCCGATAACCCAAAATCTGAGGCCCACTCCATAAACCAACTTCCTAAAGGGTAAAAGACCATTTTACCCTTTTCTTGTTCCATAACCAAGTCCTAATCCAAAATACATAAAAAGCCCAAAACCCAAAATGGCATTCCAAAGCCCAATATTACCAACTTCCTAATTGGGCCCAAAAACTATCATGGGACCAATAACAAGCAAGCCCACAAACTAAACATGGTCCAAAGCCAGAAGCCTAATGGCCCAACAAGGCCCACCCCAAAAATCCCAAAATGACAAGCTGGGGAGTATGCCTCACGTACTTACCCTCGAAGCACATATTACAATTCGATTATGCACAAAATCAACATTACACTGAGCATACACTTACGTACGCCCAACGTACTCCTCAGGGACCCAAAAATCTAAAATAAGTTCTTAATGGCTAAGACAATGACTTCCAAACTCATCTATGACCCTAATGAGATGTATTAACCTGTAAAGTTGGCAACTTTACTCACTTTTCATGGCTTAATGGGACCGAAACGTTAATACAAACCACAATAAGCACCTAAAATCATGCATGGTCCAACACAACTCATCAAGATGACATCTTTATGAATAAGAGACCTCCCAAATGTGAAGATCGAGCATACAAATCTCTTTGTGTAGCCCATACTCACAAGGATGACTCTAAGGACCAAAATGGACCCAATATACTCCTTAAACTAGATTAACACCTAGAGTCATCAAGATGGAAACTTTATACCTCCAGAAGATAGATCAAGGTGCACAAAGGTTGGATCCAAAAGCTCCAAGCTATCCCACACCTTTCCAAGATGCTCCTTTTTCTTCAAAGATCACCAAAATGCATGAAATACCACCAAAAGCTCAAAAACCTCTAAAATGGGGCTAGGATTTCGTTTCTAGGGTTTAGAGAGATGGAGGCTAAAGATAATAAGGTTTGGTGGTGAGTTAAGGAGCTTAAATAGGGTCCAAGACCCTAAATTAGGGTTTGGGTCTAACTAAAGTATGCCCAACATACTCCATAAGGCATGCACGATGTACTCCCCGCATAATGTCCTTTACACTAGTACGCCATGCGTATGCTTGTATACGCCCCGCGTACTTGGTTTCACCCAAAAACCACTAAACTCTGAATGCCATAACTTCTTCGTTCTAAGTTCGTTTCCGACGACCCTTATATCCACAGGGTGTTACACATTCACTTCTTATATGTCAAACATTATGTAGTAATCCATATATTTCCCAAAATACCCTTATGACCAAATATCCCATAAATTCAAGTAGGAATCATTCAATTCTTGATGTTCTTGCATTCAAATCATATTATTAGTATCAAATCATATTCATGAGTATCATATACACATAAAATGCTCATAAACAAATGATTCCATTGTTTTCCTCAAATTTCACTCAATTCCATTCCAATTCTAGCATAAACATGATTCTACCATCATTGATGAGTTTGATCATTCCAATTGTATTTATTGCCATAAAATATCATCTAGGTAATTAAAAATAACACCCAACATAACATATAAACATGAAATCCCCAAATTTAGATTTCTAGGGTTCATGGAGCTTTTTACCCAAATCATCAAATCCATAAATGAGATGATTGGATTGAGATTAGATCCATGGGAACCAATCAAGGGAGGTTAGAAAACCAAACCCTAATCGTCAATTGAATCCAAACTTGCGTTCGGGATTTTCCCAAAACCTTGAATTCAAAATTAGAGCTAGAGGATGAGAGATTACACCTAACAAGCTTTAGTCCTCTTTCCTTTGCTTGATTGCTCAAATCATGTATTGGATCAATCCTTAGATGAAAAATAGGAGAAAATCACCATGAGAGAGCTCCTTGGCTTCCTCTCCACATTTTTGATGAACGAGGGTAAATAGATGCATCTTATTTCCCCTATATGTTCACATTTAATCCCTTAAGTTTGGTGAGTTTTGACATAATAAGTCATTCTCCATCCATTATATACCTTTTGTAGTCTCTTATATTAATTGAATCAACCTTTTGGTTAACTTACCTTGCCAACTTGACACTTTTGGCCCTTTAAGTTTAAAATGGTGTTATTTTCACTTCTAAGTTTCTAAACTTCAAATCAACTAATAATATACTTATACCTTGATTATTTATTTATAAAAATCATTTCATTTATTTAATTTATTTATTTAAGAACCTAAACTTAAATTTTTAGGATGTTACAACATGTCATGTCATGTGACACATTTTTGGCATGCCTTAAGGCTATTTGGTATGGGTATATAACCCTCACGTGAGTTCTGACATGGAACACTAACCCACGCGTGAACATCGCCGCAGGATCCAGTGAGCCGGGGGTGGAGTGGACATGAAGACGAGGCTTGCAATTGGATGGGTTCTTTTTTACTTGGAGCCGTTAGAAACATTAAAAAAATCTTTCAAATTTAAAATTGATCTCTATATATATACATACACTACATATATTTTTAGATCTAACAAACACACACTTTCAACAATATGGATAACTTTTTTGGTTCAATTTCTTCTTCTTCATCCGATGATGATGATTTTGATGACGAGTTGGTTTTGCACATGTTGTTGTCCGCGACACACGGCATGGTACGTCAGAGAGGATAAAGTTCAAAAATCGAGAAGAAGCGTAGAAATTCAATCAACCGGGATCATATCGCGGCAGACGAACTTTTGGTATGTGATTACTTTGACCCTGATAGTTTAAACGATCTATCAAAATTCGAAGAACGTTTTCATATTAGTAGAAATTTATTCTTACGTATAGCTAGAGATTTGGAAAATAATTATGATTTTTTCCAATTGAGATGAGTGCTAGAGATAAACGTGGTTTTACTACAATACAAAAATGCACAACCGCTCTTAGACAATTTGCATATGATATAGTCGCAGACGCATCAGATGAGTATTTGAAAATGTCTAAGAGGACGGGTTGAGAATATTCATATATTTTATGTGAGTAGTTATAGAGCTTTACGGTGACATGTACTTGTGACATCCGACTAGAAGTGATGTTGAACAATTGTTTGTCGCGCATCAAGGTAAACATGGTTTTTCAGGAATGCTTGGTAGGCTTGATTATATACATTGGGAGTGAGCACATTGTCCCAATGCATGGCAAGGTCAATTCACATGAGGTGATCATGGTGTGCCGACTGTTATATTAGAGACAGTTGTTTCATATGACCTATGGTTTTGACATGCATTATTTGGTATGGCGGGGTCAAACAATGACTTGAATGTGCTTGGAGCGTCTCCGTTATTTAACGACATTTTGCAGGGTTAAGCACCAAACATGTCATACGTTGTGAATGGAAATGAATATAATTATGAGTATTAACTTGGTGATGGGATATATCCAGAATACGCTACATTTTCCAAGTCATACTCATATTGGGCCGATGAAAAACTAAAACTATTCAAGTTAGCATAGGAATCTGCAAGGAAGGATGTGTAATGGGAGTTTGGAGTCCTCAAACAAAAGTGACACATAATCAAATATCCAACACGAACATGGGATAGAGCAAAATTGACGTCGTTATTGACTGCTTGTGATATTTTACATAACGTGATAATAAAAGAAGATGGTAGGGCTATTTGTATGTATTGCGCGAATGATATACTTAATCCACCTGTAGTAATACAAGTCGACAACCCGATAGACTTCATAAGACTTTTGGAAATACAAAACCGTTAAAGACATCACAATCCATGTCATGATTTGACTGAGCAAATATGACAAAGGCAATTCCAAGGGCAGAATGACAATGACAAGAAGGAGGATGGGGATGTTGACGATGAAAACGTGGTTGGTAACGAAGAGGACGATGAGGACAACAACGATTGCGAGTAGTATTTTCTATGTTTTTTTATGCTTTTTTAGTAATTTATGTTTCAAATTTCTATGTTTTTTAAGTAATGTAATGTTTTATTTGGTATGTTTTATGTTTTTTTAGTAATTTATGTTTTAACTTTTTATGCTTTTAAGCAATTTAGGATTTAATTTGTATTTTTTAATCAATATAAAATATTTATATATGTTTTAAATTATGTTTTTTGTTTAATCTAATGTAAAAAAAAGATAAATATTGTGGAATGGTAACCATTTTCAAGGGCTAGTGGTTTGGTAGTGAGCATGTAGTGGAGTCGACATGATGTTGAGTTGCCAACACTTTTCTAATAGGTTGGTGGTGAGTATACCCCGTAGCCCAACATGTTGCCTATACCTAAGGCTAAAACAGAATGTAAACACATTCCTACGCGTGTGATGAGTTGGACAAAGAAGTCACGAGTGACTTTATTATAAATACCACCACCAATATATGTGATTGTGAAGGTTCGTGAGTGCAGCTACGAGAGGCCACAATCTTTCTCTTCCCATCCCTCTCTATCTATATCTTCCTATTTCTCTCTCTATCTCTCTCTCTCTCTCTCTCTCTCTCTGTAACATCCCGGAATAGCAAGAGTAGAGTTGAAGGGCTAAAAGTGTTATTTGGGAAAGAGCGACTCGGCGAGTCCATGGATGGACTCGGCGAGTAGAGTCGCGGCTTGGTCGCGTGTTAAGCAGCCGACTCGGCGAGTCGATGAGATGGACTCGACGAGTAGGCACTGAGTGGAGAAAGCCCTAATTCTCGGGGTTGAGCCCTATTTAAAGAACATTATATCCTTCCACCAGCCTCTTTATTCCCTCTTGAAGTCCAGAAACCCTAGAAAGTGTGATTGAAGAAGATTGGAGCGTATTTGGAGCATTGGAGGAGTTTGTTGAAGGAATCTTGTGAGATTGAAGGCTTGGGGCAAGGGGCTTTGCTTGGATTCGAGTTTCATTGCAGTTGGGGCGTCCATTGGAGGTAATATCTCGTTCTTGGACTGATTGTATGTTGTTTCTTCATATTGGAGTTGTGGGATCTTGTCTATGGATGAAATTGGAAGTCTAGAGGTTAGATCTGAGGTTGCTACCTCAGATCTGAAATGGAGAAGAATCAGAGAGCATGAAAGTCCCTGTGTTGGACTGTTTAGTGAAGTTTGCATCTCCCAAACCTTAGTTATAAGTGAATAAGGCCTAGATCTCTTTGGATTCACGTAAAGTTTGCCACTTTACGTGATGGATGAGTTGTATGAGACTAGACCTATGTTTTGGATCATTTGCATAGCCTGGAATGCTTCTGAGTGGATTCAGACCGGTGGTACTCAGCGAGTCACATGAGTGGACTCGACGAGTTGCTTGAAGATGAGCTGGGACTCGGCGAGTTGGAAGAACAACTCGGCGAGTTGGATGAAGATGGCTTGGAACTCGGCAAGTTGTATGAATAACTCGGCGAGTAGGTTGATGATAGTCTTAGACTCGGCGAGTCTGTTCTTGGACTCGGCGAGTCTTGTCGAAGAGTCCCGATATTCCCTGGTTGAGTCGAGAATCGGTGAGTCAAGGGATGACTCGGTGAGTTGTGTGCGAGTGGACTCAGAGTTGTTGGACTCGGCGAGTCTCGGAGTGACTCAGCGAGTTAGGTCGCGGATTGAGTGAAGTTCTGATTATAGGAACTCGGCGAGTCATAGGGTTGACTCGGCGAGTAGGGTCAGCCAAGAGTTGACCGTTGACTTTTAGGGTTTGGTCAGCGATGTGGCCTTTGGGCCAAGAGAGGGGTAAAATATTCTTTTACCCTTAAGAGGGTGCATTGAGAGGATCGATTCTAGTCTTGATAGTTGTAGTCATGAGAGTTTTGCCTTACGTGTTAGGCGGTGGCGAGTTCGAGATTCAAGTATGGAGATATCTGCTTTCTGCTTGCCAGGTGAGTCTTCTCACTATACTTTACCTTGAGTAGGTAATCAGCGCTATGTGTTAGTGTGTGTATGTTATGTGTATGCTATGTGTTGTACTGCATTATTTCTATGTGATTTATGTTGTGCATGTTTGCAGAGTTGGAACCGAAGGGTTCCTAGAGTTGGAACCGGAAGGTTCACAGAGTTAGAACCTGAGGGTTCACAGAGTTTGGGTGCACGGACCCATAGAGTTATGGCCTCGAGTGGCTTATATGTGTTATGTGTGTGGTATTTTGGGGAACTCACTAAGCTTCGTGCTTACAATGTTTTGTGTTATGTTGTTTTCAGGTTTCTTTCAGTATCACGGGACGGCACCGGCTGGATTGTACACACCAGAGAAAAAGTCATATTTTGGAGGATCGTGGTTTTCTATGCAAGTGAAAATGAAGCTATGTTTTGTAATTCAATTATGAATGAGATTTTAAACAAGTGTTCTAAGAATAAAATGATTATTTTAAATGAAAATTTTGTCTTGAAATTTACGGTGTTACAAGTTGGTATCAGAGCCTTGGTTTGAGGGATTCGGATGCGCCTTCGGGTAATTCTGGACTCAAACTGAGGAAGAAGTGAGAAAGGTTTTCAAAGAAATAATTTTCTAAAGCGAATAAGAGTTCAAAGAGAAAACGAGAAAGAGCAGTGTGTACAATCAGCCAGAGCCCGAACGGTGATTTCCCAAAATACCCTTACTTTTGTGTTATGAGATATTTATGATGCACTTTATGAGATATTATTGCATACTAGAGACAGGCTAGGTATTCCATGTATTAGGACTAGAGTGGCCTGATTTGTGATGCCTTAGCCTAGGAATTTCTGTGATATGCGATGTGCTTTTGAGTATGTGATGAGTGAGGATATTTGATTGGAATCCTTCAAGGGATTTGAGTAGAGGAGTAATCTAGGGGAGATACCAAGATGAGTACTGTGGTACTTGGAGAAAGATTAGTTAGAGCCCGCGAGGGGAAGAGTTGCAGAGTTCGGTGGTACTTCCGAGGAGGAGCAGAGCAAGCGGAGTTATCACCCAGAGTGAGTCATATATATTCTTCGATGCTCGAATGCTGCTTGCTTCGTGCTTTGTGGAACTCTCGATGATGGGAGTCAGCTACCAAGCGAATATGACGATATTCAGGAGGTAGATGGCTGGCATCATTAGGAGCTCTTCAGCAGCTGATGGCAGAGAAGTGTGGGAATCTGGGAAGAGCCTAGGGAGTAACCTTAGCCAGATGAGTGCACTGGCAGGGTAGAGAATTTCGCTAGGAAGCGAGCGCGCGACGGAATTGGTGAACTAGAAGGTCGAGCAGCTACTTAGGAGCTCCGGGATAGTCCGTGTAGAAAGTATGGGTAGATGTGGCAGGTAGTATGGGCCCGTACTACTGAAAGAAGAGGACCCATACTTGATACAGGGAGTATTCTGAAGATTCTAATGAGCGTATTGAGGAGTGATGTTATGGTTCGAGTACCATACATCGGAGCAGATTGAGGAGTGATGTTATGGTTGAGTACCATACATCGGAGCAGATTGAGGAGTGATGCTATGGTTCGGGTACCATACACCGGAGCATATTGAGAAGGGATGTCATGGGATGAGTACCATGGTTCGTAGTGAATGATGCTTGTGATTATCTTGTTATCCGGTCATGATTGATGAGGTAGAGATTGGACGCTATGGGTTTTAGGCCTGTAGGCCATGATTGAGTTTGGAGAGGCGTCCCTCGAGAGGGAAGTCGAGTGCCTATCAGAGTATTTTGGTAAGGAGTTAGAGGGAGAGGAGAATTTCGGTCTGAGTTGAGCAATCAGTCGATAGAGGAGAGGTCACCTTCTATGTGGGTGGTGTTATTTATGTTCGTGTGCAAGACACGAGAGGCCTGATGTTTTAGTTTTGGGTTTGGGGGTAAACCCTGCAGGTCGTTATCGGTGATGATTTCTCCCAGAGTATCAGGTAGCATGTGTGCCGCGAGGCAGTGACTTATCATGAGCAGACAGTCAGTTGGGACCGAGGTAGTCGAGGACCACACCGCACCTATTTGAGAATAGTAGGATGTGTTGTAGTGGTATCAGTGGGGAGTTCAGTCGAATTTTGCAGGCAGAGAGTTTTCATCTATGTTGGGAGTGGGTCCCTGTCCTTGGGACAATTTCGGTGTTGGAGCGTTGGTTGATGAGTTGAGGTGAGAGGTACGATGATTTTGCGGTTCAGTCTATGAGACAGGGATGTTATTGAGCAGTTGAGATTCTTAGTGCTAGATTGGTATGAGATTTGGAACGACTAGAGGCAGTCGTGATGAGAAGTTCTTGAGGAGTTCATCAGAGGTTCAGAGTATAGGGGGTTGATTGATTTCCTTAAGGGGGAATTATCGGGCGTTGTGTAGCACTTTCCTGGGGCAGGTGCGATTTCGCTGGTGAAAAATAGTTGTGGGTTGGTTGTGTGCTAATTGGTGATGGTTCGAACCCTAAGTGGGGGAGAACCGGGTACAGTATGTAAGAAAGCAGAGATTTGTCAAGAGTAGTTATAAGTGGAGTATAGAGATATGCTGTAAGAAATCATGAGACCAGAGATGTCGGTGATCGAGGAAAGGGGTCAGAGTGAGTTAATGCGGGAAGTACTTGATGAGAAGGATGAATGTCTCCACGGTAGGTGTTTGGTGTTGTTGCAAGTAGATAGAGAATGATTAGGCAGCCAACTCTCGGGTCGGTATGTGTATCCTTGTTTGGATTTTGAGCGGTGGAAATGGGTTCGGAGAATTATCAGTGTATTTAGTAGCGTTAGCGTTTTCTTGTATTTCAATTGAGAAATTGGATACACCGAGATTGCAATTTGGAAAATGCAGATCTAATTTTGGGGTTCAGAGGAAATGTATTATTGTGTCTATATGATGCTTGGGGCAGGAGATCAGTGGTTGTGGCAGGATCTTGTGATGTTCTGTTGGGGTATTCTGAGATATCCGGGTATGATATCTGTATTTCGGAGTTACTCTTGAATCTTGAATTGAATCGACTTGTGGTATATCAAGTATCTATGGATCTAGTGGGAGCCCTTCGAGTATGGGCATCCAGGGAGATTATTTGAGAGAGTGGATTTTCGCAAGGGTGGGCATTTGTTATGTTGATTGCCTCCAGAGGCTGTGATGGATATTCGAGCCGAGTATGGGTAGCCACTGATGATAGACTGCGGAGCACGAGCTAGTGGAGTCAGAGGGTGTTGTGATACTGCGGGGAGCTGTAGTACTCACTAGTCAGAGGGTGTTGTGATACTGCGGGGAGCCGTAGTACTCACTAGTCAGAGGGTGTTGTGATACTGCGGGGAGTCGCAGTACTCACTAGTCAGAGGGTGTGTGATACTGCGGGGAGCCGTAGTACTCACTATTCAGAGGGTGTTGTGATACTGCGTGGAGTCGCAGTACTCACTAGATGGCAAGAGAATGTGATGTTGGAATGTTTTCCGAGCAGTTTATGATATGGAAGAGTTTTGGGTTTGAGTAGCCCTAGCATTGAGTCTTTGGAGCCTGGATGTTGAATCGGGGGCGAGACGGGGGTCTCCGTCTCTGTCGGGAGATGCGGTGAGATGCGCAAGGGATATGTGCAGCAGAAACCGGAGATCAGAGCTGAGACGATCCTCGATTGGATCGTATTCTTCTCGCATGAGGAAAAGAGGATTTCGTGACTTGCGTGTCACTGGGCAAGGAGAGTGGTCACGGGGAAAAGGTTAGTGAGATGTTTGGATCATGTATGGGTGACCTTTGGAGGCTCAGCAGTGGAGTCAAAAGCTAACCTGGTGCTCAGTCTCGAAGAGGGATATGAGAAATGAGCTAGAGATTATCATGAGGTTGTCTGAGGACACTCCAGAGCGAGTGAGCAATTCAGACGCTCGAAGTCATGCTTCGGGCATGTGTATTAGATTTCGGAGGAAGCTGCGACACGTAATTATCCCTGGTTGAGTTGTCCTATATCAACAGCCATCATTAGTGCATTGGTGTGCCGCCCTTTGAGCTGTTGTATAGGAGGTGGTGTCGGACCCTCATTTGCTGAGGAGAGGTAACGCATGGACCCGAGAGTCCTTGCGAGCAGATCCAGAGCATGTGCGATACATGGAGTAGTGGCAAGGTTGTCAAGTGGATTTCCCTAGGTAAGGGAAGAGAAAGGTATGTAACCCCAGAGGGGGGGGGGAAAGTGTTGGTTCACGGAAGTGAAGGTAGTAGTGCGAATGGATGATTTAGAGTATGAGGGTTGAACGCTGTGTCTGTTACAGTGGTATGGAATGACATCATGATGAGATGTCTGCTGAGGACGCGGAAGGGATTACGCGGGTGTAGAGCCAGGAGGCTCGGAAGGGATCCAGGGAGAGAATCATGGACTCTCAATGTGATTCTGATCAGGGTATTGGGTATGTATCAGTGGTTCATCCTGGGGGGAATGTTTGAGGATATCATCAGTGTATCGGGACTTCCAACCTGTGGGTGTTGGGGCTAGTTCAGCATGTGTATGTGATTGCAAAAGGAGAACTCGTGAGAGTTGCTCTGAGAGTGAGAATGGGTCTCTCAGTCGTTCCGGAATGGATAAAGTGGGCTTTGGATCGGGGATCCGGTGGTTCATGGTTTCCTAACCCTTATGGGTCGAGTGATCGTTGAGATTTAGAACAGAGTTGCATCTTGGGTAATTCTCGGTTATTGCGAGTGATGATCAGGGGTACAGTCGATGCCCAGTTCGAGATGGTGATCAGGACACCGTGAAGGAGGGGAAAGTATGTTCGAGTTTCGATATTTATGCCTTGAGAGACCTGGGCCGGTTAAGGCCCGGTGGAGCGTTGTGGGAATATCCTTGGAGTTGAGTTGCTGTAGGCTTCGAGGGCGAAGCCTAATATAAGTGGGGGAGAATTGTAACATCCTGGAATAGCAAGAGTAGAGTTGAAGGGCTAAAAGTGTTATTTGGGAAAGAGCGACTCGGCGAGTCCATGGATGGACTCGGCGAGTAGAGTCGCGGCTTGGTCGCGTGTTAAGCAGCCGACTCGGCGAGTCGATGAGATGGACTCGGCGAGTAGGCACTGAGTGGAGAAAGCCCTAATTCTCGGGGTTGAGCCCTATTTAAAGAACATTATATCCTTCCACCAGCCTCTTTATTCCCTCTTGAAGTCCAGAAACCCTAGAAAGTGTGATTGAAGAAGATTGGAGCGTATTTGGAGCATTGGAGGAGTTTGTTGAAGGAATCTTGTGAGATTGAAGGCTTGGGGCAAGGGGCTTTGCTTGGATTCGAATTTCATTGCAGTTGGGGCGTCCATTGGAGGTAATATCTCGTTCTTGGACTGATTGTATGTTGTTTCTTCATATTGGAGTTGTGGGATCTTGTCTATGGATGAAATTGGAAGTCTAGAGGTTAGATCTGAGGTTGCTACCTCAGATCTGAAATGGAGAAGAATCAGAGAGCATGAAAGTCCCTGTGTTGGACTGTTTAGTGAAGTTTGCATGTCCCAAACCTTAGTTATAAGTGAATAAGGCCTAGATCTCTTTGGATTCACGTAAAGTTTGCCACTTTACGTGATGGATGAGTTGTATGAGACTAGACCTATGTTTTGGATCATTTGCATGGCCTGGAATGCTTCTGAGTGGATTCAGACCGGTGGTACTCGGCGAGTCACATGAGTGGACTCGACGAGTTGCTTGAAGATGAGCTGGGACTCGGCGAGTTGGAAGAACAACTCGGCGAGTTGGATGAAGATGGCCTGGAACTCGGCAAGTTGTATGAACAACTCGGCGAGTAGGTTGATGATAGTCTTAGACTCGGCGAGTCTGTTCTTGGACTCGGCGAGTCTTGTCGAAGAGTCCCGATATTCCCTGGTTGAGTCGAGAATCGGTGAGTCAAGGGATGACTCGGTGAGTTGTGTGCGAGTGGACTCAGAGTTGTTGGACTCGGCGAGTCTCGGAGTGACTCGGCGAGTTAGGTCGCGGATTGAGTGAAGTTCTGATTATAGGAACTCGGCGAGTCATAGGGTTGACTCGGCGAGTAGGGTCAGCCAAGAGTTGACTGTTGACTTTTAGGGTTTGGTCAGCGATGTGGCCTTTGGGCCAAGAGAGGGGTCAAATATTCTTTTACCCTTAAGAGGGTGCATTGAGAGGATCGATTCTAGTCTTGAGAGTTGTAGTCATGAGAGTTTTGCCTTACGTGTTAGGCGGTGGCGAGTTCGAGATTCAAGTATGGAGATATCTGCTTTCTGCTTGCCAGGTGAGTCTTCTCACTATACTTTACCTTGAGTAAGTAACCAGAGCTATGTGTTAGTGTGTGTATATTATGTGTATGCTATGTGTTGTACTGCATTATTTCTATGTGATTTATGCTGTGCATGTTTGCAGAGTTGGAACCGAAGGGTTCCTAGAGTTGGAACCGGAAGGTTCACAGAGTTAGAACCTGAGGGTTCACAGAGTTTGGGTGCACGGACCCATAGAGTTATGGCCTCGAGTGGCTTATATGTGTTATGTGTGTGGTATTTTGGGGAACTCACTAAGCTTCGTGCTTACAGTGTTTTGTGTTATGTTGTTTTCAGGTTTCTTTCAGTATCACGGGACGGCACCGGCTGGATTGTACACACCAGAGAAAAAGTCATATTTTGGAGGATCGTGGTTTTCTATGCAAGTGAAAATGAAGCTATGTTTTGTAATTCAATTATGAATGAGATTTTAAACAAGTGTTCTAAGAATAAAATGATTATTTTAAATGAAAATTTTGTCTTGAAATTTACGGTGTTACACTCTCTCTCTCTCTCTCTCTCTCTCTCTCTCTCTCTCTCTCTTCTCCCCTCTCTTCCTGCAACAAGCACCATTTCTCAGCCCTAGCGAGTATGTAGTGAAATAGTATTTGGTTGCTATGGTTGTTATGCAAGCTAAGGTGAAGATGCACTCCGTATAGCCTAATAGTCTAAATGGTCAATAAAGTCATAAATCATTTTCAAAAATATTCCTTGGTTTTCGTACCACTTTACAGATAAAGTAATTTGAAAATTTCAATACTCTAAATTTTGATAAAGTAATTTTAAAATTTCAAACTTCTAAATTTTTTGAAAATTATTGTTAAATATCGATAGTTTTTAAATGTTGATTAGTATGTGAGAATTTTTACTTTAGTTAGTCATCTACTTTAATAGATAAAGATGTTTTGCTATATGTTACTCTCTTATTCAAATTGTCAAATATCATTTTGTGGTTATTTTGAATTAATTTTTTTTTTCATATGTCATTTTATGAGTTTTCTTATTTTATTAAATTCTAAATGATATTAATGTAATAATTACAATAAATATAGTAATAGATGGATCTTAATTTCCTTAATAGACTTACCTTTTAATTTAAAAAATTTCAAATTAAAGTTCATTAGTTTCTTTAGTTTATTTATTTAAATTTAAAGGATAAAAAAACATTTCAATTTTAATAATTTATTATTTTTTGTTATTTTCTTATAAATTCAAAATTCTCAAATATTTAAACATTTATATTTAACTTTTTATTTTTTTTAAATGAACTCACGTAATACATGTACATGAGTCTCACAACTAGTTAATGTTAACAAGTCTATATTTCATATAAATTAGTTTTTGTTATAGATCCGTATTGCAACCCAAAACTTCAATAATGAAATACAATTTGTAATTACTTTTATTTTTGTTGATCGTTTGCTAGTTTATTAAAAAAAATCAATAATCAAAAACCAAATGGTTTTATTTAATTATATATTATATTAAACAAGATATTATTGTTACGAAAAAGAAAGATATGCATCAAAGAGAAAATAGATACGAATACCACCAAATGATTTCAAAATATCAATCAAGGAGCAACTACCAACTCTCGAAGAAAGCCATCAAACTTGCAATTGTGACCATTCACGTTAAATTCATGAAAAACATCGTTGAAATAAAATAATAATAATAATAATAAAACAAAATCTGACTTTTGGTTCATTATTAATAGTGAAAAAAATACTTTTAAAAACTAACCTACAGTTCAATGGTTTGATTTTCAAACTTACATATACTTTTATGTTTTCTTCGTTTGGGCTTCAATTAAGTTTTTCATTTTTTCTTAAAGTATTTAAATGGGTAAACAAATACAAAGAATGACATTTTTGTTAGTTTTGATAGTATGTATGAACACAATTACATTTCAAATGATTTTGTTACGTTTATTTTTATTGTTGAAAACTTGAAATGTATCGCTTTTATAGTTATCAGTCAAACCAACCATTGATATCTCAGGTAGAGCCATTTGATTTGACTTTTGAGGCTCGCTATTATCCATTTGATGGACTTTGGTTAGTCTCAAATCAAAAGTCCCACAGGCCACACCCATGACCCGAATCAACTTCACATTCTGGCCACGTGGCTCAGCCAAATTTAACAGTGTATGAGGTTGACCTTTTATCAATCTATTTCGTTGGTCCCAATTGTTTCTTATTCTTTCGTTACGGATAATAAATGGAATATTCCCAAAGGTCTTTTTCAATAAAAAAAATAAATAAATAATGACAAATCTAACCTTCTTATAAACTACTCCGTATACCATCTATCTCACGGACGAAACTTGAACCCCGACATTAATAAGGGAGAGCAACATGTTGAGGTGCAATTGTGCAAAGCCCTCCATTGGATGATGATGTAGAAGACCTCTCCCTATTCGATATAGAACGCCTTAGAGAAGGTAGAAGCTCTTAGAGAAAGATAGAAGGTCTTGGAGAATGTGGAAGGCTTCTCATGTAGAAGGTCTTATGTTTTATTGGTTGTGCTTCCTATATATGCTAGTTTAGTATGCTTTGTAGGTAGAAAGAGCTCTCATATTTTGTATAGATGAGTAGTTTAGATTTAGAGAGAGAAAGAGTATTGTATACAAGCATGCACATGCTTATACAAATTTTGCACTACATTATCTATACACTTGTGCTTAAACGTTAATTCATGCCTTTTCGATTATGCATTTCTTAATTCCGCAATTGTCATTTCCATGGGTTCCTACATGTGGTATCAGAGCTTAATCTTGGATATTTTGTGTAATCGACAAAAGATTCGAAATCTTTGGCGAGTCTCTCCATTGGATGTATTTTCTTTTCATGCCAAAATTGTTGATCCATTTTAATTCTTTTGATGCACCCCAAAATCTGTTTCGTTGATCTGAGCACTATTCATTCATTCCCAAATTGTAATATGTTTGAAACGACTCAAAAATATGGCTCAAAAATTTCGTTTTTCAACATCACCAAAAACCATAATCTGAGTGTCATATCATAAACCATACATGATGTATCTCAAAATAATAATAAAACACTGTGCGGAAAACTGTATCATATCCATGTCATATAAAAATCAAGAACCAAATCAACTCCCAGGATAAAAGCTGAAGCGATGGTGTGTGCGATGCCATCATCCCGAGCTCTTCCCTCTACAAGCGGAAGTACCTGAAACCAAAACTGAAACTGTAAGCACGAAGCTTAGTGAGCTCCCCCAAATTACCACATACCATACAATAACATATATATCAAGCACATACTGGGGCCTTGCCCCCCTCCATCGGACCGAAGTCCGAAGCTGACATCGGACCGAAGTCCGAAGCTGACATCGGACCGAGTCCGAAACTGACTGGGACCTTGTCCCCTACATCGAACCGAAGTCCGAAGCTGACATCGGACCGAAGTCCGAAGCTGATTGATCATAACATAAACGTATCACTTAACATGAACACACATAACCCTGTCTGAGCCACAAAGGCATCAAACATGCTA
Source organism: Lactuca sativa (assembly GCF_002870075.4). Lineage (NCBI taxonomy): Eukaryota > Viridiplantae > Streptophyta > Magnoliopsida > Asterales > Asteraceae > Lactuca > Lactuca sativa. The sequence continues at coordinate 264,917,164 of NC_056627.2, forward strand.
ACTACTGCATCGGATAATAATCCGGATACTACTGCTAGCTAAACGGGCCGGCATTGTGGCCTTAGACCCGTATCTACTGAAAAGGAACTCACCTCGTGAACTGGCTGCTGAGTGAATAACTCTGAGGGCTAACTGCTGCTGCTCCGGTATCTCCCCGGCTACAAGTCCATAAACACACTCAATCAAATACTAAACACTGCACTGGGTAAAATGACTCTTTTACCCTTGTCCAAAGTCAATTCTCGGTCAAAGTCAACCCACACTTGACCCGACTCGCCGAGTTGGGCCGCCAACTCGCCGAGTCCCTATTCTCACTCCTCGACCCTACTCGCTGCTACTCGTCGAGCATGGCATCGACTCGACGAGTACTCATTCGATCCAAGAACTCAGACAATCTTCATCCGACTCGCCGAGTCATATGAACAACTTGACGAGTTGTTCTTGAGCTTAAGAAGATTGCCTTGGACTCGCCGAGTTGTATGAACAACTCGCCGAGTCCCTCCATCACTGAGTCTACCCTCGAACTCGCTGAGTCCACTCCACAACCCACTGGGCCCACTCGACATCGCTCAAAAGGAAGAAATCGGGGACTCGCGACTCGACTCGTCGAGTCGTTCTTCCGACTCGTCGAGTCACCGCCATGCAACTATTCTACACTCTATTCTGCTCGAATCCAATACATACAAATGATAGATCTGGGTCCAATAAGCTGATTTACCACGTAAAGTTTCCAACTTTACGTGTACAAACACATGAACAAGGGAATAAAGGCTAAAAAGGCACATAAAAGGGTAGATCTAGGGTTATGATGCACAATGGCTCCATAAAGACAATAGATCTGTGCTCTACAACCCCTAAATGAACAGATCTATGGACATCTCGACATAAAATGGCTTCCATATCAACATAAGGCTTGAGAAAGGCATCAACTAGATCTAAAGGGAATTTTAAAGCATAAAAGGGAAGGAAATCTGAAGAATACCTCAAAGAACTCTTGCTTTCCCTTGTATCTTCGCTCTACAATTCTTCTCCTTGCTCCTTTCTTCTTCTCCTTCTTCAAGCCTTCACAATTAGCACACAAAATCACTTAGAACACTCAAGAACGAATTAGGGTTTTACTCACAGCTTTAGAGGGTGAAGGAGGCGAGATTGGGGGCTATAAGGTGGCTTAAATAGTGGGCAACCCGGGGATTTAGGGTTTCTCCCAGACGGACAGACTCGCCGAGTCCAGAATATGGACTCGCCGAGTCGCCAGCTAACACGTGCTCGAAATCCCGTCCCTACTCGGCGAGTCAGGCTATGAACTCGCCGAGTCCCTTTACAAAACTTCAAAATAAATACCAAGGAATCATCATACCGGGAACGGGTCGTTACAATTCTCCCCCACTTATCTCAGACTTCGTCCTCGAAGTCTGCTACGGCTGAATCTGCAAATATCTCTGGGTAGTGCTCTCTCATCTCCTCCTCAGCCTCCCACGTCCACTCAGACCCCTTCCGGTGCTGCCACTGCACCTTCACTAACTGAATTACCTTGTTCCTCAAGGTGTTGGTCTTCCGGTCCAGAATCGCGACCAGCCTCTCAATATAATTCAGGCTACTATCAACCTGAATATCCTCTAGGGGAACGACTGCTGATTCATCCACCAAACACTTCCTCAACTGAGACACATGGAAAGTGTTGTGGATCTGACTAAGCTCCTCAGGAAGATCTAACCGATAAGCAACCCGACCCACCCGGGCCAAAACCCTGAAAGGACCAATAAATCTGGGGCCCAACTTGCCCCTCTTCCGGAACCTGATGACACCCTTCCAAGGTGAGACTTTCAGAAGAACCATATCCCCCACCTGGAACTCCAAGTCCGAACGCCTCCTATCGGCATAGCTCTTCTGCCGACTCTGAGCAGTCTGTAGTCTACTACGGACCTGCTGGATCAACTCAGTCGTCTTGAGCACCACCTCCGTGCTCCCGATGACCCGCTGACCGACCTCGCCCCAACAAATCGGGGTCCTACACTTCCTCCCATACAACATCTCAAAGGGAGGTCGATTAATGCTCGCATGATAACTGTTGTTATACGAGAATTCCGCTAACGGAAGATACGTATCCCAACTGCCACCGAAATCTAGGACACATGCCCTAAGCATGTCCTCGAGAGTCTGGATCGTCCTCTCGCTCTGCCCGTCCGTCTGAGGGTGGAAAGCGGTGCTGAAATGGAGACGAGTACCCATCTCGTCGTGGAACCGCTTCCAGAACCTGGATGTGAAACGGACATCTCGGTCTGACACCACCGATACCAGCACTCCATGACGTGCCACAATCTCACGCACATAGATATCGGCTAACTTCTCCGCCGATATACTCTCCTGGACCGGGATAAAATGGGCACTCTTCGTCAACCGATCCACTACTACCCATATCGAATCCACTCCACGTGCGGTCCGGGGAAGCTTGGTGACAAAATCCATGGTAATGTCCTCCCATTTCCACACGGGAATGTCTAACGGCTGCATCCTGCCGTGAGGTCTCTGGTGCTCCGCCTTGACCTTCCGGCAGGTCAGGCATCTCTCGACGTACCAGGCGACGTCCCGCTTCATACAGGGCCACCAATAATCAGGTCGAAGATCTCGATACATCTTCGTCGCCCCTGGGTGGATAGAAAACCGAGACTTATGAGCCTCATCCATCAACACTTGCCGTACTCCACCCCAGTACGGTACCCACACTCTCCCGTGAAGCGTCAGCAAACCACGACTATCATAATCGAACGAGGCTACTCGGCCCACGATCCTCTCACACTTCTGTCTTTCCTCCTTGAGGCCCTCCACCTGAGCCTCCTTGATCCGCTCCAACAACGGAGTGATTACTGTCATCCTCAAACATAGATCTCTGATAGGGGCCGCCGACACTTTGCGGCTCAGGGCATCGGCCACCACGTTGGCCTTCCCTGGATGGTAAAGGATCTCACAATCGTAATCCTTTAGCACATCCAACCACCTCCTCTGCCTCATATTCAGACTCGGCTGATCCATAAGGTACCTCAAACTCTTGTGATCCGTATAAATAGTACAACGGACCCCATAAAGGTAATGCCTCCAAATCTTGAGGGCAAACACAACTGCCCCCAGCTCCAAATCATGGGTAGGATAATTAGCCTCGTGAGGCTTCAACTGTCTCGAGGCATAAGCTATCACATGGCCTCGCTGCATCAAAACTGCTCCCAAACCTATGATCGAGGCATCACAATAGACTACAAAGTCCTCTACTCCCTCTGGCAAGGTAAGGATCGGAGCCTCGCACAATCTCTGCCTGAGGGTCTCGAATGCTGTCTGCTGCTCCGTACCCCAACGAAATACCACTGACTTCTTGGTCAGTCGGGTGAGCGGCACTGCTATCTTGGAGAAATCCTGAATAAATCTCCGATAATACCCTGCCAACCCTAGGAAGCTCCGAATCTCAGATGGAGACTTCGGGACCTCCCACTGCATCACGGCCTCTATCTTGGCCGGATCTACCAGAATACCCTTCTGGTTGACGAGGTGACCAAGGAACTGCACCTCGCGCAACCAGAACTCACATTTGGAGAACTTTGCGAAAAGTCTCTCCCTCCTCAAAACCTCCAGCACCTCTCGCAGGTGCTCCTCGTGCTGCTCCTGCGTCTTGGAATATACCAAGATGTCATCTATGAACACTATCACTGACCGATCCAGCATCGGCCTACACACGCGGTTCATGAGATCCATGAACGCGGCTGGAGCATTGGTGAGCCCAAATGGCATCACCACAAACTCGTAATGACCATACCTGGTCCTGAAAGTAGTCTTCTGCACATCCTCATCTCTAACCCGCATCTGATGATATCCGGAGCGTAGATCGATCTTGGAGAACCAAGACGCTCCCTGAAGCTGATCAAACAAATCATCTATCCTCGGGAGTGGGTAACGGTTCTTCACCGTTACCTTATTCAACTCCCGATAATCTATACACATACGATGCGACCCATCCTTCTTCCTCACAAACAGGATCGGCGCTCCCCAAGGTGAACTGCTCGGCCGAATGAAACCCTTGTCTAACAGCTCCTGCAGCTGTGTAGACAACTCCTGCATCTCAGGGGGAGCTAGTCGATACGGTGCCTTGGCTATCGGAGCCGCACCAGGAATGAGGTCGATCCTGAACTCAACCTGTCTCTCAGGAGGTATCCCCGGCAAATCCTCGGGAAACACGTCCGGGTAGTCTCGAACAATAGGAACATCATCAACTGTCGACTTGCCCTTCTCCCGGGCATCCAAAACGTAAGCTACAAAACCGGCGCAACCCTGCTGAACATAGCGCATCGCCCTTGCGGCGGAACAAAAGGTCGGTCCTCGCTGTGGCCTCTCGCCCTGAATCACCAACTCTCCCCCACTGGGAGTGCGAACCCTCACTAGCTGAAGCTCACAATCAATCACCGCCCCATTAGAGCTTAGCCAATCCATACCCACAATAACCTTATTCCCTCGCAGGGGAATAGGTACCAGATCCACTGAAAACTGCTCATCAAATAACTGAAGAGAACACCCTCTATGCACTCTGCCGACCCTCACGGTCCTATCATCCGCTATCTCAACCTCTAATGGACAATCCAGCTCCCCTGGAGCTCTACTGAATCTCTTGCTAAGCGCAAGTGATACGAATGATCGGGTAGCCCCCGAATCGAATAATACCATAGTAGAAATGCCGTTCACAAAGAACGACCCTGAATAAAACATACAATCATAAGCAATATACAATCAATAATAATAAAGAGATAAAGGGAAGATACATACCCGTCACCACATCAGGAGTCGCTCGCGCCTCCTCTGCTGTCATCTGAAACGCCCTACTCTTCGCCACTGGCGCATCAGCTCGGCCCTGCCGGCCATCTGTAATCCTCAAAGTAGCAGGGGCAGGTGCAGCAACCTTCCCTGCTGCAGCTAAACCCGGACACTGGGACTTTTTATGTCCCCTCTGATTGCACTGAAAGCAAATCAGATCTGATGTTGCAACGGCAGTAGCAGGAGCCGTACAATCCGTACTCAAATGTCCAATCCGACCGCACTTGAAGCAGCCGGAAGTCCCTGCCTTGCACGCTCCTTCGTGCATCTTCCCACACCTACCACATCGACCGTGGCTCGGCTGTCCCCTGGACCTGTGATCTGAAACCCTGGGCTTTTTGCCCGAACCGCCTGAACCCGAAACCGCCTCCGGTTTCCTCTTCTTCTCCATCTCAAGATCAATCTCCCTCTCCCGAGCTCTAGCAATCATATCTTCCAGCGTTTTACAGCTGGATCGGCTCACAAACTGGCGGATATCGCTCCGCAACATCTCATGATAACGGGCCTTCTTCATTTCCTCATCAGCTACATACTGAGGAACGAGAAGAGCCCTTTCCCCTGAACTTGGCGGTGATCTCCGCCACTGTCTCTGTAGTCTGGGTGAGGTCCTGAAACTCCCTAGCTAGCTGTTGCACCTCAATGACCGGTGCAAACTCCGCCCTGAACCTGGTAGAGAAATCAGCCCAGGTCATGGCGTCCAATGCTGCATCATCCCCAATGGCATGCCCGACCTCCTCCCACCAATCTCGTGCCCTGTCCTTCAGAAGACAGGACGCCAATCTGACCTTGTCCCCCTCGGGACATCTGCTAGTACGGAAAGCGTTGGCCACATCCGCCAACCATCTGGTGCTCGCTATGGGGTCTCGCGCCCCATGATAGTCCGAAGCTCCACATGCCCTGAACTCCCTGAAAGTAAGGGTGCGCGACCCCATCATGGCCGCCACCTCGGCACGGAAGGTACCCAATCTCTCATCCATCAGCTCTAGAATCCCCTCCTTGATCGAACCGAAGATCACAGGAGTCTGCTCTATAATGATGCGCGTAATCTCCGAAGAAAGAAACTCTCGGGTCTGCTCGTCCATGCGCTCATCCCCCGAACCCGAACCTGATCCCTCCCCGGCACCTCCGCTGCCGGCTGCTGGTCTCGAACGCAAAACCACCATTCTGAAACACATCACAACTACATCAGAAAACAGAAATACCTCAAGGGATCATTGTTACTACAACTAGCTTCCTGGTCTTGTCTCAGCCTTTCTTGATTCGAGTATGGATCCTCTGCTTCCAGTAGTACGGGCCCATACTACCTTCCACATCTATCCGTACTTTCTTCAAGAACTGCCCTGACTCCACCAAGTCACTTCCACTACTACTGATCTCTGCTATTCTCATCCTAGGCTTGCCCCAGGGAAACCTCAGACTCAACTCAACTAGTCCTCAGCTACTGCAGGTCTCCTTGTAATGCTAATTAACCACCACCTGAACACCATCACATGTGACGAAGATCAGATAATCCTTCAAGTAAAAGACCCGTCCCTATAACGGTTGGACTCAAACAAGAGCTGCGCAATAGGGCCAGTTCGAGCACTCTGGGATTATTCAACCCTGATCACATGGGGTGTAACGTGTTCACCTAATGGCTAACTTCCATCACTCAGAATTCCCACAAAGCACGAAGCAAGCAGCATTCGGATAAAGGAAACATACTCAGGCAAAACTATTCTCAAAACGAGAAACTGATCTAGCATACAGTGCTAAGCTCATACTATCAGGCATAACCTAAACAGGCTATCCTACTGCTGTCTACTCAATACTAGCATGCAATACTCATAAAGCTGTAACACATAGAGCAGGCACATAAGGCATCCTCCTAGATCCTTAGTCCTATACTAGCATGCTGTTCTACTGAAACTGAAACTGAACAAATAACTTGTATGGGTAATTTGGGAGTACTTACTTGAGCTCGGCTGATCGCATGCATCACACCCTTATCTTGTTTAAAAAAAAAATTATTTCTTTCTAAGTGCTTTCAAAATTCTTTTAGAAAACCTTTTCCTTTTAAAAATCTTTTTATTTCCCCTTAGTTTGAGTTCAGATACACCCGGAAGTGTATCCGAATCCCTCAAACCAGGGCTCTGATACCAACTTGAAACGACTCAAAAATATGGCCCAAAAATTTCGTTTTTCAACATCACCAAAAACCATAATCTGAGTGTCATATCATAAACCATACATGATGTATCTCAAAATAATAATAAAACATTGTGCGGAAAACTGTATCATATCCATGTCATATAAAAATCAAGAACCAAATCAACTCCCAGGATAAAAGCTGAAGCGGTGGTGTGTGCGATGCCATCATCCCGAGCTCTTCCCTCTACAAGCGGAAGTACTTGAAACCAAAACTGAAACTGTAAGCACGAAGCTTAGTGAGCTCCCCCAAATTACCACATACCATACAATAACATATATATCAAGCACATACTGGGGCCTTGCCCCCCTCCATCGGACCGAAGTCCGAAGCTGACATCGGACCGAGTCCGAAACTGACTGGGACCTTGTCCCCTACATCGAACCGAAGTCCGAAGCTGACATCGGACCGAAGTCCGAAGCTGACTGATCATAACATAAACGTATCACTTAACATGAACACACATAACCCTGTCTGAGCCACAAAGGCATCAAACATGCTAACTACTGCATCGGATAATAATCCGGATACTACTGCTAGCTAAACGGGCCGGCATTGTGGCCTTAGACCCGTATCTACTGAAAAGGAACTCACCTCGTGAACTGGCTGCTGAGTGAATAACTCTGAGGGCTAACTGCTGCTGCTCCGGTATCTCCCCGGCTACAAGTCCATAAACACACTCAATCAAATACTAAACACTGCACTGGGTAAAATGACTCTTTTACCCTTGTCCAAAGTCAATTCTCGGTCAAAGTCAACCCACACTTGACCCGACTCGCCGAGTTGGGCCGCCAACTCGCCGAGTCCCTATTCTCACTCCTCGACCCTACTCGCTGCTACTCGTCGAGCATGGCATCGACTCGACGAGTACTCATTCGATCCAAGAACTCAGACAATCTTCATCCGACTCGCCGAGTCATATGAACAACTCGACGAGTTGTTCTTGAGCTTAAGAAGATTGCCTTGGACTCGCCGAGTTGTATGAACAACTCGCCGAGTCCCTCCATCACTGAGTCTACCCTCGAACTCGCTGAGTCCACTCCACAACCCACTGGGCCCACTCGACATCGCTCAAAAGGAAGAAATCGGGGACTCGCGACTCGACTCGTCGAGTCGTTCTTCCGACTCGTCGAGTCACCGCCATGCAACTATTCTACACTCTATTCTGCTCGAATCCAATACATACAAATGATAGATCTGGGTCCAATAAGCTGATTTACCACGTAAAGTTTCCAACTTTACGTGTACAAACACATGAACAAGGGAATAAAGGCTAAAAAGGCACATAAAAGGGTAGATCTAGGGTTATGATGCACAATGGCTCCATAAAGACAATAGATCTGTGCTCTACAACCCCTAAATGAACAGATCTATGGACATCTCGACATAAAATGGCTTCCATATCAACATAAGGCTTGAGAAAGGCATCAACTAGATCTAAAGGGAATTTTAAAGCATAAAAGGGAAGGAAATCTGAAGAATACCTCAAAGAACTCTTGCTTTCCCTTGTATCTTCGCTCTACAATTCTTCTCCTTGCTCCTTTCTTCTTCTCCTTCTTCAAGCCTTCACAATTAGCACACAAAATCACTTAGAACACTCAAGAACGAATTAGGGTTTTACTCACAGCTTTAGAGGGTGAAGGAGGCGAGATTGGGGGCTATAAGGTGGCTTAAATAGTGGGCAACCCGGGGATTTAGGGTTTCTCCCAGACGGACAGACTCGCCGAGTCCAGAATATGGACTCGCCGAGTCGCCAGCTAACACGTGCTCGAAATCCCGTCCCTACTCGGCGAGTCAGGCTATGAACTCGCCGAGTCCCTTTACAAAACTTCAAAATAAATACCAAGGAATCATCATACCGGGAACGGGTCGTTACAATTCTCCCCCACTTATCTCAGACTTCGTCCTCGAAGTCTGCTACGGCTGAATCTGCAAATATCTCTGGGTAGTGCTCTCTCATCTCCTCCTCAGCCTCCCACGTCCACTCAGACCCCTTCCGGTGCTGCCACTGCACCTTCACTAACTGAATTACCTTGTTCCTCAAGGTGTTGGTCTTCCGGTCCAGAATCGCGACCAGCCTCTCAATATAATTCAGGCTACTATCAACCTGAATATCCTCTAGGGGAACGACTGCTGATTCATCCACCAAACACTTCCTCAACTGAGACACATGGAAAGTGTTGTGGATCTGACTAAGCTCCTCAGGAAGATCTAACCGATAAGCAACCCGACCCACCCGGGCCAAAACCCTGAAAGGACCAATAAATCTGGGGCCCAACTTGCCCCTCTTCCGGAACCTGATGACACCCTTCCAAGGTGAGACTTTCAGAAGAACCATATCCCCCACCTGGAACTCCAAGTCCGAACGCCTCCTATCGGCATAGCTCTTCTGCCGACTCTGAGCAGTCTGTAGTCTACTACGGACCTGCTGGATCAACTCAGTCGTCTTGAGCACCACCTCCGTGCTCCCGATGACCCGCTGACCGACCTCGCCCCAACAAATCGGGGTCCTACACTTCCTCCCATACAGCATCTCAAAGGGAGGTCGATCAATGCTCGCATGATAACTGTTGTTATACGAGAATTCCGCTAACGGAAGATACGTATCCCAACTGCCACCGAAATCTAGGACACATGCCCTAAGCATGTCCTCGAGAGTCTGGATCGTCCTCTCGCTCTGCCCGTCCGTCTGAGGGTGGAAAGCGGTGCTGAAATGGAGACGAGTACCCATCTCGTCGTGGAACCGCTTCCAGAACCTGGATGTGAAACGGACATCTCGGTCTGACACCACCGATACCAGCACTCCATGACGTGCCACAATCTCACGCACATAGATATCGGCTAACTTCTCCGCCGATATACTCTCCTGGACCGGGATAAAATGGGCACTCTTCGTCAACCGATCCACTACTACCCATATCGAATCCACTCCACGTGCGGTCCGGGGAAGCTTGGTGACAAAATCCATGGTAATGTCCTCCCATTTCCACACGGGAATGTCTAACGGCTGCATCCTGCCGTGAGGTCTCTGGTGCTCCGCCTTGACCTTCCGGCAGGTCAGGCATCTCTCGACGTACCAGGCGACGTCCCGCTTCATACAGGGCCACCAATAATCAGGTCGAAGATCTCGATACATCTTCGTCGCCCCTGGGTGGATAGAAAACCGAGACTTATGAGCCTCATCCATCAACACTTGCCGTACTCCACCCCAGTACGGTACCCACACTCTCCCGTGAAGCGTCAGCAAACCACGACTATCATAATCGAACGAGGCTACTCGGCCCACGATCCTCTCACACTTCTGTCTTTCCTCCTTGAGGCCCTCCACCTGAGCCTCCTTGATCCGCTCCAACAACGGAGTGATTACTGTCATCCTCAAACATAGATCTCTGATAGGGGCCGACGACACTTTGCGGCTCAGGGCATCGGCCACCACGTTGGCCTTCCCTGGATGGTAAAGGATCTCACAATCGTAATCCTTTAGCACATCCAACCACCTCCTCTGCCTCATATTCAGACTCGGCTGATCCATAAGGTACCTCAAACTCTTGTGATCCGTATAAATAGTACAACGGACCCCATAAAGGTAATGCCTCCAAATCTTGAGGGCAAACACAACTGCCCCCAGCTCCAAATCATGGGTAGGATAATTAGCCTCGTGAGGCTTCAACTGTCTCGAGGCATAAGCTATCACATGGCCTCGCTGCATCAAAACTGCTCCCAAACCTGTGATCGAGGCATCACAATAGACTACAAAGTCCTCTACTCCCTCTGGCAAGGTAAGGATCGGAGCCTCGCACAATCTCTGCCTGAGGGTCTCGAATGCTGTCTGCTGCTCCGTACCCCAACGAAATACCACTGACTTCTTGGTCAGTCGGGTGAGCGGCACTGCTATCTTGGAGAAATCCTGAATAAATCTCCGATAATACCCTGCCAACCCTAGGAAGCTCCGAATCTCAGATGGAGACTTCGGGACCTCCCACTGCATCACGGCCTCTATCTTGGCCGGATCTACCAGAATACCCTTCTGGTTGACGAGGTGACCAAGGAACTGCACCTCGCGCAACCAGAACTCACATTTGGAGAACTTTGCGAAAAGTCTCTCCCTCCTCAAAACCTCCAGCACCTCTCGCAGGTGCTCCTCGTGCTGCTTCTGCGTCTTGGAATATACCAAGATATCATCTATGAACACTATCACTGACCGATCCAGCATCGGCCTACACACGCGGTTCATGAGATCCATGAACGCGGCTGGAGCATTGGTGAGCCCAAATGGCATCACCACAAACTCGTAATGACCATACCTGGTCCTGAAAGCAGTCTTCTGCACATCCTCATCTCTAACCCGCATCTGATGATATCCGGAGCGTAGATCGATCTTGGAGAACCAAGACGCTCCCTGAAGCTGATCAAACAAATCATCTATCCTCGGGAGTGGGTAACGGTTCTTCACCGTTACCTTATTCAACTCCCGATAATCTATACACATACGATGCGACCCATCCTTCTTCCTCACAAACAGGATCGGCGCTCCCCAAGGTGAACTGCTCGGCCGAATGAAACCCTTGTCTAACAGCTCCTGCAGCTGTGTAGACAACTCCTGCATCTCAGGGGGAGCTAGTCGATACGGTGCCTTGGCTATCGGAGCCGCACCAGGAATGAGGTCGATCCTGAACTCAACCTGTCTCTCAGGAGGTATCCCCGGCAAATCCTCGGGAAACACGTCCGGGTAGTCTCGAACAATAGGAACATCATCAACTGTCGACTTGCCCTTCTCCCGGGCATCCAAAACGTAAGCTACAAAACCGGCGCAACCCTGCTGAACATAGCGCATCGCCCTTGCGGCGGAACAAAAGGTCGGTCCTCGCTGTGGCCTCTCGCCCTGAATCACCAACTCTCCCCCACTGGGAGTGCGAACCCTCACTAGCTGAAGCTCACAATCAATCACCTCCCCATTGGAGCTTAGCCAATCCATACCCACAATAACCTTATTCCCTCGCAGGGGAATAGGTACCAGATCCACTGAAAACTGCTCATCAAATAACTGAAGAGAACACCCTCTATGCACTCTGCCGACCCTCACGGTCCTATCATCCGCTATCTCAACCTCTAATGGACAATCCAGCTCCCCTGGAGCTCTACTGAATCTCTTGCTAAGCGCAAGTGATACGAATGATCGGGTAGCCCCCGAATCGAATAATACCATAGCAGAAATGCCGTTCACAAAGAACGACCCTGAATAAAACATACAATCATAAGCAATATACAATCAATAATAATAAAGAGATAAAGGGAAGATACATACCCGTCACCACATCAGGAGTCGCTCGCGCCTCCTCTGCTGTCATCTGAAACGCCCTACTCTTCGCCACTGGCACATCAGCTCGGCCCTGCCGGCCATCTGTAATCCTTAAAGTAGCAGGGGCAGGTGCAGCAACCTTCCCTGCTGCAGCTAAACCCGGACACTGGGACTTTTTATGTCCCCTCTGATTGGAATACCCAGACCCAATCGGTCATCAGACTAAATGCCAACATGCAACGGGTCCGATCATTCATCTGAATGAAATACCCATGGGTTGTTGACCTGTGCCCTCAACCCAACTGCTCTTCTCGAGCCTCCGTTCCTACGAATTACAGTCGGCCTGCACCAGGTATCTTGACCTACAACACACAGCAGGACCGCCTCAACATATCCCACCACCATATGTTGACATATAAATAATCAAGGATCAAGTTGGCCCATAATACAAGCAATTATCAATCATACAGCTCGCTATTGCCTACTATTCCTCTCATAGCACACTGCTCCGCTACCGGATAACCTCTATGAAATGCATAACCATAAGAAACCAGAGGTAAGATAGCCACCCGAACAAATGATCCTACTCTAGAGCCACAACCAAACAAGGAACGTGCAAGAAATCTTAGATCAAAAGTTCTCAGGATATCCTACATGACAATATACAACCCCTATGGCACTCCACTAGACGATAACCAAACTATTGGTACTCTAACCAACATACTACTATTGATGCATCCTATCATACAAGGATATATACATAAATCTAGCAGATCACTATGGCTCATAGCAACATCCTATACATAATGATACATAACCAACAATCCAAGGAATGTGTAACCATAAATAATCAGAGGTGGGATAGCCAACCGAACAGATGATTATACTCTAGAGCCACAACCAAACAACGAACATACATGAAAGCCTAGATCAAAAGTTCTCACGCTATCCTACATGACTACATACAACCCCTATGACACTCCACTAGACGAGAACCAATCTACTGGTACTCTAACCAGCATACTACTATTTTTGTCATGTTACCTATCATACAAGGATATATACATAAATCAACAATCCAAGGAATGCGTAATCATAAGTAATCAGAGGTGAGACAGCTACCCGAACAGATGATCATACTCTAGAGCCACAACCAAACAAGGAACGGGCAATAAAGCCTAGATCAAAGGTTGTCAAGCTATTTTACATGAGTACATACAATCCCTAAGGCATCCCTCTATTGAATGATAACCAAAACTAATGGTCCGACATTAGTGCCTTTGACCCACAGGTACAGTGAGGAAAAACTCACCTGAACTGAAGAACCCATAAACACTGCGATCCACTCCTTTTTATGTAATTCTTGCTCCCTCAAATCCACTAATACCAAAACCAGGTAGAATCTTAATCATTAGCCAAAGACCCTCAAGTTTGACCAAAGTCAAACTTGGTCAAAAAGTCAACTGTAAAACTTGTTCAAAGTCAATGCCACGTCGTGGCCATGCCAGGACAGGAAAGTCGCAATTTTTGTCTTCTCCATGTCGTGGCTACCTTCGCCACACCATGGCCATTGGAAAATTTTCATTTTTCTCATTAAGAGCTTAATCCTTTTAGATCTAAGCTCATACTTCCATATCTACTTCTCCATACTGACTTAATGGATAAAGTTTCCAACTTTATCCATTACTACCTCACCATAAGACAAGATGTCAAACGCTAAGTCCATTAAGTCGTTAATATGAACAAAACTCAAACATGGGGCTAAGAACACTCAAGCTAAGACTTTTTTCTCACTAGTTCAGAATTTCATGACTAATGAGCACCACATCAAGCTTTGGTGTTCCTCAAACTCCAATTGCACCCAAGAATCGAACCAAAACATCCAAAACAGGCTCATGTTTGAAATAAGAAGAACAAAGGTCGGTGTATGAACTTTATACATCCAAAAACTAAGAAATGTGAAGAAGATCTTAGATCCAAACTTGCTCCTTGCTTCCTCCCACCAAAATGAACTACCTTCTTCTCCATGTTTCACCAAATGAAGCAAACAACCTCAAGATAGAGCCACCAAGCTCAAAATTAAGGAGAGGAGACTAGGGTTTCAAAATGGGGAGATGGAGGATGAAAGAGATAACCTGGAGAGAGAGTTAAGGTGATTAAATATGGTAGAAACCCTAAAAGTACATGGGCTAGGCTGCTACAGCTACCCCGCCATGGCCATCCATTGCCACGATGTGGCAACCATCTAAAACATGTGTGTCGTTAAATTTCACGTCGCGTTGTGGGAATCCATTCCCCACGTTGTGGCTGAGGTTTTGCTCCAAAAATCTTATTTTGATTCCTTAAGTCTCAACAAACCTTCTTCGGGAAATGGGTGTTACAATTTTCCCCCACTTTGGTCAGAAAAGAGCTCTCTCCATAAACATCCTGGTGATCTCTGTCACCGACTTCGTTGTCTGTTTGAGAGACACGTACTCCTATGTCAGTCGCTCTTGCTCCACAAGAAGAACATATACTCATCACATAACATATCTAAAAATTACCCCAAGTCACCGCGGGTGGCTCTGCCTGTGAAAATCCCTGAGTCACAAACTCCTACCAATCCCTCGCACCCTATCGAAGAAGATTAAACACAAACTTCACCTTCTGGTTCTTGGGACATAAAAATGTGAAGAAGCATCCCTCCACATCAGAAATCCATCTCAAAGCGATAATCGGGTCCATGTCACCTATGAAGTCTAGAGGATTCGTAAAAACGAACTCTCGGTACTGCATTGCCCGACCTCTCTGAGGTCCTGCAATGGCGACGACTGTCATGGTTGTTGTAGCAGCTACCTACTTGACGATGACATAGCACTTGTCAAATCCCTTGATTAGTACAGTCTTGATCGACCCAAACAACTATGGAATCGCCTCCCTGATCGCCAATGCCACTTTGGCGGCAATGATCCCATGAGTCTCTTCCTCCTACAGACCTACTCTCACAGTGCCACTAACACCTGATCCTGAACCTCCAATAGCCGCCATACAGAAAGTATACCATCGAAAGATTAGGCATCAAAACACAGTGCTCAACATACCAAGCAAACCTCTTATTAGTTTCTTAGTAGCCTCACGGTTCCTCCTGAATCTCATACAGATCTTGTGATTTAAGTAGTATGGGCCCAGACTACCTTCCACACCTATCCGCAGT
The DNA here is from genome assembly GCF_002870075.4 of Lactuca sativa. Lineage (NCBI taxonomy): Eukaryota > Viridiplantae > Streptophyta > Magnoliopsida > Asterales > Asteraceae > Lactuca > Lactuca sativa. The sequence goes on from NC_056627.2 coordinate 264,932,695, forward strand.
CGATTCAGAATTTATCGCATGGTCATTAGTCACTGCACTAGACCACTCCTAGGTATGCTAACACCTACTTCTCCTACAAGCTATAAATAACTTCCTACGAACGCTTCCTAGGATTATCCTCGCTCCCACACCACTGGTTGCTTTTGTGCATGCTTGGTGTACACAATATGTGGTCAAATAGACTGTCAAATAATTGAATCTACCCCAATTCCACAACCAAAGAAGGAACATGAAATAAGGCTAAGTCAATCATTCTAAGGTTGTTTAATATTGATCGCATACAACTATACAACATACATGTAGTGATCACACAATCAAGTAACATATAACAAGAAACTCCTTATACCATAAGGCATCACAGAAATCAGACATTACTATCCAACAATTCCAAAGAGAACCTTTGCTTATCCACTAGCATGATTTTCTAACAATTCACATATCAACAAATTCAAATTCATCACAAGTAACAAGTATGGATATTTTGGGAACCACTCTCGTGTTCGAGCTCTGGTTGACTGTATACATGACATCTTCTTGTAAAACCAAAGTTAAGTCAAGGCCTAGGTTCCCGATCCAAAGCCAACAATCAAAGAAGAACATGATAAGAACCCGAGCACAAGTCCCTAACCTAACCATTTTATTATAAATTCTTTTTCAAAAACGTTTTGTGAATATTCTCGAATCCTAGTTTGAGTATGGATTCACAAAAGTGTTCCTCCAATTCGCTCAAACCATGGCTCTGATACCAACTTGTAACGTCCCATTTTCAACACCAAATTTTTTTATTTTAAATAAGGTAAAACTTCCTAATTATAAATCCATTATTAAGAAAAAAACATTTATTCCAAAATACATTTATCCAAAATCAAAGTAATATAAGAAATGTGGAATCCTCAATGATGTTGATGAGTGTGTATAGTCCTGCCTTCGCCTTCCCATGATCATCAATGGAACTTGAAAACATAAAAATCAAGGTAAGCACAAAGCTTAGTGAGTTTTCCTCAAAATACCCCATACAACAAATGTACTAGCATGCATCACGGGCCCACAATCATCGGATTGGAATAACCATGCCCAATCAATCCTCGGACTAAAATGCCAACTTGCAACGGGGCCAATCAGTCATCGGACTAGAATACCAAGGGTTTTTTTGGCCTGCGCCTTAACCCAACTGCTCTTCTTGAGCCTTCGTACCTACTGCTTACAGCCGACCCACACAAGGTATCTTGGGCTACAGCACACAGCAGGACCGCCTCGACATATTCCACCACCATATATCGACGTATAAATAATTAAGTATCAAGTAGGCATATAATACAAGCAATTATCAATCATATAGTTCACTACCGCCTACTAGTCCTCTCATAGAACACTGCTCCGCTACCAACTAACCTCTATGAAATGCATAACCATACGAAACCAGAGGTGAAATAGCCACCCGAACAAATGATCCTACTCTAGAGCCACAACCAAACAAGGAACATGCAATAAATCATATATCAAAAGTTCTCAAGCTATCCTACATGACAACATACAACCCCTATGACACTCCACTAGATGATAACCAACCTACTGGTACTCTAACTAGCATGTTACTATTGTTGCATCGTATCATACAAGGATATATATATATATATATATATATATATATATATATATATATATATATATATATATATATATATATATGGCTCAGCAACATCATATACAAAAGGATACATAACTAACAATCCAAGGAATGCATAAACATAAGTAATCAGAGGTGAAATGGCCACCCGAATAGATGATCCTACTCTAGAGCCACAACCAAACAAGGAACAGACAAGAAAGCCAAGATCAAAAGTTATCAAACTATCCTACATGACTACATGCAGTCCCTAAGACATCCCTTTACTGAATGATGACCAAAACTAGTGGGCCGACATTGGTGCCTTTGACCCATGGGTATATTGGGGAATACTCACCTGTATCGAAGAACCGAGAAACACTAGGACGTACTCCTTTTTTTGTACTGCTTGCTCCCGCAAATCAACTTATACAAAAACCAGGTAGAATCTTAATCAATATCCCAAGACCCTCAAGTTTGACCCAAAGTCAAACTTGGTCAAAGTCAACGCCACATCGTGGCCCTCATTGGCCATGTTGTGGCCATGCTTGTACCGAATAGTCATGGTTTTTTTCTCCGCCACGTTGTCGCTACCTTCGCTACATAATGGCTACCTTCTCTACACCATGGCCACTATAAAATTATCATTTTTCACATTTAGAGCTTTATCCCTTCATATCTAAGCTCATACTTCCAGATCTACTTCGCCAGACTTACTTAATGGATAAAGTTTCCAACTTTATCCATTAGGACCTCACCATAAGTCAAGATCTTAAACCCTAAGTCCATTAAGTCCTTAATATAACCAAAACTCAAACATGGGGCTAAGAACACTCAAGCTAAAACCTTTTTCTTACTAGCACAAAAGTTCATGACCAAATGAGCACCACATCAAGCTTTGGAGTTCCTCAAAATCCAAGAGTACCCAAGAATGCGACCAAAACATCCAAAAATGGGCTCATACTTGAAACAAGAAGAACAAAGGTTAAGGTATGAACTTTATACCTCCAACAACTCAGAAATGTGAAGAAGATCTTGGATCCAAACTTGCTCCTTGCTTCCTTGCACCAAAATGAACTACCTTCTTCTCCAGTTTTCACCAAATGAAGTAAACAACCTCAAGATAGAGCCACTAAGCTCAACATTAAGGAAAGGAGAGTAGGATTTCAGAACAGGGAGATGGAGGATAAAGGAGATGACCTAGAATGAGAGTTAAGGTGCTTAAATATAGAGAAACCCTAAAAGTACATGGTCTTGGGTTGCTACAGCTACCACGTCGTGGCCATCCATTTACACGGCGTGACATCCCTCTAAAACACGTGTTTCATTGAATTTCATGCCGTATCATGGGCATCCATGCCCCACTTTGTGGCCAAGGGTTTGCTCCAAAAACCTTATTTTGATTCATTGAGTCTTAGCCAACCTTCTTCAAGAAACGGGTGTTACATTATCACTCGTTTATCAGATATTACCGTGAATCTCAATTTCATTGGAGAACCGAATCTTAATTTTGAGCTCTAATCTCCATCTGATTTCATTCGATTGAGCTCTCAATATATATGATTAATTTCATTCTTGATTCTTTACCGATTGATTCCCAACTCTTTTTCTCACATCATTTTCAATTTATCAAGCCATTAATTTCATTCTTCATTTAATCTATTTGGAGATTAATTCAATAACTGTTGGAAATTGATGATTATATCGATATTATTACTAGATTGGCGAATGAAGATAATGCTTTTAATTGATGATTATTCGTTTGGAGATTATAATCCTACTAAGAATTCTTGAAATTGAAGCTCTTGTTGTTGATGCTGATGACCAAACGAAGAACATTTAAAATTATGGAGTTTGATTTGAAAAGATTTAGAATTCTAAATTTTTGTTGTTTGTTGAAGATTTTAGTTTTGGTGATCATTTCTTTTCTAGTTGAAAAAAGAATTCAAAATTGATTTACAATTTGAATGGTTAAACAAAAAGTCAAAATTGGTGTTCTAGATGAATCGAAAACGAATGTTATGGAGATATAATTAGATCGACGGGTTGAAAGTCAAAATTGGAACACAAGATGTGTTTGGATCAAAAATAAATTATGTGAATGTGAAGGAGATCATAAAGATAGTCCATTATTTAGATCGAATGCAATTTTTGTGAAGGCTTCATAGTTGGAAGTTAGGTTGAGTTGCAAGTTGGGTTAAGTGCTTTGTTGGAATAATCACAACGAAAGTAAGATGCTTGAATTGAAATGCAAAGATATGATGCGAACCTAGTTAGAAGGAGGATCATTGTAACGAAAGTAGTTATTGAGACGATATCATAATTTATATTTTTGGTCTCTCACTTTTTAACACAACCTTCATAGTGATGAAGGTTTCACAGTTTGACATGTTAATTTTGCTTTCGGTGCTTCGTAAGTGTTTAGTCTTGCAATATGAAAGAGTTTGATTTGGAATTGTTGGGTTTCACAAATTGAGTATCGAATCTTTTTTCGAAGAATATTTGATGGTTCGATAGTCAATAACGAAGCAGGAAGTAGCTTTAATGGTTGAATGCAGCTTTGTTATTGTTTTTCAATTGTGAATGTTGGGATAATCGGTTTGAGGAAAACAAGGATGTTTAGTTCTAAGGGTATTTTAGGAAACATTCCTTTTATGCAGTTTTTGCGTCAGAGTAAGAGTCTAGTTTTATTAGTATAAATAAGGGTCATTGGCTTATTGTAGAAAAGTAGTAACTTTCTTTTTCTTATTAATAAAAAGCTTTTGGTTATTTTCTTCCTATTCATCTGTTTGGTCTTTGGCATCAAGGTATTTCCAGTTTAATACCTTACACTTGGTATTAGAGCCTAGGGCTCGTGAAAGCGTAGGACGACTGATTTGAGAGTCAGTTTTAAGAAAAAGTGTTGCCCTTTGTTGCGGGGTAGACGCAACAGGAATTGGGTTCGGTTTAAGAGGATGTGAATTGTTTTTTAGCGCGAGTTGAAACATCTCAACAACAGCGCCAATTTTTTTTTATCAGGATTGTTCTAAAGTAGAGAAAGTAGAGAGAGACTAAGCGGATACACGGAATAAACGGACGGGAAGATGTCAAAGCGGGTGGATTTGATTCGGTTCGTTTTGTGGGTGACGGAAGACGGTAAAGGTGGTCATGACCTTGTCTTGTTGATTGGTGGAAGAGTAATCTCGAAACACGCTTGATTAAAGAGGTCACGGTGGTGAAAAGAGATAATAGGATGTTGATCGGTTGAAATCAGAAGGTAGAAAAGTCAAAGGGATTACATACTTCTTAATTGGTTTGTTCGTGATAAAGGGATACCGATGTAGGTGCGTGAAAAGCGGGCGGGAAGGATCTGTTAAAGCAGGTGGCTTTGGATTAAGATCGTTTGGCATGATTGAGAGAAAATGGTGAAGCATGTGGCTTTGTTTTCTTGGTCGGTGGAGATGTCTCTTTGAGTAAAGGTGATCAGAACAAAGGAAGAGATTGGAGAAACAACACAGTGTGGACATTATGGCGGTGGAAGTTCAAATCGGATGACTTTGGATTTAGTTGGGGAAATTTGTGAATCCGAGAAAAGTCTAGATGTTAATGAACATGTACAACGGGATGCCATGGTATATGTCACATGTGTCGTTAACAACTAAAATGGGTTGTTAGAAAACTTTGGATGTGACCGAGATGGAGGTCGGGTGTCTGAGAAAAGTCGGGATGGTTCGAAAAGAAGGTGATTAAAGGTTGTTGTGAATGAGCGGTTGACCAAAACCGATTAAGGGGGTGATTATTGATGGGTTTTGGTCATAAGACATCCTATGTGCTCATACAAACCCTAATGCTTGGATCTAGGTTTCTCTATTGTACATGCTTTGAATCCAAGACTATAAACCCTAATTCTAGCATATGGAAATCAGAATTCACATGTAATAGGTTTAAGAACATACCTTGATTGTTATATAGCAATAAAAATCTAATTCCTTCTTGAATTGACCTTGGAAAGCAGAGAGTCACAAGTGTCACTCCTCTAATGGCTTACAAACACCATAAGCAAGTGGAGAAGGTATAAAGAGAGAGGAGGGAGGTTAGAATTCGTCCTTAGGACTTCTTAGGAAGGGTTACACGAATTCATGACCTTGGGGTTGTTTATATAGGTGTAGAGATAGGGTTTCAGTCATTATCCTTATCTAGTTGATTATCCATTAAGCAACCAATAAGATAATCCTTGAATCCTTATCATACTCGAATTCTAAGGCTTTCCAACCTTAAATTCTTCCACCATATTTATAAGATAATCCTTACCTTATTTTGTAACTATCACATAATTACAAATCAACCCCTCTAGTTTAATTAATTACACTTGATCACAAAATTAATTCTTAATTAATTATTGACCAATATTAATTAAACAAATATGATTTCTCCTTTAATATATTATTCTTATAACATATTAATAAATCATAATAACCTCTCTCTCTATTTATTTCTCCAATCAAGTTGCTTTGGTGAAGGCAACCCAAAAGGACCATTCACCATCGGGTCAAGTACATACCAAAATAGTTATGGACTTAGACACTAATCCAACAGTCTCCCACTTGGATAAGTCTAATAACTATTCTACGTATGACTTCGGATCCCGATCTGCAATCGTAGCTTTCCAAAGCCGTTGTCAACTCTAATCATATCAGATACGCGTGTCCTTAGATAAGGGATCATATATTCCTCCATTCTAGATATCATATGAGATATGATTTCAAATCATTCTCTTTGTACTATATCTCGATTCCCGATTTATGACGACTGACTAATTGAACAAATCAAATTAGCCCTAGCCCGGCCGAGCATTTACGTTTGTCATCACTAAACCATCGAGGGGCCCAAAGATATCGCTTTTATCCTACTTTGAATAAAAGGAACGGATAAACTTTGATACAATGCTTGCTTGTACTCACGCACCGAATCACACACAACAATATTTTTTATAACACCAAGTTACTGGTGCGTTTACATCTTATCAATGTGCAACCGATTTGCAAGATACAACTCACACATCTCGGTTTCAAGAATATAAGATGTTATCGTCTCACCAATCACTCGTGATACAATCCATGGAGTGATCCAAGTGAGCGTGGGTCTAATCCAATGCTCAAATCACATTCATAAGCACTCATGAATGTTGCAGCAAACATTTGCTTATGTCTAATACTCTTTTAGACAATCCACACACCAATTCACGACAGTCTTCATTCATATCTACTTCTAACATGTGAACGACTGTGGCTCGTTTGAATAATTCGATTATTCTTAATAAACTCAATTATTCTGGAAGTCAAAACATGCAAATGTGAAACACAAGAATAATACTAATCCCATATGGCCTCAAACCTTTGAGTATAAATAAAACTCCTTTTATTTATCACCATATCGATTACTCATTATTTGTCGTTTCGGGTAATCAACTTCTTACTTGAATTACAACACTTGTCCCATGCTCCTAGCATACACACAATGTTTACCTATGGTTCTTACTTTGTGAAATAGATCACATTGAACACATTTCCAATCATTCTCATTTCACAACTCCAAATCTTTTTTCATAAGTGAAAGAATATCAAATTCTTGCTACTTATAGAATATGCTAGATTCTAACATTCTATGCAACTATCCTTTCGTAATGTCACTGCACCAAAGTCACAAAGACTATTGCCAATGATATTACAAAGTCCTCTATCGGAGATTGTTACAAGACAATTCCATAGACGTGATGTCTCTCACTCAAAGTACATTCTTTGAACATCCTTTTGCATAGAAGTTTCTAATCTAATCATAGATTTCTCAATATTCAATTCCCAATATGGACACATTTCCATATGTTCCATATGACAACTCATTCTTAATAGAATCTTATCTATTCGTAATGATGTCGATATGGTCCATCCAATATGGAAACATTTCCATATTTTCCAATACTATACTTCCAACTATTCACAAGCGACCAATCCTCGTCGAACTTTGGGTTGTCCTTTGATAGTTGTTTAATTGTTTTAGTCAAAACCAATTCTAGTCCCTTTTCCCTCTAAATGCGCTCGACATTTGGAAAATTTTAGAATGGTCAAACATTAAAGCATTTGCAATTGATCCTATACCCGAAGCGTATGGGACACGACGCATAATGTTTTATTTGCTATGTTCTCAAAATTCGAATTGTGAAGAGGGATGCCATAATCATAATCGAAATTTTAAGAACACACTTTGTACCTTTGACTAAATTAACATTTCTCAACCTAAACCTTTAGATTTGAAATGAAGCATAATATTCTCTCCCTTAATTATAGCAAAACAACTCTTCAACTATTGCGACTTTGCAAAGTATGACTCTTGTTTTCTATAATTAATATTGCTAACCTTGCAATACTTTCCTTAATAATCATATAATCATAGCTTTTATGCTCCCACTATCTTGATGATTATTATAAAACATAACACTTATGCTCCCACTAGCTTCGACATGTATTCATAAACATCTTAACTTCTAGAAAAACAATACTTATTGAATTTCTTAAGTTCATGTTTCTAATACTTAGTGCTTTGATAATCTTTTATCACTGCTTCTTGAACTTATACACCTTTGCCTTAAATAGTTTATATGTGTGTCTAAGCGATTAAGACTAATTGCCAAACCTCACAATTCGAATCATGGAAAGGGATGCCGTAACCATAATCGAATTCGAGAATGCAATTTTACAATCACTATCTTCTTAAATCTGTCTTAGTGAAAGCATTTCCTCACAATCATTTTCATGAAGGAGGAAATCTTATGACACTTAGATTTTAAATGGTGTAAATGTTCCTATCCATGTGAATTTGTCAAAACCAACGTTTACGACAAATTCAAACTCATATGGATCGAACTTTCTTAATCTTGATTTCTTGCCTTATGGTAGCACAGCTGCCCACCATGTCTTCCAAGTAGTTAAGCACCTCACCCTTTCCTATCAATGTACCTTTCATTGATTAAGGTGCTTTGCCTTTTATGCGTTCAAAATGAGAACTCATAAAACTCACATGCATAATTAACTCGATTGGATTGGCACAGAATCAAAATAATGTCAACACGATAGGTTGTAAACCTCAACTCGTGTGCTAGTGATAATCAATAAGGTTTATTTGATTTGTTCTTGAAACTATTCAAGACCATTAAGACTCCCACTGACTCCTTGACATATACGATTCTTTTGTCAATAACCATTTCTTGACAAACAAATATTGAAGAGTTAGTGTAGCTTTTATCAAAACACTTCATAAATTGGTACTAGTTGGCCTTTGTCTTATTCAAGACATCACAACTTCCCACATTTGATGAATGTTATAAACCTTTAATACTTTTCACTCATTGTCACAATCTTAACTTTAAGACTTGTTATTGGAACGAAGTATGATTGACTTGTTGATTTAACCATTTCTTCAATTCTTGATTCCTCTTCTTAGACATACAATTGTACTAAGACTCACTTAGAGGATCAATTGAGATATGGTTCTTAATCATTAAGACCTATCATAAAGCATAAAA